>NC_092336.1:136635000-137835000 GCF_046630445.1 Rutidosis leptorrhynchoides | reverse complement strand
CGTTAACAGTCATGTTACCAACCTCTATGACAATCTCGAATATCTCTACGAAAAGCAAAAAGGGAAGAACGAGTGATATGATAAGTTTATCAAAGAATCTCTCGACTCTCAAACTGAAAGGCTAGAGAAACTTGTGAAGGATAACATGGAAAAAGTGATGAAGCAGTTTGAGGACGAGAAGAAGAAATATGAAGATTATTTCAATCTTACTATTCTTTAGTTATCTTTCCTATTTTTCCATCAATGTAAAGGCTATGCCTTAAAACTATTTCTAATTCTGAATCATGTATTAAGGCTTATTTAATGCCTCATTCCTTAATAAAATAAAGTGTTTTATTTATATCATGTGATATTAATACTTTATCTTATTCCTACTTGTAATTGCTCAACCCTGTAATTTGTTAACTTATCCGACTTATGTTCACTTATGTAGCGACATCATGGTTCGTCCAGCTGCACCTACTGTTAACAATTTCGTCTTGACTACTGAGCAATTCCAACAACTACTCACTGCCGCACAATGCAACAATCAAGCAAATAATGTTAATCCTCAACCGAAACCTTGTTCCTACAAGGATTTTTCAAACTGTCATCCTCCTGCATTTAAGGGAACTGAGGAAGCTGTCGAACTAGTCCGTTGGTTCAAGAAGATGGAATCTATTTTCCGTATTTGTAACTGTGGTGATGACGATCGAGTAAAGTATGCCACTAGCTCATTGGGTGGTAATTCTTTAACTTGGTGGACTGCTCATGCCAAGTCCGTAGGGATTGATAATGCTAATGCAATTCCATGGGACGAACTCAAAAGCATGATGGTCAACAAATTTTGCCCGAGGAGTCAAGTTCAGAAACTTGAAGCTGAGTTCTGGGAGCTCAAGGTCAAGGGTACTGATATTGAGAACTACACCAATCGTTATTTGGAACTTTCTACTCTATGTCCTGAGATGTTTCCTACCGAAGCTAGAAGAATTGAGCGGTATATTGAAGGTCTTCCTGAGGATGTTCAAGGGAATGTTATAGCTGCCGAGAAGGTTACTCTGGATACTGTGATTCTTATGGCACAAAATCTGATGTTGGTCAAGAGAAGAAGAGCGTTGGCCAATAAGCAGGTTGAAACCAAGGGTAATGATGGTAAGAGGAAGTTTGAGCCATCTCAAGGTTCGGCTCAGAATGATAATAAGAAGCCTGCAGATGGTACAAGGTCGAATTATAAGGGTACTTATCCTTTCTGTATTCGTTGTGAGAGGCATCACCCGGGGAAGTGTACTGCGGTTTGTGCGTTGTGTAAGAAAGTGGGACACATTGCTAAGACGTGTAAGACTCCTCCAAAGGATAAGGCTATTGTTCCAGCCAAAGCTCCTCCAACCTGCTATACTTGTGGAGAAAAGGGAAACATTAGTCCTAATTGTCCTAAGAAGAAGGATAATCCCGCTACTAGAGCTAATGCTACTGCTGCGAAGGGTCATGCGTTTGTTATCACTGCTGCTGAAGCTCGAGATGAGGATGAGGTCATCACGGGTACGTATCTTGTCAATAATTGTTATGCAACTATTTTATTCGATACTGGTGCCGACCGAAGTTATGTGTCTAGTGATTTTTGTACCCTATTTACTGAAAAGCCTCAACCCTTAGAAACTAAACGATTACTAGAAGTAGCCAATGGAAAGATCATGCAAGTCGATAAAATCTATAAAAACTGCAACTTAATCTTAGCCGATAAGGAATTTAAGATAGACCTTTTGCCGGTCGAGCTCGGAAGTTTTGACGTTGTAGTCGGAATGGATTGGTTACGTCCATCACATGCTGCTATCATGTGTTACGATAAAACTATTCATGTTCCATTGGGAAATGGAGAGACTCTCATCATCCAAGGTGAAAAGAGTGGTTCCAATCTCAACATCATCTCCTGTATTAAAACTCGCAAATACTTATGAAAGGTTATCCAGCTATTCTAGCTCACGTTAAGATAATTGAATCGAAAGAGAAGCGTATTGAAGATGTACCTGTGGTTAAAGACTTTCCAGATGTGTTTCCCGAAGATCTTCCTGGTCTTCCACCTCCTCGACAAGTTGAATTTCAAATTGATTTAACTCCTAGTGCTGCTCCTATTGCTAAAGCGTCGTATCGTTTAGCACCCTTCGAGATGAAGGAATTATCCAACCAGCTCCTAGAACTATTGGATAAAGGTTTCATTCGTCCTAGCTCGTCCCCATGGGGAGCTCCTATTATGTTTGTTAAGAAGAAAGATGGTACGTTAAGGATGTGTATAGATTATCGCGAACTTAACAAGCTTACTATCAAGAACCGTTATCCATTGCCACGTATTGATGATCTATTCGACCAACTTCAAGGGTCAAGCGTCTATTCAAAAATTGATTTGAGATCTGGTTATCACCAACTCCAAGTCAAGGAATCCGATATTCCTAAGACTGCTTTTTGTACTCGATATGGACATTATGAATTCTGTGTCATGCCTTTTGGTTTGACCAATGCTCCTGCTGTATTCATGGATCTTATGAATCGTGTCTTTAAGCCTTACCTCGATAAATTTGTTATTGTGTTCATTGACGATATCTTGATCTATTCCAAGAGTGAGAAAGAACATGAGCAACATTTGCGTATGATTCTTGAACTCTTAAGAAAGGAACAACTCTATGCTAAATTTTCTAAGTGCGAGTTTTAGCTCAAAACCGTACAATTCCTTGGACATTTTGTTGATAGAGACGGAATACATGTCGATCCAGCTAAGATCACTGCTATTCGGAACTGGGAGATACCAAAGACTGTGAAACATATTCGCCAGTTTTTGGGACTTGTTGGTTACTATCGAAGGTTCATAAAAGATTTTTCTCTCATTGCTAAACCTCTTACGTAGCTAACTCAAAAAGGGAAGAAATTTGAGTGGTCCGAAGAACAGGAATCTGCTTTCAAGATTCTGAAGGAGAAATTGACCACAGCCCCGATTCTATCTTTACCTGAAGGTACTGACGACTTTATTGTTTACTGTGATGCTTCGAAGCAAGGCTTTGGTTGTGTTTTAATGCAACGAGAAAAGGTTATTGCCTACGCATCTAGGCAGTTGAAGAAACATGAAGAGAACTATACCACACATGACCTTGAGTTAGGTGATGTGGTATTTGCATTAAAGATATGGAGACATTATTTGTATGGTACCCATTTTACGGTGTACACTGATCATAAAAGTCTTCGACACATCTTTGATCAAAAACAGCTGAACATGAGGCAAAGCCGATGGCTCGAGTTATTGAACGATTATCACTGTGAGCTGAAATATCATCCTGGCAAGGCGAATGTAGTTGCCGATGCCCTGAGTCGGAAAGACGATGTTAAACGTGTTCGTGCTCTAAACCTGAAAATCAAATCAAATCTTATCTCACGAATCTGTGAAGCTCAATGGGAAGCCATTAAACCGACACTTATCGAAGGTGAAGGACTCATTGGTTTCGAGAACCAACTTCAAGTGAAAACTAATGGTATACGGTATTTTGGCAACATAATTTGGGTTCCTCGTTTCGGTAATCTCCGTGAACTAGTCTTGGATGAAGCTCATAAGACTAGATATTCAATTCATCCCGGTTCCAGCAAAATGTATCACGATGTGAAGCAATTCTACTGGTGGCCGAACATGAAAGCCTAACATGAAAGCAGACATTGCTACTTATGTTAGTAAGTGTCTTACCTATTTGAAGGTCAAGGCTGAGCATCAAAAGCCTTCTGGTCTGTTGACACAACCCGATATTCCGCAGTGGAAGTGAGAATGTATCACTATGGACTTTGTTACTAAGTTACCTAAGACTGCAAACGGTAACGATACTATTTGGGTTGTAGTTGATCATCTTACTAAATTTGCACATTTCATACCGATCAAGGAAACCGATAAGATGGAGAGATTAGCACAGCTTTATATTAAACAAATCGTCTCACGTCATGGTGTTCCTATTTCGATTATTTCTGATCGCGACAGTCAATTTGTTTCTAGATTCTGGAAAACTTTACAATATGCTCTTGGAACTCAACTCGACATGAGTACAACTTATCATCCTCAAACTGATGGTCAAAGTGAACGAACTATTCAAACCATGGAAGATATGCTACATGCTTGTGCAATCGATTTCGGCAAAGGTTGGGATAGGCACCTACCTTTGGTTGAATTTTCTTACAATAACAGTTATCACTCTAGCATTAAAGCTGCACCTTTTGAAGCTTTATATGGACGGAAGTGTAGATCCCCTCTGTGTTGGGATGAACTTGAGGACAGACATTTAACTGGTCCTGAAATTATCCACGAAACTACCGAAAAGATCGTTCAGATTAAGCAATGTTTAGAAATTACCCGTAGCCAACAGAAGAGCTATGCCGATAAGAAACGAAAAGACATCAAATACCAAGTTGGAGATAAAGTCGTGTTGAAAGTATCCCCTTGGAAAGGTGTTGTTTGCTTCGGTAAGCCAAGTAAACTCAGTCCACGATATGTAGGACCTTTCACAATCACTGAAAGGGTCGGTCCTGTGGCATATCGATTAGAACTACCAAACCGAACTCAGTCAAGTACATGATGTGTTTCATGTCTCAAATCTTAAATGGTGTCTTGTTGATGACACACTCGTTATTCCTCTGGATGATGTTCGCATTAATGAGCAAATGCATTTCGTAGAAGAACCTATAGAAATCATGGAAGGAGAAGTCAAACAAACGCGTAAAAGTAACATACCTATCGTTAACGTTCGGTGGAATTCATGTAGAGGCCCCGAATATACCTGGGAACGCAAAGACCACATGAAACGGAAATATCCCCATCTCTTCTCAACTGCTGATGCAAACGAGGAAACTTCCTAAAAACTTCGGGATGAAGTTTTCAATAACGGGGAGGTACTATAACGACTCTCATTTTTCTATTCTATATTTCTCATTTTTCCATTCTATACTTTTCCTTATTAAATGCCCAATAAAACAATTAAACTTAATAATTAAACTTTAATCGATAAAAATTAAGCGTTAAGAATTATAAAATACGATAATTCACTTTGTACAAGTTAATAAAAATAATAAGTTAATAAACTTTTGTGAGTAAATAAATAACTATAAAGACTTGTGTAATTAAAATAAATAAACTTGGATAATTAAGGGTTTATTAAGAAAAATTAAAATACAAGGACTTAAATGAAAATATTAAAACCCTAGCCCATAAAACCCTAGTCGATTTGGAAGGGCAAAATTACCCTTCTACCCCTCCAAATTTTCAGCCCAAATCACACTCCTAACCCCTTCTCCAAGTCTAACTTGTTCCCTAAGTAATTCCTTATAAAACCCTAATTCTAGAATAATCCTAACACCCCTATAAATAGAGACCTAGCCTAACTCATTCCATGTACCAAATCATAATTACATCTCTCTCCAAAATCTCTCCCCTCTCTCTCTAAATTTTGGCCAAAACCGAAATCCCCCACCACCCATCAAAATCCTTGAGGGTTTCCAAGTAATCTTCAAGTGTTCTTCGCGTTCTTCGTGACCTTCAAGAATCTTCAAGGTGTTCTTCAAGATATTCAAGGCTTTGATCTTCTATCTTCATCAAGTTCTTCTTTTCTTTGTTAATCTTCTTGGATCTTCAAAGGTATAACATAAACCCTAAACTATTTTCATAAACTTTGATCTTTGTTAATTCGTATGCATATTATAAACATGGTATACATAAGTAATTACATAAACACCTAGATCTTTACATGTAAAAAAAATATAAATATATACATATACATGTCGACTAAAAAAAAAAGGGGGAAGAAACTTTGATCTTTAAAACCCTAGATACAATTAGGAGATTTGTTAGTGGTTAATTAAGGAAACAAAATAACTATATATACATATACATATATATAGACACATATACATATATACATGTAAAAAAATAAATTTTTGTATACATATATATATATATATATATATATATATATATATATATATATATATATATATACACAATATCATACATATATATATATATATATATACATTAAACCTAAACCCTAATTTAAATTATACTACTTTAATCAAAACCCTAGTTTTATTAAAAACCTAATTTATTAATAAACCCTAATTCATTAAACCTAACCCTAATTAATTAGTACCACATTAATTATTAAACCCTAATCATTACTACATTAAATAAAACCCTAATTTACTAAACCCTAATTTATGAAACCCGAGGACATTAATTACTAAACCCTAGTTAGTTAAATACTACTTTAAATAACTAACTCTAATTAATGAAACCCTAATACTACCTATACTATTAATTAACATGTATACATTGTTACTATTATTAGCACCTATAACCCACTACTTATTTTATAACACATAAAAACCTTTTTGGGATATGTATTAGAGATGTATAGATCTTCGAACTTTCTTGACGAATGGTTTCTACGAGACTCTAGGCAGAGGGTTTGGATTTTCGATTTAAAGGGTCCTATGGCTCAAGCCCCTAGATCTGAAATGGCCATTCGAAGGGAAAGGGGTGATTGGAAGCTTATCAAATACGACAAGTATCCTAAAATGGAAAATACTCTTTAAGTAGAAACTTTCTAAGTATAGAAACTTACTAAAAATAGGAAACTTTCTAAAAATAGAAACTTACTAGGAATAGAAACTTAGTGAAATAAACTACACATAAACACGTACTTAAACTCAAACCTGGGCAAAACACTTAACTACTTAAACGTCAATAGGTTGACTTTTCTGCTCACTCGTTCAACTCTCTATTCCGAGGAATAACTCTCTCTCTACTTACTAAGGTGAATTCATAGCCCCTCTTTACTGCTAGCAAACTTACTTACTTTACTTGGGGTGAGACACATGCTGTTTTTACTTTTTACACTTTAGACACAAGTACCAAACTGTTAAACTATGCTATACCCGGCTATGTCCGACTAAGTCCCTACAGTGATATTTTTAATTGCTGCGGCATGCTTAATTATTGGGGGTAGGCCTATCGGGAGTAACGTCCCCGATACATTTGACTAAGTCTTTGTATTACTTGATAATGAAATTAAAACCGACAAGGACAGACACAACTTGTCATGGGGCAAACTTAAACGGTTGGTCTAAATATCTCGCTTTGGCATAACTTTAGATCCTGCGGGAGATCAACTTTACAAACTAAATCTTGTGGTCTAAAACAACGGTCAAACTTTTATTAAACCTATGAACTTCACTTAACCTTTTTGGTTGACACTTTAGCATGTTTTGTCTCAGGTGCTGTTTGATTCAAGCTTACTTATCTACTGCTTATGTGATGCTACTTGGACATAGGATCAAGAGATTATCACATATTTTACTATTGCATTTAAACATTTACTTTATTCCTTTGTAAGTACAATTCATTTCCCGCTGCGTACTCATTAAAGTTAATTTTCTGATTTAGTATTGTTCTCGTTATTATAATATGTTGGTATATTTTGGTATTAAGTCATATTTCGCCCAGGCCCTAACTGGGGGTGTGATACTGACTAAGAAGACATTGCACAAAATGCTTAGTCAAATTTCGAGTAGACCAAGTCATGATAGTAATTTATGGAAAACCACTTTTGGGTCCGGGTAGTCTATCACTTCATAAGTGTACACTCCATACCTCCTAATCCATTTATAAGTGTAGACTAAATCCGTCAATTACACTAAATTTTCAACAATCCTCCCTAATTTAGTGCAACTCGTTTCATGAGAATTAAACAACTAAAATAAAACTCATGCATAAATGAAAACATCTTGAAGATTGAATTTTCACCTTAGTATATTAAACATTCCAAATATTCGAGTCGGTGTGTTCTAAGAATTGAACCCTTCAACCTATTTGAATAACAGAAAATAACATATACATAAGTTTTCAAATACTCTAAAGCTATCCTGACACTTTACAAGCTATGTGTCGATATCTATTCATGAATGTATCCAAAGCAAAAGTCCAAGTTTTGTTGAAGCGGCAAAACTTCACATTCACATAGGTAGTTCACTTTAGTCATGCACCAACTCTTACACTTTTACATGAACCACTTAAGAAGTTAAGCTTCAACCTTACCTTCAGCTGGTTCGAGTACATACCTTACATTGGAATGATACAATATTTATGTACTCAAATTTCTAAGTATAATTCTTCCACAATGAATTCAACTTCTGATTTTCATCAGAAGGAAAATGGGTATCTTATCATAAAGTTTTATGTGGACTTTAAATCCATTTCCACATCAGACTTGTTAACCAAATCTCTTGTCAATTCCTTCATCGAGTGATCAGTACAATTCTGTTGTGACCTCACAAACACTATAGAAACTACCCCATTCATGATGAGTTCACGAATTATGCTATGTCTGACACCTAAGTGTCTAAACTTCCTATTGTACATATGGTTATAAGCCTTTACTAATGTAACAACACTATCACAATGGATAGACATACGTGCTATAGGTTTAGGTCATAAGGGTATCTCATGAATCAAGTTTCTAAGCCATTATGTCTCTTTACCAACAACAGGTAATGCAACAAACTCAGATTCCATCGATGAGTTGGTAATACATGTATGCTTCTTGGAAGCCCATGAAATGGCACCTCCCCCAAACAAGAACACCCAACCACTTGTTGAGGAATGATCTTCAGCATTAGTTATCCAACTCGCATCCATGTATCATTCTATTACCAAAGAAAACTAGTATAAGATAAACTGTAGTCCGTTGTTTTCTTCAAATACTTTAGTACCCGCCTAATTGCTTGCCAATAATGAGTACTAGGATTACTAGTATATCTACTCAATTTTACCACAGCAAAAGAAAGATTCGGCCTTGTACAAGTCATTACATACATTAAATCTCTAATCACCTGAGAATACTCAAGTTGTGACCCATTTCTTTCACGTTTGGTCCTAATACCAAGGATAACGTCAACCAACCCCATATCTTTCATAGAGAATATTGATAACATAAATCTTTTTTGTTAAGTCAACCCGCATTCAGACAGTCCCAAAGATTAGCATGGTCATCAAAATATTGACAAATTATAACTCCTTTACGAGAAGAGTATTGGTTTCGTATTGTATATCTCGTGAATAATCTTCTATGTATCTATGCGCCCGTAATTAACCTCCTGCCACATCACCACCACCCTTATCTTCCTACCACCAATAACCTCCTGCCACCACTACCTTACACAACAACCACAATCACCACCAGTGACCATACTTCGACCTCCAGTAACCACCATCCGCCGCCATCACAATAGCCACTGCTACCACCACTGTGACGATCGCTCCAAATCCATATGGACGAACACGTCATTCATCGATTTCATTGCGAGGTATTTGATCTCTATATGATACGTTTTGTAAATATTGCATTCTTTTGAAAAGGCACACCATAAATGAATATTTAAATCAAAGGTTTTCGACATCTGATGATTTCTACATATAGACAATCACCGTAATATAATAGTTTACAATAGTACTTCTGTTGACAATGTAGTCAAAATAAGATACATGGTGATGATTTGGTGAATGCAACGTTTCCTTGAAAAATATGCCAAGTAAGACTCCATGCACATAGCTTGTCTAACATATAAGCAAACAGCGGAAGACTTCTAGGGAACCTGAGAATAAACATGCTAACAAGTGTCAACACAAAGGTTGGTGAGTTCATAGTTTTAATGTTTTGCATAATCTGTACATAAAGGTGGATCACAAGATTTCAGTTGTTTCATCCAGAAACGTTTATCAAAATATTCTACGAAATTGAGCACCCTGGTAACTAAACTTAACGTATATATAATTTATACCCTTTGTATAATCATCTTAATAATACACGCAAACCAACGTGTACGCTTCTCAAATAGCATATGTCCTTTAAAAGGCTAGTGCTCTAGCTCGGACGGGGATATCAAGCCCTATGGATCCATATACTACTACTCGCGCCCACCAGTTCTTATAATTGGCAGTTACTAGTTACCAAAGCTAAGGGATTTGTTCAAACTCAGTGTAGAATTAAGTATGTACTTGTATCCATTGCGTTTAAAATAAATTGCATGTATTCTCAGCCCAAAATATTTAAAGCATTTAAAAAGGGATCTATAAACTCACCTTAGCAGCACATAAAGTCGTTCACCGAAATGTGACCGAAACTTGGAATACCAAATAACCGTAGATCTCAACCTAGAGAACATATGTTGGTCAATAATTGTCTATCAAGCTAGGTCAGGTCATAGTGTATCACAATCCTAATGCTCGAGATCGACATACAAAAGTTATCAAAAGTCATTTCAAAAAGTCAATCTGACTCAATACAATAGTTGAATGATCATGGCAATTGAAACATTTTAACATTTCACATAGTTTCCTAATTTTTGTAAAATTAAACTATAGTTTTTATAAGGCTTTAATATATGATAAAACAATCAATTTTGACAATTGTTCAACAAAACGAGACGTGCCTTATATAAGAATTCATTTACTCCGCTGGTAATATTTAAAAATTCAATTTATCAATCTTATAAACAAGTTGTTTAAATATTAATTGCAGATTCAAAAGCAATTTCAATTAACGTCAATCATAATTCAGTTGATCATATCTTTTAATTCGTTCATCGAAATCATACGATATCTAAATGAAAAATTATTGATTTTTCGCCAGCTTTCCAAAAACATGCATATCATATACCTTTTATTAGTAATATATGTATTTAATTTGTGATTCATCATAAACTGTTTAACGACGAAATTTAGCATACTAGCATGCATAAACATATATACTCGAGCACTAGACATGTATACACTATTAATATATAAAAGATAAGATATGAATGCTCACGTATCAATATTGTGATTCAATATTGCAGGAAAGTACGTAGACGCAATGGAGATGATAAACACTAGGTTAGACTTGCGAATAATACCCATGAACATTACCCAAAATCTCCATAGCTATAACCCATAGTTTCCTTAGCTCTATCCCGCTCGAAAAGCTTGTTTTGAAAATAACTTGCTCATGACCTCGTCGTAGTATTTTATGTATAATAATACTAATAATAATACTCCTAATTATAAGATTAATAATAATATTAATCTTAATAATAATAATAATAATAATAATAATAATAATAATAATAATAATAATAATAATAGAGAGCAGAGATTGAGATATATGTGTGTGTGTCGAACAAACTGGCCAATTTATATAATGTTTCTGAATCCTGACTGCCATGCAATCGCATGGGTTTTATGCCTATTTCTCATGCGATCGCATGGCCCCAAAATCCAGCTCACAATTTTTTGTTGTTTTGTTTGTCGACATATTTTTATAATATATATATAATATATATAATTTATATTAATTAATTATATATTATATTCACGTGCATAGTTGACTTTTAATTTTTGGTCCGATGACTCGTACGTTTACGCTCGACTAATGTCTCAGTTCCGGTTTCTCGAATGCATTTTCGTATGCTTAGAAAACTTGTACTTTACGTTTCATGATTCGTACCTTTGTCAAAATATAATCTTAAATTATCAATAAACTATATTACTCAAAGTATAACTTATACATTTTAGTAATTTGGTCATTTGCTTCTATAAATCAACTCCTCGTTGTTTATTAAAATATATTTAATAATATCGAAACGTTTTATATCTAATTCAATTCTATGCATTATCACATTGTAAAATATATATTTTTGTTTAGAAAAATATAAATTTGTATATAATATTTATTTATCAAACAGAACAATAAATGGGTGTTACTATTGTTTACAAAAATAATTTCAAACCTTAATATATATATATATATATATATATACATATATATATATATACATATATTTATATATATACAATATATATAAATACTTTTTTTATACACGTTGCAAGTTATTTATATATCAAATACAGTCAAAAAGGAAAGATTTCTTAAATCAAGGTGGACCTCTCAACAAAGACTTATCACAATACTTACGGGATTTATAATTGTTGAAATATCTGCTAATCCAATCGTTGGTATTATCTTCTAATTCCGTAGATGAATATAGTAAGCATATATTAAGACAATTACGTTTAATCTAAAATATTATACCTTTAATACTTTGTTAACGTTTTCAAGTTATAATATATATACATATATATATTCATATCCATTTATATATTCGTTCGTGAATCGTCGAGCATAGTCAAAAGGGTAATTAAATGTATGAACATAGTTCCAAAATTTTCGAGACTCAACATTACAAACTTTGCTTATCATGTCGGAATCATATAAAGATTAAGTTTAAATTTGGTAAAAAATTTCCGGGTTGTCACAACCACCGGCGGTACCTCCGACAGTCTCCGCCCTCGGCCATCAACCTTTTGCTACCTCCTTTTACCATCACCATCACCATTAACCTCCGTCAACTGCTACCTTCAACCTTCGTCAACCACCACGACCTCCGTCTACCACCACCAACATCAACATCCTGCCTCCACCAAGACTCCCTTCCACCACTATCATTAATCTTCTACCACCAAATCTAACGAACGCCGTCATCCACCACCAACAGCCACACCTTTGTTTTTAAAAACCCTAAAACACAAAAAGGGAAAAAACAGAAGAAAAAAAACAATCAGAGTTTAAAAAAAAAGGAAGGTAAAGATGGTGCTGGTGGTGACCGCGGTTGTAGTTTCAGGGTGAAGGCCCCTAATTTGTTATCATGTTTGTGTTTAGAGGCGTCGCTGTTGGTGAGGGCTGCGACGTTCATGGTGATGATTATGGTGTAGGTGAAAGGTGTAGAAGAAGAAATTGAGAGTATGATGAGTAAGATGGAGCCAAGGGTAAGATAGAAGAAGCAATGGGAAGTACAAATGATGGGTAGGAAGAAGTGGAGAGTAGGATGAAAAGATAAAGAGGTCAAAAAGAAAGTAGGTGAAAAGCAAAAGTTAAAAGAAACGCACACGGTATTTTAAATTGTATGGAGTAGATGGTGTTGTAAAATAAGAATATTTCTTTTCTCAATTTCAATTTCATTTTATCACGGAGTAATTAATTATTAATTAATTAGAATTAAAATTGGAATTATAATTAGAATTATAAATATAAATATAATTAAAATTAGAATTACGATTAGAATTATACTCCGTAAAGATTGATTTAAATTAAATTAAATTAAATTAAATATTTCTTTATTAAAAAAATTCTTAATTATATGACAATTGTGTCGCTCTGATTTTTCTAAGGTGACTATCAACATGCTTCTATATGTAATATGTCTATGTAACATACATTTATATTTAAATTTGAAATTTTTTAAATTAGACATGTAAATTTTAGTATATATGCGTATTTTTCTTTAGTAAAATTAACTAAATGAGTATTTGAAGCAATTTTTATGATATCTAATAATTAACCTTTTTTTCCTGATTTTCTTACAACTTTTTCTTCACTTCTTTTCTCATATCATTATTACAATTAACCAACCAAAATCACCGAACGTTAATCGACCGACTAAAAAATCCCCCTTTATTTACAACCTTTTTTTCCTTTTCTTTACAAACTTTCATTCACTTCCTTTTTTATTTCGTTATTTTTTAAACATCCAATTAACCGACCGCTAACCGACCAATACCGCCAATTTGACACCATAAGAGACTAAGAATGAAAAAAAGAGGTCATAAAGAAAACCGACCCACAGTTTTAATTAAACCACAAGGTGGTTTCCTTATTTATATTTTTAATCAACTGCCAAAAAAAAAGAAATGCATTTGTTTTCTTATTTTATATTCTTAATAGGGAGTATATACATTATTTCTTTTTTTGTTTTCCAATCGCCCCAACAACGTGGGGCCCCACAAAACTAGTTAAGTTCTAATCACAGTTTGTCAATTAAACACACTTTACCAAACTATTAAACAAATATGATAAAATCGCGATAAAGGTTAATGATCACTTTCCATATTTTTAATAAATGCATCACTTTCCATGCATTGAATAATTGTATGGTACAAGTACTTAATGTCGGAGATTTTAAATTTTCGTGTAGGGTAAAATCAATGACCGAATAAATCACTGAATCGTGTTATCACTTTTTGAAAGTAATTATTTGACCCTTATTACCTGGGTATCACGAATATCACTTTGGAATAAGACAGAGATTATGTTTTTTACAGAAAACAAGAATCCGTTTGCAGAAGTGTACTTTGAGTTTCGTATTGTGTATGTCTCATGAATAATTGTCTATGTATTTATAGGCACACATAATTATAAAAGAAGATATATTCGAATCTATAAGTCTATTCACTCTCCATAAATATCTCTCGCAATATTCAAAGTGGTTAAGATAATAATCTTTTCCATTAATAAGAGTTATCTTTTCCACAATTTTAGCATAAGTTATTATAGCAATAATCCTTCCGCATTTTACTAAAACATGAACAGTGCGCTAAATCTCAAATTTTTTGCTAAGCGTTTTTCTTGTTGTGTCTAAGAGGGAGTAAAAAATCATTACTGCACAGGGAGTAACAAAACCTTGCTGCCCCAGGAGTAGCAAAATCTTGCTTCCCAAGGAGTAGCAAAACGCAATAAATTTTAACATGTCTTTTTGCTGCTGCCTCTAAAGAATTTTTCGTACTGCCTCTTGTGTTGCCTCTTAGAGGGATCACCAAACTTGTGCTGCCTCTTCGTCATTTTCTTGTGATGCTACTTCAGCACTTTCTTGTGTTGCCTCTTAAGCACTTTTTGTCTTGCCTAAGACTTTCTTGTGCTGCCTCTAATGGCTTTTCTTGTGCTGCCTCTTAAGAGGTAGCACTAAACACTTAGCTAAATTCCAGCTGACTAAGAAGACATAGCACTAAAAACATTTCGTCAAATTTTAGCTGACTAAGAAGACATTGCACGAAACGCTTAGTCAAATTTCGAGTAGACCAAGTCCTGATAGTAACTTATGGAAAACCACTTTTTGGTTCGGGTAGTCTATCACTTCCTAAGTGTACACTCCATACCTCCTAATCCATTTACAAGTGTAGACTAAATCTGTAGCGACCCGACAAAATCGTCATTAACGGCGCTGCTAACTTAGGTCCCGTTACGTGGTCGTAGTCCCTATATGAGACTCGTTTGACCAAAATTATGTCGCATTCATTTGAAAAGTACAAGACTTACAAAGTTTAGTTTACCAAACGGATCGATAACAAGTTTAAGTTTACAAAAGTAGTAAAGTATAAATGATATAACTTGCGACATAATAAGTTGAAAATCACGGTTGCTATAAATAGCGTAAGTATGTAAACAATATGTTTGAATCCAAATGTGCTATCACTAGCGTATGCATGTATGTATGCTTGACCCCAAGCAAATATGAGAGTACGCGGAAGCATTGGTGAAATCATAGGTGTTTGTAATAAATATTGTTTTTGAACCACAAGATTTAGTATTCCCATAACGTTGATTATCAAAATCGTTTGCATTCCAAAAGTATTGTTCGCGAGCACCCAATTATCAAGACTAAACATATCCTTCCATAGAACCCCATCACAATAGTGTTAGAACATACACTATTTCTCAAAAATATATTTCATCCGTAGACGGTAGCGAACCGTCCGAAATGAGGGTTTGTCAAACCCTTATGGCCACACAATATAAATTCTCGCTTACACCCTGCAAGTGTAACTAATGGTAATCGAATTGAGGATTTTTGTTCTAACTCGCTGTGGAATGTTTGTTTCATCGTACTTGTGTTCAAAGTATAAAAGTAAGTAGTACAAAATGTAACAAAGTATATGGTTCTCAGCCCACAATTTAAAAGAATAAAAAATTGTTGAAAAGGTGGGACTATGATCTCACCTCGAGTGCACGAGTATAAATGTACTTCACAAAGTAAACGTGTGCATGAAAGTTGTTTAGCCTTGACCTAAACAAGTAAGTTGTATCAATTAACCGGTTACGACACAAGGTCGGGCGAAATGTGTTCAATTAGTCCTATGGCTCGTTACGACTCGATTAGTATTGCATGTGAATCACATTGTCAAGTTTCATGCAAGAATCAAGTACAAAAGCATGTTAGAGCGATTGCATAAACGTTTGGTTAAGTTTGATTAAAAGTCAACTTGGGTCGGGTCAAAGTCAACGAAAAAGTCAACACGTTCGGGTCGGGTCTCGAACTATTTTTCTGAGGTTTTTAATCATATATGAGCATGTTAGAACAAGTTACATGTGAATCGAAGGTGCGTAGCATAGCAAACATTTTTCGTAAAAAGGCAAACCAAAACAGTCCCTGGCAGTTCATCTGGACGGCATCCAGATTTGCTGGACGACGTCCAGCATTGAAGGACTGGATGGCGTCCAAGAATCTGGACGGCGTCCATATCAGTATGCAGGTCCTGTTTTGCTGCAACACACAAATGCACGAACCAAAACCCAAACGATCCCAATTTATGACCCGCAAACAATCAAAACATGTATCTTATATCATCGGAAAGGTTTTTTGACGAGGAAAACAACTAAGAATATTTCATCAATCAATCTACCACTTATAACAACCAAAACAGCATTAAATGCTCATCCTTAATTGTATCCAAGTTCATAAATCTCATTTCATGATTCGGGTAACCAATTTACATGTATGATATGCCGTTTCGAAGGTAATCAAGCATATAATCCAACCAAACACTTACCAACAACATTTCATGGCATTCAAATCATCAAAAGTCCATTTTAAGAGTTATCAGACCCTAACCAAAACTCACAAAATCAATATTCATGTGTTTGAAGTTTTCTTAATCAACCTATACATCAAAACGAAGCTAGTGATACTAGTAACACAATTAAAACATGAACTTTAACAATTTAACAACATTTAATCACCCAAAACTCAAGATTAAGCACACCCATTTTAAATGTTCAAACTAGTTACTCAAAACAACAAATCGAGCAAACAAAACATGTATTCATGTTATACTTGAGCCATAGACACTAATTAACACTATTTCAAGTATATAAAACGAATTTAGAGAAATCTAGTGTTTTAGAAACGTTACCCAAACGGGATGAAATTTGTACCAAAATGTAGAGGATGAAGAGAGGATCACGAAAATGTAATTTGTTTTGATGTTTGATTGCTTGAATTGAAATAGATGATGAATTAGTGGATTGGGTGTTTGAGTTCCAAAAATGAAAGTAGAGAGAAAAAGAGAGAAAGAGATGTGGGATTGAATGAGTGGTGGTAGTGGTGGGTTGACTAGTTGACCTAGTCAACTATTTTGCCCACTTGACGCCAATAGTCCCTCGAGTTTAAAAGCGGGTGCGGGAATTAACCGAACGAATATTTTTAAAAACGCACATTAACGAGAGATCTTATAATCGAATATCGGAAATATTAAGAACGTTAGTTAACGAAAGGTACGAATTTAGATAACGAAGGATATTATCTTAAAAAAAAGACGGCGTTAAAAAAAATTTAACAGAAAAACGCGGGATGTTACATTACCCACACCTTAAAAGAAATTTCGTCCCGAAATTTAGTTGGAAGTAGTAGTTGTTGATTCTTCTTCGAGGTCTTGCGTTGCAAATTCTACGAATAAGTGAAGGTACTCCCTTGGACATTTCAACGAACTTTGATAGTCGGGGTTTTACGTCGTTTTAAAGTTTGGTTTTCACTATTCACAATTTCAACCGGTTCTCTTAGGAAGTGAAGTTTGTCATCGATAGTATGTCCATCAAAAGGAATAACAAGTTCTTGTTCGGCAAGACACTTCTTTAAGTTTGATACATAGAATGTAGGATGAACGGAGCTCAAATGAATCGGAAAATCTAAATGGCTAGCAACGGGTCCAAAACGCCCCAAGATTTTTAAAAGGATCAAAATATCGCGGATTTAGCTTTCTACGTTTCCCGAAAAGGATTACACCTTTCTAAGGTGCGACTTTTAACGTTACGCGGTTTTCCACTTGGAATTCGAGAGGTTTACGTCTAACATTTGCATGGCTCTTTTGGCGACTACGGATCGTCTTGGGCCTCTCTTGGATTTGAACGATCTTAACGGTTATTTCATGAATGAGTTCTATTCCGGTGGTTTGCTTGTCACCTACTTCGGCACAACGATTTAGAAAACGACAATTGCGGTTATATGAGCATTCGAAAGGTGTGGTGTTAATACTCGAATGAAAATTATTGTAGTTAGAGAATTCGGCTAAAGGCAAATACTTTTTTCAAGTAAATTTGAAGTTGATAACGCAAATTCGTATTATGGTTTCCAAGGTTTGAATCGTATGTTTGCTCGGTCCGTCGAGTTGTGGTTGATGTGCGGTACTCATGTCTAAACGTGGTCCCGAGGCTTTTTGTAAGGCACTCCAAAAATCTAGAAGTGAAACGAGAATCTCGATTCGAGACGAGGTACATTTCTTTAAGAAATATCTGAACAAGTTTATTAGGACTTGAAAACGTTTGTCGGAACAAGTTTCTCATCGGTTTCTGAAAACGTTCGTTAGGACTATTCACCCTCGTGGCGAATACAAGTATAACGTGAAGAGTCTCTCCCTCCATTGAGAATTTAGATAAAAGATTTTCTTATACGGAAGTACGAGTGTAAAGCGAGAGAATTTTCTGCCTCGATGTGAGAATATCAAGCATGTTGTAGTTCGTCGATAAAACTGTGCGATAACGAGATAGTACACACGTGTAACATACATCTGATATTGAAAGAATTTGCCATTCATTTGGAAGCATAAATATGGTTCGACAATAATCGAAGATGTGTCCCGGGTATGGTTGTTATCAGTATTCTCGGAGTTTTCGGATGCTCAAACAAGAAAAATGAAGTCATGTACATGGCACATGGTGGTGATTAGGTTGATCGAGTCCAATCACCATCACGAGTCATTAGAACTTTGGTATGACTTACCGTAATATAACCACATTGATCGAGTGTCGTTATATTACGCTAACCCATACCTCCATTCCCACATCACTCCATAGATTCAAGTTCGTGAAATCGTGAAGTTTTAACATGAACAAAATGTAACAACATCTCTGACGTGACTCGTATTGAATCGAAAGAATTAGTGCAACTTTAAAGAAGCGATCCCCGAGGGAAGTGTATAAATGATTGTTCACGTCAATGCGGTTCAAGTCAAACAATAATGTATTCCGGTACAAGAAGTGTAACGAATCATGATAACGAATAGTACGCAACCGTAGTGATAAATAGTAATGACGATACTCACCTAGAGTAGTGATGGTAGTAACACGAAGTGGTAGATAGTAAGGAACACCGGTGTGACACCGATAGTAAGTTGAAACAGTAGTGAATAACAATGTGGGAGACAGAGTTCCCGAACCAGTATGACTAATGAAGTCGTCGTCATCCTTACGCGTTTGAATCTTGAATTTACGTGTGTTACCGGAAAGTGGCAGAATACGGATTCGTATGATGAAAAATTTGGTACCATTAAGAAGTTTGCCTAAGAATGATTCAAGTATAATGCACAAGTAGTCAAGTAAGTGCTATCTATAGCAAATGTATGTCAAAATGCAATGGCTAACTATCCGGTTGTAGTCTAGATTCACTAATGCGTCCTAACGACTCTGTCAGACACACTAATGCATATCCTAGTTCCCTACAACCAACGCTCTGATACCATCTGTAGCGACCCGACAAAATCGTCATTGACGGTGCCGCTAACTTAGGTCCCGTTAAGTGGTCGTAGTCCCTATATGAGACTCGTTTGACCAAAATTATGTCGCATTCATTTGAAAAGTACAAGACTTACAAAGTTTAGTTTACCAAACGGATCGACAACAAGTTTAAGTTTACAAAACTAGTAAAATATAAATGATATAACTTGCGACATAATAAGTTGAAAATCACGGTTGCTATAAATAGCGTAAGTATGTATACAATATGTTTGAATCCAAAGGTGCTATCACTAGCATATGCATGTATGTATGCTTGACCCCAAGCAAGTATGAGTGTACGCGGAAGCATGTATCAAATAGCCATGTATGAACCTGAGAAAACATATAGAAAACTGTCAACGAAAAATGCTGGTGAAATCATAGGTGTTTGTAATAAACGTTGTTTTTGAACCACAAGATTTAGTATTCCCATAACATTGATTATCAAAATCGTTTGCATTCCAAAAGTATTGTTCGCGAGCACCCAATTATCAAGACTTAACGTATCCTTCCATAGAACCCCATCACAATAGTGTTAGAACATACACTGTTTCTCAAATATATATATATATATATATATATATATATATATATATATATATATATATATATATATATATATATATATATATATATATTGACATTATATATTGACATTATATATTTATATCTACAAGGTTTTGAGTCATAACTATTCTATCTGATAACATTTATTTATTTTATATATTTTTATTTATTTAAATTTTATATTTATAAATATTTTTTATATTAATACTAATATATTATGTATTCTATATTTCTTATTCTTATATTAGATATTAGACATAAAAATGAAGTCGTTATTAATTATGTCAATCCTTTTTCAAAATATAAAATTCAAACTTTTAGATGAGTTTAAAATCTTGAATTAAACAGATAATTTAAATGATGTTATAATTGTCTCCTTATTATTAAAATCATTTTTTTGATAAAAATAATGACTGCTATAAAATAAAGACAAATCATCAATGGATGATAAACTGAACAATAATACAACCCATTAGACAATTAGGCTCGAAACTACAAAATAAAAACTTATCCACTATTTACCTATGACCCAAACCGAGATCACACACCAACTAACAAATACACCAAAGATACAAGCATAACCATAGCTTAGCTGCAACCGAAAATCCAAAAAACAAAAGCAATCAAACAAACCTAACACGAAAAATAAACAAGTAACAACATATGCTCATCAAAAAATACTAGAAGAAAATGATAAGGGCATAAGAAAGACCTAAACACAAGGCATCCTGTTTTACCACTTTGCCGTTGACTTTGTCACGCCGAATCTTTTTTCCCGATCGATTCTCAATCTTATAAGTTAAAACATTGAATGAACCGTCGTCAACCAAAGTAGATGTTGAAGGAGGAATAATGCCTCACTGAACGAGATCTTCGAAAAAACGCAATCCATTCCTGATCCCTTTGATAGACCCCATAACGTCGATCAAGCAAAAGAATTAAACATTAGCTTAGTGCGAAAACGAAGAACAAAAGAAGTTTCTCAAAGTTTAACGTTTTATTGAATAAATGAAGAACATAAACAATGAAAAACAGAGGATAGACGATCTCAAAGTTATGAGATCGGTTCTTGCTGCAGGCAAAGACAACTAACCTCACCCCAAGACCTCTTTATTTATAGAGTCTTGGGGATAAGAATTAGGAAACTAAATCCCCTAAGATAAATGAAAATCCTACTAATTAAGGGATTTATACCTATACCGATTTTATCCAATCAATTCTAATATATGGAAAATCTTTTCCTAAAAATAGGAAATCTTTTCCTAACAATCTCCCCCTAATTGATTAGGATAAAACAATCGGTTACAAGATGTAAATATAGACTGAAAATAAATCTAATCTTTGTCTTCAAAGCTTTTAATCATCTTGTATGATCTTCAGATCTCTTGATAAATTGATCTTTCTTTAATCTTGATTCTCCTCCTCTTTATTATATTCGTAGTACACATAGCCTCAACATCTCATCAGTACTTTCGAAGATAAATCATCAACTAACATGAACATAATCATGACAAAACTGCATTTGAAAATATGCATGAAAAACCGCGTTCACCACCGCCTAACCACTTGCGTATAAATGTTGAACATATTTGTTGAATCTTCATCTTCATAAATGTTGATTATGTTGAGCTAACATCCAGTCTTCTTATTGAGGAATAACCACTTCAAAATCTGAGTTCAAAAGAGATGAACTCAAATGGGTCTGACCTGATTTGAGTCTGGAGTCCTAGAGTCTGAAGTATTTTGAGTCTGACCTCGTGTAAGTCTGACTTCTACTAAGTATAAGTTCACGCGAAACTGAAGTCTGAATCTGATCTTTATAATCTGTGTTTGAGTCTGATCTTGAGTCTGATCTTGAGTCTGCATTTGAGTCAAACTGTTAAGTCCAAAATTCAGACTCATATTTCAATCAGAGTCTTGAGTCTGAGTTTCCAGACTCAGAATTACATCATAACTAAAAATACATATCTTTTAATATAATCATCAGATCAAGCTAAAATTTTTAGACAAGATAGATCTATATGCCGTTAACCTCATATCCAAAAATCATGACGATCCAACGGCCAACGAATCTAAAACAATCGTTTTAAACTGACTGCACATATTAAAACACAAGCAGACTGCCGTGTATTCAAAAATTTATATCTTTTCGTAGACAAGTCCAATCAAGATAAAATTTTTACACAACGACCATCTATATGTAATCAATGACATATCCGAAAATCATAAAAATATAGATGATAATGAAGATACAGTAATTAAATTACTGAAACTGCACTGAAAACCCTCCAATCTCAGCAGCAGATTTCGACCATTGAAATCTCTCAATCCAAAGCTCCGATCGAAATTTCCTTCGGTAGGAATTTAATTCCATGTGTCGTGAACCTACAGTTAAAATTTTATGAAGATTGAACGGTTAACGAATGAGATATAATCATTTATATATCGCTGTGCATAGCATGACGAATCTGAAAACGATTTTTTCTTTTGTTTCTTCAATAAGATATCTTTTGCTCTAAAATGACTGGATCATCAACAAGATATGTTGATCCTGCTCTGATACCAATTGATAGACCCCATAACGTCGATCAAGCAAAAGAATTAAACATTAGCTTAGTGCGAAAACGAAGAACAAAAGAAGTTTCTCAAAGTTTAACATTTTATTGAATAAATGAAGAACATAAACAATGAAAAACAGAGGATAGACGATCTCAAAGTTATGAGATCGGTTCTTGCGGCAGGAAAAGACAACTAACCTCACCCCAAGACCTCTTTATTTATAGAGTCTTGGGGATAAGAATTAGGAAACTAAATCCCCTAAGATAAATGAAAATCTCACTAATTAAGGGATTTATATATATATCGATTTTATCCAATCAATTCTAATATATGGAAAATCTTTTCCTAAAAATAGGAAATCTTTTCCTAACACCCTTATTCATCACCACATTATCCCGACTCACAATCTTCTTTATTACCCAGTATATGTATCATGTACATGTATATTGTATGTATCTTAGTATATTCTAGAAGATATGTTTCTTGTAGGCAAAGATTAGAAACGATTGTAAAAGATTGTAGCATATTCTTTTCATATTTCTCTCATAGTTAGTTTGCAAAGAGAGAATCCTTTTGTATATATATGGATCGATGGTTAGTGAGAAAAGCAAGCAAATTATATTTCATATATGGTATCAGTTGCTTAGGTGTTTCCTACCACCGATCCTATTCCCATTTTTTCTGTTCGATCTCTTCTCTACTAAATCACCAAGGGAAATTCCAAACTTCATTAACCCATAATTGTAAACAACATTAAGAATTATATACCTATTACTCTAGAGATGGAGAAAAGTCTGTATTCTTTTTGGAGAGGCCTCTTTCAAATACATTGTCGTGCATATGAGGTCCTTGATCACATAATTTCTCCCTGTGACTCCTCATCATCGCCCTCTTCTGCCAAAACTACTACCCCACCTTCTGCTAAAACTACTAATGATACAATATTCGGTTAGCGTACAGAAAAACGCATTTTCAAGAAGAATCGAACACCATAAACGTGAACAAAAGCATCAAAAATAATTAAGTATAAGTACATTAGCGGGCTGTGAATAGAGATGGCGAATAGCGAATAAAGATGAAAATCATATTCCGAAAAATAAGGGTTGACTGGTCAAGATTCCGAAGAATAAGGGTTGACTCACCAATCAGAATATGACATGTAGAAGAACCTTTGACTTTTTTGCCTATAAATAGGCCATCTGGATTTCATTGATAGGGATATTACATCATTTTGTCATAGCAGAATTTTCTCTCTCTACAGAAGGACTTTCTCTCTCTAAAGTGATTGACCAAGTTTGACCTTGATTGGATTCGCAGTTTGACTCTGGATCCGGTAGTCATTGTTATTCGGAGAGTATTCAAGGACTTAAACCGCTCACCGTTAACGTGATTGTGATTTCACACGTATTCTATCCGCGATCTGAATTTGGTACGATCATTTGGCGCCATCCGTTCTATAATTAGTTTTGAGCTCTTTTCTACAAATAGAAAAGAGAACATCATAAGAAGATGGGAGGAGATCAAGGCAAAACAGTATCTCAAGAGTCTCAAAAAAGAATGCAAAAAGAAAACAGTAATGAGATTATGGGAAGATCAAATAAAAGCATACAACAAGTAAAATTCTCACCAGTACAACCTTTGTAGTTATTTGGTAATTCGCAGATTAAGGAACAAAGTGAAACGTTTGATACAACAACTAAAAATGATGAACAAGAAATCTTGAAGAATCAGGCAATGCAGTTGTTGGAAGTAATCATGGTTAAAATGAAAAAGGATCGAGATGAAGGAATACAAAAGAAACTGATAGAAACAAATGATGGGTTAAAAGGAAAAATGATAACAGAGTTTCTCAGCGATGAAGGGGAGATAACTAAAGAATCGGCAAACAAATTCTTAGGTAATATCCTTTCGTGAGCAGCACCAGAGAAATATAGACATTCTTTAACACAACCAGGAACAAGGGAAACGGTTGTTAATAATTTGTTTGCACTAATTACAGAAGAAGAAGCAAAAAAGCCAATGGCCAAGTCTACAACAACACGGAGATTTTGCGAACGAATCTCAAACTATCAATTGCCAAAGAATTTGAACATCCCATCGACATTAGGAACATATGATGGATCATCAGATCCCGAAGATTTTTTTTTTTGCAGTTAGTTGAAGGTGCTATTCGAACTCAACAATGGGAAGACGAGGTAGCATATCATATGTTTCTATGGTGCTACCGAAGATGGCAAGAGAATGGTTCACAGGATTACAGCCAAAAAGCATTACAAGCTTTCAAGATTTAAGAGCAAAATTTTTGCTTCAATATCAGAACTTAAGAAGATATACATTAACTCATTTGGATGCGCACGAAATAAAGCAGCATGGGGTGTTTTACCATAAGGTTGTATATAATGCTTCAAATATTGTACATATGGCCGGGGTGTTTTACCATCAGGTTGTACATAATTTTTCAAATACTGTACATATGGTCATGGGAAGTGTTTTATCATAAGGTTCTACATAATGTTTCATATATTATACAATTAACATGTTAATATTTTTATTAAATGCAATTAATTATTTTAATGACATTATCATGGAGGTTTGAAAAAATTTCTCTTTACTTTTGAATTTTTTTAAGCTTTGATAATATTTATGTATGACATTATTATTATAGAGATTTATTAGAAAGTATAGATATTTAGATTTATATTGATAGTTATTTAATATATTATATGAATATTTTATTTCTTATTCTTATAGCATAATAAATTCAATATTATTTTATCTTCTATTAAAAAATTGAATTCTAACTTTCACATGAGTGTATAATTTCAAATTTCAACAGTTTGAATGATTAATTTATAATTGTTTCTCTAATATTTTATTGATTTTGAGTTCAACAATTATCTTATATTTCGACCAATGATTTAATAATATATACGCACAATAGGTGTTGGACGAAATGCCTATAACAAATATTGAAATAAACATTTAGAAAAGTGATTTTACCTTATTGATAGCCATTATAGACGTTCTTCAATTGTCAAACATGTTGATTACAACCTTTTATAACTCCTATTCGAAGGATTTCACTCAAAAATACGAGAAAGTGGGTTTCATGGTGCTTGTTTTTTACTATCACGGTTAAAAGGGTAGTATGTTGAATGTTAACTACGATCGACAGTGCAACAACGAAAATAAATGACGAACCGAACAAATTCCGTAAAATCACCCTTAGGTGCGTGGTTTAACCATTCGTGTGCGAGTGAATTTTAAAACTGGAATAGTCGCCTAAATAACCGGCATACACGCACCATGCATGTATATGGTTGGTTAGTGCGTGAGCACATGCGTGGTGCACTTTTGGTGGTATAACGGGATAAAAAGCAAGTATGCTCGTTAGGCTTGATGTCCACGCATCACGCACGAGCGTTGACGCATGATGCGTGGTGCGTGATGCGTGAATAAAGGACATATGTTGCAATTTTCATTTTTTTTGAAACATATTGTTAAACACCTCGGGAGAATGGTGGCATTTACACCAATTTCCCAAAATATTAATTCAAACAATATTTCACAAACTGGAGTATAGTAGCCCAAAATCATAAACTAAACCCAAAACATTTAAAGGCGGCTTTGAGGCTCGATTTAACTAGTTTGTGTACCCTTTTTCACGAAATTTAATTTTTAGAATTACTTGACAACATGATACGAAATTTCAGCATAAAAATCAGCACTTCAAACGCTCTTAAATGCACTAATTTTTACATTTCATACCCGTTTTCGGTATCTTATAATACCGATTGAAAATTCTGTAATTCGATCATCTCGATTCTCTTCATCATTTTTCTCGAGTTCAAAAAGTTGAATAGTACATGTATACATATATCTTACATTCTCTGTACAATAATAGACATTTAATATCATACATATTGTTTCAATTTCAAAATGATATTATTTATTTTGGGAGTCACTTAAAAAGGAACAAATGAATGAAGATTGGTTAAGAAATTATACCTGAATTCACTCTTTAAGAGTTACAACAACTTTTCATTTTTTAGCTTTTACTAAATGCATTCTTTTATTTCTAAGCAAGTAAGTACAACAAATCTAAGCTACGAAGTAAAACAAATCCAAGCTAGAAAGTAATACATGACCAGTCTGTCTGTCTGTGTATCTTTATATCAATTTCTCACCATTTAAAGTGAAAATTATCATTTTGCCATTACTGTTTGAATCCTCAGGAGCCCGTTGAACCGAATTAACATCTGTCGACCAGTTTTCAGGATCGTTTAATGCCACATTAGGCTGCTGATTCACCAACTCGTTTTCAGGATCATTCAATGCTACATTACTCTGCTGATTCAACAACTCGTTTTCACGAGGCTGCTGCTGATTCACTGACCCGTTTGCAGGATCATTCAATGCTACATTAGGCTGCTGGTTCACCGAACCGTTTTCAGGCTGCTGATGCACCGACCCGTTTGCAGGATCATTCGTTGCTACATTAGGCTGCTGATTGACAACATTTTTCTTCTTTTTATGAGTAGATCTTTTCTTTTTGGTGATCTTACATAACACGTAGTCATCAAGCTGCACGAATCAACCAAAAATATACATCATCAGAATTCAGAACAGATGATAAGATACAATCATATTATTAAGTTGATCAAACAATGATTAGGATTTTAATAACCTTCATGTTTCCAAAAACATTGCGTTTTCTTTTATGACCATCGATTACATATTCATGCATACGCCACTCTGTTTTAGCCCCTTTTCCCGATTCGCCTTCATGATACACCAACAACATTTTTCCGCCAATTCTTGTGCCATCATTCTTACTCTTGATATCTTTAATAGCATATGAAGATCTCCAATAACCAGGACCCGCTTTTCGACATGGTTGCGTACCAAATAAACTCTTTCTGTTTCTTGATGTGAAAAAATACCATTCACCTTCTTTAGCTTCTGAGTATCTATCTGTTGATTAATTATTAATTACTACATTAATTATTAATTATTATATATAAAACATAAATAATAATTACATATACTTAAGACAATCACAATAATCACTACGCCATAATAATAGACTACAAAACAAACCAAAATAGGACTAATTACTTAATTAGTTATCATCATCACTGTAAAATGTGATGAAATAAAATCGTACCTGCAATGACTTTTGGATGATGTTCATAAACATTAACATCCCAAATCTTGCTCTTGGGAACAACTAGGTTATTGAACTTCGGAAGAAGATAATGGGTGATAAGTTGTTCGTCGGTGGGTTTGAATGAATACCCGGGTGGAAGGGTATCAAGATAATCAGCAGGCATACACGGACAACACTTACTACGATCACCATTGTTGTGATTTGAAGGTCCAGCAGATGTAACATCAGTGACGTTTTGTTTCATTTTGTCAGCAAGATTAGTGACGGATTTCATGAGAATGAGAATGAGAAGTTGATAGTGGTAGACGAGATATAGATGAATATGAAAAAGATAGTTGAACTCTGGTTAAATATACGAGTATGTATGTAACTAATTCTGTAACAAACTTTGGTGTACTGATAACCGTATTCTATTATATATCGATATCGGTATGTATTTGTATCTATTTTTCATTTTATTAACGGTATTCAATAAGATCAGTAACTTTTTATATAACATATTTTGACTCCACTTAGAAGCTAAGGACTGTCTGTGCATTAGCGAAAGGACCTTTAGTTTAACAAAAATTAACGAAAGATAACTAACAATGACTGTTTGTGCATAAAAAAGGTTAACTAGTGAATGGAATTAAAGTTATAACCGTAGAAGATGATGGCATGGCGTTTAGGCGACATTGTCTAGGTGGTGATGTCATGACTGTCATGTTAACAATATTACCTTAATTGCTGAAATCATAATCATTTTCATGGCAAAATTAAAGTAAGCAATCATTTTCGTGCATCAACAAAAGTGATATTACTTTTATTATCAACTTGGGTAACTTATGTTACTTTTTCGGGCCATTTTTACATAATGTTTTCATCGAAATGATTTGCTTATAATAAGGCTTATACTATTTTTGTCGTCTCGCTTTGTATTCTTTAACTTCTTACTTGAATTATATATTATATATATTTATAAAAATAATACGAATATTATTAATAATATTAACCATTACAAAGTTGTCCAAGGCTCTGAGTTTCTTGCAAGAGGTCTCAAGTTCGAATTCTCTTTGAGACGAATATTTGGTGGTGGTCAGGAAGAGTTGAAAACAGTCAGATAGTAATTTAGGGAAAACCTTTTTACCTTTTTTTATATTAAAAACATATACAAAACAAGTCGGCCTTTTTGAAATACCAAAAACAAAAACAAAAACAAAAACAAAAACAAAAAAAACAAAAAAAAAAATTGAGTTTGAATCCAGTTTGCAATGAATTTGGATTTACGATTTTACTTTTTTGAATTCGGTTTAATCGAAAACTATATTCAACAAATAATATATTAAATTATTGATATATAGAGATGATAAAAATGATTTCTAAAATAGAAGTCAAATTTAAACATTTTTTGTTACGATTATTTTAGATGCATTATTATTTTTAAGTCTTTCTTTTAATCGAAACCAAACCAAAATACCGAACTCAAATTCAGCTTTTGGTACGGTTTTTTCAGTTTTGAAATTTTCGGTTTTATCTCACTTTTACAAACTGAAAGAATTAGACCTAAACTGTGCGGAAATATTGAACCTAGCAAAAACGAGAGTAATTAAAAAAAAGAACTTTTATGAATAGGAGATCATTTTCACACACCACTTTTTATTCATCTACACTTTTGTTTCATATAATCACAGTTATACCTCTAAAGAGTTAAACTTATATTATTATTATTATAATTATATTAAATATAATTAAGGGTAAAATAGGTAATTAGGTATAGATTGAAAAAAAAGTGGTTGGTGTGTGGGGATCAACCCCAGGATGAGCATAAGTATCAATGTCCTTTCTATACTTTGAATCCTACCCAGTGTTGTAAAAGTCGGCCGACTTGGCCGACGCGTCGGCCGATGCGTCGTTTTTTTGGGTTCTCCGTCCCGTTTTTTCTGAAAACGACTCAAAAGACGGTCAAAGATAAAAGTTCGGTCAAAGTCTGTCAAATACGGTGAAAGTTGGTCAAAATCAGTCAAATTTTCGTCAAGATGTGATATGTTTTAAAATTAGGGTTTGTTTTCATTTTTTGGGCCGCTCTTTTCTCTGTGTCCTTACTAATTATGTACTCGATAACATTAATTGAGTTTGTAGTTTGATTGTATTTAAATTCAAGTTCCTATTTAAGAAATTTATGGCACAGAATCAACTATTTTATACATATATAAATATATATTTAAGAAATTATTAATAAAGTCAACGTTGGTCAACGACCGATGCGTCCCCGACGCGTCCCCGACTCGGCCGACGCGTCTTTTTTAGGTCTCGACCGATGCGTCCCCGACTCGCGACTTTTACAACCTTGATCCTATCTATAGGCCGGCAAACATCCGCGTCCGGCGATAGTTCATACATCATCACCACCGGAGCAAAAAGAGGCAACGGCAGAGGTACACCATTTCATTCTCCAATTAATAACGAATTTTCGTCTATAAATTTCACTAATTCAATTTTCTGTTATGATCAGTTTCTAATTATGTTGATTGATAATAATAAGAATTTGATTGTACGTCTGCTAGCAGATAGGTTTCTCTATACTAACAGCAGCTATTTAATGATGCTAATTTGATGTTTAATAGCTAATAGCATTAGCTTCCTCATTTGTGATTGTTATGGCCTTTCATATGTTTGATACTGTTTATGTTAGTGAATTAATTTGACTAATTCTTCAAACGATTTGTTTAATTGCATAACAAAATTAACTCCCAAACGACAATATAGAACAATATAGAACTATCAATCGGGACTGATCTAGCACGAACTTGATTCATTTGAGCCATTTTTTTGTTTGAATTCGGATTTTTTTTTTTTTTTTTTTTTTTTGCTAAGAAGTTTTCGATTTTGGTTGCAGGTGTGAGAAAACGAAGTATGAAACTTCGGTTGAATGTTTGAATAAATCCGGAGTTTCAAACTCCGGATTTGCCACGTATCATTATTCTGTTGACCAAAACAGCCAGGTGGTCAAAAAGCGTCAAAACCGGAGTTTCAAACTTTGGTTTCACCAAAACCGAAGTTTGAAACTTCGGTTTTCTCATTTTTGTAAACAATTTTACTTAAGTTCTATTTTTGTAACTTAACCTCCAAAATCTACCTGTTAAAAAAAAAAATTCATGCTAATTGCTCTAAGATACCAAAATAGAACTAAAACTAAGAAAAATCTTCAGAAAAAATCATAAATATAATATTTTTCTCAAAAGCTAATTCAACTAACAAAAAACTTCAGAAAAAAGTCACCAGAAATGCTCTAAGATACCAAATGTAACTACTAAAACTAAGAATCTGAGTTAGAAACTAAAACATGAGCAATTAGTGTATCGTGAACCTTCATACCGTTTTGTCTTCACCATTTGGTGCTTCAAACTTCTTCAATCCTCCATTAGTATCCGTTAGTTGTCCATGTTCATCAAACATATATTCATGTTCCTGATTAAGAACACCATCATTTGTATCGAATGATACCATTCTTTCTAAGAATCTGTTGAACTCAAACTGATCAAAACCGCTCCCTTCTTGAAATTCCCATAATTCTGTATTTGGTGGTGGTGGTGGGGGTTGAAAATGTGTAGAACGATTCGCCAATAAGTGTGTGTTCATGAATTGGTTTTGAGAAGAATGGTTAACTGATGGAGTAACCATATTTGGATTACTTGTTCTAGGAACATATCCTAAATTCTGATCATGATACTGTAACGAATTTTGAATCATCATATTGTTTTTGACTTGAACTCCATTTAGCAGCCTAGGATTAAACTGTTGATTTTGGTCCAACCGGTGAGCCACATGGGCAGGTGACAAATTGTTAACGCAGCGAATATTTGAAAGTAGATTTGATAGTTGAAAAACCGGGTTGCGTTCAAACTGAAAATTAGTTGGACGATTCACATTTTGATTCGGGACGAAACGAGCCTGTTGATAATTAAGACTGGCATTTTGATGTTCATAAGAATCAAGATTTGGCAAGTTGTTTTCATCATGACAGATGTTTGAGAGTATATTTGACAGTTGAACAACTTGATCTAAAACCACAGGAGCATGTTGAACCGAATTAACTTCTGTCGACCCGTTTGCAGGATCAATCACTACTACATTAGGCTGCTGATTCACCAACCCGTTTGCAGGATCATTCATTGCTACATTAGGCTGCTGATTCACCGACCCGTTTGAAGGATCATTCATTGTGACATTAGGCTGCTGATTCACCGACCCGTTTTCAGTCTGCTGATTCACCGAACCGTGTGCAGGATCATTCATTGCTACATTAGGCTGCTGACTCACCGACTCGTTTCCAGGATCATTGGTTGAAACATTAGGCTGCTGATTGACAGCATTTTGCTTCTTTTTATACTTCTTATTATTATAGATCCTACATAACACATAGTCATCAAGCTGCACAAAGTAACCAAAAAATATACATCATTCAAAAAAAAAGGAAAAAAAACAGATAATAAAGTTACAATCTTTATAGAATTCAAACAATGATTAGGGTTACAAAACCTTCATGTCTTGTACACCCATGCGTTTTCTTGTATGACCCTCAACTACATATTCATGCATCGCCCAATCTGTTTGAACCCCGTTTGGGGACTTACCTTCATTATACACCAGCGACTTTTTCTGCCCCATTTTTTTACCATTATCATGTTTAATAATATGATCAGGACCTGTAGCTTTCCAATAACCAGGACCCGCCTTTCGGCATGGTCGCGTACCACGAGGATACTTTCGGTTTCTTGATGTGAAAAAGTACCATTCACCTTCTTTAGCTGCTGGGTAACTCTCTTTTAATTATATAAAACATACATACATACATACATCAAGTTAAACATACATACATACATACATCAAGTTAAAACAAAACAAACGTGTAAATTAAATTTGTTGCAAATTAAATCTCTTGCATTTGTACATGCGACAAAGAACGATTTTCAATCCATATTCAACAAAAGTATGAATATGATTACTATGATATTACTGGAGACAATGTGATACATATGTGACTGTATTTAATAATATGAACAAACCAAAATAGGACTAACTAGTTAGGATCATTATTACCTGTATAATCTCATTATATAAAATAATTATTGTCATATGTAACTTTATAAAAAATATTAATGTGATATTATATGTGACTGTATATATCGAATAACACGGTATGATGAAGGTTATGAAATAATAATACGTACCTGCAAGGTCTTTTGGATGATGTTCATAAACCATAACATCAAAAATCTTGCTTTTGGGAACAACTAGGTTATTGATTTTCGGAAGAAGATAACCGGTGATAAGTTCTTCGTCGGTTGGTTTGAATCGATACCCGAGTGGAAGGGTATCAAGATAATCAGCTGCCTGCATACATGGACAACAATTAACAAAATCACCATTGTTGTCGTTTGAAGCTCCAAGAGATGTAACCTTCCGTTTCTTTTTGTCATAATGATTAGTGACGGAATTCATGATTACGAAAAGAGTTAAGAAGAAGAAGTTGAACAAGGGACGAGTCTGGCAGAAGTTTTATAATATGAGTAAAACTTGTTGTTTTCAGATATATATGAAACTGATTCTGTTAAACTGATAACTATATTATAATATTATAATATATAATTTGGAATTGGGATGTATCAATAACTATATCTATATATCTATTTGAATTTAAATAATATAATATAATATAATTTATAATTAATTTACAAGTATTATCATCACGAGTTGTTTTATAAATATTTTAATTATTATATTATTATATAATTAATTATTAATTTATTATCTTATATTATAGACATCAATCCAAACTTCAAAATTCAAATGAAGATTTGACGTATATTTTATTAAATTTTATTTCATGTACTACATGTTATAATGTTATAGAGTTTTATATTTACACAATATATACTTGTGCTCATAAAGAATCTAATCTCCCTGTCTCATCTAAAGTGTTAAGATTTTTATTTTAGATAAAGTCGATATTTCGGCTGGGAAAAAGTAGTAATCATATGAACATTATATTTGATTTATAAAAATAAATTGACGAAAAAATTTTAGTAACACGATTCTTGAGAACGTACATGTAACATGCATATAAAATGCATTTACTTTTTTTCACATTGCTGAAGAATGATTTCCTATCACAAAAGGGAAAAAAATACAGTATATGAAAGTTTGTTAAATTTGGGCTTTATAGCATACTGGGCCAGTCTAAGGATCACAAAAACTATCTTCATAATTATAGGTATAAGCCCATTATGATATGGATAACATTCCTCAGGCTTGCTAAAGATTAGACCATTACGACTCGCAACAACTAGCATCATGAAAAGATTTCGACAAATAATAATGGTTTGCATGATGACAATATAAGCTTATTAGATATCTACTCTACTAAACCAATCATCATAATTAAAAAAATGGTATTAAAACATAAAAAATGATGTGGTGGTGAGAGTGATGGGCATTATTAATAAGCTTATTTGTGTTTGTGCTACTACTATTTATGATGGCCTAGATATCATGGTGCATTGTGGGGTTACAAATCTAGTGAATGAGGTAATCAAACTTTAAAAAAAGATGCATGGGCCATATATATATTATATTATATATGTGTAATATAGCGAATGGACAATGGACAATTATATGATAAGAAGTGAGTATGAGCGCATATACAGTAGTATTACATGGACGATAAACTAAAGGCCCGTATGACTTACGGAATCTAATGATGTTCTGGCATAATTGTAATTGAATTTAGACACACAATTGTAATTGAAACAAATCTAGTGAGTGAGGTAATCAAACTTTAAAAAAAGATGCATGGGCCATATATATATATATATATATATATATATATATATATATATATATATATATATATATATATATATATATATATATATATGTGTGTGTGTAATATAGCGAATGGACAATGGACAATTATATGATAAGAAGTGAGTATGAGCGCATATACAGTGGTATTACATGGACGATAAACTAAAGTCCCGTATGACTTACGGAATCTAATAATGTTCTGGCATAATTGTAATTGAATTTAGACACAGAATTGTAATTGAATTTAGACACACGTCGTGTCTAAATTCAGTTACAATTCTGCCGGAATCTCATTAGATTTCGTGAGTTAAACGGGGCTTAATACTCCAAAAACTAGTTAGGGTAATTATTGGATTATATTTTCATTACATAGACTACTTGAAAGAACGAGTATATTGACTTTTATCTACAGGTTATTTTGTAATCATTTCTAATCATTTCATTGATCATCTCAAGATACCTTGTTAGTAAAGTTTATATATGAAAGTTCTCGTGAAGATATAAGAACTCTAACTATAATATTATCGTGAGATGATTACCAATTGACAAATTTGTGGGCCTCCAAATACTAATATCATCAAGTCTACGAGTATATCAAACTTATTAATGGTATCGTTCGTTATACGAATCGATCTTTGCTGCTAGTATATTTACCTATATGAAAATATATTGAACTGGAAACTGCACGTAAGATTGTGTGCATGCAGCGAGCATATTTTGAGGAATCGATTGTGAACATTTGGAATAGTTATGATTTACTATTAATATTAATATTAATGTTTGGGACCTTCCCTTTCAAAAAATAATAATAACAAATCAATGGATCAGAGATGTTAAGGTTATCTGGAGAAGTTGTGATGTGATCCAGCGATTGGTGATCTGCTTTTTTAGGAGAGGTCAGGAGTTCGACCCCCGTTGGCTACATATTAAAAACACAATTTCATCTCTGCCATGAAATCCACCCATGACACCTTTCCCATATCGGTTGGGGGGTGGGGGGGGGGGGGGGTGGTAAAGGGGAGGGGGTTTTACTTGGCCGTGTCTTTGGATCGGTTTCAAGGTTTCCTCCCGGACAGCGATGGGGGGCGGGGTTATTATCACTGCATCGGCATAGTCAAAACGGGAGATGATCGCAACGGGTGGTTTAAGTCCCCCTCGGGTGATCCCAATCGCTGTTTCTAAAAAAAAGGTTATCTGGAAAAATGCATGAGTAACTTTAATCGTATGTACGTGATTAAATTATCTCTTGTCACTACAACAAATTTATCAATTGTTCACGCATATTTTTACACTTGTAAGAAAGTGTGAGCTTTTTGTCAAATTTCTCACACCAATAAATATGTATAAGTTTGTTACATTTATAAATGTTGAATGTTATTCAAATTTCACACTTAAAATTGTAGGAAAAGTTTGTTCACACTTATTAGTGTATACAAACACAAATTTAATCACATTTAAAAATGTGAGTATAATTTGTTACACCCCATTTCTTCACACAAGGGAGAGCGTGAACAAATCTAGTGCAACATAATTAACTTAACACTCTTAAGTGTGATTATATTTATAATTATACACACAAATTAGTGCGAAAGTAAAAGACGACATAAGTAAAAGACGACATAAGTAGTGCAGCGTCATTGTCGTCGGTGGAAAGATGAAATGTGGATTTCGTTCATTGAAAGACGAGAGCAATGGGCCCGCATGTGATTAAAAAATGAAAATAATCGTCATCTGTGTTTCAATTGCATGCCTCAATGAGACTGGCAATTTTCAGATATATTTGATAAACTAAAATTATGAAATACGTAAAAAAAAAATTAATAATAAACTAATTAAAAAAAGAAAACTCACAGCAATGACTTTTTTGTTTAAAGTTTTTATTTTAATTTTAATAAATGTAGATTTTTTATTTTAAATAATGTTGTGTTTAATTTTATATGTTAAAAAAATTAGTTTTAATTTAAATAATAAGCTGGTCCTGATCATTATGAAGAAGTATTATATGGTTAGTACCAGTTTTTTTCAGTTTTTTTTTTTTAAAAGAGCTGATGTAATGTTGATGTGGCGGTCAGTCTTTTTTAAAAATATATCATGGTTGAGAGTGATCTTATTAGTAAGGTTTTAATCGTAATTTGAAACTTCTTGCACAAATATATTGAAGCGTCAATCATTCAATTATCTTATAAAAGGTGAAAGAGATATCTATATCTGTTGCACAATATTAATATCTAGTCACTAATATATTCGTATAACATAGGTCTTATTTGTCTTATTTTTGTCGATCATAACTTAGTGGTTTGAACAATGATGTTAATTTCCCTTATCTCTCTTCAATTGTCAACTTGTGTTCTTCTAAATTCACAAAAGCTTTTTTCCTCTTCTTTGTATTTAAAAATCAAGAAAAAAAAATTCTTTGTTAATGACCATTGAGTGAACAAGTGTAGAACACGTTAAAATATCATGAGTAAAATATTATTTGCTAGTTACGAAGTTATAAATTCTACCTAAGAAAATATCATCTTGATCAATTAAAATATCTTTTCTATTAACTAAATATCTTTTGATTAGTTTGCAACTTATTATTAAATAACTAAAAATAAAAATCTAGACATTTATAATAAAACGATAGTAACAATTAAGAATATAATTTTGCATATTGAGTCGTTACAAATTGTTCATAGAAAATAATAAAAAATCAATAACTTTGTTTTATTTAACCATATTTTATATTTTATTTATCTATTAAAATAATTTACATTCTTTAACGACAAATAAAAATAATTCTAGAAATATCTAAGGACTGAGGTGCGGGGGACCCGTGATAAAAGAAGAAAAGGTGACCTTGGCCTTTGTAGTTTTGTTTGGCCCCGCATAAAAGTAGCATTTTGTGGATTGACTTTTTTCACGGGTAGTTACTCGTTTTTACATCAAATCGCGCGGTCTTCGACAATTTTTTTTATCGACTCCTCCGATTATCATTTAATAAATGTTTATCATTTAATAAATGTTGTGTGGGTAATTTCTTCGTCTAAATTCCGTTAAAAAAATCATTTATTATTGACACGTGCATTGCATATGTAACACCCGTCTCACATCGGATTTTGTAATAAAGTTTGAGTCCTTATAATGTTAATATCTTCCTTACTAGACACAACGTGTTTTTAGGCTACAAGCTGCGAATCTCATGTGAACTTCGCAGTAAAGCGTGCTAGAGCGAGAGTACTTGGATGTGTGACTTCCTAGTCTACGGGCAAAGCGAGCAGTATTATGGTCGTGGTAAGGAGAGATGTTAAAGATGGTATCATAGCCATAGCCTCTCGGGGTGTGATGTGCAATCGGCTCGTGCATTTTCCGAGGTATGGATCTTGGATATTTATTGTGTTCGGCTTGAGGAGGACGTCAAAAATTTAAGTGGGGGAGTTTGTAACACGCGTCCTACATCACACTGTGTAAGAAAGTTTATGTTCCTTATAAGGTAAATCTCTTCCAAGCCAGATGATCAATCCTAAATTAGATGTTAAGATCTAATTTTGGAATGAGTGCAATGAGAGATGGATGGTGGTGTTGATAATATTTTTGGGACCATATGATTGTTTTTCACTTAGGTTTAAGTGATCAATCACCACGTCCCGGTCTTGATTGCATTACATTGGCTTGATTATGATTAAGGCTTGAACATATTCACAAGCGAACCATAAAAACCTTGGTAATTGCACAGAATCAACAACCTAAAATGAGAGGCCAAGCTCTCTATTTATAGGCTTAGGATATTTGCGGATTAGATGTTTGCGTATACTCTTTGCACACGCAATGTGCTGAAACATTGCACAATTCCGCAGAAACATTGCATAATTCCGCAGAAACATTGCACAATTCCGCAGAAACTTAGCAATAGGGTGCTGAAACTTAGCACAATCCTTGTGCAATGCGCACGGTAGTGCTATACGCACTATCAAGTCCCCCAAGTTCGGTATTATATATTAAAAATATATGATGGCGAACTTATAAGAATGCAATCATAGGGAATATAGCGCTATGTATGCTATCAAGTCCCTCCAGTTCGATATTATATACTAAGTATATGATGTCGAACTCTAAGTAATTGATGTTTTTTCTTGTAGAGCTTTGTGGAGCTTCTTGCGCTCTCTTAAGATGTAGAGAATATCATGTTGCAACTTTGATTTATATAGCGCTTTTCATTTATTCATAATATTAGACTTGTCCTTTGCAATTTCAATCATTTATTATTGTGCACATAATAAACTTCTACTTTTGTGAAACAATCTTTTGCGCATAAACATATGCATTATGAATCTTCTAAGTCCATCGAGGCGATCCTTAGGAAAAATATGTGTTTAAAATACGTCAAATGTGTTATTGCGAAGCATCTAAGTTGGGCATACTCACAATCTTAGGAAAATAATATGTATAAGTTCCATCATTTCGCTAACACTTAATAAGAATTTGTGATCCATTGAAGTGGGCTTTTCCATCGCTTAGGTAATTATTGCGTATTTTTTACGCTATGTGGTTTACACTTAAATAATTAAAGTACACGTATGCACTTAATCAAATTTGATTGCGATTCATTTATGGTCTTACGCATATTTGCCATATTCTTGAGAAATTTGCGCGAAGCATATATGAAGCAAGTCAATTGAAGCCTATGTTAATATAATATGTAGCACATGGCATATTTTAAGCATTTCTTGTCAATGGATACTTGTACTATAGGAACACATGGTTTTAGCCTTAACGACTTCATGCATCGTATGCAAAATCAACAATAGTTGCGGTCATTATTTCAAGCAATGTAACAATGTGCTTTTAGCACAAATAATAATATTGTCTTGGCCAAATGCTCATGGACTTAGAAAATGTTGCACAAATAGTTATTGTTGCCATGACCATATGCTCATGGACTTGATAATTTTGCACCGAATATATTGTTGCCATGACCTTATCTGTATGGACTTGGACAATTTTGCAACGTGCGTTATTGCACAAATTAGTGCCCTCAAGGCAATGCTCAAAAGCTTGCACAAAAGTTTTCAATGTGCAACATGTAGTTTGCACAAATTTTTTGCAACGTGCAGCGCTTAGCATGCACAAATTCTTACATCGTTCAACATTTAGTGCCCAATATTTTGCATTGTGCAGCGCTTAGCTTGCACAAAATTTCGCAATGTGCAACTTCGGTATGCACATAATTTCTGATGTGCAACATTTAGTTCGCACAAAATTTTGCAATGTGCGGCACTTACCTTGCACCAAATTTCGTGATGTGCAACTTCAGTGTGCACAAAATCATCATTGTGCAGGGCGTAGCATGCACAAAATCTTCATTGCGCAGCGCTTAGGATGCGCAAAATCTAGCAATGTGCAACTTTTAGGTTGCATAAAATCATCTTTGTGAAGTGCATAGCATGCACAAAATCTTTATTGCGCAGCGCTTAGCATGCGCAAAATCTAGTAATGTGCAACTTTTAAGTTGCATAAAATCATCTTTGTGCGGCGCATAGCATGCACAAAATCTTCATTGCGCAGCGCTTAGCATGCGCAAAATCTAGCAATGTGCAACTTTTAAGTTGCATAAAATCATCTTTGTGCAGCGCATAGCATGCACAAAATCTTCATTGCGCAGCGCTTAGCATGCGCAAAATCTAAAAATGTGCAACTTTTAGGTTGCATAAAATCATCTTTGTTGTAGTGACCCGAACTTTTCCATGATTATATATTATATGAGATTAATATTTACATGAATAAATGTTTCCAACATGTTAAGCAATCAAACTTGTTAAGACTTGATTTATTGAAATGAGTTTATGAAGACAATTGACCACCCAGTTTGCCTGATGATTCACGAACGTCATAACTTGTGATAATTATATAATCGTTTTATTTATATTTTATTTTTTTATGATGTAAGTTTTTATTTTATATATCTGTATAAGAAGAAATACAATTAAATCAAAGATGAATAAGTAAAACACTATTTGCTACAGTAAAACACTATTTGCTACAGTAAATTTTCGCTTTGCTACAGTAAAATACTATTTGCTACAGCAAAATACTATTTACTACAGTAAAACACTATTTACTCGTATTCAATTCGTATTCGTACTCGTACAATACTCAGCTTCTATATGTATATACTATTGGTATATACACTTCAATTATCAGCTCTTAGCAGCCTTAAATGATTAACCAACATGTGGGAACCATCACTTGTCTTCAAGTATGAATTATTACACAAAATAACAAAATGAGGAGCCTTTGTTTCCATGATAAAATCACGCCACCACCACCATCATTTACTACATTATTTCCATTCTATAATTTCACATACAAATCCTCTCTAATTACCTACTCCAAAAACACTTGAAAGATTAGGAACATTCAAATTATCTCAGTAATCTTTTCTTTCTAATTCAAGGTAATACTCATATTCAAACTTTGATTCAATTTCTATAACTATAACAATCTTAATTCAAGTAGTAATCTTACTTGAACTTGTTTTCGTGTCATGATTCTACTTCAAGAACTTCCAAGCCATCAAAGATCCTTTGAAGCTCAAGTTAATTTCTCATCATTTCCAGTAGGTTTACCTACTATACTTGAGGTAGTGATGATGTTCATAACATCATTCGATTCATATATATATAACTATCTTATTCGAAGATTTAAACTTGTAATCACTAGAACATAGTTTAGTTAATTCTAAACTTGTTCGCAAACCAAGTTAATTCTTCTAACAAAACTTTTAAAATCAACTAAACACATGTTCTATATCTATATGATATGCTAACTTAATGATTTAAAACCTGGAAACACGAAGAACACCGTAAAACTGGACATACGCCGTCGTAGTGAAACCGGGGGCTGTTTTGGGTTAGATAATTAAAAACTATGATAAACTTTGATTTAAAAGTTATTCTTCTGGGAAAATGATTTTTCTTATGAACATGAAACTATATCCAAAAATCATGGTTAAACTCAAAGTGGAAGTATGATTTTCAAAATGGTCATCAAGACGTCGTTCTTTCGACTGAAATGACTACCTCTTACAAAATTGACTTGTAACCTGTATTTTCGACTATAAACTTATACTTTTTCTGTTTAGTTTCATAAATTTCAGTTCATTATGAAACCATAGAAACTTGAATCACTCAAAACGGATTTAAAACGAAGAAGTTATGGGTAAAACAAAATTGGATAATTTTTCTTGTTGTAGCTACGGGAAATTTGTAACAAATCTATACTAACCATAACTTAACTAACTTATATTGTATTATACATGTACTCAACATATTATGTAACCTTGATAGACCATAGACACGTATGCAATATTTTGACATATCATATTGACGTCATATATATATATATATATATATATATATATATATATATATATATATATATATATATATATATATATATATATATATATATATATATATATATATATATATATATTATTTGGAACAACCATAGACACTCTATATGCGGTAATGATCGAGTTAGCTATACAGGGTTGAGGTTGATTCTAAAATAATATATATACTTTGAGTTGTGATCGAGTCTGAGACTTGTATGCACTGGGTCGTGGATTAATTCGAGATAATATATTGATTTATTTTTGTACTACTAACAGTAGACAACTATTTGTGGACTACAAACGTTGGACTATCAACTTAACAAACTTAAATCGTTAAAACATAATAAAATATGGTATAATTATATTTCGATCATACTTTGATATATATATATATATATATATATATATATATATATATATATATATATATATATATATATATATATATATATATGTATGTATATATATATATATACATATTTTTTATAGGTTCGTGAATCGACCAGTGGCCAAGTGTTATCTTCCGACGAAGTGATAATCTGTGAAAGTGAGTTATAGTCCCATTTTTACTATCTAATATTTTGGGATGAGAATACATGCAGTTTTGTAAATGTTTTACAAAATAGACACAAGTACTTGAAATTACATTCTATGTTGGATTATGAATACCGAATATCACCCTTTTAACTTGGCAACCTAAGAATTAGGGAACAGACACCCTAATTGACGCGAATCTTAAAGGTAGATCTACGGGCACTAACTCCCCCCATACTGAAAAATGATATGCTTTAGTACTTCGAGTTATTAATATAGATGGATTTCTGTTTTGGGGATATTCTATATGCATTTTGTTAATGTCGGTTACCAGGTGTTCAACATGTGAATGGTTTTTATGCAATTCGCATGTTATTGAAAAATGGAAATGGAAATATTGTGGTCTATTATTACGATTTGATAAATATATAGGTTATGCCTATAACTCACCAACATTTTTGTTGACTTTTAAGCATGTTTATTCTCAGGTGATTATTAAGAGCTTCCGCTGTTGCGTGCTAATTTAAGGACAAGAATTGAAGTCAGCATGCTTGTAATATATTGTTTAAGAACTGCATTCGGAGATTTAAATCGATGTGTAATATTGTTGTAAACCAATATATAATATTCGTGTGTAAAACGTTATCTTTTATATTATCATTACTTGATAATCTACGTTATGGTTCTTGAACATTTATTGATAAAATAAAGGTTATGGTTTGTTTTTAAATAAAACGAATGCAGTCTTTGAAAAACATCTCATATAGAGGTCAAACCTCGCAACGAAATCAATTAATATGAAACGTTTATAATCGATATGAACAGGACATTTCAGTTGGTATCCGAGCGTTGGTCTTAGAGAAGCAGAAATTTGTATTAGTGTGTCTAACCGAGTTTGTTAGGATGCATTAGTGATTCTGGACTTCGACCGTGTTTACCTGAAAAACGATTGCTTAACACTTTTGTTGGAAACTAAATATTTTTACATGTAAATATTATGTGATATATTAATCTCTTAACGTGTTTGATATTGTGTGATAGATGTCTACCTCTAGTACAAATCCCATCGACTCACCTAATAATAATGAAGAGCCGAATGTATTTTGGGAAGATTCACAAATTCACGAAGAGGAACCGGAAGAAGAGGAACCCGAAGAAGAGGAACCCGAAGAAGAGGAACCCGAAAAGGAGGAATCGAAAGAGGAGGAACCGGAAGAAGAAGAGGTTCCGGAGGAAGAAATATTAATAACTATAGAAAAACGGTTAAATAAAAGAAAATCCTCAACCAATGGACCAAAGTTAAAAATGGTCAATGGTGCTTCCGCCGAGGAAGAAAAATATTGGGAAAATTACCAATTTTCCGATGAATCGAATCCCGACGAGGATTCCGATGATGTTATAGAAATTACCCCGGCTCAATTTAATAAGGCAAAATAAAATAATAAAGGAAAGGCTATCAAAATAGAAAAACTCGAGTCCAAAACAGATGAACTCTATGTTAACATGAAATATCCCAATGGGATATATCGTAAACACCCGTATTTCTTAAACTTTCACTATAACCCGGGAACATCAAAGCCACCAGATTTTTCTAGACCATTTGTGAAAAGGATGGCTCGTATTAGAGGAGCACCATCTATCCCTAGAAAATTAGCAAAACGAAATGAGTCTGAAGAAGAAGAAACAAGTGATTCGGAATGAAGAGTAGTAACCATGATGTATGTATTGAAGTGTGCTTGTACTTTTATGTTATATGTAAAAATTGCTTGTATTGTGTGTTAATTATCTTTTATGAATCTAATCCTCGTCTATTTTACAGTATAAAAACACACAATGGACGTTAAGGATAGACAACCAAATATTTTAGAAGACTTACCAGGGGATATGATTGATGAAATCTTGTCTAAAGTTGGTCAGAATTCATCGGCACAATTATTTATGGCGAAATTAGTTTGTAGGACATTTGAAAGACGTTCCATGCATGCCTTGGTTTATAAAAGGCTTTCCTTTAATAGATGGTGTATATCACATTGGGGAGAACCTAAGTTACGCCGTGTTTTCTTTAAGGCATTAAGTGCGGGAAACCTTACTGCAACTTTCCGCTACGGGTTGAGAGCCTATTTTGACTCCACATATCCCAACATAGGACTTCGTTCTTTAGAAAGAGCTTCAAATATGCAACATAAAGAAGCATGTTATGTGTAGTGACCCGAACTTTTACATGTTTATATATATTAATCGAGATTGATATTTACATGATTAAATGTTTCCAACATGTTAAGCAATTAAACTTGTTAAGACTTGATTAATTGAAATAGGTTTCATATAGACAATTGACCACCCAAGTTGACCGGTGATTCACGAACGTTAAAACTTGTAAAAACTATACGATGACATATATATGGTTATATATATAGTTAACATGATTTTATTATAAGTATGTATCTCATTAGGTATTTTAACAATGAGTTATATACATAAAAATGAGACTATAAATTTAAGAAACTCGAAAACGATATATATAACGTTATCGTTATAACAACGTCTTACTAGGTACATATGAATCATATTAAGATATTGATACACTTGGTTAATTATGTTAAATGATAAGTAAATATATTATTAAGTGTATTAACAATGAAATACATATGTAAAAATAAGACTACTAACTTAATGATTTCGAAACGAGACATATATGTAACGATTATCGTTGTAACAACATTTAACTGTATATACATCATACTAAGATATATTATATATCATAATATCATGATAATATAACAATTTAACATCTCATTTGTTATAATAAACAATGGGTTAACAACATTCAACAAGATCGTTAACCTAAAGGTTTCAAAACAACATTTACATGTAACTACTAACGATGACTTAACGACTCAGTTAAAATGTATATACATGTAGTGTTTTAATATGTATTCATACACTTTTGAAAGACTTCAAGAAACTTATCAAAATACTTCTACTTAACAAAAATGCTTACAATTACATCCTCGTTCAGTTTCATCAACAATTCTACTCGTATGCACCCGTATTCGTACTCGTACAATACACAGCTTTTAGATGTATGTACTATTGGTATATACACTCCAATGATCAGCTCTTAGCAGCCCATGTGAGTCACCTAACACATGTGGGAACCATCATTTGGCAACTAGCATGAAATATCTCATAAAATTACAAAAATATGAGTAATCATTCATGACTTATTTACATGAAAACAAAATTACATATCCTTTATATCTAATCCATACACCAACGACCAAAAACACCTACAAACACTTTCATTCTTCAATTTTATTCATCTAATTAATCTATCTCAAGTTCTATCTTCAAGTTCTAAGTGTTCTTCATAAATTCCAAAAGTTCTTGTTTCATAAAATCAAGAATACTTCCAAGATTGCAAGTTTACTTCCAAGTTTTCTAAATCCATTCCAAGTAATCATCCAAGATCAAGAAAACTTTGTTACTTACAGTAGTTTATCTTTCTAATACAAGGTAATAATCATATACAAACTTTAATTCAATTTCTATAACTATAACAATCTTATTTCGAGTGGAAATCTTACTTGAAATTGTTTTCGTGTCATGATTCTGCTTCAAGAGCTTTCAAGCCATCCAAGGATCCTTTGAAGCTAGATCTATTTTTCTAATTTCCAGTAGGTTTATCCAAGGAACTTGAGATAGTAATGATGTTCATAACATCATTCGATTCATACATATAAAGCTATCTTATTCGAAGGTTTAAACTTGTAATCACTAGAACATAGTTTAGTTAATTCTAAACTTGTTCGCAAATAAAAGTTAATCCTTCTAACTTGACTTTTAAAATCAACTAAACACATGTTATATATCTATATGATATGCTAACTTAATGATTTAAAACCTGAAAACACGAAAAAACACCGTAAAACCGGATTTACGCCGTCGTAGTAACACCGCGGGCTGTTTTGGGTTAGTTAATTAAAAACTATGATAAACTTTGATTTAAAAGTTGTTATTCTGAGAAAATGATATTTATTATGAACATGAAACTATATCCAAAAATTATGGTTAAACTCAAAGTGGAAGTATGTTTTCTAAAATGGTCATCTAGACGTCGTTCTTTCGACTGAAATGACTACCTTTACAAAAACGACTTGTAACTTATTTTTACGACTATAAACCTATACTTTTTCTGTTTAGATTCATAAAATATAGTTCAATATGAAACCATAGCAATTTGATTCACTCAAAACGGATTTAAAATGAAGAAGTTATGGGTAAAACAAGATTGGATAATTTTTCTCATTTTAGCTACGTGAAAATTGGTAACAAATCTATTCCAACCATAACTTAATCAACTTGTATTGTATATTATGTAATCTTGAGATACCATAGACACGTATACAATGTTTCGACCTATCATGTCGACACATCAATATATATTTCGGAACAACCATAGACACTCTATATGTGAATGTTGGAGTTAGCTATACAGGGTTGAGGTTGATTCCAAAATATATATAGTTTGAGTTGTGATCAATACTGAGATACGTATAAACTGGGTCGTGGATTGATTCAAGATAATATTTATCGATTTATTTCTGTACATCTAACTGTGGACAACTAGTTGTAGGTTACTAACGAGGACAGCTGACTTAATAAACTTAAAACATCAAAATATATTAAAAGTGTTGTAAATATATTTTGAACATACTTTGATATATATGTATATATTGTTATAGGTTCGTGAATCAACCAGTGGCCAAGTCTTACTTCCCGACGAAGTAAAAATCTGTGAAAGTGAGTTATAGTCCCACTTTTAAAATCTAATATTTTTGGGATGAGAATACATGCAGGTTTTATAAATGATTTACAAAATAGACACAAGTACGTGAAACTACATTCTATGGTTGAATTATTGAAATCGAATATGCCCCTTTTTATTAAGTCTGGTAATCTAAGAATTAGGGAACAGACACCCTAATTGACGCGAATCCTAAAGATAGATCTATTGGGCCTAACAAACCCCATCCAAAGTACCGGATGCTTTAGTACTTCGAAATTTATATCATATCCGAAGGGTGTCCCGGAATGATGGGGATATTCTTATATATGCATCTTGTTAATGTCGGTTACCAGGTGTTCACCATATGAATGATTTTTATCTCTATGTATGGAATGTGTATTGAAATATGAAATCTTGTGGTCTATTATTATGATTTGATATATATAGGTTAAACCTATAACTCACCAACATTTTTGTTGACGTTTTAAGCATGTTTATTCTCAGGTGATTATTAAGAGCTTCCGCTGTCGCATACTTAAATAAGGACGAGATTTGGAGTCCATGCTTGTATGATATTGTGTAAAAACTGCATTCAAGAAACTTATTTTGTTGTAACATATTTGTATTGTAAACCATTATGTAATGGTCGTGTGTAAACAGGATATTTTAGATTATCATTATTTGATAATCTACGTAAAGCTTTTTAAACCTTTATTGATGAAATAAAGGTTATGGTTTGTTTTAAAATGAATGCAGTCTTTGAAAAACGTCTCATATAGAGGTCAAAACCTCGCAACGAAATCAATTAATATGGAACGTTTTTAATCAATAAGAACGGGACATTTCAGTTGGTATCCGAGCGTTAGTCTTAGAGAGCTAGAATTTTGCATTAGTGTGTCTTATCGAGTTTGTTAGGATGCATTAGTGAGTCTGGACTTCGACCGTGTTTACTTGAAAAATGATTGCTTAACAAATTTTGTTGGAAACTATATATTTTTAACATGTGAATATTATGTGATATATTAATCTCTTAACGCGTTTGATATTATGTGATAGATGTCTACCTCTAGAACAAGTCCCATTGACTCACCTAATAATAATGAAGAGTCAAATGTAAATTGGAATGATTCGTGGACTGATTCACAAGTTCCCGAAGAGGAACCGGAAGAAGAGTCGGAACCGGAAGAAGAATCGGAACCGAAAGAAGAATCGGAACCGGATGAATAAATAGAACCGGTGGGGGAAATAATAAAACGGTTAAGTAAAAGAAAATCCTCAACCAACCGACCAAGGTTAATTATGGTCAATGGTGTTTCCGCCAAGGAAGCAAAATATTGGGAGGATTATCAATTCTCCGATGAATCGGATTCCGACGAGAATTCCGATGATGTTATAGAAATTACCCCAACTGAATTTAAAAAGGCAAAAGAAAATAATAAGGGAAAGGGCATAAAAATAGAGAAATCTAATTCCAACCCCGATGAACTTTATATGTATCGTCAACCCCCGAAGTCCTTAAGTTGTAACAATGACCCGGGAACCTCTAAACCACCAGGTTTTTCTAAACCAATGTGGAAAACGACGGCTCGTATTAGGGGAACATCATATATCCCTAGAAACTTGGCAAAACGAACCAAAACCGAAGAAGAAGAAACAAGTGAGTCAGGATAAGATAGTTGTATTCGTGTGGTGTAATATATGTAATATAGTGTGCTTATGCTTTATAATATATGTAAAAATTGCTTGTATTAATAAGTATTTTTTTATGAATCTAACTCTTGTCTATTTTACAGTATAAAAACACAAAATGGATAGACAACCCAATATTTTAAGAGACCTACCCGGAGACATGATTGATGAAATCTTGTCTAGAGTCGGTCAGAATTCTTCAGCACAACTATTTAAGGCGAGATCAGTTTGTAAGACATTCGAAGAACGTTCCAAGAATGCCTTAGTTTATAAAAGGCTTTCGTTCGAAAGATGGGGGATATCACATTGGGAAATCCATAAGTTACGATGTGTTTACTTTGACGCATATATTGCGGGGAACCCAAATGCTATTTTACGCAATGGGTTAAGAAATTATTTTGACTCAATATATCCGAATATTGGACTTCGTGATTTAGAAAAAGCGGCTAACATGCAACATAAAGAAGCATGTTATGCTTACGGATTAGTAATGTTCGCTTCTCACCAAAGTGAGAACAAGAACATCGGGCTACAACTATTAAACAAAACGTTCCCACAAGTGACGGAGTCGGTAATTGGGGTAAGAAATGAGGTTTTTAGGTTATTACGAGACTATTGGTCATTACGTAACCCTCGTCCCTTTGACGACGTTACAACACGCTGTCTTATCAACGGCCATAACGGTTATGTTCCACAAGACCAAGGATGGGAAGTAGTCCTAGTAAAACCAGAATGCATGACTTGTTTCTGGACGTATGAATTACGTGTCTTTATTGCCTTTGCTGAACGACTTGTGTACTAGCTAGAATTATCTTCACAACTATCTTGTATCAAAGTTATTGTGTGCTATATTTCATGCTTTATGTAAAATAAGCGGTATTGTAAGTTTGTAAAATATTGTATAAAAGTTTGAACGCGAAATATTATTATAATCAATTTTTCATATAGAATTGTAGTAGTTGAATTGTATATTAGCTACTAAGTATGAACTTAACGGGTAGGTACTACCCGAATTTAAACTTATAAAACGCTAATATGAAGAAAAAGCTTTTATAAATGAGTTCATATTATGCTACGAAATACTATTAACTACTCTTAATATTCTGTATGATTAACTTGTTCCATTTGACTATTTTGAAGGAAATGGCACCGACTACTCGACACACCGTGAATATGAATGAAGAGGAATTCCGTACTTTTCTAGCTTCAAACATAGCCGCAGTACAGGCTGCGCTACATACCAACAATAACCTTGGATCTAGCAGTACAGGAAATCGTGTAGGATGCACCTACAAAGAATTCACTGCCTGCAAACCTTTGGAATTTGATGGAACCGAAGGACCGATCGGATTGAAACGGTGGACCGAGAAGGTCGAATCGGTGTTTGCCATAAGTAAGTGTACTGAAGAGGACAAAGTGAAGTACGCTACGCATACCTTCACAGGTTCTGCGTTAACATGGTGGAATACCTATCTAGAGCAAGTGGGACAAGACGATGCGTACGCACTACCGTGGTCAGCATTCAAGCACTTGATGAACGAGAAGTACCGTCCCAGAACCGAGGTCAATAAGCTCAAGACAGAACTTAGAGGGTTACGAACCCAAGGATTTGATATTACCACGTACGAAACACGATTCACAGAATTGTGCCTATTGTGTCCGGGAGCATTCGAAGATGAGGAAGAGAAGATCGACGCGTTTGTGAAAGGATTACCGGAAAGAATCCAAAAAGATATAAGTTCACACGAGCCCGCCTCCATACAACAGGCATGTAGAATGGCTCACAAACTAGTGAACCAGATTGAAGAAAGAATTAAAGAACAGACTGCTGAAGAGGCCAATGTGAAGCAAGTCAAAAGAAAGTGGGAGGAAAACGGTGATAAGAATCACCAATACAACAACAACAGCAATTACAACAATAATCGCAACAATTATCCCAACAATCGCAACATCAATTGCAACTACAACAAACGGCCCAACAACAATAACAACAACAACAACAACAACAACAACAGCAACTACAACAATCATCCCAACAACAATAATAATCGTAACAACAACAACAATCAGAAGCAGCTATGCCAAAGGTGTGAAAAGTATCACTCGGGGTTCTGCACCAAATTTTGCAACAAGTGTAAAAGAAATGATCATAGCGCGGTGAAGTGTGAGGTCTACAGACCAGGGGTTAATAGAACGAAAGGAACAAATGGTGTCGGAACGAGTAATGGCAGAGCAAGTAGTGTCGGAGCAAGTTATGCCAATGTAGTTTGTTATAAATGTGGAAAACCGGGCCACATTATTAGAAATTCCCCGAACCAGGAGAACACGAATGGACAAGGCCGCGGAAGAGTTTTCAATATTAATGCGGCAGAGGCACAGGAAGACCCGGAGCTTGTTATAGGTACGTTTCTTATTGACAATAAATCTGCTTACGTTTTATTTGATTCGGGTGCGGATAGAAGCTATATGAGTAGAGATTTTTGTGCTAAATTAAGTTGTCCATTGACGCCTTTGGATAGTAAATTTTTACTCGAATTAGCAAATGGTAAATTAATTTCAGCAGATAATATATGTCGGAATCGAGAAATTAAACTGGTTAGCGAAACATTTAAGATTGATTTGATACCAGTAGAGTTAGGGAGTTTTGATGTGATAATCGGTATGGACTGGTTGAAAGAAGTGAAAGCAGAGATCGTTTGTTACAAAAATACAATTCGCATTATACGAGAAAAAGGAAAACCCTTAATGGTGTACGGAGAAAAGGGCAACACGAAGCTACATCTTATTAGTAATTTGAAGGCACAAAAACTAATAAGAAAAGGTTGCTATGCTGTTCTAGCACACGTCGAGAAAGTACAAACTGAAGAAAAGAGCATCAATGATGTTACCATTGCAAAAGAATTTCCCGATGTATTTCCGAAAGAATTAACGGGATTACCCCCACATCGATCCGTTGAATTTCAAATAGATCTTGTACCAGGAGCTGCACCAATAGCTCGTGCTCCTTACAGACTCGCACCCAGCGAGATGAAAGAACTACAAAGCCAATTACAAGAACTTTTAGAGCGTGGTTTCATTCGACCAAGCACATCACCGTGGGGAGCTCCTGTTTTGTTTGTCAAGAAGAAAGATGGTACATTCAGGTTGTGTATCGACTACCGAGAGTTGAACAAACTTACCATCAAGAACCGCTACCCACTACCGAGAATCGACGATTTATTTGATCAACTACAAGGCTCGTCTGTTTATTCAAAGATTGACTTGCGTTCCGGGTATCATCAAATGCGGGTGAAAGAAGATGATATTCCAAAGACTGCTTTCAGAACACGTTACGGTCATTACGAGTTTATGGTCATGCCGTTTGGTTTAACTAATGCACCAGCTGTGTTCATGGACCTTATGAACCGAGTGTGTGGACCATACCTTGACAAGTTTGTCATTGTTTTCATTGATGACATACTTATTTACTCAAAGAATGATCAAGAACATGGTGAACATTTGAGAAAGGTGTTAGAAGTATTGAGGAAGGAAGAATTGTACGCTAAATTTTCAAAGTGTGCATTTTGGTTGGAAGAAGTTCAATTCTTCGGTCACATAGTGAACAAAAAAGGTATTAAGGTGGATCCGGCAAAGATAGAAACTGTTGAAAAGTGGGAAATTCCGAAAACTCCGAAACACATACGCCAGTTTTTAGGACTAGCTGGTTACTACAGAAGGTTCATCCAAGAGTTTTCCAGAATAGCAAAACCCTTGACTGCATTAACGCATAAAGGGAAGAAATTTGAATGGAAGGATGAACAAGAGAAAGCGTTTTAGTTATTGAAGAAAAAGCTAACTACGGCACCTATATTGTCATTGCCTGAAGGGAATGATGATTTTGTGATTTATTGTGACGCATCAAAGCAAGGTCTCGGTTGTGTATTAATGTAACAAAAGAAGGTGATTGCTTATGCGTCTAGACAATTGAAGATTCACGAGCAAAATTATACGACGCATGATTTGGAATTAGGCGCGGTTGTTTTTGCATTAAAGACTTGGAGGCACTACTTATATGGGGTCAAAAGTATTATATATACCGACCACAAAAGTCTTCAACACATATTTAATCAGAAACAACTGAATATGAGGCAGCGTAGGTGGATTGAATTGTTGAATGATTACGACTTTGAGATTCGTTACCACCCGGGGAAGGCAAATGTGGTAGCCGATGCCTTGAGCAGGAAGGACAGAGAACCCATTCGAGTAAAATCTATGAATATAATGATTCATAATAACCTTACTACTCAAATAAAGGAGGCACAACAAGGAGTTTTAAAAGAGGGAAATTTAAAGGATGAAATACCCAAAGGATCGGAGAAGCATCTTAATATTCGGGAAGACGGAACCCGGTATAGGGCTGAAAGGATTTGGGTACCAAAATTTGGAGATATGAGAGAAATGGTACTTAGAGAAGCTCATAAAACCAGATACTCAATACATCCTGGAACGGGGAAGATGTACAAGGATCTCAAGAAACATTTTTGGTGACCGGGTATGAAAGCCGATGTTGCTAAATACGTAGGAGAATGTTTGACGTGTTCTAAGGTCAAAGCTGAGCATCAGAAACTATCAGGTCTACTTCAACAACCCGAAATCCCGGAATAGAAATGGGAAAACATTACCATGGATTTCATCACTAAATTGCCAAGGACTGCAAGTGGTTTTGATACTATTTGGGTAATAGTTGATCGTCTCACCAAATCAGCACACTTCCTGCCAATAAGAGAAGATGACAAGATGGAGAAGTTAGCACGACTGTATTTGAAGGAAGTCGTCTCCAGACATGAAATACCAATCTCTATTATCTCTGATAGGGATGGCAGATTTATTTCAAGATTCTGGCAGACATTACAGCAAGCATTAGGAACTCGTCTAGACATGAGTACTGCCTATCATCCACAAACTGATGAGCAGAGCGAAAGGACGATACAAACGCTTGAAGACATGCTACGAGCATGTGTTATTGATTTCAGAAACAGTTGGGATCGACATCTACCGTTAGCAGAATTTTCCTACAACAACAGCTACCATTCAAGCATTGAGATGGCGCCGTTTGAAGCACTTTATGGTAGAAAGTGCAGGTCTCCGATTTGTTGGAGTGAAGTGGGGGATAGACAGATTACGGGTCCGGAGATTATACAAGAAACTACCGAGAAGATCATCCAAATTCAACAACGGTTGAAAACCGCCCAAAGTCGACAAAAGAGCTACGCTGACATTAAAAGAAAAGATATAGAATTTGAAATTGGAGAGATGGTCATGCTTAAAGTTGCACCTTGAAAAGGCGTTGTTCGATTTGGTAAATGAGGGAAATTAAATCCAAGGTATATTGGACCATTCAAGATTATTGATCGTGTCGGACCAGTAGCTTACCGACTTGAGTTACCTCAACAACTCGCTACTGTACATAACACTTTCCACGTATCGAATTTGAAGAAATGTTTTGCTAAAGAAGATCTCACTATTCCGTTAGATGAAATCCAAATCAACGAAAAACTCCAATTCATCGAAGAACCCGTCGAAATAATGGATCGTGAGGTTAAAAGACTTAAGAAAAACAAGATACCAATTGTTAAGGTTTGATGGAATGCTCGTAGAGGACCCGAGTTCACCTGGGAGCGTGAAGATCAGATGAAGAAGAAATACCCGCATCTATTTCCAGAAGATTCGTCAACACCTTCAACAGCTTAAAATTTCGGGACGAAATTTATTTAACGGGTAGGTACTGTAGTGACCCGAACTTTTCCATGTTTATATATATTAATTGAGATTAATATTTACATGATTAAATATTTCCAACATGTTAAGCAATTAAACTTGTTAAGACTTGATTAATTGAAATAGGTTTCATATAGACAATTGACCACCCAAGTTGACCGGTGATTCACGAACGTTAAAACATGTAAAAACTAAACGATGACATATATATGGTTATATATATAGTTAACATGATTTTATTATAAGTATGTATCTCATTAGGTATTTTAACAATGATTTATATACATAAAAATGAGACTATTAATTTAAGAAACTCGAAAACGATATATATAACGATTATCGTTATAACAACGTCTTACTAGGTACATATGAATCATATTAAGATATTGATACACTTGGTTAATTATGTTAAATGATAAGTAAATATATTATTAAGTGTATTAACAATTAAATACATATGTAAAAATAAGACTACTAACTTAATGATTTCGAAACGAGACATATATGTAACGATTATCGTTGTAACGACATTTAACTGTATATACATCATACTAAGATATATTATATATCATAATATCATGATAATATAACAATTTAACATCTCATTTGTTATAATAAACAATGGGTTAACAACATTCAACAAGATCGTTAACCTAAAGGTCTCAAAACAACATTTACATGTAACGACTAACGATGACTTAACGACTCAGTTAAAATGTATATACATGTAGTGTTTTAATATGTATTCATACAATTTTGAAAGACTTCAATACACTTATAAAAATACTTCTACTTAACACAAATGCTTACAATTACATCCTCGTTCAGTTTCATCAACAATTCTACTCGTATGCACCCGTATTCGTACTCGTACAATACACAGCTTTTAGATGTATGTACTATTGGTATATACACTCCAATGATCAGCTCTTAGCAGCCCATGTGAGTCACCTAACATATGTGGGAACCATCATTTGGCAACTAGCATGAAATATCTCATAAAATTACAAAAATATGAGTAATCATTCATGACTTATTTACATGAAAACAAAATTACATATCCTTTATATCTAATCCATACACCAACGACCAAAAACACCTACAAACACTTTCATTCTTCATTTTTCTTCATCTAATTAATCTCTCTCAAGTTCTATCTTCAAGTTCTAAGTGTTCTTCATAAATTCCAAAAGTTATTGTTTCATAAAATCAAGAATACTTCCAAGATTGCAAGTTTACTTCCAAGTTTTCTAAATCCATTCCAAGTAATCATCCAAGATCAAGAAACCTTTGTTAATTACAGTAGGTTATCTTTCTAATACAAGGTAATAATCATATTTAAACTTTAATTCAATTTCTATAACTATAACAATCTTATTTCGTGTGGAAATCTTACTTGAAATTGTTTTCGTGTCATGATTCTGCTTCAAGAGCTTTCAAGCCATCCAAGGATCCTTTGAAGCTAGATCTATTTTTCTCATTTCCAGTAGATTTATCCAAGGAACTTGAGGTAGTAATGATGTTCATAACATCATTCGATTCATACATATAATGCTATCTTATTCGAAGGTTTAAACTTGTAATCACTAGAACATAGTTTAGTTAATTCTAAACTTGTTCGCAAATAAAAGTTAATCCTTCTAACTTGACTTTTAAAATCAACTAAACACATGTTATATATCTATATGATATGCTAACTTAATGATTTAAAACCTGGAAACACGAAAAAACACCGTAAAACCGGATTTACGCCGTCGTAGTAACACCGCGGGCTGTTTTGGGTTAGTTAATTAAAAACTATGATAAACTTTGATTTAAAAGTTGTTATTCTGAGAAAATGATTTTTATTATGAACATGAAACTATATCCAAAAATTATGGTTAAACTCAAAGTGGAAGTATGTTTTCTAAAATGGTCATCTAGACGTCGTTTTTTCGACTGAAATGACTACCTATACAAAAACGACTTGTAACTTATTTTTCCGACTATAAACCTATAATTTTTCTGTTTAGATTCATAAAATAGAGTTCAATATGAAACCATAGCAATTTGATTCACTCAAAACGGATTTAAAATGAAGAAGTTATGGGTAAAACAAGATTGGATAATTTTTCTCATTTTAGCTACGTGAAAATTGGTAACAAATCTATTCCAACCATAACTTAATCAACTTGTATTGTATATTATGTAATCTTGAGATACCATAGACACGTATACAATGTTTCGACCTATCATGTCGACACATCTATATATATTTCGGAACAACCATAGACACTCTATATGTGAATGTTGGAGTTAGCTATACAGGGTTGAGGTTGATTCCAAAATATATATAGTTTGAGTTGTGATCAATACTGAGATACGTATACACTGGGTCGTGGATTGATTCAAGATAATATTTATCGATTTATTTCTGTACATCTAACTGTGGACAACTAGTTGTAGGTTACTAACGAGGACAGCTGACTTAATAAACTTAAAACATCAAAATATATTAAAAGTGTTGTAAATATATTTTGAACATACTTTGATATATATGTATATATTGTTATAGGTTCGTGAATCAACCAGTGGCCAAGTCATACTTCCCGACGAAGTAAAAATATGTGAAAGTGAGTTATAGTCCCACTTTTAAAATCTAATATTTTTGGGATGAGAATACATGCAGGTTTTATAAATGATTTACAAAATAGACACAAGTACGTGAAACTACATTCTATGGTTGAATTATCGAAATCGAATATGCCCCTTTTTATTAAGTCTGGTAATCTAAGAATTAGGGAACAGACACCCTAATTGACGCGAATCCTAAAGATAGATCTATTGGGCCTAACAAACCCCATCCAAAGTACCGGATGCTTTAGTACTTCGAAATTTATATCATATCCGAAGGGTGTCCCAGAATGATGGGGATATTCTTATATATGCATCTTGTTAATGTCGGTTACCAGGTGTTCACCATATGAATGATTTTTATCTCTATGTATGGGATGTGTATTGAAATATGAAATCTTGTGGTCTATTATTATGATTTGATATATATAGGTTAAACCTATAACTCACCAACATTTTTGTTGACGTTTTAAGCATGTTTATTCTCAGATGATTATTAAGAGCTTTCGCTGTCGCATACTTAAATAAGGACGAGATTTGGAGTCCATGCTTGTATGATATTGTGTAAAAACTGCATTCAAGAAACTTATTTTATTGTAACATATTTGTATTGTAAACCATTATGTAATGGTCGTGTGTAAACAGGATATTTTAGATTATCATTATTTGATAATCTACGTAAAGCTTTTTAAACCTTTATTGATGAAATAAAGGTTATGGTTTGTTTTAAAATGAATGCAGTCTTTGAAAAACGTCTCATATAGAGGTCAAAACCTCGCAACGAAATCAATTAATATGGAACGTTTTTAATCAATAAGAACGAGACATTTCATTATGTTTATGGGTTAGTGATGTTCGCTTCTCACCAAATTGAGAAAAAGAACATCGGGTTGCAACTTCTTAATAAAACATTCCCACAAGTGACGGATTCAGTAGTTGAAGTGAGAAATAAGGTTTTTAGATTGTTACGGGGCTGTTGGGCATTACGTAACCCTCGTCCTTTTGATGACGTTAAAACATGCTGCCTAGCCAACGGCCATAACGGTTATTTTCCACAAGACCAAGGATGGGAAATAGTATTAGTAAAACTCGAATGCATGACTTGCTTCTAGACCTATGAATTACGTATCTTTATTGCCTTCGCAGAATGACTTGCGTTAAACTAGAATTATCTTCACAATTGCCTTGTATCAAACTTATTGTGTGCTATATTTCATGCTATATGTAAAATAGCGGCATTGTACGTTTGTAAATTATTGTATAAAAGTTTGAACGTGAAATTTATTGTAATCAGTTTTTCATATAGAATTGTAGTAGTTGAATTGTATGTTAGCTACTAAGTATGAACTTAACGGGTAGGTACTACCCGAATTAAAACTTATAAAACACTAATATGAAGAAAAAGCTTTTATAAATAAGTTCATATTATGCTACAAAATACTATTGACTACTCTTAATATTCTATATGATTAACTCGATTCTTTTGGCTATTTTTGAAGGAAATGGCACCAACGACTCTTAATATTCTCCTATTTTTTTTATTTTTTTTTATCTGTTTCTTTCAACTACGTTCTGTCCTTGTTGTCTTCTATATAGTAATCGAAGAACACAATATGTTATACAATTCATTTGACCTCCCAACATCATTATAAATTAGCCAAACTCTCTATTCCCTGTAAATCCAGATTTAACAGATTTATTTAGTTAATTATGTATTTATTTTCAGGCCGGTATTCCTGTTTTATTTCATTTTTCTAAAACGATGATTTCGAACGAAATTACAAAATGTAATATTGCAATGTTGTTAGGAATCGTCTAAGTAAACAATCTGCAAAGTTTCAAGCTTTAATTTTCTAAATCAAGAACGAATTATTGAGTCAAAGTTTTCAAATCAAAAAGTCAACCCTGTGTTCTTGATCAAATTAAAGTTTTGTGGATCGATTCTGTTGAAATTAATGATTGATAAAGATTCTAATGATCATTTGAAACAAAATTCATTTTATAATTGTTGGCTAAAATGTTTCAGAGATCAAAATCAAAGTTTCTTTTTTTTTTCTTTGCTCGTCGAGCAGCAGGCCTTTGCCTGTTTCATTTTTTTTATTTTATTTAAATTTTTGTTAATTAAATTCAATTGTTACATAATATTTTGGTCCGTTTTTAATTTCTAAAACAAGTAAGGGTATTACGATTAGGATTGATACGATTTTCCAGCTGATTGATTTTTGAAGGAGATGAAGAAAATAGGAAACAGAAAAGATAACTATTATATATAATTAATACGGGTATAATTCAGAAAAATGGAAACAGCGTAATGGTTAAGTGTTGGTTCGGGTGGCCTAGAGGTCAAGGGTTCGAGTCCGGGCACTGGCAATCAATTCTTTTTAAAGCCTATTATTATTGAGGTAGTTATTTACTCATTCATTATTATTATCATTATAATTATTATTATGATTATTATTATTATTATTGTTATTATTGTTATGTTATTATTATTATTGTTATGTTATTATTATTATTAGTATTAGTTAACATTTATCATTATGATTATAACTAAGAATATTGTTATTATAATTATTATTATTACAATTTTATGAATTATACTAATATCATTATCAATATCAAATTTTATTATTATTTAGTATTATTGTTATTTTTATCATTACTATTAAATAGTATCATTCTTAATATTATCAGTTACTATAAATATTACTAATACTACTATTATTATTAAAATTACCATACTAAATATTATTATCATTATTATGATTATGATTAGTATTATTATTAATATTATAAAAATAATACAATTTTCATAAATATTAGTATTATTATCCATTTATAAATATTAGAACTATTATTAGTAACATGTGTACATTAGTAATAATATTATCATCATTTTTATAATTACCAATATTAACTTAGTATAATCAAAATTACTATTTTAATAAACAAAAGATATATAAATAAAAAGATATTTAGTGCATGTAACATAATAAAAGTTATATTTGCATTACATATAAGTATGTATTAATCGTATTAACAAATTTTATATAAATAATCATATATAATAAATTAGATGTTCTTAATATAATATTAATCAGACAAATATATTTATATATAAAATATAATTTAAAATATAATATATATATATATATATATATATATATATATATATATATATATATATATATATATATATATTTGTTTAATTTAAATTATGTGTGTTAATATACATACAAATGATATAGGTTCGTGAATCCGAAGCCAACCCTACTGTTGTTTAATGTCGTCATATGTATTTTTACTACAAAATACATTAGGTGAGTTTCATTTGCTCCCTTTTTAAATGCTTTTGCAATATATATTTTTGGGACTGGGAATACATGCGCTGCTTTTATAACTGTTTTACGAAATAGACACAAGTAATTGAAACTACATTATATGGGTGAATGATCGAAGCCGAGTATGCCCCTTTTGCTTGGTAACCTAAGAATTAGTAAACCGATCTACTAATTGACGCGAGTCCTAAAGATAGATCTATCAGGCCCGATGAACCCCATCCAAAGTACCGGATGCTTTAGTACTTCGATGTTGTTTTATATTATGTCCGAAGGATTTCCCGGAATGATAGGGGATATTCTTATATGCATCTTGTTAATGTCGGTTACCAGGTGTTCAATCCATATGAATGATTATTTTTGTCTCTATGCATGGGACGTATATTTATGAGAAGTGAAAATCTTGTAGTCTATTAAAATGATGGAAATGAATGTTTATGATAAACTAACGAACTCACCAACCTTTTGGTTGACACTTTAAAGCATGTTTATTCACAGGTACGAAAGAAATCTTCCGCTGTGCATTAGCTCATATTAGAGACATTACTTGGAGTCATTCATGACATATTTCAAAAGACGTTGCATTCGAGTCATTGAGTTCTTCAAGATTATTATTAAGTAGTTGATAGTTTGATATATTATGAAATGAGATGCATGTCTGTCAACTTTCGATGTAATGAAAGTTTGTCTTTTAAAAACGAATGCAATGTTTGTAAAATGTATCATATAGAGGTCAAGTACCTCGCGATGTAATCAACTATTGTGAATCGTTTATAATCGATATGGACTTCGTTCAGATGGATTAGGACGGGTTATGAAAGTTGGTATCAGAGCAGTGGTCTTAGCGAACCAGGTCTGCATTAGTGTGTATAATGATAAGTCGTTAGGATACATTAGTGAGTCTGGACTTCGATCGTGTCTGCATGTCAAACGTTTTGCTTATCATTTCTAGTCGGAAATCATCTATTTACCATCCTTAGAAAATTACATGCTTATCATTCTTAGTCTAGACACGTTTTACTGCATTGACTGCATGAATAGTGTATAAATAAAATTCATATCTTAGCGTATCTGTTAATTCATATCTTAGCGTATGTTACTATAAACTTTGCCTGACAGCTTCTGTAGATTCCTCCGTAACTTATGGGATTTTAGTATTATATATGCATATGTAAATTATGTATTGCAGGGTACTAATATACATCCTATAATCTATTTCTTATCGAAAAATCCTTCATTTGATCGTACGAGATGAATCTCTCAACCAGTTCGAATTCCTCGGATTCCGACAACTATTCTGATATGGAGTTTCACCTAAGATCCGAAAGCAGTGTCACCAGAATGAATTAACCAATTCATCTGATGGATTTGTAGTTGACTTAATCAATGGAGATGCGAAGAAGGCGATCCCTTTCACCAACCGAATTCACCTCTCGGCGAAGAATCTGAAGCACTTACCGGCGAACCTGTTCGAAACACTATTTTCTCTCTCATTTCCAAAGTATCTTGACACGATTATATTCTATCCACAATTCTAAACCTTATTCATTTGCTCGTTCCTACCGACGATCATCCCGGAATAATATAAGAAGTCAACGAACTTCGCGCTCGAATAATCAATTTGGAGAATATGGTGCAAAATTTACCAGCTTCAGCAACATCATCCGTACCAGCAATACCACCAGCACCAGTAGTACCACCAACAACAACATCCGCATCACAAGCCACAACACTAAACGTCTCAACCTCACAATCGGTACCTCGAGCATAATCATCGTTCTACATGACGTTCTACATCATTTATCTTCGTTCGATATGGCGATTATGTAATCTCTAATGTTTTAGAGATTATATATTCTTATTCTAACGGTAAATCAAATGAGTTTAATATCATATTGACTCACTAAATCCATGATTACATCTGAAGAGAATATATATGTAAGTATATTTTCATAAAGATTGTAATTAAAAATTCTTTTGTACAAATGATAAATGGTGAAAATATTTTAACGGGTAGGTAATACCCGAGAAATATTTAGATTTCACATTAATAAGATACACTGTACATTCTTCGAATCTGATTCAACTCTCATTTACTATCCTACCTACCTCCACAGATATACGAATCCGTTCACCGCAGAATAACCATTTTCATTCAATTTCATATTTGGATTTTGACCTATCAGAAGAAATAATGAAGAAATAATGGACACAATAAAAATTGATTAGAAACAGACTAATTAACAATATGAAATTTTGTTAAAAAACCACGCTAACAAGATCCTAGCTAACTGTTAATTTCGTATTACCTTTTATTATCGCAATTTATTTATCGCATTTTATTTATCGTAATTTTAATTCTCGTAATTTTATTTATCGTCATTTAATTTCTGTTATTTATTTTATGCACTTTAAATATCGGGACACGTATACAAGGTTTTGATATATCATATCGACGCATCTATATATATTATTTGGAATAACCATAGACACTCTATATGCAGTAATGCTGGAGTTAGCTATACAGGGTTGAGGTTGATTCTATAATAATATATATACTTTGAGTTGTGATCGAGTCTGAGACATGTACACGGGTCACGACACGTATTAATTAATTCGAATATTATATATTGCTAACTGTGGACTATTGACTGAGGACTAATAATATTGGACAATTAAAATGAATTAAAATACTGATTATAACATATGAAACTAAACAATTCTTCAAGTTGCCACTTGATCTCATCTTAAACCTCAATTGTATCTTGAAGATTACAATCTGCGTTCAAACCTTTCATGATTCTTGAAAACACCTCAATCGAAAGGATGAACCAACCACACTATATATACGGAAGAAAAGATTGATGCATATAGTAATGCAACTGAAACACTTGGAAACTGAGTAAACATTTAACACGTAGCTGTGCTAATTCCTTAGTGTTATTACTACCCAAAATAACTTGGTAATCCCTTTTAAAGTAGCAAATTTTTTCACAGCTCCAACAAGTCAACTTCGACTTCTCGTTCGAAACAACCTTATTATAACCTTGATATATATGCGTGCTCTTTTATTATTACAGGGGAACCTTTCATATTCCACCATATTACCATCAGCGTTTAATCATCTAAAAACACAATTCTCCTGAAACCACCTCGGATTGATAACCGATGATTCAGATATCATGGCATTAAATGTAGAGGAAACACAAAAATGGTAGATGGTCTAAACGGCCAAAAGTTTGAAGATAAAGAAAGGAGTGTTAGGAACGCTCGATAGAAAATTTGGTACTGAAAAACAGATTGAGCGAACTATGAAGGAGTCTCTGAACAAAACACAAGGACTAAACTTGTACATTAAGAATCCTGATGATTCTATTTCTGATGAAATCTTTAGCGAATACCTTGCTTCTGACTCCAAACTCTTGCGGACAAATTTTCTTCACCATCCTTCGATATTATAAATTCCAAGATATCATCGTATCTTTCATTATAAATATCCTCCATATTTCTGAAGATATTTTTATAACTATTCTTATCTGAAATCATTAATCTCTTCGTACTATCAGTGTTACATCATATAGAAACTGTTAGTTTCTATATTCTGTAAACTTTCGAGCTTAAAATATGAATGTTATTGAAGTAATGTTGGGAACTGATGCACGAGTTAGTATAATATAATGACACTTGATCAACGTGATTATATTACAGTAAGTCATACTAAGTTTCTAAATGGAACATGATGATTCACAGATTATAACGTCATCATGTATCATGTTACATAACTCTTTCATTCTGATTAACTTCTGAATATATCAAGAAAATATATTCTTGATAGTTCTATTCTCAGTGATTCTGGTAATTCGACAAATCAAATCGTGCTATTACGTTCTTTCTCGTTTAGAACAATAAGTTCATCCGAAACTCCATACTTACGAATTCTGGACCATTACTCACTTTATTAGAGGTCGAGAAGAGAATAAAAAGGCAAAGAGCCCCAAAATTTAAGAGAAAATATAAAGCCCAACAACAACACCGAAATTACAAACCGTGGATATCAGTGCGTATAGCAATATAAAGAAATGGGAGGATTATAAATACAATAATCCCTAGGCCGATCATCGCATTTAATTAAGAAGATCCTAATTCCCTTCAATCCCGAAGAATCAAATCTTATTCGGATTTCAAAGATTTCTTTAATCCCTTGAATTCCGGAATTCAACCAAGACAACGTCAAAAGTTAAGACGCAACTTATTTTCTAAATTCAATCCTGACTATGTCAAAAGCTAAGGCAAATATCTATTCAAATCTTTTGCGATAGTTTATTTCATACGCTCCGAGTAATTTAATTATTCTATTCAAATACTTAGCGATGATAAAACTCTAATTATCAACTCATATTCATCATGAAAACATTTTTATTGTTAGCCATGACCACCTCACTCAAATTTCGGGACGAAATTTCTTTAACGGGTAGGTACTGTGACGACCCGGGAATTTTCGACCAAATTTAAACTTTATCTTTATATGTTTCCGACACGATAAGAAAAGTCTGTAATGTTGAGTCTCAAAAATTTTGAACTGTTTCATATATTTAATTGACCTTCGACCATTCCCAACGATTCACGAACAACTAATTGTAAATAGATATGTGTGTGTGTGTGTGTGTATATATATATATATATATATATAATTGAATGTATAATTTGAAATATTAAATGTTGTTGTTATGAAATATGAAATATGATATTATAATAATTATTATTTAATAACAAATCTATATATAAATATATATGATTCCTATACATGATTAATATTATATGTATATCGTAATATATATAAAATATATAAATATGTGTTATTATATAGTAGATAGTTAATAAATATTACATAGTTAATAATATCAATATATTAAACTTACTAGCAATATAAAATATAATTGCTATATTAATTTTATCATTTCTTTTATTAAAATCAATATAAATAATAATATCAATATTAATACTATTACTATACATAATATAAAGATATGAAATTGGATACATATAATTTGATAAAATATCATTGTTACTAATATTATTGTTATCATCATTAATAACTTTATTAATATAATTAGTAGTAAAATATTATGATGTTGTAATTAATAAAATCATTATTATTATCTTTATCAATATTATTATTATTATTAATATCATTATTATTCTTATAATTATTATTAAAAGGAAATAATACAATATATTATTATTAATAATAATATTATCATTCTTATGATATTTTTTTTCTATCATTATTATTTATTAATATAATTATTACTACTAAAATATTTATTAATATTTATTATATTACATAAACTACAAATTAGGAAACAAAATCGTACGAAGTAGATATCATATCCTTTTCACTGTATCTAATTTGAAAACACTATATCTGATTATTGACATTACAGCAAAACCATCCAAAATCTGTTATTAGTCATTCTCCTATTTTTTTTATTTTTTTATCTGTTTCTTTCAACTACGTTCTGTCCTTGTTGTCTTCTATATAGTAATCGAAGAACACAATATGTTAAACAATTCATTTGACCTCCCAACATCATTATAAATTAGCCAAACTCTCTATTCCCTGTAAATCCAGATTTAACAGATTTATTTAGTTAATTATGTATTTATTTTCAAGCCGGTATTCCTGTTTTATTTCATTTTTCTAAAACGACGATTTCGAATGAAATTACAAAATGTAATATTGCAATGTTGTTAGGAATCGTCTAAATAAACAATCTGCAAAGTTTCAATCTTTAATTTTCTAAATCAAGAATGAATTTTTGAGTCAAAGTTTTCAAATCAAAAAGTCAACCCTGTGTTCTTGATCAAATTAAAGTTTTGTGGATCGATTCTGTTGAAATTAATGATTGATAAAGATTCTAATGATCATTTGAAACAAAATTCATTTTATAATTGTTGGCTAAAACGTTTCAGAGATCAAAATCAAAGTTTCTTTTTTTTTCTTTGCTCGTCGAGCAGCAGGCCTTTGCCTGTTTCATTTTTTTTATTTTATTTAAATTTTTTTTAATTAAATTCAATTGTTACATAATATTTTGGTCCGTTTTTGATTTCTAAAACAAGTAAGGGTATTACAATTAGGATTGATACGATTTTCCAGCTGATTGATTTTTGAAGGAGATGAAGAAAATAGGAAACAGAAAAGATAACTATTATATATAATTAATACGGGTATAATTCAGAAAAATGGAAACAACGTAATGGTTAAGTGTTGGTTCGGGTATATATATATATATATATACATATATATATATATATATATATATATATATATATATATATATATATATATATATATATATATATATATATATATATATATATATATATATATATATATATATATATATATATATATATATATATATATATATATATATTCGAGTCCGGGCACTGGCAATCAATTCTTTTTAAAGCCTATTATTATTGAGGTAGTTATTTACTCATTCATTATTATTATCATTATAATTATTATTATGATTATGATTATTATTATTATTATTGTTATTATTGTTATGTTATTATTATTATTAGTATTAGTTAACATTTATCATTATGATTATAACTATGAATATTGTTATTATAATTATTATTATTACAATTTTATGAATTATACTAATATCATTATCAATATCAAATATTATTATTATTTAGTATTATTGTTATTTTTATCATTACTATTAAATAGTATCATTCTTAATATTATCAGTTACTATAAATATTACTAATACTACTATTATTATTAAAATTATCATACTAAATATCATTATCATTATTATGATTATGATTGGTATTATTATTAATATTATAAAAATAATACAATTTTCATAAATATTAGTATTATTATCCATTTATAAATATTAGAACTATTATTAGTAACATGAGCACAGTACAGAAAATCAGTCACAAAAAGGCACCGCTAAAAGTCCACCTAGCACTTATGCATTTTCAGAATTTACATCCTGATAATCATAAGTCACGCGGACAGCATAACGGCTAGGAAACAGCTAAATTAAACAACAACTACTGATCTGGTCTGCATCCGTACGGTTGCACATGCATCCGTACGGTTGCAAGTCCATCCGTACGGTTGCATCATGCATCCTTACGGTTGCATCATGCATCCGTACGGTTGCACACTTCCTGCCCGGTTGCACCAACACCGCTGCATCCGTACGGTTGCACATGCACCCGTACGGTTGCACCATGTACCTGTGCGGTTGCAAGCTGCAACCGTACGGTTGTGTTCATCGTGTAGCAGCAGCAGAAAACTAACGGGTTTTGACCTAAAATTACCAATTGGTGCTCTAGAGCTCGTTTCTTACCTCTAAACTGACCAAATCATATACACTTAACATCAATAAGCATAAACCCACAAGATTTTGACACAAACAACATCAAAATCAACCATTTTGACTCAAAATTGCTCTTTCGACAAAGTTAACACAAAATCATCATTTTCTTAAAGATTAGAGCTTGAAACTCTTTGATTCTTACCTCAATAGACTCTGTAAATTGTAAAGAACAAGATGATATGAATGATTTGAGCTCTAGAACACAAATTAGAAATCTAGGGTTTCAAGTGGTAAGAAATTTAGGTACGGAATGTTTTTAGAAGGTTCAAGAAAAAAATGAGAAAAAGAGCTGGTCACAAGCTTATATATGTGGGTTAAATGACATACCTCATCACACACGGGTATTTACCAGTTATCTAATATCTTTCGTACTTAATTTGACTGCCCTAACGAAGTCCAAATTAAATAAATGAACCTGTTATGTGACTCTTGTCACAAACTGGTCTTAACCAAATAATAAAATAACACTAAACATATAATTAAAAATAAAAGCATAATTAACCACACAATTATGCCTAAGGGCAAAAAGGTCATCTTACATCTAGGCCCAATCTGAGGATGTTACAAATCCACCCCCTTAAAGAGTTTCTGTCCTCGGAATCTGGTCTTGGTCAAACAGACGTGGATAACGAGTCGTCATCAGCTCTTTGGTCTCCCACATAAGGTTCGATCCTAGATTATGCTTCCACTCAACAAGCACCATATGGATCTCCTTCTTTCTCAGCTTAGTTACCTTTCTATAGATTATCCTAATCGGTTCTTCAACTAACTTTTGATTTAGGTCTACCCTCAAATCACTCAACGGAACCAGTTGTGTCTCATCATCGACCTTACACTTCCTAAGGTAATATACGTTGAAAGTGTTATGTATCCCTGCTAACTCTGCTGGAAGCTCTAATACAACCGTCTGATCATTAATCCTCTGAATAATCTTGAATGGCCAAATGTATCTCGAAGCTAACTTTCCCCGCTTACCAAACCTGATAACACCCTTCCACGGCGAAACTTTCAAGTAAACACGATCACCCACCTCAAAGTTTACTGGACGTCTACGTGGATCAGCGTACATTTTCTGTCTATCACGTGCCGCTTTTAACTTTTCACGCGATATCGCTACCTTATCAGCTGTTATCTGAAGTAATTCTGGACCTGCAAACTGTTTATCTCCGACTTCTAACCAACAAGTCGGCATTCTACATTTGCGACCATACAACATTTCATAAGGTGGCATACCAATACTCGAATGGTAAGTATTGTTGTAAGCAAACTCGATCAATGGTAGATGTATATCCCATGGACCACCGTACTCTAACACGCAGGATCGAAGCATATCCTCTAGTGTCTGTATTGTACGCTCACTCTGACCGTCGGTCTGTGGATGATACGCTGTACTCAGATTTACCCTTGTTTCCAAACTTTTCTGTAAACTGTTCCAGAAGTTCGATACAAATCTAGAATCCCTGTCGGATACGATAGACAATGGAACTATATGTCGACTAACTATTTATTTCAAGTATAATTCTGCCAAAGTACTCAACGAAGCTGTCTCTTTTGTAGCTAAGAAATGTGCACTCTTCGTCAGTCGATCAACAATTACCCATATCATATCATTACCTCTCTGAGATCTAGGTAATTTAGTTACAAAATCCATCGTAATATGATCACATTTTCACTCTGGAATTTTCAACCGTTGTAACGAACCATAGGGTTTCTGGTGTTCGGCCTTAACCTGTGCACAAATATGACACTTTTCTATCAACTGAGCAACATCTTTCTTCATCGAGGGCCACCAATACATCGGTTTTAACTCATTATACATCTCGGTACTACTCGGATGGACAGTCAACCTTGATTTGCGTGCTTCATTTAAGATTAATTTCCTTAAATCTCCAAGTATAGGCACCCAAATTCGGTTGTTAAATGTCTTAAGTCCTCTGGAATCGGTAGTCAATTGGTCTTTTATTTTGGTCATCAATTCAGTCTTTAAATTCTCCTCCAATAAAGCTTGGGCTTGAACTTGTCTTATCTGTTCAATAAGGTCTGATACTATTTCGGTTCTCATAAATTTCACGATCTCTACGGTCTTTTTACGACTTAAAGCATCGGCAACAACATTTGCTTTACTCGGGTGATACTTTATTTCACAATCGTAGTCTTTTATAAGCTCAATCCACCATCTCTGTCGCATATTCAGTTCTTTCTGCGTGAAAATATATTGGAGGCTCTTATGGTCTGTACATATCACACACTTTGTATCGTATAAGTAGTGTCTCCATAACTTCAACGCAAATACCACTGCGGCCATTTCTAAATCATGAACCGGATAATTATGTTCGTGTGTCTTTAACTGACGAGAAGCGTACGCAATAACTTTATCTCTCTGCATCAGTACACACCCCAACCCGGCAATTGACGCATCACAATAAACCACAAAGTCATCTGAACCCTCTGGCAATGCTAACACTGGAGCCTGACACAACAACTGTTTGAGCGTCTGAAAAGCCTATTCCTGTTGGTCACTCCATCGAAAACTTACGTCTTTTCTGGTCAATTTGGTTAACGGACCCGCTATTTTAGAAAAATCTTTTATAAATCGGCGATAATAACCCGCAAGACCCAAGAAACTCTTAACTTCTGTCGGCGTCTTTGGCGAATTCCAACCCATTACCGCTTCTATTTTCGATGGATCCACTTTAATACCTGCTTCACAGATAACATGACCCAGAAATTGCACCTCTCGAAGCCGAAACTCACACTTCGAGAACTTAGCGTATAACTGCTCTTTCTTTAATAACCCTAACACCAATCGAAGATGTGTCGCATGATCAGCCTCTGACTTTGAATACACCAGTATATCATCGATAAACACAATCACAAACTGATCTAAATACGGTTTACAAACTCTGTTCATCAGATCCATGAAAACTGCTGGAGCATTCGTCAACCCAAATGGTATAACTAAGAACTTGTAATGCCCATATCTTGTTCTAAACGCTGTCTTCGGTATATCTAATTCTGCAACCCGAACCTGATGATACCTGGATCTAAGATCTATTTTCGAAAAATACGACGCACCCTGAAGCTGGTTAAACAGATCATCGATTCTAGGTAAAGGATACTTGTTCTTAACCGTCCTCTTATTCAATTCTCGATAATCTATATACATTTTCAGAGTACCGTCTTTCTTCTTTACAAACAACACCGGCGCACCCCACGGCGAGGAACTCGGTCTTATAAACCCTTTGTCTAACAATTCTTGTATCTGAGACATCATCTCTCTGATTTCAGAAGGTGCTAACCTATAAGGAGCCTTAGCCACTGGAGTTGTTCCCGGAACCAACTCAATGTTATACTCTATTTCTCTTACCGGCGGCAACCCCGGTAATTCGTCAGAAAATACCTCGGGAAATTCCGAAACCACTGGAATATTAGTAACCGATCTCTTCTCTATCTTAGCATCAATAACATAAGTCATAAAAGATTCACACCCTTTAGAGAGTGACTTCTTCGCCTTCATCATAGAAATCAACGAAAAACTAAACCCACTTAGTTCCCCTCGGGCCACAATACGGGTTCCATCGGTCAAACGGAAAGTCACAATCTTTTTATCACACTTAATGTGGGCCTTATGCAGGCTCATCCAGTTCATCCCTAACACTACGTCAAAACTAGGGATAGGCAACACTAAACAGGATATAACAAGCGGTCTACCATCAATTTCTATACTAGCTCTAGACACATACGTTGTGACTGGAACCGTCTTACCATCAGCTACCTCTACTCTAACAGGCTCAGGCAGCATAGTAGCAGGTAACCCTAACTTAGTACAGAAATCTATAGACATAAATGTCCTATTTGCACCCGAATCAAACAATACTCTAACAGGTATTGAGTTGATCAAGAACATACTGGTTATGACATCATCATTATTAGTTACGGCCTCAACTATCATCTTAAAGGCCCTAGCTTCCGTAGTCGGTGGGTTCTTTCTCTTCTGTCCACTAAAAGCTGTGGAACCCCCGACAGATGCCGAATGCGCCCCTAACCCTGCCCCGGAACTTGCGCCCTTTGACGCCTGACAACTAGATGAACGGTGACCCGACTGGTGACAACTCCAACACACATTCTCCCTGAAGGAACACCCCTGAGACTCATGACCTACCATACCACATCTCAAACATCTTCTCGTTGCCTCAGAACACTGCCCACTGTGAGAAGACTTACAACCTTTACACCATTCTCTCTTTCCCGAACCAGACCCTGTGCTTGATTGATTACCTTTACCCTTCGGTCTAAACCCAAACAGTTTCTTTGACTTAGAACCTGACTGAGACTGACTGGTAGCCTGACTACCCTGCGGTACCACATTCCCTATATTCATGCCCCTTGCTGCTCTAACATCACTTTTTACCATCTTTGCCATCACAAAAGCCTGAGATAACGTCAGTGCTGACCTCACAAATGTCCTGTATTCTGGCAAGATCATATTCACAAAATATTGGATTCTTGATTGTTCATCAGGCACCCATTGTTGTACAAACCTTAACTTATCCATTCATTTCTCAATTACCTCATCAATTGACATCTGAGGTGTTATCCGCATCTCCAAAAACTCCATTTTGATTCTATTCATGTCAAACACATTGCAGTACTGCTCACATACCTTACCGTAAAACTGCTCCCAAGTGATCATTCGAACTTGTTCTGGAGGAACACTTGCTATTACTGAATCCCACCACACCATACCCATGTCTTTCAATAACCTACTCGCATAAGTTACTTTCAATTCTGGCTCATACTGACACGCCTCGAATGCCTTTTCAACTTCCCTTAACCAGTTGAGAGTTGTGGTTGGGTCAGAACTTCCTGAGTAGGGAGAAGGTCCACAATCCCTAAATTGTTTAAAGGTGCATCTTTTTGGTGATTGGTATTGTTGTTGAAATTGCTGTTGCGAAAATGGTTGTTGGTATATGGGTGGTTGAACTTGGTTCATCATTATGGGATTTTGATATTGGTAGTTAAACTATGGTGGCATAACATGTTGAGGGAATTGGTTCTGTAATGGGTATTGGTACTGGTTCTGGTGTATTTGCGGTATGGTTTGTGATTGAACAGTGGCAAAACCTGGTGGTGTATCCTCGTTACCCGACTGTCTAGCTAACTCAAGCTCAGTAATCTTTTCCTGAGCTTCCTTAAGCTTACTTTCAAGCTCATGCACATAATCAGCCTCGTAAATATCTGCCTCATCCTCCACATCTGGAGCACTGAACGTTCCGGGGTGGATTGGATTTGTAGCGTTCGCATCCCTGTCATCTGCCATCTGTGCTACAAAACACTCGCACAAAAGCTTAGTGAATAACTGTTAGTTTACTAAACACTAACATGCACAACATCCTGCATTCACTTAGCCCCACCCTACGGACATGTTTGACTTAACTCAGGGTTTAGGAACAAATACGCGCACGTACTTGCTTCTAAACCACGCTCTGATACTAAGTTGTAACACCCTGAAATTTTTTTATTTTTTTTAAAACACAGCGGAAGTACATTTAGTTACTAAAGTAACCCTGGTTAATACTTACAAACCATAGTTAACAAATCAACTTAGTTACTGTTATTACAATATTCCAAAACATCGATGTTACGTGAAAACATGATTAAAATTGAAACATCAGAGTTAATCACATAGTCAAACATGTCTTCAAACCCGTCCGCAGCACCCATCGTAAACAACAGTACCTAAACCTGCAAGGGTGGAAATGTGGGGGAATTAGCACAACTGCTAAGTGAATGGATACTATCTAACAGACCAAGCATACGCAACTAAACATGCAAAGGCCACATATATGCTAACGTCCTGAACTAGCATACAACAACAACTGACAATATGAGGATCGGCAGTTTGTACGAGCACACGACTTAGTTGATCAAGCTACAGTCTACTGATAGCCCGTTGTACTGATTCCACTGCATAATCGTCCAGACGCAACACATGCGTCCTTCTATGCTATACTGAACAATCAGTAACACCATGACCCGACCAGGCTACCACAGTCGACCTCACATCAACCCTACCTTGCCGCCTCGGTGGGCTCCCAACCTTGTCGCCTCGGTTGGTGTCCAACTAATAGTGCGCACATAAGATCACAGATAAACAGTCATGCAATCGTCCTAACTAGCATGGCAATATCTAACTATGCATGGTAATCATACTGAACATAAACATAAGAGTAAAGTGTCTGAACAAGTAGCGTGTCAGCTACTTAATACTCTATCCGAAGATAGACCCACTCACCGAATACCAACAATAAGCTCAGATAAACTATCACTGAGAGGCTTCCTTATCCTTATCACCTGAACATAAGGCAAATCAAGTTAGTTTCTGTCTGTTAACACAAAACAGCACAGTACAGAAAATCAATCACAAAAAGGCGCCGCTAAAAGTACACCTAACACTTATGCATTTTCAGAATTTATATCCTGATAATCATAAGTCACGCGGACAGCATAACGGCTATGAAACAGCTAAATTAAACAACTATTGATCTGGTCTGCATCCGTACGGTTGCACATGCATCCGTACGGTTGCAAGTCCATCCGTACGGTTGCATCATGCATCCGTACGGTTGCACACTTTCTGTCCGGTTGCACCAACACCGCTGCATCCGTACGGTTGCACATGCACCCGTACGGTTGCACCATGTACCCGTGCGGTTGCAAGCTGCAACCGTACGGCTGTGTTCATCGTGTAGCAGCAGTAGAAAACTGACGGGTTTCGACCTAAAATTACCAATTGGTGCTCTAGAGCTCGTTTCTTACCTCTAAACTGACCAAATCATATACACTTAACATCAATAAGCATAAACCCACAAGATTTTGACACAGACAACATCAAAATCAACCATTTTGACTCAAAATTTCTCTTTCGACAAAGTTAACACAAAATCATCATTTTATTAAAGATTAGAGCTTGAAACTCTTTGATTCTTACCTCAATAGACTCTGTAAATTGTAAAGAACAAGATGATATGAATGATTTGAGCTCTAGAACACAAATTAGAAATCTAGGGTTTCAAGTGGTAAGAAATTTAGGTACGGAATGTTTTTAGAAGGTTCAAGAAAAAAATGAGAAAAAGAGGTGGTCACAAGCTTATATATGTGGGTTAAATGACATACCCCATCACACACAAGTATTTACCAGTTATTTAATATCTTTCGTACTTAAATTGACTGTCCTAACGGAATTCAAATTAAATAAACGAACCAGTTCTGTGACCCTTGTCACAAACTGGTCTTAACCAAATAATAAAATAACACTAAATATATAATTAAAAATAAAAGCATAATTAACCACACAATTATGCCTAAGGGCAAAAAGGTCATCTTACATCTAGGCCCGATCTGAGGATGTTACAATTTTTTTTACTTGGTGTACTTATTTCCGGTGTTGATTTACTTTTGTACACACCGCCACGCTCGCACATAAATACCATTTTGACTAAGCAACCATTTTGTGTTTTTGATCTTTTGATGATAATAACTTGACAATGCAAACGTGACACCTTTTTCACCCATTCAATTAATTCTTCACGATTATTGAACACCTGAAATTGACATGTTACTTAGTTTGAATCTAATAACAATATACGATTTAAGTTGACATAATATGAAATATTATACCTGATCGGTAGAAAAATCTGAAACACTTGACATATTTTTTCCTTATAAGGTTATGAATCGATATCAGTTTTGAATGTTATGAAAACTATTCAACATTGGTGTTCCTTATATAGTTGGAATAATTTCAACTTTTGCTGTAGTCGCATCAAATAATTCAAGCTTTTGCTTTAGTCATGTCAAATAATTTCAACTTTGCTTTAGTCGCGTCATATAATTTCAGCTTTTGCTTTAGTCGTGTCAAATAATTTCAGCTTTTGCTTTAGTCGTGTCAAATAATTTCAGCTTTTGCTTTAGTCATGTCAAATAATTTCAACTTTTGCTTTAGTCGCGTCTAATAATTTCACCTTTTGATTTAGTTACGTCAAATAATTACTCTATCCGTCTCAAATTTATTGTCTAGTATTCCATTTTGGGATGTCTTAAATTAATTGTCTACTTCCATAAATAGAAAAAATAAGAAGATTAAGTTCTGTTATGTCCTTAATGTATATGGTAGAATTAAAGGATAAAGGATAAAGTACACTACTTTTATTACATTATCTTAAATTGTGTGTTTTTGTTTGGAGACAACTAATATGAGACGAAGGGAGTATGATTCAATTAGAGTTAAAATATAAAAATGGATATGTATCTTATCTGTATATCGTCTCGAATGTGTTATCTTTTAAACATTTACTAACCATTAAATCTTTTTTAGTCGAGAATTAAATTTATATTTTATAGTCACAAATAATACTTGAATTATTTGTTATAATTATGATTATTAAATTTAATTGAGTTAATTTATTTATTTATAAGTAAAACTAAAATATATATATATATATATATATATATATATATATATATATATATATATATATATATATATATATATATATATATATATATATATATATATATATAATAATAATAATAATAAAACAATAATAAAATTTAAAATACAAAAAGAAAAAAATAAGTGATTTGAGATGGTGGAGTGATGGGATATATATGCAGAAGGGGGTAATATAGGTGGAGTTGGGAGTATGTTTATTAACACCCTAACTCATACATTTCATCATTCTTTCTTTGTGTAGAAACCTTATTATTCTTATTTATTACTCCATCTGTCCTACTATAAGTGTTCACATTTGACTCTCAAAGTCTTTTTATGTTAACTTTGACCGTAAATACTTTTATTTGTGTTATATAATATTTGATAAAATTTATATGAATGGATTGGGTTTATAATGAGGTTTTTATATATATAATTTTCATCAAATAATATATAACACAAATAAAAATATTTATGGTCAAAGTTGATGAAAAAATACTTTGAAAGTCAACTATGAACACTTATAGTGGGACGGAGGGAGTAATAAAAATAGACAATTAGTTTGGAAAATTTGATAAAGAATACATAGACAATATAATTAAACACAAACAATTGTCAAATTACATATTATTAAATAATATATCTATATTTTCTATTAAAATCCTACAATGATGATATTATTATTAGGCTAATTCTTTTGTTAAGAAAAATCAAAAAGAAAAAGAAAAAAATCTAAGCCCTTAAGGTGATGTCATTAATCTAATTAATGACTAATTAAATTAAATCTACTTATTTATTTATTTCATATTTTTCGGGAAAAAAATTCACTCTCATTAATTATCAATTATTATTATATTATTATTCAAATTCAAATTCAAATATGAGTTCTTTTTACGAGATAAATTACGTTATATATGTATACGAAATACACGTCTCAATAAAAGGTTTTAATGTAGGCTTTTATGACAAGAAAAATAGTAATTGCGATGAAAATTGGAAGATGATGGTGAGAGAATAAATGTAGTTCATTTACCGACCAAGTTAAATACATCAATGTGTTTATAAAAACAACGAGAAGTTTTTTAGTCGGAATTCGTTGGGTCATTAAACTAAATGACTTTAGCATTTAAATTCACCTAATACCTAAAATATACCATTAAACTGTTTTGTTTAAACAAACTCGTGATTCTACGGGTCATTTCACTAGTATCAATTTAAATATTAAATACCATAATTAATGCTTAATGAAGTAAATAAATGTCTAAAAGTAAAATAATATAAGTATAAATTATTAAAAGTATAAATATTAAATACCCTAATCAATGCTTAATAAAGTAAATATTTCTTTAAACGTTATATATAATTAAGCAATATATATCAAATTAGATACCGTAATGAATACTTAATGAAGTTATATTAATGAAGTTCAAACGAGAACCACAAAAGGACAAGAACTGTGAGAACTTTTTAATTACATGATTTATATGCATCTATATTCACAAATTACATATAATTATTATCTAATGTTCATATCATTGGCAAAAAATGTTCACAATCAAATTACATGTTCAATTGTGAATTATATGAAATGTTCGCATAATCACAAACACATCTGTACATGTGAACGAAAAATTATATACTTTATTTGATTATATAATTATTATAAAAAAAAATTTATTCAATTTTTCTACTCCATCAACATTTATATGTGATTCAACCTACTTAAATGTGAAAATCCCTGTAATTTAATGAGTCAAGCAGTTCTCGTCATTTTTTAATTTTCGTTTAACTTTTAACTATATATATATATATATATATATATATATATATATATATATATATATATATATATATATATATATACATAATTATAATTAATACAACTTAAAAGGCTTTATTAAATTAATAAAATAAAATAGGATATATTAATAATTTTTAATAAAAGATTAATAATACCATCTCCGTCTCAATTTTTATTCTCTTTTAAAAAGAACACTTTAATAAATGTTATTATTTTACTGTTCTTTTTTATACTTTAAAGTTTACTCTTTACGAGTAGGTTTTTTTTTTTTTACCTATATTTACATATACATACATTTAAAGTTATAAAAGAATTTTACTTATAGTTTATGATTATTATTTTTCGTAATTTATAAAATTTAATTATGAAAGTCCAAATAAAACAAGGAGGAAATAATATAATTAATAATTAATAATTAATACAGTAAAATTTACGAGTATATAAATTGTAATCTAGATTAGACGTTTGATAAAGTTTTATCATAAAACCCACTACACTATCCATTCCAATTCTTACAAATATAGCACCATCTCCTTCATTCAATATCCATCCATCATCCATTCATCATTATTATTTCTTTCTGGAAAACTTCATTGTTGTGGTACATTTTCTTTACTTTTTTCTTCAATTATCATATGTTTATGTGTTTTTGTTTTCGTCTTCATTATTTTGCATCGTATCCAACTTTCGACTATTTGGTCGCACCAAAAATCGATAATTCAAGATTATTAATCATGTTACTTGTAGTTATTAATCAAATGAAACATAATTTGATTAATGTTTCATGATTCTTTAGTATTCTAAATTATAATAATTATTATTTTTATATAATTTGCATTCAATTGTATGATGACCAAAGGGCCATTGGCCTGGCGGTATCGGCCCTTTTAACCATGAGCTTGGGGGTTTAAGTCTCTTATTGAACATATTTCGTGAATTATTGTAAATATTCGTGTAAAGTGTGTGTGAGTTTGTCAGACAAAAAAAAAAAATTGTATGATGATTCATTTATGTCATTGATTTGCTGAAATTTTAAGTAATGTTTCATGGTTGTTTGTTCTTTATACCCAATCTTATATAGAGGACGATGGATTCAACTATATATTGGTTATTATTAATAATTAATAAAAATCTGTATAAGAAAAAAAAAAAAAAATTGTATAAGAAACAAAAATGGCCCACTAGTTATTTTAGGAACATAAACAATCCACATAAAATAGATTTAACTCCAATGATTATATACAGTATAAGTTTACACTATTTTATCCTTTTTGCAAACTTAGATAAAGGGGGCTAGAATTTCAAGTATAAATCTATTAAAATTTTGATTAGAAGGTAAAATGTACGTAAAAATCTGTAAACCGAATAATTGATTTGTTCATAGTGCAGGATCTATCAGATAAACAGATTATGTGGCGTATATAAACATCCTTGCATTTAGACTGGATCTTTTTATTCTATATGATTTGTTTCTACACTATATGAAGTTGATAAGAAACAGGGGCTGATGTAGTATATGTTGAGTGGTAGTAAAGCACAAGTGAAATATGCGATGTAGTAATTTTTTTTTTTTTTTGGTTTTTTAACTAGTGACACCAGTAGATAGTGTAAATTTTTTTGAGTGACACCGTTGAAATAAACCATCTTATAGAATTTTTTTTTGGGTGTTTAACCGGGTAGTGACTACCATTACTAGATCCAAAAAAAGATATGGCCACTTATATTATTATTGTTAGTCTCAGATGAGATAAAAAAGTTGAAGTCCATAATACGTTAGTATACACCTTATATTCATACTCATGTGTATATCTATATCCTTTAGTATCCAATTTTATGCCTCGGTGTTGTCCGTATGTGTTACAAGTGTTATAGAATTCGGAATTACTCGCCGAGTACTCGGTTTTGGATCCGAGTACTCGATCAAAACTTGGTCAAACTCGGAAAAATAGGGATTACTCGGAAAATTGTTTAAAATTTGGGATACTCGAAAAATTGGTCAAAACTTGGTCCAAATCGGTCAAAGTCAAATTTGATCAACATTCGAGTATTCCCAAAGTTGCCGAGTACTCCCTAAATAGTCTCAGAACGAGGAATCCTCATGTAGTGAGTTTTACAACCTTGGCCGGTATGAAAAATCTGAAAAATGTGTGTGTTTTTTTTTTTTTTTTTTACAGAAACAGCTAAAGATGGCGTCGATTCATGCTAATTTCACATCAGTTATGTGTAAGAATGTCAACAACTCTGGTCTGTCAAAGATTTCAAAGACTTCATTTTTGCCTGTATTTGATGTGGCTGTTGATACTGCAAATGTATGGAAGAAGGAAACATTTTCATCTAGCATCATGGTGCCTCGTGCAACGTTGACCTTTGACCCTCCATCAACCAATGTGGACAAGACTAAAAAAAACAAGAATACGGTTGATCCAGCAAACCCTGATTTTCTTCCACTTCCATCTTTTGAACAATGTTTTCCACAAAGCACGAAAGAATACAAGTAAGTTGCTGATACTGCAGGTTTATCAGATAAGTATATGTGTCAAAACAGACGGTTCACGCGGGTTGGGTTATAGATCTTACAGGTTGAAACACCTTTTATTTAAATTATACAAAATTTAACATTTTAGCATGGCAGACATCATTCTAATATGGTACTTTTTTTTTTTTTTTTTGAAAAGTCTAGTTTTTCTCTTAAAAATAATTTGGTCTGTTTAATGTGGTAAAAGTAAAATTTCAGCCTAAAAATGTGACTATTTTTTGAAAAGTCTAGTTTTTCTCTTAAAAATGGTTTAGTAGGTTTTGTGTGTTAAAAGTGAACTTTCAGCAGTTTTCAGCCTGCATGGCCCGTTAGAAGTAAAAGATAACCCAAATCATCCCAATCATAGTAAATGAGTCAATGTTGCCACTTATAGAAAACGGGTCACTGATGCTTATGTATCTATTAACCGTGGAACTGATACTATCGGTTAAAATGTTTTCAGGGAAGTTGTTCATCATGAATCTGGTAATGTTCTTAAAGTTCCATTCCGACGTGTCCACCTGGCAGGGGACGAACGACATTTTGATACCTATGACACCAGCGGTCCACAAAACATAAGCCCTCAAGATGGTATGCATATTGAATTACCCTTTAACAGTACAAGTCAAATACTACGTATTTGATTGTGTAAAAACATAGTTATACAGGTGACAAAATGGGTCATTAAATTTTTCTAATATTTCTACAGGTGACAAAATGGGTCAGGTTGGATTGACCCAAAAAACTTCTTTCCCCATTTATTACCCTTTGACAGTACCCAACCTGACAAAATGGGTCAGGTTGGGTCAATCCAACCTGAATTACCCTTTGACAGTACCCTAAGTATTTGCTTTATCTTGTGTGGTAAAGCAGCAAAGTGGTAATTAAATATTTCTACAGGTGACAAAACGGGTCAGGTTGGATTGACCCAAAAAACTTCTTCCCCTTTATCATCATATAATTAAAAGTGTACGCGAATCTGATTTTTCGTCTCCCATTATGCTAAGATCAATGTAAATTTATTGGCTTTTATCGAGTTTTTACATATTTCTTGATTACGTAGGGCTACCAAAGTTACGCAAGAATTGGATCGACATGAGGGAGAAGTCGGACCCACCAAGATACACCCAAATGTACTACGCGAAGCAGGGGATCATTACAGAAGAAATGGTCTACTGTGCTACTCGTGAGAAGCTCGACCCAGAATTCGTACGATCCGAAGTTGCTCGTGGTCGCGCAATCATCCCTTCAAACAAGAAACATCTCGAGCTGGAACCAATGATTGTCGGAAGAAATTTCTTGGTCAAAGTCAACGCCAATATTGGTAACTCAGCTGTCGTAAGCTCAATCGAAGAAGAAGTTCACAAGCTTCAATGGGCCACAATGTGGGGTGCTGACACCATCATGGATCTATCCACAGGTCGACACATTCACGAGACCCGCGAATGGATACTCCGAAACTCTGCTGTTCCGGTTGGTACGGTACCGATTTATCAAGCGCTTGAAAAAGTCAACGGAATAGCTGAAAATTTGACCTGGGAAGTTTTTCGTGAGACGTTAATTGAACAAGCTGAACAAGGTGTGGATTACTTTACTATTCATGCAGGTGTGCTCCTTCGTTATATTCCGTTAACGGCTAAACGGATGACGGGGATTGTTTCACGTGGCGGGTCGATTCATGCGAAATGGTGTTTGGCTTATCATAAGGAGAATTTTGCGTATGAGCATTGGGATGATATACTTGATATTTGTAACCAGTATGATATAGCTTTGTCTATTGGTGATGGGTTGAGGCCCGGATCGATTTATGATGCTAATGATACGGCTCAGTTTGCGGAGCTTTTGACTCAGGGTGAACTCACAAGTCGCGCGTGGAAGAAGGATGTGCAGGTATGTATTTTTTATGTGCTCTTGTTGACTATAGTCGGGTCCTAATAAAGAAGGTTGGTTATAGGATGAAACAAGGTTGTAAAAGTCAGTCTGGGATAAGTCGGGCGTTGACCAACGTTGACTTTTAGTCGGTGGCGGAACTTGAACCCGACTACAGAGGGGCGAGTTTAAAAATTTAATAAATTTTTCATTGTCATCAGGGGAAAACACTAAAAAAAACCTTATTTTTTGGTAAAAGTTTTTTTTTTAGTGTAAAACTTTTTTTTCCTTTAAATCTAGGGGGACGGGCGCCCCTTTGGCAGTGGCGGAAGCAGGAATTTTTTTCACCGGGGCGAAATTTTTTTTAAACCGTAGCAATTATTTGGGCAAAATATGGAGGTTATTAGGCAAAAAAAATGGAGGTTTTTAGGCAAAATATGGAGGTTTTTGAACAAAATTTGAAGGTTTTGGGGCAAATTGTGGAGAATTTTTGTCAAAATTTGAAGGTTTTGGTGAAAAAAAAGTGGAAGTTTTTAAGCAAAATATGAAGGTTTTGAGGCAAAAAATGGAGAATTTTAGGCAAAATATGGAGGTTTTTGGACAAAATTTGAAGATTTTGAGGCAAATTTTGGAAAGTTTTGGGCAAAATATAGAATTGGGGGAAAAAAATTCACTCGGGTCAAAGTCGAAAAATTCAAAATTTTTCCACTAAAATTTCAAAATCCACCGGGGCGGGCGCCCCCATCTGTCCCCAAGTAACTTCGCCCATGCCCTTTGGAATACCTTATGTTCCGCTCCTGCTTTTAGTAATAAATAAATAAAAAGTATATATTTTACACACACATATATATATATATATATATATATATATATATATATATATATATATATATATATATATATATATATATATATATATATATATATATATATCAATATCAAATGGGAGGTGATATTTCCCCCAACATTTTTACTTCTTCTAACATATTTTCAATCACTTTCCTAAAATACCCCGTGAATATATATTATATATTATATATATGTTTAATAATTAAAGTTTCTACGGAGTATTATCTATCCATCTTCTCCTTCATTTCTCATTTTTTTGGACAGCCATTGGGATCACCAGAGGGGACTAAACTACCCGTTGCGATCATCTCCCGTTTCAACTATACCGATGCAGCGATAATAAACCCGCCCTCATCGCTATCCAGGAGGAAACCTTGAAACCGATCTAAGGGCACGGCCAAGTAAAACCCCTCCCTTTACCCTTTAAATGATATGAGAAAGGTGTCGGGTGAATATCTCTCTATTCCATTTTTCTCCATCAATAAACACTGTAACAACTCATCAACTTTCCATTTATCATGGTTAGATTATTATTTTCTCCTCCTTTATCCACCTTTTTTTTCGTTCCCCTCCTCATCAACCTCTGATGCTTTCTTCCACCTCATCGCATTTCTGCTTCAAACACACACACTCGCAAATCTGAAACATCTAAATCTGAAATCAAAAAGTGCTTTGATACTGTTCGCTTTAAAGGCAAATAAATGTTTTCATCATTTACTGTATAAACCTCTTGATATCTATTAGTAATCAATATATTAAACTAATCGTATGTATTAAATCAAACTTTTGTATCATCCATTGCGGTGTTCAATTTCATCTCAATGAATTCTGATGTACGTTATTGCAGTTATAGTTGTCACCACTATTTTCTTATTTTATGTTAGATCTGTTCTATATAAGATGCCTGACATTAATAATAAAGGAGTATTAATAGTATTGAGTTATGATTAATTATCTGAGTGAAATTTGGGGAAAAAGTGAATTGATAGTGATGAGTAATTTAAAAGATGAAATAAGTGTGAAGAAGAAGATGGACATGTATGGACCTTCAAAAGAAGGGAAAGATGAAAAGATGAAGTTATAAATTAACTGGAAAAATGAATGTTATTTCCATATTAATTAAATCCTTCCTTCACATGAGATGATAATCATTAATCACCATTGTTACGGAGTATTTCATTACCTTTGAGATGGGATCAATAATAAATAAATAAATTAGTATAATAATAATTGGAGTTCTATTGGTTTTTCAACACTCTGTTGTGATTAATAATTTTTAATCAGTCAAATCATCGAGCTATAATTTTGTAACACAGTCTTTGTAAATGGAAAATGGGAAGAGAGATAAATGTGTAAATGAGAAATGAAGGAGAGGGGTATTTTAGAGAGGACATTGAAAATTTGTTGGAAGGAGTAAAAAATGCGTTCGAAATATCAACTCCCATCAAATATAGAACATAAAAATTTCAAACAAAGATATGATAATCTAATTTTAAAAAAATATTAAAACACTTGACCAAACTTTATTGACTCAGACCTGACTCGACCCGACTTTGACCTGACTTTTTAGCGTTGACCGACTTTGACCTGACTATTTAGCATTGACCGACTTTGACCCAAGTTTTTAGCGTTGACTGACTTTTAAGGCGTTTTTGAGCGAGTCGGGACGGACTAGTCCCCAAAATGACGCGTTAACCGACTCCAGCGACTTTTACAACAGTAGGATGAAATCAATTTCGGGTATGGGCCACATTAAAAAAATAGGTCAAGTGGGCCATATTTCTGAAGCTAAAATCTAAAATGTCAAATGAAATTCCAATGTATAGCATCTGTTATTGAGTACTCTGTATTACTTTTAGCATGAATGATATTACAACAAAATACAAATCCAATGTTGTGTTTTATAATTATTATCGTTGTAGGTCATGAACGAAGGACCAGGACATATCCCGATGCACAAAATACCCGAAAACATGCAAAAACAGCTCGAATGGTGCAACGAAGCACCATTCTACACACTCGGACCATTAACCACCGATATCGCACCAGGATACGATCACATCACTTCAGCTATCGGTGCAGCCAATATCGGTGCCCTAGGAACCGCCCTTCTCTGTTACGTAACACCGAAAGAACACCTCGGCTTACCAAACCGTGACGACGTTAAAACCGGCGTCATATCATACAAAATAGCCGCACACGCAGCCGATTTAGCAAAAGGTCATCCACATGCACAAGAATGGGATGATGCACTTAGTAAAGCGCGGTTTGAGTTTAGGTGGTTGGACCAGTTTGCTTTGTCGTTGGACCCAATGACTGCTACTTCGTTTCATGATGAGACGTTACCGTCTGATGGTGCGAAAGTGGCCCATTTTTGTTCGATGTGTGGGCCCAAGTTTTGTTCGATGAAGATAACTGAAGATGTGAGGAAGTATGCTGAGGAACATGGGTATGGTAGTGCTGAAGAGGCGGTTCAACAAGGGATGGATGCTATGAGTGCCGAGTTTCAGGCGGCTAAGAAGACGGTTAGCGGTGAACAACATGGTGAGTCCGGTGGCGAGATTTACTTGCCGGAATCTTACATCAGCGCTAAGAAGATATAAAGGTTAGTAGCATATACTGATATTTGTTCAAAGGTTACAAAATTCGCTACTCTGGAATACTAGGTCGGGACTTTTTAATGAGTACTCGGGAAGTACTCGGATGTTGACCAATTTTGACTTTGACCCATTTTGACCAAGTTTTGACCGATTTCCGAATAATCCCGAGTTTTGGCCGAGTTTTGACCGAGTACACGCCGAGTTGCAAAAACTGAGTAATTCGGAGTTCTGCAACACTGTTTTGTTCAATGTTAGAGGTGGAGAATTTCAGTTTATTTAATTATTAATGGGTTAACTCAGGTCGGGTCAACGGGGTAGAATCAAAACTGGGAAGTTTCATGTATGTCATTTAAAGGGTATGGGTCAATTGGGTAGAATGGGTCGAAAGTTGCCCAAAACGTAATTTAATACATAAAAGATAAAAAATTAATTTAATTCAGTTTGACACAGTAATTACTTAAAATTAACTTTTAGGTTGCAAAAATCAGTACTCGGGGACTAGTTTGGTCGGGACATTTTAGGGAGCACTTGGAAAGTCGTGTAGTACTCGGATGTTTTCCAAGTTTGACTTTGACTGATATTTGACCGATTTTCCGAGAATCCCGAGTTTTGGCTGAGTTTTGATCGATTTCCGAGTATTGACCAAGTTTGACCGAGTACTCCCCGACTTGCAGAAACCGAGTACTCTTGCATAAACCGAGTACTTGCTGAATACTCGCCAAGTAATTCCGAGTTCTGCAACGCTAGTTTTGAGTCAATCAAGCCTGCTCTGACTCATAAGAAAAAAGCATACAGTTTTTGTTAGACCCGTAAGCTTGACATGTTGATTTTGCCAGCCTTATTAAAGGGGGAAAATGGGTGGGTCAGGAAACAATGTAAATCGGGTAAGCTGCGTTAGACATCACACACAATTTGTCCAAAGTTTTCACAATTGGTTAAATATGCTGGATATCTATTTCAGGAAGCAAGTGATCATAAAGAATCGTCGTGGAGTGTCTGCATGATCGGCCTAGCATAAAACGAGATCCAACTACTCGGTTTTAAGCTGTAGGTAAGTACATAGTTTCAGTTTGTGATGAATAAAAGGCCGAACAAATGTTTCCTTTGATTTGCAATTGTGTTTTCAGTTCAACTCTTATCATGAAGTTCTTCGTACTTTAATTTAATATGTTGTTGTGTTAACTGTTAATTACTTCATTTCATCATATTGACATAACGTTGCACCGGGGGTGTCTGAATCTGCTGACAGCATTTTCAGGCTGAGAAAGTCCCTTAGAACCTGAACAGGATAATGCCTGCGTAGGGAGAGTGCGTTTTCTTTTCTTTTATGTAGTTATACGAGAGGGAGATTACGTTTTCGGGCTCGTTATGATGATCATGCATGCGCCCATATCTCATGTGGCTGGCCTAGTAACTGATTTCAAACTAGAAGTCAGTTTACTTGATGAGGTTGGTCATTCTTACGAAGAGGAATCTAAAGTGATTTTAAGTTTCAGAGGTAGCAATATGGGCGTGTTGGGAATATGTCAACATTAAAATATAGAATTCTTTTAGTTTAAGTGATTCAGGTGGTTATAATGATATGCGCTATGAAGTATCATGGACAACTTTCAACCCCCTTGACCTATTTTTTCGTTTTAGGCCTAATTTTGTTATTTGACCCATTTGACTAGTTATAGATAAAATGTATCCCAAGTCAACCCATTCACAAGTCTAGTGTTGAAATCTTTTTACATTGGTTCTGAAATGCAAATCATTTGAGGATCCAAATTGGATCTGTACTTTGATATAAGGTCTTGGATACTAAAAATGGTACAGTACTATGTAAAGATGACAACTTGGCCGGGTTGGGGAACTTGTCAAAACTGGGAGTTTTTGTGCAGGTAGAAAATGGTAATGTTGGGTTTTCTGAAATTTTTTTGTTCGAAAAACTTATATATGTCCAGTAGAAGCGGATAGTGTTGGGTCGTGGGCAGTGGCGATTCTAGAATTACAACTTAATAGGGTCCCGATTTTTTTTTCCAGCAGTAATGATATTTGAATGTTATTTTAGTAGTAGTTTACCTAAAAAGAATTACAAATTCGAATGATATATGGGCTCTAAGTAGTTAAATTTAGTAGTGTCTTACACAATTTAAAAGAATATCTATAAATTTGAAAAATATATGGAGTACTCCAATTAAATTCAGTGGTGTCCTATACAATTTAACGGGTATTTTCTACCTAAATATTTTTCGAATTAGCGGTGTCCCGTAACTCCACGGGTGTCTATGTAAACTCGCCCCTGGTCTTTCGGACATAAAAGGTAACTTACATTGAATCATATAATTAATCTGGCCAAAACTCTATTAGAAGTTTAGAACTAAATCAAATCTAAAAGTGTTCAATCATTAGGTAGAGTGGTAAACGTGTATTTTAAATTTGTGTGAACGATCTTCCATTAGACATCATGCGAGTTTTGGACTCTGCATTGAGTTTGCAATCTAATTTGCAATCGGAGCCGAAATACCTAAAGCTATATCAGGATCGTAAGATCAAATCTCGAAATTGTTACAACCCGAACTTTTTCGACCATGTTGTTTAATCTAATTTTCATGAACTAAAATTTTCAACTTGACTAGTAGTTTTGATAAAATTAAATCTTGATTTATTTTTGGGATTCGTAAGACTTTAAGGTTATAATTAAGTCTTGTTAAATCAAGAGTTGTCTTGCACACATTTGCACAATGTCTTGAAACCCTAACTTATCACCATAAATCCTAGATTTTATAATCATAATAACTTAATTAGTAAACTTATTTACTAAGTACCTGGATTAAAAGACTTGTAACTAATTCACTTGGACATTTAAATCATAAGTTAAAAATTTTCTCTACACTTAATCATTTTCACAACTAGTCTTGATCACTTTTGTACTTAGTCATTACTTTCACTTAACTAATCTTAACCTATCTTGATTAGAATCTAATATTAGCTTACTTCCTAAACCCTAGGCATACAAATTTACACCTTAGATTATACATTACAAATACATGTACATTTATGAACCAAAAATTGACATGAACTCTCCCATCATCATCATCATCATCATCATCATAATCGTCCACCATCATCACCATTATCATCATCACCCCTAAATATCTTCACTAAATATCTCTCATGCAAGATATTTATACATCTTCCATGCAAAACTTCATGATTAAGCTTTGCATGATCATTTAATGACAAGATCATGAGTCATGTCCCTTCTTCCTCCTCCTCTTGCCACCTCCACCATCATCATCATTCTCATGCAAGCTTCCCTAGCAAGCCTTCCTCACAAACTTAAGCTTCAAGGCTAGGCAAAACACCATCATGAGTTTCATTTATGACTAATGATGAGTCACTTCCTCCTTGCTCTCCCCTTATGCCACGTCCAATACCACCATCCCCACTATCCTCTATATAAACTCTCTTCTAGCTCCCATTTACTCATTTGATCACTCTCCTTTCACTCTCACACTTACACACACTCTAAATACAGATCATAAACCATCTATTGTTCATTTTCTTTAAGCTTTAGGAGTACATATCATCAAGGTATAACTAGCTAAACTAAATCTATTCATCATTTCTAGTCATAATCAAGAACTTTCATGGTGTAAAAGCTTGATCTAGAGTGTTAAATCACTCAATGATGACTATATGGCTAACGATGATCTTGATGCTAGATCAGTAAACTTAAGATCTCTATATGTCCAATGTCTTAAAATGAAGTTAAAATAAGAACCAAAGTGGTTAAACAATGTAAAACTGTTTTGTCTTTAAGCTGTCCAAATTTCTACTTGAAGTCTATGACCTAAACACCAACCTATGGTTGCTCTCTGGAACTCATGAATTTATATGATGTTCATATATATGTTTGAGACTTCTATAAAGATTTCATGATTTATCTCAAAGAGAAAGTCATTTTTAAATTTTATTTGGTGAAACAAGTTCAGATTCACAGCAATTGACCAAGTGTCAAAGATTCATGTATAACTCAAAATATAAAATAGATCTTAGAACCAAAGTCTTCTGATCTAGAAATTATACTTAATAAGGAAACCATGGACAGCAAAATCATCAAAATCCATTAAGAAGTCATTGAGATATAGTCCTATCTAGTTGACACAAGATTTTATTGAAGTCAGAAATTGGTCTAAAACCTCATCTCTAAAGACAAGGTTAATGAAGACCTGAAGACTATTCCTTTTGGGAACAAGCACTTTATATGTTCTAAGACTTCTGTAAAATTCTTGAGTCAAATAAATAAGTTTTACTATTTCTAAACTTGCATAAGATCTTATAGCGTAAAACTGAACTGTTTTGCACACTTGTAAAGAAATGAACTTTTGACCAACTTATATTCTGAGTTTAGAGGCTAACCTTACATGGTTAGAAGCTAGACTCAAAGAGCTTTCTAGAGATAGTAATCTCACTTAAATGGATGTCTAGATTAATAGAAACACCTACACTAATGTTATAGTAAAACTAGTTAAAAACGGTCTACATTTTAAACTGTGAACTATGTAACCTTTGAAACCGAGAATCGAAAAGGACATGTAAGATTTTGTGATGCCCCGTACAAAACCATCGTGTACGATTCGTCAACAACAGGATCTTTACACGGTCGAATACTACATGCTATTTGAAAACCAGTTTTGCATTCATAAAAGATAGTGTTTACAAATGATAATGTGACACAAAGGTCGTTACAAAGTCATTATTTGAAAATAACATAAGTTACGAATGCAAGATAAAAGTTTCATGATTGAGACATCTCTAAGTAATGCAGCGGAATTCTAGCACAGCAGGTCCTTAACAGCAAGTCTAAACACCAAGACAGCAAGTCTAAACAACGGAAGCAACAAACCTCTAAACACCTGAGAAAACATGCTTAAAAACATCAACAATAATGTTGGTGAGTTATAGTTTAAGTTGTAACAGTAATGTAAGGTAGGCCACGAGATTTCAGTGTTCCAAAACAGTATGAAAAGTATATGTTTAACCGTGGGCACTTGGTAACTAACTTAACGTTTATGACCCCCTAAAAGTACACTTGGCGAGTGCGTATGTTTACGAAGTATTAAACACCCGTTAAATGCTAGCGCAACTAGCCCGAGTGGGGATGTCAAACCCTATGAATCCATATCTAAGATTCGCGTTCACCGGTTCAAAAACCAATGACTAAACGTTACCGAGCTAAGGGGAAAGTTTATGCCGTTGTATAACCCACACATATATAAAGTTTAAGTACTCGTGTCTAGTATGTAAAATGTAAAAAGCGCATGTATTCTCAGTCCCAAAATAGTTAAAGTAAAAAGGAATGCTATAACTCACAGTGATAAGAGCGGTAAAGTCGATAATGAAAGTATGCAAGTAGTAAGTCAGTCCGAAAGGTCGTCAACCTAAGTCAAAGGTTACTAGGTCAGCTGCTACGGCCTCTAAGTTCTAATAGTGCATAAAATAAGTTTAAGTGTGATCATCATCATCATTCATCATTGTAAAAGTTAAGTAAGGTTAACAAGTATAGAGGTCGAAACAATAGGCTGATTTTGATCAGCTGCTACGGCCTCTACGTAAATCTAAAAGACGTGTAATCAGTGGCCATGGCTCCGTATGGGAGTCCTCTAGTTGCTGACCAATTTCCAGAACCAAACTCGTCTTCGTTTGACCTTGGTGACGGTTTAAGTGCGAGTAGGTCAGAAATTTCAGCACAACATTAATAGGGTGTAGTGACTTTCGGAAGGCCATAAATCCTAAACCGTAACTCGGATTAAGACGAGGCCTAAATGGAAAATCATCTACTCGAACCGAACTAACTGAAAATCAACTTTTTAGTAGCCCAGGTGGTCTGATCAGATCCCGAAAACAGTAAGCAAGGTGCTCCGGTGGGGTTCTTAGTGCTTGATGCTCATCACGGTTCTCATCCTTGAGGCTTGTAGCTTCAAGTGTACAACTCGTTGATGGGTTAGCATCACCTTGACCAAAATTCTACCATCAACACACAATATGTTAAGACCAAGTAAGAACACAACTCATTTAAGAGTCTTAGATGGATGATGAACCAAGGTTACATCATATCCTTAGTCTTAACACAATTACAAGTTACATTTTCAACTAAAGCTACAAACTTTACTTCAATCAAGAAAGTATGAACATAATCTAAGTTAAATAAAGTGATGGAACCCTAAGCTAGAGAGCTTGGATCCTTTTCACACAAGTTATAAGGTCACAAAGCTAGAAAGCTTGAACCTTTAGTGTTCTTGAAGACCTTGAAGCATAAAGCTTGGATCTTTAAGTTACATGAAGATTACAAACACAAGTTTGAATCTTTATAACAAAATAATAAGATTAAAGTTAAAAGATATAGATCTACAAAGTAGGTGAAGATTCAAAGCTAGAAAGCTTGAATCTTCCATGTTCTTGAAGGATTCAAATCCAAGTTTGAATCTACAAGATGTAATCAAGATCAAAGCTAAAAAGCTTGATCCTTTATTGATGATGATGAACACGAAAATGATAAGAGAAGAAGGAGAAGAAATTCAAAAACTTACAAGTTTTAGAGTGAGAAAGACTAGAGAGGAAATAAGAGAGTAAGTGTGTATGAAATATAAATGAGAGCAAGTGTAAAATGGATTGAATAAGGATTGTATTTATAGGTGAATGAGGTGAGGGGATGGGGGATTGGCCGTGATTTTCAAGGGGGACAAGGGAGACAAACTTTTGCTTTTTGGTTAATGGTTGTCTAAAGTTGGTGCTTATGTTAGGATCCCATGCAACATTAAGGATAATACTTGACATAAATGCTAGTATGTTCCCTCTAATAAATGGACATTTGTCTTACATAATAATGGGTCACTAGCTATTAATAATTGGGCTAATTAAATAGTCCACTAACTAGTGTAGGGTGGGCTAAGGCCTAACAAGGTAGAAAGTCCAACAAGACTAACTAGTAAGCATAAGTAAATTACTACGCGTAATTAAGCATCCAAAAACTCAAGTAATTATTATTATAAAATAATAATTAAGATCTCGTAGTCATAATATTCCGATTACGACAGAAGTTAAACGTGTACGCAGTACGCAGTTTGTTCGTAACGTCAAGTGACACTAATGGTCATAAAGGTTTCCGGTGATCAAGTTAAGTATCCTACGTACTTAAAGGCACGTTTTAACACATAAATGAAAGTAAGCCATGTGTATAAAGATTCCAGAGTATAAAGTAGCACAGTACGCACAAATACGCAGTTTCGCAAAAACACAAGGCACAAAAACAAGTCGAAAAAGTCGGGTCATTACATTACCCACCTGTTAATGGAAATTTCGTCCCGAAATTTTAAGCTGAGGCAGGTGTTGGAGTCGGGGAAAGGTGAGGATACTTCTGCATCATTTGATCCTCTCGTTCCCAGGTAAACTCAGGTCCACGTTTGGCATTCCATCGGACTCGAACAATTGGAATCTTATTGTGCTTCAAAGTCTTAACCTCATGGTCCATGACTTCGACAGGTTCCTCCACAAAGTGGAGTTTGTCATCAATCATAAGTTCATCGAGAGGAATGATAAGTTCTGGTTCGGCATGACATTTCTTCAGATTCGACACGTGAAAAGTGGGGTGAACTGTGCTCAACTGAGTCGGAAGATCCAAACGGTAAGCAACGGGTCCAACACGCTCCAAGATTTCAAAAGGACCAATATATCGCGGGTTTAACTTTACGCGCTTTCCAAAACAGACCACACCTTTCTAAGGTGCGACCTTCAACATTACACGGTCACCCACGTTGAATTCGAAGTCTTTATGTTTAAGGTCGGCATAACTCTTTTGGCGATCACGGGCCGTTTTAAGTCTCGCTTGAATTTGGACAATATTCTCGGTTGTTTCATGGACTACCTCGGGTCCGGTGATTTGCTTTTCACCTACTTCGGCCCAACAAATAGGAGAACGGAATTTGCAGCCATACAATGCTTCAAAAGGTGCGGCATTAATACTCGAATGATAACTGTTGTTGTAAGAGAATTCGTCTAGCGGCAAATGTCTCTCCCAAGCCTTTCCGAAATCAATAACACAGGCACGCAACATGTCCTCCAAAGTCTGAATCGTTCGTTCGCTCTGACCGTCGGTCTGCGGGTGATATGCGGTACTCATGTCGAGACGAGTTCCCAAGGCTTCTTGCAAAGAACGCCAATATCTGGAAGCAAAACGGGTATCGCGATCTGAGATAATCAATAAGGGCACACCATGACGAGATACAACCTCTTTAATGTATAGTTGAGCGAGTCTCTCCATCGTATCTGTTTCCTTCATGGATAAGAAGTGTGCAGATTTGGTAAGTCGGTCAACGATAACCCAGATGGTATCATAACCTCCTACCGTCTTCGGTAGCTTTGTGATGAAGTCCATCGTTATCCTTTCCCACTTACATTGCGGGATTTCCGGTTGTTGAAGTAATCCAGATGGTCTTTGATGTTCGGCCTTAACTTTCAAGCAATTCAAACACTTACCAATGTAAGTTGCAATATCCTTCTTAAGATTAGGCCACCAATACTGTTCCTTGAGATCGTGGTACATTTTACCGGCTCCTGGATGAATCGAATATCTTAACTTGTGGGCTTCATCTAGTATAAGGCTCCGTAGATCTCCATAACTAGGTACCCAAATCCTTCTGGCAAAGCATCGGAGTCCAGTCTCCTTACCTCGAATCATGAAACGAGAATGTTCAAGTGTTCTTGAGAAATATTCTCCTCTTTGAGAGCTACTCGGATCTGGCTATTGAGATTTGAATGAATGGTGATGTTCAAGGCGCGGACACGAAGATGTACCATCCTCTCCTTCCGGCTCAGGGCATCGGCTACAACATTTGCCTTTCCAGGATGGTAACGAAGTTCACAATCATAGTCGTTCAGCGTCTCGATCCATCATCGCTGCCTCATGTTCAGTTATTTCTGATAGAATATGTGCTGGAGGCTTTTGTGGTCGGTGAAGATGGTACTTTTAGTTCCATAAAGATTGTGTCTCCACAATTTGAGCGCAAAGACAATGGCTCCAAGCTCGAGGTTGTGAGTAGTGTAGTTTCGCTCGTAAATCTTTAGTTGACGAGAAGCATAGGCAATAACCTTCGATCTTTGCATCAATACGCAACCAAAACCATTTTTCGAGGCATCACAATATACGACGAAATCATCACTGCCTTCAGGAATAGAAAAAATAGGTGCGGTGGTCAATTTCTGCTTCAAGTTTTGAAATGCTGATTCGTGTTCTTTTTCCCAAACGAACTTCTTCCCTTTGTGAGTCAGCGCGGTCAAAGGACGCGCAATCAGAGAGAAACCTTCAATAAATCTTCGGTAGTAACCGGCAAGACCTAGAAATTGGCGGATGTGAGTCGGAGTAGTAGGGGTTTCCCACTTGCTGATAGCTTCGATCTTTGCGGGATCAACTTTGATACCTTGATCACTCACAATATGACCCAGAAATTGGACTTCCTTCAACCAAAATTCACACTTGGAGAATTTGGCATAAAGTTGCTCTTGTCTCAAGAGTTCCAACACTAGTCAAAAATGTTGTTCATGTTCTTCTTCACTTCGGGAATAGATGAGGATATCATCTATGAAAACGATAACGAACTTATCCAGGTATGGCTTGCATACACGATTCATGAGATCCATAAATACGGCAGGTGCGTTGGTTAAACCGAATGGCATCACGAGAAACTCATAATGACCATAACGGGTTCTAAACACAGCCTTCATCACATCGCTCTCCTTCACTATCAACTGGTGATAACCTGATCGCAAATCGATCTTGGAATAAATGTTGGATCCTTGCAGCTGATCGAAAAGATCGTCAATTCTGGGAAGGGGATACCGATTCTTAATCGTCAACTTGTTCAGCTCACGATAATTGATACACATGCGGAAAGATCTGTCCTTCTTCTTCACGAATAAAACAGGTGCGCCCCAAGGCGATGAACTCGGTTGGATAAATCCACGGTCTAGCAATTCATGCAGTTGACTCTGCAACTCTTGCAGTTCGGAAGGTGCTAGTCGATAAGGTGCGCGAGCTACAGGTGCAGTTCCTGGCACTAGATCGATCTGGAACTCCACTGCTCTCGGTGGCGGTAATCCAGGCAATTCTTCCGGAAAGACATCGAGAAATTCGTTCACAACTCGTACATCATTCATACTCTTCACCTCGGCTTCTAACGTTTTCACATGTGCTAAAACAGCAAGACGTCCTTTCTTCATGATCTTTTGTGCTTTCATGCAACTAATGAGGTTCAGCTTCGAACTACATCTCTCTCCGTAAATAATCAGTGGCTCACCATCTTCGTGGGGTATACGAAGAGCTTTATCTCCACAGATAATATCGGCCCTTACTTGGTCAACTAGTCCATACCGACAATCACATCAAAACTTCCCAATTTGATGGGTATCAAGTCAATCTCGAAATTCACACCAGCTATGTTGATAATAGCTCCTCGGCTAATTTGGTCAACTTTCTCAAGTTTTCCATTGGCTACCTCAACAAGCATACTCTCCTTTAAAGGAACTAACGACCAATCTATCTTAGAACAAAAGTATCTACAAACATAGCTCATATTGGCACCAGTATCAAATAGGACAGTGATGTCGAACGAGGTGTATATAAAATAGTTATTATTTTACTAGGAAAATACTATTAAATACGATACAATTTTAAACAAGATATTTATTTATTTATAGAATGGATATACTTAAACCTTGCTACAACACTTATAGGCAGTGTACCTAATCGTACAGTAGTGTAGTTTTTAGTAAGTCCGGTTCGTTCCACAGGGAAATCTTTAAACAAAGCTCAACGCTATATTAGTTTACTTTTATAAAAATACAAATATATATATAAGTAATATTATTATTATAAAGGGGGGTTTTTACCGTTTAATGACCGGTTTGTCGATTTTAAGACTTTAGTCGCAGTTAAAACCTAATGTAAAATATAAAATAAATACAAGACTTAAATTAAAGCGTAAAGTAAATAACGATAATGAAATTGCGAATAATAAAAGTGCGATAAAATAAAATTGCGATAATTAAAAAGTACGATAATTAAAAGTGCGATTAAATAAAATAAATAAAAGTGCGATAATTAGAAGTGCAATTAAATATAAAATAAAGGAAATTAAATATGAAATAAAAGAATTATGCTTATTTAAACTTCCGTAATCATGATGTTTGACGTGTTGATTTTAGTTTTATGCCCATGGGTTAATTGTCCTTTGTCCTGGATTATTCAATATGTCCGTCTGGTTTTTGTCCATAACAGTCCATCAGTCATAAATATAAATTGCAAGTGTCCTTGTCAAATTATTATTATACCCGAAGTTAAATATTCCAACTAATTGGGGATTCGAATTGTAACAAGGTTTTAATACTTTGTTTACTGAATACACCAGGTTATCGACTGCGTGTAAACCAAGGTTTTACTACTTTGTTAACAATTACACCAATTACCCTTGAATGTAATTTCACCCATGTTTTAATTATTCTAGTGGCTATTAATCCATTCCCGTGTCCGGTTAAATGAACGATTATTCGTACATATAAATACCCCGCCCATCGTGTCCGATCGAGTGTATATGGTAATTTATAGGGACGCCCAATTGTAAATCTTTATATTAACATTAACAAACTTTCATTTAGTTAAACAAATATAAAGCCCATTATTAGCCCATAGTCTAGTTTCCACAAGTGTCGTTCTTTTATCCAAACCCCAATTATGGTACAAAGCCCAATTACCCAATTTTAGTAATTAGCCCAACATCATGATTACTTCGTTTTAAATAAGCATAATAATAACTTAGCTACGAGACATTAATGTAAAAAGGTTGAACATAACTTACAATGATTAAAAATAGCGTAGCGTTACACGGACAGAATTTCGACTTACACCCTTACAACATTCGCTAACATACCCTTATTATTAGAATTATAATTAAAATTAAAATTAAAATATAAATATATATATATATATCGTATATATTGAGAGAGATAGAGAAATAAGATATGAAATTTGATCAGAATTCGGTTGGCTTTATAGCCAGAGTTGAAAATTGGGTCTCCGCGACTCGCGGCAAAATGCCCTTCAAACTCCGCGAGTCGCGGAGAGGTATTTACAGCTCACACCCTTGGAGTTTCCTGCTGCCGACGGTTTTTAATATATATATATAATATATATATAATTAATATAATTAATTATATATTATATTATATTTATATACATAGTTAACTTGTAATTTTTAGTCCGTTGCGTCGAGCGTTAAGAGTTGACTCTGGTCCCGGTTCCGGATTTTCGAACGTCCTTGCGTATAATTTAATATCTTGTACTTTGCGTTTTGAATCTTGTACTCTTGTGATTTCGAGACGTTTCTTATCAATAATTGGAACCTTTTTGATTGTCTTTTGTACTTTTGAGCTTTTTGGTCGTTTGCGTCTTCAATTCGTCGAATCTGTCTTTTGTCTTCACCTTTTATTATTTAAACGAATATCACTTGTAAATAGAACAATTGCAACTAAAAGCTTGTCTTTCTTGAGGAATAATGCTATGAAATATATGTTCGTTTTTAGCATTATCAAATATTCCCACACTTGAGCGTTGCTTGTCCTCAAGCAATATTGTCTTGAAATACTAGAATCACTTCTTTATTCTTCACACTTTGTACATCAGTGATTTCTATATGGCGGTATAAACAATGGTAGTAACGATATGGTTTACAGTCCCACATGACTATAAAAATTTAGATCCATTAAGGAAATTGGATCTTTATGAAAACATTTGATCTTTTGAAAATTAAATCTAGTTTTTACCCTAGATAAGTTTTCCGGAATAACCCTTTACCGGTGTTTGCAAAATATTTTTGTGGATTTGGTGGGTTTCAGATTTGAAAATTTTAGCTCAAAACTTGCGGTTTTGTGTCACCCACTTGCTAACCTTGTATTTGGAAAGCAACACGTCCAGTTTACTTGTCCCGTATATTACCTTTCGGCAAACTACCGTCCGGTTGTAAAGGAAAGCGTTGAACAAGCAACTGTTAAGGCAATGTCCCGTGACATGCTTTTGATTATGGTCTATAACGTGTCGGACGCAATTACTATCCTTGGTAGGAGCAATAGTAAAGCTCACCCTTATAATTTTTCGGTCTGGCACAAGGTCCTGTCTTTGACCATGCTATGCAACCACCGTTCTTACGGTTGACACCCGATTTAGTTCAGGTGACCTAATGAATTTCAGGTGAATTCCTAGGATTTTACGTTCAATGGTAATGAACGCATTGAAAATAGGGTTTTCAGAAAACAAATCGGTTTATAATTTTGATCAAAATATTTTCTCGTTTAAGCTCGAGCTTAGATATCATTGAATTCCATGAGTTTGTAATTCTCAATCTTTAAGGTCAATCTCTAGGATTGAGTAATATCAGTCTTAAAAGCTGATTTTTAATCTTTAAGGAGATTATCCTTTCTGGGGATCTGATTCATTAGTCTTATCCAGCTAATTTGCATGGTGCCCCCCCATTGTACGAGATAAATCCTTCTCATGGTTAGGATAAATCTGACCACTTGGCGACCCTGTTTGATGCTGAGGTCCGTGGATTTCCTGCTGATTTTAGTGATGACTTTTCTAGATTTTTCGTCAACCTACAGCTGGTCTGGACGACAACTTCATGACCTAAATCAAGAAGCGCGTTTCTTTTTCGGAAGACTTTACTTCCTTTTAATGATGGAATTGATTCATCGTGTAGATCCATCTCTTCTTTTCTTTCATCGGGTAAAACAGTTTAGTTTAGTCCAAAGCAAAAGTATTTTCAGTTATTTGTTACAGATATATGTGACATATGTTTAAAATAATTTGGTAAATTTTCCCACACTTGGCTTTTATTTTCCTTTTTATCGTCCTCTATTCCATTTTAAATGAATTTTAACATTTTAGTTTGTTTCTCAATTTATGTCCTTTCCGAGGTAACAATAATTTCGGTGTTAAAACCTAGTTTTATCGTTCATAAATATGTATAAACATGATTTTGAATTCATTTAATTGAAAATTTTGAAAAATTTTACTAGAATTGGGTAGTCAGTATATAAGACTAGGGCTGTTCTTTTTTATCAGAGAGCACTAGATTCTAATACAACTACTGCTTTACTAGTATTTTTAATGGTAACCAAGTGTATAAAGTAAAAAATTTTTAAAATCCGAAAGAATTTAATCCCTTCCCACACTTAAGATCTTGCAATGCCCTCATTTGCAAGAAATCAGTAACAATTTAAATTATTGAGGATGATTTGTGTGAAAATGATTAAATTTTTACCAAAGTTTCCAAATATATTGGCGTTTGTTTGCTGAATGATAAATGGTGCACATCATTTGTTCATTCCGTCTTGTTGTTATTTCACATATATTTTGCATCTTGTCGTCAAAATTAGTTGCTTTTGCTGAACTTAATGCCAGTCTTTGAAAATGCGTTGTTTTACCCTGCAAACATATATACATATTTTTGAAGTTTGGTTTATTACCCCACATTCAAAAATTATTAAAATCTAAGAATAAAAGTTAGATGATTATAAAAATGATTACAATATTAACAAAAGTATTAAACATATCAATAATTACAAATTACAAAATAAAATAAAAAATAAGTAAACTAAGGATGATATTGGTACCAATAGGGGTTCCACGCATAACCATAAGTGCTATAGAATGCTTCGGCAGGGTCATACGTAGGATATGGTGGCTGCATCTCTATCGACCAAGGAGGGAAGACGGGTTTCGGTGTAGGAATATAGTTTCTACCTATATGTTGGCAATGCGCTATGATCTGGTTCTGATGAACTTGCCAATCTTCAAATGCTCTCTGTCTAGCATTTTCGTATTCCTGAGAAGCTATAAACCTATGCATTTCTTGCATCTCATTCCCCCCTCCTACATTACCTTGTTCCTGGTTTCTCTCTACCTGTGGATGTCTACCATTGTATCGTACTGCGGCGTTATTTCGCCGCTTCAAAACTTTCGCACCATGGTATACATTTAAACCTATAGTGTCGCGGGGTTCCGGCTCTTCTACTAATAATCCCCCCCGACTTATATCCACACCGAGATATTCACCAATCAAAGTAATAAAAATACCACCTCCTATTATGCTATGTGGACGCATCCCCCGAACCATAGCTGATAAATAATAACCCACACAATATGGTATACTTACAGCGCTGTGTGGGTCTCGAATACACATATGGTAAAACAAATCTTGTTCATTTACCTTTTCTTTGTTTTTACCCCTTTGTGTAATCGAATTAGCTAAAAACCTATGTATTACTCTTAATTCGGCTCTATCTATATCCAAATAAGAGTAGTTTCCCCCTTTGAAACGGTGATGGCTTGTCATTTGACTCCACACACCGTGTGTATCAAAATTCTCATCTATCTTTCTACCGTTTAGTATCAATCCTCTACAATCGGCAGACGCTAACTCCTCAGGCGTATATATACGTAAAGCCTGAGCCATGTCCAGTAAAGACATGTGGCGCATCGAACCGCCTAACAAAAATCTAATAAAAGAACGATCGGTTAAACTAGCTACCCGATCATTCAACTCTATACTACATAACAACTCTTCACACCATACTTTATATACAGGTCTGCGTATGGTGAATAAACATATCCAGTCATTAAAAGAAGAATTACCATACCTCTGTACCAGTAATTCCCTAATTGGCCCGGCCAATTCTACAGCTTCTAAGGGTCCCCATTCTATGACCCTCGGTACCTCAACAACCTTAGAGTGAAGAGTATGCAAACCCCGTTGATATTTTGGATAATCTATCCAAAGTCTGTCAAATCTCAGGTTCTGGTGCAACTGTTCCAAGTGCATATCTGAAAAGGTCATGACTGGATGAGGTACATCCTGCTTGTAGTAGTTATCTACCTCCTGTTGTTCCAAGTTCTCAGCAGGAGCATGGCGGGCTTGGGATGAAGATTCACCCCTTTCATTCTGCAAAACACATTAAACACAAATTTTATGCATCCAAATATGCATTAGTGTCAGCAAAATCATTAATCAAAATAATTACAATGACATTATCAATTTATATCAAACTTAAGCTTATTTTCACATTTTTATCAAATCTACACTTTTTCAAATAAGCATATACGAAAATTTTCACCAAGTTCATAAGCATTCAACTCAAATAACATGTCAAAATAATCATTACTAGCAAATAAACAAGTCTCAAATGGCATTATCTTTCAAAAATTAAGTTCATGAATTTCAGACTTGAAAAAGTCCACTTTAATTCTCAAAATCATGTTTAGGCTCAAAGTTTGGATCATTTAACTACCTAGACATGTTACACTACTCAATTTAGCAACAATTCATGACAAAAATCGGCCATAACCTGTTTATATCAAAAAGCCCCAAATTGCTCAAGAACACAAACCCTAGATTATTCAAAATTTGAAGTTTAAGGCTTCTAATCATGTTAAACAGCATCAATCTAGGTTATACAAGCATAATACATAAACAATTTAAGTCTAATTACACTAAAAAGCATCAAAATCAAATTGGGTAAAAATTAGCTCAAGAACACTAAAATTCGAATTAAATGGTGTTTAGGTGTAGAAATTTACCGTTTTTCTTGAGTAGTTCTTAGATATCATCCTTCTCAACATGATTTTAGCAAAAAATTTGGTGATTAACGGTTAAAAATTGAGATTTTTGGGGGTGATTTTCGGTGGTTTTCGGGTGCAGTTTCGAGTGTTTATGCAGTGTGTTTGTGTGTGGGGGAGTGACTGATCGAGCAGCTCTTTTATTTTTTTTTCTGGGTTTTGGACCCTCCGCGAGTCGCGGAGGTTTTGCACTGCAAACTCCGCGAGTCGCGGAGTTTACCCTTTTTTTTTTTTTTTTTTTTTTTTTTTTATAATCTTTAACTTATAAACAATTAAGAAATTAATTTTTTTTTAAAATTTTGTTTCCCTTGTTATTTAGGACGAGGTCGTTTCGGATCGATGTCCTAGTCCGTCCTTCGACAAAATTTTAAAATTTGTCTTTTTGTAGCGATTGTTTTAAAAGCTAAGATTTTTGGGTTTTTTAATGTTTTTGGCATACTTTAAATCAATAAGATTAAAAATATTGATAATAAAAGTTCTCGTCCCTCCCTCGGGTAAAGCAATTTCGGTTCAAAGACCTAGTCTTCAACTTACGACGAATTTTAAAAATCATATTTTTAACTTAATGAGATAAAGTAAATTTTTGTTTTTAAATTCACACAACATAAATATAAAATTCAAAATTAATATTAAAAATTCACACCAAGCTCAAAATTTAAAATGCATAAAATTAAAAATTAATATTTTAAAAATTCACACCAAACTTAATTTAAAAATTTATAAATTCATACCAAACTTATATTAATTTTTCAAATATTTACAATTTTAAATATATTGTTTTTACAAAGTTTACAATATTAATTTAAGATTTAAATATTAAGATTAAAAAAACATAATAAAATTAAAAATCTTTTTTTTTTCTTTTTATCCCACTTTAATCAATCAAATATTATCAAAAATATGCGCCCCTCTTTTCGGTAAAGTAATTTCGGTTCCAAAACCTAATTTAACTCATGACGAATTTTTGAAATATTTTGGGTTGATTGATTAAAGATATTTATACCTTAAGAATAAACGTTAAATTTCGCAGTGATGTAATAAATTTTTGAATGATATCAATAATTTCGGTCGCCAAACCTAATTTTATTCAATACCAATTTAATACTTTTTAGCGAACAAATTAGCGTTTATTATCAAAAGGTTAAAAATAAAAATAAAAATAAAAACTATACAGACATACCTGTGAAATAGATTTCTTAGTTATATGATCTATTATATTCATAAGATAGTCGGTTTAATTGGTTTTCCATGGCTGCATAGGCGTAACCTCGAGCATTCATTGTCTTTTCTTCTAAACATATGAACGGTCCGTCTCTGCATAAAGTAACAAATTCGGTATTTGAATAGGTTTGATTATTTGAACATTTACCTCCATGTGACCATTTTCCGCATTTGTGACATCGTTCTAGGTGTCGTGCTCTTCTTTTCGCTGCGGATTTTGATTTTCCTTTACCAAATTGTAACTTATTATCTTCGCATCTGGATCCTTTTCTAACTCCGTCCATTCTTTCTCTGATTACTGATACTAATTCACTCGGTAGTATGTCATTATTACGTTTAGTGATCAAAGCGTGTAGCATTAGACCATGGTTTAGTTCACAGGCAGTCTTCATTTCGTAAAAACCTAAAAAAATAAAAATTCAGAATGGGGGGAGAAGACTAGTTCTTTAGGGTCTGCTAGGGAAAGACCATACGTGTTCCATTTTCGAGAACTACACGAAAACAGACAATCTAACTCTAACAGAAATACATATTATCCTTTAAAGACTTGATTCTCCCCACACTTAGTTAGCTGTGGTGTCGAAATTGTGATTAACTTCGTTGTCGACTTCCATCGGACCATGTATGTAATGTTTAACTCTGTGACCATTAACTTTAAATTCAATCCCATTTGAATTTATTAATTCTATCGTTCCGTATGGGAAAACTCTTTTGACTATGAATGGTCCAGACCATCTTGATTTCAATTTTCCAGGAAATAGCTTGAATCGTGAATTGAAAAGAAGAACTCTGTCTCCTTCTTTAAATTCTTTTGAACTTCTGATTCTTTTATCATGCCATTTCTTCGTTCTTTCTTTATAGATTAACGAATTTTCGTATGCTTCATGTCTTAATTCTTCTAATTCGTTTAGTTGACTTAATCGTAGACGTCCGGCTTCATGTAAATCAAGATTACATGTCTTCAAAGCCCAAAATGCTTTGTGTTCAATTTCTACTGGAAGATGACATGCTTTTCCATAAACAAGTCTAAAAGGTGTGGTTCCAATTGGAGTTTTGTAGGCTGTTCTAAAAGCCCAGAGTGCATCCTCCAATTTAATGGACCATTCCTTCGGATTTGATCCTACGGTTTTCTCTAGAATACGTTTTAAAGCTCGGTTGGTATTTTCAACTTGTCCACTTGTTTGTGGATGATATGCGGTGGAGATTTTATGAGTTACTCCATATCTTTTAAGAACTTTCTCAAGTTGATTATTACAGAAATGAGTACCCCGATCACTTATTAAAGCTTTCGGTGTTCCAAACCTTGCAAAAAGACGTTTTAAAAAGTTGACTACAACTCGTGCATCGTTAGTTGGGAGAGCTTGTGCTTCCGCCCATTTAGATACATAATCTATGGCTACGAGTATATATAGATTATTATGAGATTTTGGAAATGGACCCATAAAGTCAATACCCCAAATGTCAAATACTTCACATACTTGAATGACATTTTGTGGCATTTCATCACGTTGACTTATTTTTCCGGCCCTTTGACATGCATCACAGGATTTGCAAAGAAGGTGTGCGTCTTTGTAAATTGTAGGCCAATAGAATCCAGCTTCATAAACTTTTCTTGCTGTTAGTTGAGGCCCATAATGCCCTCCTGTTGGTCCTGTGTGACAATGGTTTAAAATTTTACTAGCTTCATCTCCAAATACACATCGGCGTATTATTCCATCGGGACAACTTTTAAACAGATGTGGATCTTCCCAGAAATAGTGTTTTATATCACTGAAGAATTTCTTTCGTCTTTGGTACGATAATCCTTTTTCAAGGAATCCACAAACTAAGTAGTTTGCATAGTCTGCAAACCATGGGATTTCTTTATAATCTATCTTCAATAGATATTCATCAGGAAATTTGTCTTGTATGGCCGATTCATTTAGAACTTCTAATTCGGGATTTTCAAGACGAGAAAGATGATCAGCGGCGAGATTTTCTGCTCCTTTTTTATCTCGGATTTCAATATCAAACTCTTGTAAGAGTAAGATCCAACGGATTAATCTTGGTTTAGCATCTTGTTTTGAAAATAGGTATCTAAGAGCAGAATGGTCGGTATAGACCACCGTTTTTGCTAGAACTAGATATGATCGAAATTTGTCAAAAGCAAAGACAATAGCAAGGAGTTCTTTTTCAGTAGTTGTATAGTTCGTTTGTGCTCCTTGTAACGTCTTACTAGCATAATATATAGGTTGAAATCGTTTTTCAATCCTTTGTCCTAAAACGGCTCCCATTGCAAAATCACTTGCATCGCACATTAGTTCAAATGGTAGATTCCAATTTGGTGTTATCATGATCGGCGCATTAGTGAGTTTTTCTTTAAGAATATTAAAAGATTTGATACATTCATCTGAAAAGATGAATGGCGCATCCTTTTCTAGGAGTTTATTCATAGGAGTGGCAATTTTAGAAAAATCTTTTATGAAACGTCGGTAAAAACCGGCATGCCCTAGAAAACTCCTAACTCCTCTTACATTTGTGGGATGTGGAAGTTTAGCAATTACATCTACTTTGGCTCTATCCACTTCAATTCCTTCTTTTGAAATTTTATGTCCAAGAACGATGCCTTCTTTAACCATGAAATGGCATTTCTCCCAATTAAGTACTAGATTTGATTTTTCGCATCTAATTAGCATTCGTTCCAGATTAACTAGACATGATTTAAATGTATCACCGAAGACTGAAAAGTCATCCATGAATACTTCCATGCATTCTTCTATCATGTCATGAAAAATCGCCATCATACACCTTTGAAAGGTTGCAGGGGCGTTACAAAGTCCAAATGGCATGCGTTTGTAAGCAAACGTACCATAAGGGCACGTGAATGTGGTTTTCTCTTGATCTTCGGGTGCTATTGGAATTTGAAAATATCCGGAAAATCCATCTAGAAAACAATAGTAACTATTTCCGGCTAATCTTTCCAACATTTGATCTATGAAAGGTAAGGGAAAGTGATCTTTTCTGGTGGCGTCATTTAATTTTCTATAATCAATACATACACGCCATCCTGTTACAGTCCTAGTAGGAATAAGCTCATTTTTCTCATTTGTAATGACAGTCATGCCACCCTTCTTAGGCACGCATTGAACTGGGCTTACCCATGGACTATCAGAAATTGGGTAAATTAAACCTGCATCTAGCAGTTTAATAATCTCTTTCTTAACTACATCTTGCATATTAGGATTTAGTCTTCGTTGGCGTTGCACATACGTTTTATGACCTTCTTCCATAAGGATTTTATGTGTGCAATACGAAGGACTTATTCCTTTAATATCATGAATCTTCCATGCAATGGCTGGTTTATGAGCTTTCAACACAGAAATGAGTTGTGATTTCTCATTTTCAGTAAGAGAAGTCGATATTATTACAGGTAATTCAGATTCACCATGTAAATAAGCGTATTCCAAATGGTTTGGAAGTGGCTTTAACTCTAATTTCGGAGGTTCTTCTATCGATGATTTATATCGATATCTGTCTTCTTCTTTTAGCATTTTAATTTCTTCTGTTGTTGGTTCATATCCATTAGCTATAAGTGTAGCTAACATTTCAGCTTCATCAATTGGTTCATTACCTTCTCCTAAAGAACATTCTCCTGTTCCTTGTAATTCTGGAAATTCTTCTAATAATTCTGCATGTGCATCTATAGTTTGAATATAATAACATGTATCATCTGCAGATTGTGGTTGTTGCATTGCTCTATCAACTGAAAAGGTAACACTCTCATCCTCTATACTTAGGGTCAGTTTCTTACCGAACACGTCTATCATTGCTTTAGCCGTGTTTAAGAATGGTCTTCCTAATATGAGAGGAACTTGAGAATCTTCTTCCATGTCCAAAACAACAAAATCTACTGGAAATACTAAAGTACCAACTTTAACTAGCATGTTCTCCATTATCCCTCTAGGATATTTTATTGATCGATCGGCTAGTTGTATGCTTATTCTTGTTGGTTTCAATTCTCCAAGGTCTAGTTTAGCGTATAGTGAATACGGCATTAGATTTATACTAGCACCTAAGTCTGCCAATGCTTCTATTGAACTAAGACTACCCAGAAAACATGGAATTGTGAAACTTCCTGGATCAGATAGTTTTTCTGGTATCTTATTCAACAGCACTGCTGAACAATTAGCATTCATAGTAACAGCCGAGAGTTCTTCCATTTTCTTTCTATTCGTGATTAGATCTTTCAAGAATTTAGCATATCTTGGCATTCCTGAAATCACGTCAATGAAAGGAAGATTTACATTTATCTGTTTAAACATATCCAAGAATTTGGATTGCTCGGCTTCAAGTTTTTCTTTCTTCATTTTACTCGGATAAGGAAGTGGTGGTTGGTATGGTTTAACATAAGGTTTATCCTTAACTGTGTTATCTTCATTAACCTTTTCAACTACCGGTTCTTTTTCCTTATCTTGATCAGGTTGTGGTTCTTGTGGAGTAGGAATAGTTTCATCAGAAGTTACAGGTATTTCAGGTGGTTTAAGTGTTGTACCACTTCTTGTGGTAATAGCTTTAGCTGTTTCATTCCGGGGGTTAGCATTTGTATCACTAGGTAAACTTCCCGGTTTTCTTTCACTTATTAACCTTGCTAGGTTACTTACTTCTTGTTCCAGATTTTGAATAGAAGCTTGTTGATTTCTAAATGCTTGAGCATTTTGTTCATTGGTTTGTTTTTGAGATGTGAAAAACTGCGTTTGAGTTTCAACTAGCTTCGTCATCATATCTTCTAAATTCGGCTTTTTATCATCGGTTTGTTGTGGTGGTTTGTTTTGAAAATTCGGTCTTTGCTGATTGTAAGTATTATTGGATACTTGTTGATTGCTAGGACCTTGTTGGTTGTTGTATGGAATATTTCGGTTATAATTCTGGTTTTGATTGTAAATCGGTCTTGGCGGTTGATAATTATTCTGATAATTATTTCCAGGCCTTTGGTTTATGTATGAAATATTCTCTCTTTGTTCCATTGTTAATTCAATACTTAGACAATCTTTTGTCAAATGTGGTCCTCCACACTGCTCACAACTAATTCGTATAGCATGAATATCTTTAGTCATCTTTTCCATTCGTCTCTCGAAAGCATCTATCTTTGCCGAAATGGAATCTAAGTCATGGCTAGAATCGGCTCTAGCTGCTTTAGATGATCTAATGATATCTTTTTCTTGATGCCACTCATGTGAGTGGGAAGCAGTGTTATCAATAATTTTGTAAGCATCAGTTTCGGTTTTCTTCATAATAGAACCACCAGCTGCTATATCTATATCTTTCCTTGTAGTGATGTCGCATCCTTGGTAGAATATTTGTACTATTTGGCAGGTGTCTAAACCATGTTGCGGACATCCTCTTAACAACTTTCCATATCTTGTCCACGCCTCATATAGAGTTTCATTTGGCTTCTGTGTGAACGTAACAATTTCTGCTTGAAGTCTTACGGCTTTAGATGCAGGAAAGAATTGTTTAAGAAATTTGTCAATTAAAACATCCCATGTATCGATCGCCCCTTCAGGTAACGATTCCAACCAATCTTTGGCTTCTCCCTTTAAAGTCCAGGGAAATAACATGAGATATATCTGTTCATCCTCCACTTCTCGGATTTTAAATAGTGTGCAGATCCTATTAAAGGTACGTAGATGTTCATTTGGATCTTCCTTCGGCGCACCACTAAATTGGCATTGATTAGTCACCATGTGTAGAATTTGTCCTTTGATTTCATAATCTGGCGCATTAATGTCTGGATGAGTAATTGCGTGACCTTGGCCAGTGCGTTTAGCTCTCATTCGGTCTTCCATACTTAAAGGTTCCAGATTCTCCATAATTGAATTTGTTGAATCGGTATCAATAGATGATTCTGATTTAATAGTTCGTTCCTCAACAATCTCTGTTTGAATGATTGGTGGTTCCGGAGGAAAGTTTAATGGTTCAGGATCTATGAACCGTTCCTGAATATTTTCTGGATTCTCAATTGTGAGGTTGGGTTCAAAAAATGGATTATCGGTAATTTGAACTGAAGTACTTGGTCGACTGGATGACGATTCTAAAGAAAAATCAACGGCGGTTATATTTGTTAAACGATGTCTTGATCGAGTTACAGGTGGTGAACGTACAAAAGGTGGTGAACGTCTTGCTCGGTGCATTCACAGAATATCCTATTAGTTTTTAAAAGGAAAGAAAAATTATAATAAGTTATCCAATCAATAGACTTTTCTGATTTTGCCCACGTTTCGAATAGCCAAAAGATGCAGCAGAGGGGCAGGATTCGTTTGGTCTCAATATAATTGAGGACTGTTTGGCTCCAATAACCCGGTCCACGTACAAATCCAACTATTACTACGAACCAGAAAATTTTGATGTCTATCAATTTAACCACTCAAAATAAATTTTCGTAATTTTAAGAAATTTAGATAAGAAGTAGAAAAAAATTCTAAGTCCTAAAAACTAGAATGGCGAGAAATAAGAGAGAAAAAGAGTTCGTCGAAAAAGGTCGAAAAAGAAAAAAAATGATTTGAAAAATAAAAGGTGACGGAAAAATAAAAGAAACTTATAAAAACTTAAAAATACTTAACTAATTTAACCTTATTACTACAACTAACTTAAAATTATAATCGCAAATTGAAATTACTAATTGAAATGATAATTGGTACATAGTAAAAGGTCTAAAAATATTAAAGCTTACAGGAAAAACTAAATCCCAAATGGAAATAACTTAAAAAGAAACTAAAACTTAAAAAGGCGTCGCAAAATTCTAAAGCACCTAAATCTTAGTCTAAAGAAAAAGCACTTAAGGAATTCTACGGCAAAGCCTAAAAATCTAGGAGTAAAAATAACTATAGCAAAAATTTAAGTTTAAAATTAAATATGAGCTAAAAAAATACAAATATTACGCTACAACGATTAAAAAGGGACAAAATATAAAAATATACAAAAAGTTGTAAAAAGTACAATTTTTATAAAAATATTATTTTTATATTATTATTTAATAAAACTACAAATTTTACAATTTTATAAAAACTTAATTAATACTAAATACATAAATAAATAAAAAGTAAAAATAAAACTAAAACTAAAAATAATAATAATAATATTAATTATTAATAATATCCCGTAATTAATGCTCGATTAGGGCTTCCTTGTCGCCTGTCAGAAACCCTCCGCGAGTCGCGGCAATTAAAGAAGAAAACCCCGCGAGTCGCGGGGATCAGAATTTGAGCTGACAGATTTATCTTTTTACGCGTTTTTCTTTTTATTTTTTTTTTTATTTTTTTTATTTTCTGTTTTCTGTTTTTTTAAATAATTAAAAGATTTTAAAATAAAACTTATATTTTTATAAACTAAAATAGAAATAAAGAAACTTTATAAAACTTAAATATTTAACAAAATCTTAAAAATACTAATATTTTTGTTTTTCTTTTTATATTTTTGAATATTTAAAACGTATTTTTACAAAAACGACTTTTAATAAAAGTAACTAAAAATCTTTTTTTTTTTTTTTTATATTAGCGTTGCGCTTCCGGCGTTTAAGAGTTGTTTCCCCGGCAGCGGCGCCAAAAATATACTTGATGTCGAACGAGGTGTATATAAAATAGTTATTATTTTACTAGGAAAATACTATTAAATACGATACAATTTTAAACAAGATATTTATTTATTTATAGAATGGATATACTTAAACCTTGCTACAACACTTATAGGCAGTGTACCTAATCGTACAGTAGTGTAGTTTTTAGTAAGTCCGGTTCGTTCCACAGGGAAATCTTTAAACAAAGCTCAACGCTATATTAGTTTACTTTTATAAAAATACAAATATATATATAAGTAATATTATTATTATAAAGGGGGGTTTTTACCGTTTAATGACCGGTTTGTCGATTTTAAGACTTTAGTCGCAGTTAAAACCTAATGTAAAATATAAAATAAATACAAGACTTAAATTAAAGCGTAAAGTAAATAACGATAATGAAATTGCGAATAATAAAAGTGCGATAAAATAAAATTGCGATAATTAAAAAGTACGATAATTAAAAGTGCGATTAAATAAAATAAATAAAAGTGCGATAATTAGAAGTGCAATTAAATATAAAATAAAGGAAATTAAATATGAAATAAAAGAATTATGCTTATTTAAACTTCCGTAATCATGATGTTTGACGTGTTGATTTTAGTTTTATGCCCATGGGTTAATTGTCCTTTGTCCTGGATTATTCAATATGTCCGTCTGGTTTTTGTCCATAACAGTCCATCAGTCATAAATATAAATTGCAAGTGTCCTTGTCAAATTATTATTATACCCGAAGTTAAATATTCCAACTAATTGGGGATTCGAATTGTAACAAGGTTTTAATACTTTGTTTACTGAATACACCAGGTTATCGACTGCGTGTAAACCAAGGTTTTACTACTTTGTTAACAATTACACCAATTACCCTTGAATGTAATTTCACCCATGTTTTAATTATTCTAGTGGCTATTAATCCATTCCCGTGTCCGGTTAAATGAACGATTATTCGTACATATAAATACCCCGCCCATCGTGTCCGATCGAGTGTATATGGTAATTTATAGGGACGCCCAATTGTAAATCTTTATATTAACATTAACAAACTTTCATTTAGTTAAACAAATATAAAGCCCATTATTAGCCCATAGTCTAGTTTCCACAAGTGTCGTTCTTTTATCCAAACCCCAATTATGGTACAAAGCCCAATTACCCAATTTTAGTAATTAGCCCAACATCATGATTACTTCGTTTTAAATAAGCATAATAATAACTTAGCTACGAGACATTAATGTAAAAAGGTTGAACATAACTTACAATGATTAAAAATAGCGTAGCGTTACACGGACAGAATTTCGACTTACACCCTTACAACATTCGCTAACATACCCTTATTATTAGAATTATAATTAAAATTAAAATTAAAATATAAATATATATATATATATCGTATATATTGAGAGAGATAGAGAAATAAGATATGAAATTTGATCAGAATTCGGTTGGCTTTATAGCCAGAGTTGAAAATTGGGTCTCCGCGACTCGCGGCAAAATGCCCTTCAAACTCCGCGAGTCGCGGAGAGGTATTTACAGCTCACACCCTTGGAGTTTCCTGCTGCCGACGGTTTTTAATATATATATATATATAATATATATATAATTAATATAATTAATTATATATTATATTATATTTATATACATAGTTAACTTGTAATTTTTAGTCCGTTGCGTCGAGCGTTAAGAGTTGACTCTGGTCCCGGTTCCGGATTTTCGAACGTCCTTGCGTATAATTTAATATCTTGTACTTTGCGTTTTGAATCTTGTACTCTTGTGATTTCGAGACGTTTCTTATCAATAATTGGAACCTTTTTGATTGTCTTTTGTACTTTTGAGCTTTTTGGTCGTTTGCGTCTTCAATTCGTCGAATCTGTCTTTTGTCTTCACCTTTTATTATTTAAACGAATATCACTTGTAAATAGAACAATTGCAACTAAAAGCTTGTCTTTCTTGAGGAATAATGCTATGAAATATATGTTCGTTTTTAGCATTATCAGACAGAAGCTAATAGATTGTTGATAGTGAAATGTGAATATACCTGTAACCAAGTCGGGGTTCTCACGGGCATCCCTTGCGTTTATATTGAAATCTCTTCCACGCACTGGCCCGCCGTCCTTTCTCTTGTTGGGACATTCATTCGTGAAGTGGCCCTGTTGTTCGCACTAATAGCACTGCCTTGGTCCAGTAGGGTTTGTCTTCACCGTTGGGGTGGGAATATTGCAGTCCTTACCAATATGCCCGGTCCTTTTGCACTTTTCACAGACCACATTACAGTACCCGGTATGGTGCTTGTAGCACCTCTTGCACTGTGGTAGACTACCCTTGTAGTTGGGGTTCGAGCTAGGGGTCGGGTTGGGGTTCCTCCAGTCGTTGTTTCCCTTGAAACCCTCATGCCTCTTAGCTGGGTTTTGATCAAAGACCTTTCCCTTGTTTCCATCCCACTTATGCTTCTCATGACTAGTCCCCGATTCTGATTTCGCTTTCTCAGATTCCTTGCGGGTGATCTGGTTCATCAGGGTGTGCGCCATGCGCATAGCTTCCGGGACGTTGAGTGGCTTAGAAGAGGTGACATTTCCCTGAATGGACTTGGGAAGTCCCCACAAGTATCGTTCCATTCTCTTAAACTCCGGGGTAACCATCGTGGGACACATCAGCGCTAATTCCAGATACCTACGGTTGTAACCATAAAGATCGTTTCTCACAACCTTCAACTCCCAGAACTCAGCCTCCATTTTCTGTATCTCTGTTCTGGGGCAGTACTCTTCGATCATGGCTCCCTTAAATTCTTCCCAAGGAGTAACATAAGCCTCGTCAATACCTTTGGCCTGAGCAAGTGTGTTCCACCGGGTTAGGGCGCCGTCCGACAGCGTACAGGAGGCATACTTGGTTTTGTTCGCCTCTGAGCAGTTGCTTACACGGAACACAGCTTCTAGTTTCTCAAACCACCTAGTCAATCCAACTGGCCCCTCAGTACCATTAAAGTTGTGGGGCTTGCAGCTTTGAAACTCCTTATAAGTACACTCGTTACTGATGGGCTGGTTAACTGGTGGAGCTCGTGGGTTGATTTTCGCAATAGCTGCGGCTACTCTTTCAGCAATCATTTCCTCAATTTGTGCTACTGTGGGCGCTGCTCTTCCGTTTGCCATTGCTCTACTAAACAAAATTTTTGACTTAAGTCAAAATCCAGCATTTAATAAATAATAATATTGTATATGGCAATCAACATGGAATCAACGCAACACATGTTAACTAAGTAGTGCAACTAGATACAGATACCACATAATCATCATACAGTAACGTAATTAGAACACCGTGCAAAAAGTAAACAACACTAAGTTCCATTCATTAATAATAAAGTTGCATACATCCGCATAGGTTTGCACAATACATGAGTAAAACATGAAACTACAAACGAGATTACATAATGAAATCTATTACAATGCCCTATGGTGACGGTGGGTAAAGGATGTCCATTACGTGGGACATCTGGTCCTCGAGCTCAGTTACCCGAGCACGGAGGATCTCCACCTCCCTCGTCAGTTCCTCGACGGAGGGAGATGGTGGGGCAGGCGGTGCAGTCGGTATAGGTGGTGCAGACGTTCCAGCGCTAGAAGTAGATGGTGCGTAACGGTAAGCCTTACGTATGAATGGATCGGAAGGATACGGCACAACCCGCTTGCGGGCGGTGACCCTAGTCCTCAGTCCATGTGCGTTAACGGAAGACCTACCTCCGTTAACCCCTGGAATAACGGTACCATCGAAACGATACCGCTTCTTCGGAGGGGTAGAGGGTGGTTGCACGGGCGCCTCCTCAGGGTCCTCGTCGGAATCCTCGTCACTGGAGTCATCAGAGGATGAGTCGTCGGATGATGAGTCATCGAAAACAGCTGGAGGTGGCTCTGCTTGGCCGGTAGTCATAATTCGATATCTGAAAGGTGGGATCGGCACGACACGCCCATCAGGAAGGCGTCTAGCCCAATGGTTATGCTCATTACGGAACGGAATGTCCCCGTATTCCCCGAGAATCACAACACCACCGGAATGGTGCTGTGGCTCCGAAGGTCCTGGGATGAGTGGAGCTAGAATCTCCGATGGATCCTCGTGTCCGTCTGAGGTGATCACTGGGTCGGGTGCATGGCCACTGGCTCCAGAGGATGAAGCGCCAGAGTCACTGGAGTTCGTCGACGAAGGGATCTGTGAATCGGCAACAATGGCAGGCGAGGTGGAGGGTGAGTCTGAGTCGCTCTCCAAAATGATAACGGGCGGGACATCCGATATCTGAACAGGAAAAAATAACTTTTTCCATGTCAGTAAGTCATAAGGCAAGCACGTATTAGGCAAAATAACTACGACAGTCTAGAACATCTATAGCAGTAAATAACATGGCAATATTAGCAAATCGTACAGAAGTATCATGCAATCGAAAGCAGATAGTAGCATGCAGTAGTGAAAATCAAGTAGCAGTATACGTCATATAGCAGTAAAAGTAAGCAGCAGCATGCAGTAAGTTCCGCAGAAACAAGTAAACTAGCAAGTTGTAGATTAGTCCTATTAGTGAATCCTACTTGGTCGTCTAGACTCACTAATGAAACCTAATTCCCTACAACCAATGCTCTGATACCAAATGTGACGCCTAGTACAAAACCATCGTGTACGATTCGTCAACAACAGGATCTTTACACGGTCGAATACTACATGCTATTTGAAAACCAGTTTTGCATTCATAAAAGATAGTGTATACAAAGGATAACGTGACACAAAGGTCGTTACAAAGTCATTATTTGAAAATAACATAAGTTACGAATGCAAGATAAAAGTTCCATGATTGAGACATCTCTAAGTAATGCAGCGAAATTCTAGCACAGCAGGTCCTTAACAGCAAGTCTAAACACCAAGACAACAAGTCTAAACAGCGGAAGCAACAAACCTCTAAACACCTGAGAAAACATGCTTAAAAATGTCAACAATAATGTTGGTGAGTTATAGTTTAAGTTGTAACAGTAATGTAAGGTAGGCCACGAGATTTCAGTGTTCCAAAACAGTATGAAAAGTATATGTTTAACCGTGGGCACTTGGTAACTAACTTAACATTTATGACCCCCCAAAAGTACACTTGGCGAGTGCGTATGTTTACGAAGTATTAAACACCCGTTAAATGCTAGCGCGACTAGCCCGAGTGGGGATGTCAAACCCTATGGATCCATATCTAAGATTCGCGTTCACCGGTTCAAAAACCAATGACTAAACGTTACCGAGCTAAGGGGAAAGTTTATGCCGTTGTATAACCCACACATATATAAAATTTAAGTACTCGTGCCTAGTATGTAAAATGTAAAAAGCGCATGTATTCTCAGTCTCAAAATAGTTAAAGTAAAAAGGGATGCTATAACTCACAGTGATAAGAGCGGTAAAGTCGATAATGAAAGTATGCAAGTAGTAAGTCGGTCCGAAAGGTCGTCAACCTAAGTCAAATGTTACTAGGTCAGTATGTTATCCTCATAAGTTCTAATAGTGCATAAAATAAGTTTAAGTGTCATCATCATCATCATTCATCATTGTAAAAGTTAAGTAAGGTTAACAAGTATAGAGGTCGAAACAATAGGCTGATTTTGATCAGCTGCTACGGCCTCTACGTAAATCGAAAAGACGCGTAATCAGTAGACATGGCTCCTTATGGGAGTCCTCTAGTTGCTGACCAATTTCCAGAACCAAACTCATCTTCGTTTGACCGTGGTGACAGTTTAAGTGCGAGTAGGTCAGAAATTTCAGCACAACGTTAATAGGGTGTAGTGACTTTCGGAAGGCCATAAATCCTAAACCGTAACTAGGATTAAGACGAGGCCTAAACGGAAAATCATCTACTCGAACCGAACTAACTGAAAATCAACTTTCCAGTAGCCCAGGTGGTCTGATAAGATCCCGAAAACAGTAAGAAAGGTGCTCCGGTGAGGTTCTTAGTGCTTGATGCTCATCACGGTTCTCATCCTTGAGGCTTGTAGCTTCAAGTGTACAACTCATTGATGGGTTAGCATCACCTTGACCAAGATTCTACCATAAACACACAATATGTTAAGACCAAGTAAGAACACAACTTGAAACGACCAGTCCATATTACTATAAACGCAGTACGTTATTCATTGGTCCCATAGCGAGGTATTTGACCTCTATATGATACATTTTAAAAAAATTGCATTCGTTTCATGACAAGCACACCATTATTATACATAATGCATATTTTAAACAGGTGGACAATTATTTAAGAAATAATCCCCATGATACATTGGTTTCCAAATACTACACACGTGTCATAACAGTCGAATATAATACATGACAAAGGTTTTATTGAATGCAATATTTCATTTAACAAAAGCATGAGACTCCATGCACAGCTTGCTCAGATAATGCAACAGCGGAAGACTTTCTTAAGGACCTGAGAATAAACATGCTTAAACAGTCAACACAAAGGTTGGTGAGATATATAGGTTTAGCATCGATATAAATATAGACCACAAGATTTCATAGTTTAAAATATATGTACACTCGCAAGTGTATAAAAGTATTCTATAAGTTGTTGAGCGCTTCGGTAACCATACTTAACCATTAATGTAGCATATTCCTTTTATTATGAAATCTCCCCACACTGTACCAAGTGTAGTAAAAACGAAGTACTATGCAACCGTTTACGATACTAGAGCGACTAGCCCGGTTGGGGTTGTCAAACCCGATAGATCTATCAATAGGATTCGCGCTTACATGTTCTTACAACATGTAAATATTAGTTACCAAGCTATTAGGGAAGATATGCAAGGTGGTACAACTCAACGTAGAATATATATTAAGTACTTGTGTCCATGGCGTAAAACATAAAATGCATGTATTCTCATCCCAAAATATTTTTAGAGTTTAAAAATGGGACTATATACTCACGGTAGTAAAAGTATATTAATAATAAGTTTTTAGCTTATTAAAAATATGGCCGTCGTCCTTGGATTCACGAACCTATAACAATAATAATGATTCAGATAATAATACGACATGTGAATAAAATAAAACAAGTTCATAGAATACTTATATATTAATTTTTAACATTTTTATGTTAGTAGCCCTTTGTTAGTAGTCCAAAATAGTCCGAAATGTCCAATAGTCCAATAATCGGTATATATATAATCTTAGAATTACCTCATGACGTATTGTATACGTATTGTCTTTGCATCAACCCAGAGACGTATTGTATACTTATTGTCATGGAATGTACCAAGATTATTTTATATATATATATATATATATATATATATATATATATATATATATATATATATATATATATATATATATATATATATATATATATACAATCTCAGAATTAACTAAGATTATAATATTTTGTTATACTAATGATAACATGTCCAAATATATATAGGATATAGGAAAAGTTAGCAAGGATATGGTTAATATAGTTTTTACAATATAAATTTCGTCCATACAACGTTAATTTTAGCAGATTTTGTTTTGCTCGCCAAATATTCATTACAACTCCGTTTAAAGTGAATCAAATTGCTATGGATTCCTTAGGAAGTTAATTTTTTAACAATTTGAAAAGTTCAGTCCATGTATTAATATTCAGAGTTTTACCCACTTTTTGTGCCGGTGGACAGATTTGGAAGAATCCCGACACCCACCCAATATATGATTTTTGATAAAATACTTCCCCTTTGTCTAAAATCATGAAAAAAATACTGGAAGTCTTATTTACATATATTAACATATTTCCAAAGTCTTAGCCTCGAATTCAAAGTCTAAGATAGGTTTTTAATTCCCAACCCAAAACAACCCGCTTTTTACCGAATGGATGTTAAGTTTCAAGGTGTTCTTCATATGTACAAGTTATAAGTTCTTATATTAACTTAATATAACATCATAATACATATAAATAAGTGTTATTAGAGTTAAGTTAGAAAGATTAGATTAGTTCTTCAAACAAGTTTAGAATCAACTAAACTATGTTATAGTTTATAAACTCTTATATAGATAGCTATAAACATATTAATTGAACAAGAGTTGAAGTAGAGTGTTTACCTCAAGTTTAGAATGTAAAGTTGCTGGAAAGAAGTAGTAGAACAAAACTTGAGAGAGTTCTTGTAAGTGTGTGTGAAAATTGGAAGTAAAATTTGAAAAATGAATGTGTAAAAATGAGTTAGAAATGGTGCTTATTTATAGGCTTGAAAATTTAGTTTTTAGTGAAAATATCTAAGATAAGTTAAAATGTATTATGTAACACCCTAGGCAAATCCCACATTGCCCACACACATGAGTGATCATGAGATTATAATGTAATACTCACGCTTAAATGACACAACGCGTTTTGGGATCACAGGCAGAGCAGATGTGCGAGTACGTTGCAGTTAAGCGTGCTCGGGCGATAGCACTACCGGGATGGGTGACCTCCTGGGAAAGTGCTTCTCGTGTGTGGTCGCCAAGAAAAAGCCGTGCGCCTGCGGGCAAAGCGGACAATATTGTGGTCATGTTAAGCTGGAGTGTTACAGAATGGTATCAGAGCCACTCATGTGCCGTTGGGGGTGGTGGGGCAAACCTCATCGAGGACGATGAGTCCCTAAGGGGGGGTGAATGTAACACCCTAGGCAAATCCCACATTGCCCACACACATGAGTGATCATGGGATTATAATGTAATACTCACGCTTAAATGACACAACGTGCTTTGGGATCACAGGCAGAGCAGATGTGCGAGTACGTTGCAGTTAAGCATGCTCGGGCGATAGCACTACCGGGATGGGTGACCTCCTGGGAAAGTGCTTCTCGTGTGTGGTCGCCAAGAAAAAGCCGGGCGCCTGCGGGCAAAGCGGACAATATTGTGGTCATGTTAAGCTGGGGTGTTACATATTATGTCATGGATGACATATTAAATTGATTAGGTCATGGATGACATATTAAACAAATAATTGCATATTTCTATTGGTATATACCAATAGTAAATACTTCTAGAAGCTGTATATTATACGGGTAAAAATGTCGTATGAATGCGAGTAGAATTCTTGAGAAAATTGAACGAAAATACGAGTATAGCTATCCTTTATATGTATTGGTATATTATAAAGTGTATTTAATACTTGTAAGGATGTATTTATACTCGTAATACATTATATGTAAATACATTTTAACATAAGTTAATTACGTCGTTTAAATAGTAACATATATATTGTTCAAAAACTCTTTAAATTAGTAGTATGAATATATATATATATATATATATAATACTTTGTTAATATACTTAATGAGATATTTAATTATCATATTTTCAAGTTAAATATATATATATATATATATATATATATATATATATATATATATATATATATATATATATATATATATATATATATATATATATATATATATATATATACACACACACACACATATATATATATATATAAAATTAATACAAGTTATGACGTTCGTGAATCGTAAGAATAAAAGGGTGACTAAAAGCTTGTGTAAAAATCTTTCCGGAGGTTCAAGACTTATTAAAATTCATTGCTTATCAAGTCGAAATTATTAAATCATCTAAATAGTATAATCAAGTAGTCGGAAAAATCCGGGTCGTTACACAACTCATTTAAGAGTCTTAGATGGATGATGAACCAAGGTTACATCATATCATTAGTCTTAACACAATTACAAGTTACATTTTCAACTAAAGCTATAAACTTTACTTCAATCAAGCAAGTATGAACATAATATAAGTTAAATAAAGTGATGGAACCCTAAGCTAGAGAGCTTGGATCCTTTTCACACAAGTTATAAGGTCACAAAGCTAGAAAGCTTGAAACTTTAGTGTTCTTGAAGATCTTGAAGCATAAAGCTTGGATCTTTAAGTTACATGAAGATTACAAACACAAGTTTGAATCTTTATAACAAAATAACAAGATTAAAGTTAAAAGATATAGATCTACAAAGTAGGTGAAGATTCAAAGCTAGAAAGCTCGAATCTTCCATGTTCTTGAAGGATTCAAATCCAAGTTTGAATCTACAAGATGTAATCAAGATCAAATCTAAAAAGCTTGATCCTTTATTGATGATGATGAACACGAAAATGATAAGAGAAGAAGGAGAAGAAATTCAAAAACCTACAAGTTTTAGAGTGAGAAAGACTAGAGAGGAAATAAGAGAGTAAGTGTGTGTGAAATATAAATGAGAGCAAGTGTAAAATGGATTGAATAAGGCTTGTATTTATAGGTGAATAAGGTTAGGGGAGGGGGGTTTGGCCGTGATTTTCAAGGGGGACAAGGGAGACCAACTTTTGCTTTTTGGTTAATGGTTGTTTAAAGTTGGTGCTTATGTTAGGATCTCATGCAACATTAAGGATAATACTTGACATAAATGCTAGTATGTTCCCTCTAATAAATGGGCATTTATCTTACATAATAATGGGTCACTAGCTGTTAATAATTGGGCTAATTAAATAGTCCACTAACTAGTGTAGGGTGGGCTAAGGCCCAACAAGGTAGAAAGTCCAACAAGACTAACTAGTAAGCATAAGTAAATTACTACGCGTAATTAAGCATCCAAAAACCCAAGTAATTATTATTATAAAATAATAATTAAGATCTCGTAGTCATAATATTCCGATTACGACAAAAGTTAAACGTGTACGCAGTACGCAGTTTGTTCGTAACGTCAAGTGACACTAACGGTCATAAAGGCTTCCGGTGATCAAGTTAAGTATCCTACGTACTTAAAGGCACATTTTAACACATAAATGAAAGTAAGTCATGTGTATAAAGATTCCAGAGTATAAAGTAGCACAGTACGCATAAATACGCAGTTTCGCAAAAACACAAGGCACAAAAACAAGTCGAAAAAGTCGGGTCGTTACAGATTTCTTAAGAAATTGATCTTAGACTTAACCTAAATACTATATTAGATAGTATGACCTCTGACCTCATAATATTCATTAGTTTTCAAGTCGGATCACCGTAAACTATCTAAACCGCACTTTTCGAGCTTCGCACCGTATTGCATCAATTGTGAGTTTCGTAGTTCCCTTTTTCAAATACTTTTGGGCTGAGAATCATGCTTACTTTTATATACATGTTTTATGTTTTCCAAAACTTGTGTACTGTTTTATTATGCTTTATTTATAAAGTTTGTTTTATAAACATCCTTATTATTAAATAACACTTTATGCATTTCGAAGTTTGTTATATGTGAGTTTTATGCTAAAAAACCCTTAACTCGGTAGTATTAATTACAATGACTTGTAAGCGCGAATTGCTAGAGCAGATCTGTTAGGTTTGACAACCTCACCCTACCTTTAACTGTGGTGCTAGTTACTTCGACACAAAATACATTTGGCATAGTGTATAGTCCAATATAGGGTAAAGGAAAAATCATGTAGGACATTACATGTGGTGTTAAGCTTATTACCGAGTGCTCAGGAAACGTATACACTTTGAAACTGTATGGAAACCGTGATAACTGTGAAATCTTATAAACCGTGGAACTGTTTACAAACTTGATATGTTACGAACTACGAACTTATTTTCGTACTTGAAATCTTGAAATCATATTACTTCTAAACTGTTTATGAAGTTGAGATCTTGTGATCTGTTTTACTATCAAACCATTTATGGAACTTAATATTTGTATTACTGTCTCAAACTATTTCAAACTGTTTGAAACTGTGAAAATTTTTGTAAACTTTATACGTTCAATGAACTCACCAACCTTTGTGTTGACGCTTTAGCATGTTTATTCTCTGGTACTTATTGCTTCTGCTAGAACTTTGCTGTTACTTAGAGGTCAAGACCAAGCACTAGAACCAGAGTTAACATCCACGTCAATGGTGATTTTGGCGGGGTGTTACAAAAATCTATTTCATAGTATTGCAATTTAATCATAGGATCATAAATTATTGAGCAAGCAGGTTAACAAAACTAGAAATTGAAGTTTACACGGAGTCAAAAAATAGAGTTCGAAATTTAACCCTATATGATCCTATGCCAAACTTATGTGACAAAAGCATTCATATTTTTTTAACTTTTTAAAGGCAATTTGCAAGATAAATGAGCCTACAATATGGTATTCAGATGATTAACCCACAATCAGAGCCGGGCCTAGGGTAGGGCGGCAAGTGCGGCCGTAATGGGCATCACAAAATTAGGGGCATCAAATTTTTGATTTATTTTTTTTAGATCTAAGAGTAAGGGTTAATGGATGTTATAGGTGAGAAGTGAAAGATGATTCAGTATGGAGAGATGTTGGTAATTGTAAGAGTGGACTCACTAATTTCTTTCCAATTGTTTGTATTTCTTAAAATGATACGTAGTATGTTATTGTCATGGATCACAACTTACTCGAGCCCCACAAGTATCTCGATGGATTATTATTTTTATTTTTATAATTATTATAACAAGATCTAAAACAACACTGCATATATATATATATATATATATATATATATATATATATATATATATATATATATATATATATATATATATATATATATATATATAATCTGTACATTATTATTACTACGTATCTATTTATATTTATAATTTATAACTATAACAAATACGGTAGGTGTTCACTTTCTAATTACTCCTAGTACAGAGTTATCAATATTATTATTATTATTATTATTATTATTATTATTATTATTATTATTATTATTATTATTATTATTATAACGACAATTATTATTATTTTATAGTTAGTTATCATTTATTTATTAGTAAATGAAATTCATTACTCCATATATTTTTTACTAATTTTAGAAGTCTAATGAGGAGAATAAATATGAAACGCTTGTGAAATTTTATACATACAAGATACAAAATGTAACTCAATAAACATACTAATATTTGAACTTTTTAGAAACTTTTATTTAAATTGTACAAAACGCCGTTCAATTTAACTATAGAAGTCTATGTATTTTTACGATTAATTTTTTTTTTTTGGTAAACAACCACTAATGCACCCCTTAGTTATAATAAGTTTTTAAGAAAAACTTGGGATCTCTTTGAATTTTGATCTTATATTCACTGTTGATATCTAAAGTCTATTTAATTATTATTTCAGTTAGAAACACGTGCAGATATCGTCTTTTGTGATCTATTTTGAGTTTGTAATTCAAAGTTAATCTTTAAAAGTTTAGGGGGCATAGTTCGATTCTTTCTCACTTGGCATACAAATTATCAGGACCGACCCTGCCCACAATTATAGAAATTTTACGTGAAGTTAAGTTCTCAATGAAAGTATCAATCGAGAAACAGTCGTCCAGATTATGTCATCCATATTACGTGTGACTAGGGATGACGTTCGATCCATGGATGATATAAATGGATGATAAGTCATAAATGGATATGAATATGGATATAGATAATATGAAAATTAGTGGATCATGCATGAATGACAATTTATCATCCATGGATATTGTTGGTGCATGTAATCCATAGTTCTTAGTCGTTTATCTTTAAATACATTTGGTTATGTAATAACGTAGCCTTTGTGACTATTGAATTGCTATGTGTATGTGTGTGCTTTAACATTTTATTCAATAGTTAAACTGCATACACAGTCGACCGAGTGAGTTCACTCACTCGACCGACTGAGTCACACAGTCGACCGACTGTTTAACACAGTCGACCGACTGTCTAACACAGTTGACCGACTATGTCTGGAGTGCAGTATATATACGGGACGTGACCTCTTTTGAGGGGTTACTCATTCTCTTAACCCTAAATCGTATTGTTTTCGTTCTAGTCGTTCCCTACACCGAAAACCATCGAATACCAACGTTTAAGAGTCGTTCTAATCTAGTTTAATCCTTAGGTTTGACTAATTCGACCCTGACATGACCTATTATTCGGTTAATCTTTGTTCTAGTGATTTCGTCCACTAGATCGAGTTACAAGCGTCCTAAGATCCGTCAAAACAACGTCTATAGATATATCCATTTACGATCAGAAATATATATATATACATATAAATATATACATATTTACTCAAATACATGCATATATATTTACATTTTATTACATATGTACACTATAAACTTTTAAAATGTTATCGAAAATATGGATTCCGAAGATACAAGTAGGTGAATAGTATATCTTATATAATTTGTTGAAGATACTTTGATGATTTCATTTCATAATAAAAGTATTTTTAGAAAAATTTAACATCCAATGGATATTATTAACCCGTTTAATCCAACGGATACAGATATGGATGAATGAATTATATTCAAATGGATATGGATATGGACACGTATTTTACAAATTAAATAGATATAGATATGAATATAGGCGCACATGATCAATATTCGATCCATTGTCATCCGAACATGTGACAATTACTTAGTAGTTATGGTTTGCACCATGTTATGTTAGGTCCTTCTGATTGACATCTGTTAACAAATCCTGTTAAATCACCTCACCTGCTAGAAATGTAAGGTTAAAGTCGTCATTTCAACCCACTACTATATTTTCCTCTCTGTTTTACCCACCTTCTTTCAAACTTTATCCCGTGATTATTACCAGTTTTTAAATACTATCACCAAAATACCACACACAGCCATTATCTATTCTCCCTTTGAACAAGTTGTATCATTCTCAACCACAAGTCTCATGCCAATAGGAAATAAGTGGATTTTATTATTAACACTACAGTCCCTCTAATTTCCTCACCAGACATCTTATATTTTTAGTTTATACAAAAGATTTAAGAAAAAACAGTGTATCCCACATAGCAATGGCAATGGGCGGAAAAGAATCCGTGACCCGTGGGTACTCGTGCCCGTGACAGGCTGGTATTTATGAAAAATGTACCCGCGGGCACGGGTCGGGTAAAAAATTTTACCCGTTGGCGGGTCACGGCTAGTTTATTAATAAGTGTCTTTTAATTTCGGATATCCGAATATCCGAAAATTTTGAAAAACGAATCCGATATCCGAATCCGAAAAATCGGATATCCGATTTTCGGATATCCGAAAATCCGGATATCCGATTTTTCGGATATTTTCGGATCGGATTTTCGGGTTATTCGGGTTACGGATTCGGATACGGATATTATGAACACCCCTACCCGTCGCGGGTAAAACCCGACCCGTGAATCCGTGATGCCCGTTTGAGCTACCCACGGATATACCCGTTTACACGCATACATATACTTAATTATATATTATATAAATAAATTAACTTTTTGATGTATTTTTATAATTGGTAAAACCCGCGAGTAATGGGTATCCGTTACTAAAAATTAGTAAAAGTGTACATTTTGTAAACCCGCGGGTCACGGGTACTCGTAGGTTACGGGTACGGGCAGAAAAGTTTACCTTGACGGGTAAACGGGTAGCCGCGGGTAAAAAAAAAATCCTGGATGGCAGGTTGTGGGTACCAAGGACCCGTGCCCGTCGTCCGCGGGTGCCGTCCTATTCCCATAGGCCATAAAGCTTCAAACTAACATAAAAATTTCAAACAAAGATATGATAATCTAATTTTAAAAAAATATTAAAACACTTGACCAAACTTTATTGACTCAGACCTGACTCGACCCGACTTTGACCTGACTTTTTAGCGTTGACCGACTTTGACCTGACTATTTAGCATTGACCGACTTTGACCCAAGTTTTTAGCGTTGACTGACTTTTAAGGCGTTTTTGAGCGAGTCGGGACGGACTAGTCCCCAAAATGACGCATTAACCGACTCCAGCGACTTTTACAACAGTAGGATGAAATCAATTTCGGGTATGGGCCACATTAAAAAAATAGGTCAAGTGGGCCATATTTCTGAAGCTAAAATCTAAAATGTCAAATGAAATTCCAATGTATAGCATCTGTTATTGAGTACTCTGTATTACTTTTAGCATGAATGATATTACAACAAAATACAAATCCAATGTTGTGTTTTATAATTATTATCGTTGTAGGTCATGAACGAAGGACCAGGACATCTCCCGATGCACAAAATACCCGAAAACATGCAAAAACAGCTCGAATGGTGCAACGAAGCACCATTCTACACACTCGGACCATTAACCACCGATATCGCACCAGGATACGATCACATCACTTCAGCTATCGGTGCAGCCAATATCGGTGCCCTAGGAACCGCCCTTCTCTGTTACGTAACACCAAAAGAACACCTCGGCTTACCAAACCGTGACGACGTTAAAACCGGCGTCATATCATACAAAATAGCCGCACACGCAGCCGATTTAGCAAAAGGTCATCCACATGCACAAGAATGGGATGATGCACTTAGTAAAGCGCGGTTTGAGTTTAGGTGGTTGGACCAGTTTGCTTTGTCGTTGGACCCAATGACTGCTACTTCGTTTCATGATGAGACGTTACCGTCTGATGGTGCGAAAGTGGCCCATTTTTGTTCGATGTGTGGGCCCAAGTTTTGTTCGATGAAGATAACTGAAGATGTGAGGAAGTATGCTGAGGAACATGGGTATGGTAGTGCTGAAGAGGCGGTTCAACAAGGGATGGATGCTATGAGTGCCGAGTTTCAGGCGGCTAAGAAGACGGTTAGCGGTGAACAACATGGTGAGTCCGGTGGCGAGATTTACTTGCCGGAATCTTACATCAGCGCTAAGAAGATATAAAGGTTAGTAGCATATACTGATATTTGTTCAAAGGTTACAAAATTCGCTACTCTGGAATACTAGGTCGGGACTTTTTAATGAGTACTCGGGAAGTACTCGGATGTTGACCAATTTTGACTTTGACCCATTTTGACCAAGTTTTGACCGATTTCCGAATCATCCCGAGTTTTGGCCGAGTTTTGACCGAGTACACGCCGAGTTGCAAAAACTGAGTAATTCGGAGTTCTGCAACACTGTTTTGTTCAATGTTAGAGGTGGAGAATTTCAGTTTATTTAATTATTAATGGGTTAACTCAGGTCGGGTCAATGGGGTAGAATCAAAACTGGGAAGTTTCATGTATGTCATTTAAAGGGTATGGGTCAATTGGGTAGAATGGGTCGAAAGTTGCCCAAAATGTAATTTAATACATAAAAGATAAAAAATTAATTTAATTCAGTTTGACACAGTAATTACTTAAAATTAACTTTTAGGTTGCAAAAATCAGTACTCGGGGACTAGTTTGGTCGGGACATTTTAGGGAGCACTTGGAAAGTCGTGTAGTACTCGGATGTTTTCCAAGTTTGACTTTGACTGATATTTGACCGATTTTCCGAGAATCCCGAGTTTTGGCTGAGTTTTGATCGATTTCCGAGTATTGACCAAGTTTGACCGAGTACTCCCCGACTTGCAGAAACCGAGTACTTGCTGAATACTCGCCAAGTAATTCCGAGTTCTGCAACGCTAGTTTTGAGTCAATCAAGCCTGCTCTGACTCATAAGAAAAAAGCATACAGTTTTTGTTAGACCCGTAAGCTTGACATGTTGATTTTGCCAGCCTTATTAAAGGGGGAAAATGGGTGGGTCAGGAAACAATGTAAATCGGGTAAGCTGCGTTAGACATCACACACAATTTGTCCAAAGTTTTCACAATTGGTTAAATATGCTGGATATCTATTTCAGGAAGCAAGTGATCATAAAGAATCGTCGTGGAGTGTCTGCATGATCGGCCTAGCATAAAACGAGATCCAACTACTCGGTTTTAAGCTGTAGGTAAGTACATAGTTTCAGTTTGTGATGAATAAAAGGCCGAACAAATGTTTCCTTTGATTTGCAATTGTGTTTTCAGTTCAACTCTTATCATGAAGTTCTTCGTACTTTAATTTAATATGTTGTTGTGTTAACTGTTAATTACTTCATTTCATCATATTGACATAATGTTGCACCGGGGGTGTCTGAATCTGCTGACAGCATTTTCAGGCTGAGAAAGTCCCTTAGAACCTGAACAGGATAATGCCTGCGTAGGGAGAGTGCGTTTTCTTTTCTTTTATGTAGTTATACGAGAGGGAGATTACGTTTTCGGGCTCGTTATGATGATCATGCATGCGCCCATATCTCATGTGGCTGGCCTAGTAACTGATTTCAAACTAGAAGTCAGTTTACTTGATGAGGTTGGTCATTCTTACGAAGAGGAATCTAAAGTGATTTTAAGTTTCAGAGGTAGCAATATGGGCGTGTTGGGAATATGTCAACATTAAAATATAGAATTCTTTTAGTTTAAGTGATTCAGGTGGTTATAATGATATGCGCTATGAAGTATCATGGACAACTTTCAACCCCCTTGACCTATTTTTTCGTTTTAGGCCTAATTTTGTTATTTGACCCATTTGACTCGTTATAGATAAAATGTATCCCAAGTCAACCCATTCACAAGTCTAGTGTTGAAATCTTTTTACATTGGTTCTGAAATGCAAATCATTTGAGGATCCAAATTGGATCTGTACTTTGATATAAGGTCTTGGATACTAAAAATGGTACAGTACTATGTAAAGATGACAACTTGGCCGGGTTGGGGAACTTGTCAAAACTGGGAGTTTTTGTGCAGGTAGAAAATGGTAATGTTGGGTTTTCTGAAATTTTTTTGTTCGAAAAACTTATATATGTCCAGTAGAAGCGGATAGTGTTGGGTCGTGGGCAGTGGCGATTCTAGAATTACAACTTAATAGGGTCCCGATTTTTTTTTCCAGCAGTAATGATATTTGAATGTTATTTTAGTAGTAGTTTACCTAAAAAGAATTACAAATTCGAATGATATATGGGCTCTAAGTAGTTAAATTTAGTAGTGTCCTACACAATTTAAAAGAATATCTATAAATTTGAAAAATATATGGAGTACTCCAATTAAATTCAGTGGTGTCCTATACAATTTAACGGGTATTTTCTACCTAAATATTTTTCGAATTAGCGGTGTCCCGTAACTCCACGGGTGTCTATGTAAACTCGCCCCTGGTCTTTCGGACATAAAAGGTAACTTACATTGAATCATATAATTAATCTGGCCAAAACTCTATTAGAAGTTTAGAACTAAATCAAATCTAAAAGTGTTCAATCATTAGGTAGAGTGGTAAACGTGTATTTTAAATTTGTGTGAACGATCTTCCATTAGACATCATGCGAGTTTTGGACTCTGCATTGAGTTTGCAATCTAATTTGCAATCGGAGCCGAAATACCTAAAGCTATATCAGGATCGTAAGATCAAATCTCGAAATTGTTACAACCCGAACTTTTTCGACCATGTTGTTTAATCTAATTTTCATGAACTAAAATTTTCAACTTGACTAGTAGTTTTGATAAAATTAAATCTTGATTTATTTTTGGGATTCGTAAGACTTTAAGGTTATAATTAAGTCTTGTTAAATCAAGAGTTGTCTTGCACACATTTGCACAATGTCTTGAAACCCTAACTTATCACCATAAATCCTAGATTTTATAATCATAATAACTTAATTAGTAAACTTATTTACTAAGTACCTGGATTAAAAGACTTGTAACTAATTCACTTGGACATTTAAATCATAAGTTAAAAATTTTCTCTACACTTAATCATTTTCACAACTAGTCTTGATCACTTTTGTACTTAGTCATTACTTTCACTTAACTAATCTTAACCTATCTTGATTAGAATCTAATATTAGCTTACTTCCTAAACCCTAGGCATACAAATTTACACCTTAGATTATACATTACAAATACATGTACATTTATGAACCAAAAATTGACATGAACTCTCCCATCATCATCATCATCATCATCATAATCGTCCACCATCATCACCATTATCATCATCACCCCTAAATATCTTCACTAAATATCTCTCATGCAAAATATCCAAGATATTTATACATCTTCCATGCAAAACTTCATGATTAAGCTTTGCATGATCATTTAATGACAAGATCATGAGTCATATCCCTTCTTCCTCCTCCTCTTGCCACCTCCACCATCATCATCATTCTCATGCAAGCTTCCCTAGCAAGCCTTCCTCACAAACTTAAGCTTCAAGGCTAGGCAAAACACCATCATGAGTTTCATTTATGACTAATGATGAGTCACTTCCTCCTTGCTCTCCCCTTATGCCACGTCCAATACCACCATCCCCACTATCCTCTATATAAACTCTCTTCTAGCTCCCATTTACTCATTTGATCACTCTCCTTTCACTCTCACACTTACACACACTCTAAATACAGATCATAAACCATCTATTGTTCATTTTCTTTAAGCTTTAGGAGTACATATCATCAAGGTATAACTAGCTAAACTAAATCTATTCATCATTTCTAGTCATAATCAAGAACTTTCATGGTGTAAAAGCTTGATCTAGAGTGTTAAATCACTCAATGATGACTATATGGCTAACGATGATCTTGATGCTAGATCAGTAAACTTAAGATCTCTATATGTCCAATGTCTTAAAATGAAGTTAAAATAAGAACCAAAGTGGTTAAACAATGTAAAACTGTTTTGTCTTTAAGCTGTCCAAATTTCTACTTGAAGTCTATGACCAAAACACCAACCTATGGTTGCTCTCTGGAACTCATGAATTTATATGATGTTCATATATGTGTTTGAGACTTCTATAAAGATTTCATGATTTATCTCAAAGAGAAAGTCATTTTTAAATTTTATTTGGTGAAACAAGTTCAGATTCACAGCAATTGACCAAGTGTCAAAGATTCATGTATAACTCAAAATATAAAATAGATCTTAGAACCAAAGTCTTCTGATCTAGAAATTATACTTAATAAGGAAACCATGGACAGCAAAATCATCAAAATCCATTAAGAAGTCATTGAGATATAGTCCTATCTAGTTGACACAAGATTTTATTGAAGTCAGAAATTGGTCTAAAACCTCATCTCTAAAGACAAGGTTAATGAAGACCTGAAGACTATTCCTTTTGGGAACAAGCACTTTATATGTTCTAAGACTTCTGTAAAATTCTTGAGTCAAATAAATAAGTTTTACTATTTCTAAACTTGCATAAGATCTTATAGCGTAAAACTGAACTGTTTTGCACACTTGTAAAGAAATGAACTTTTGACCAACTTATATTCTGAGTTTAGAGGCTAACCTTACATGGTTAGAAGCTAGACTCAAAGAGCTTTCTAGAGATAGTAATCTCACTTAAATGGATGTCTAGATTAATAGAAACACCTACACTAATGTTATAGTAAAACTAGTTAAAAACGGTCTACATTTTAAACTGTGAACTATGTAACCTTTGAAACCGAGAATCGAAAAGGACATGTAAGATTTTGTGATGCCTCGTACAAAACCATCGTGTACGATTCGTCAACAACAGGATCTTTACACGGTCGAATACTACATGCTATTTGAAAACCAGTTTTGCATTCATAAAAGATAGTGTTTACAAATGATAATGTGACACAAAGGTCGTTACAAAGTCATTATTTGAAAATAACATAAGTTACGAATGCAAGATAAAAGTTTCATGATTGAGACATCTCTAAGTAATGCAGCGGAATTCTAGCACAGCAGGTCCTTAACAGCAAGTCTAAACACCAAGACAGCAAGTCTAAACAGCGGAAGCAACAAACCTCTAAACACCTGAGAAAACATGCTTAAAAACATCAACAATAATGTTGGTGAGTTATAGTTTAAGTTGTAACAGTAATGTAAGGTAGGCCACGAGATTTCAGTGTTCCAAAACAGTATGAAAAGTATATGTTTAACCGTGGGCACTTGGTAACTAACTTAACGTTTATGACCCCCTAAAAGTACACTTGGCGGGTGCGTATGTTTACGAAGTATTAAACACCCGTTAAATGCTAGCGCAACTAGCCCGAGTGGGGATGTCAAACCCTATGAATCCATATCTAAGATTCGCGTTCACCGGTTCAAAAACCAATGACTAAACGTTACCGAGTTAAGGGGAAACTTTATGCCGTTGTATAACCCACACATATATAAAGTTTAAGTACTCGTGTCTAGTATGTAAAATGTAAAAAGCGCATGTATTCTCAGTCCCAAAATAGTTAAAGTAAAAAGGAATGCTATAACTCACAGTGATAAGAGCGGTAAAGTCGATAATGAAAGTATGCAAGTAGTAAGTCAGTCCGAAAGGTCGTCAACCTAAGTCAAAGGTTACTAGGTCAGTATGTTATCCTCATAAGTTCTAATAGTGCATAAAATAAGTTTAAGTGTGATCATCATCATCATTCATCATTGTAAAAGTTAAGTAAGGTTAACAAGTATAGAGGTAGAAACAATAGGCTAATTTTGATCAGCTGCTACGGCCTCTACGTAAATCTAAAAGACGTGTAATCAGTGGCCATGGCTCCGTATGGGAGTCCTCTAGTTGCTGACCAATTTACAGAACCAAACTCGTCTTCGTTTGACCTTGGTGACGGTTTAAGTGCGAGTAGGTCAGAAATTTCAGCACAACATTAATAGGGTGTAGTGACTTTCGGAAGGCCATAAATCCTAAACCGTAACTCGGATTAAGACGAGGCCTAAATGGAAAATCATCTACTCGAACCGAACTAACTGAAAATCAACTTTTTAGTAGCCCAGGTGGTCTGATCAGATCCCGAAAACAGTAAGCAAGGTCCTCCGGTGGGGTTCTTAGTGCTTGATGCTCATCACGGTTCTCATCCTTGAGGCTTGTAGCTTCAAGTGTACAACTCGTTGATGGGTTAGCATCACCTTGACCAAGATTCTACCATCAACACACAATATGTTAAGACCAAGTAAGAACACAACTCATTTAAGAGTCTTAGATGGATGATGAACCAAGGTTACATCATATCCTTAGTCTTAACACAATTACAAGTTACATTTTCAACTAAAGCTACAAACTTTACTTCAATCAAGCAAGTATGAACATAATCTAAGTTAAATAAAGTGATGGAACCCTAAGCTAGAGAGCTTGGATCCTTTTCACACAAGTTATAAGGTCACAAAGCTAGAAAGCTTGAACCTTTAGTGTTCTTGAAGACCTTGAAGCATAAAGCTTGGATCTTTAAGTTACATGAAGATTACAAACACAAGTTTGAATCTTTATAACAAAATAATAAGATTAAAGTTAAAAGATATAGATCTACAAAGTAGGTGAAGATTCAAAGCTAGAAAGCTTGAATCTTCCATGTTCTTGAAGGATTCAAATCCAAGTTTGAATCTACAAGATGTAATCAAGATCAAAGCTAAAAAGCTTGATCCTTTATTGATGATGATGAACACGAAAATGATAAGAGAAGAAGGAGAAGAAATTCAAAAACTTACAAGTTTTAGAGTGAGAAAGACTAGAGAGGAAATAAGAGAGTAAGTGTGTATGAAATATAAATGAGAGCAAGTGTAAAATGGATTGAATAAGGCTTGTATTTATAGGTGAATGAGGTGAGGGGATGGGGGATTGGCCGTGATTTTCAAGGGGGACAAGGGAGACAAACTTTTGCTTTTTGGTTAATGGTTGTCTAAAGTTGGTGCTTATGTTAGGATCCCATGCAACATTAAGGATAATACTTGACATAAATGCTAGTATGTTCCCTCTAATAAATGGGCATTTGTCTTACATAATAATGGGTCACTAGCTATTAATAATTGGGCTAATTAAATAGTCCACTAACTAGTGTAGGGTGGGCTAAGGCCCAACAAGGTAGAAAGTCCAACAAGACTAACTAGTAAGCATAAGTAAATTACTACGCGTAATTAAGCATCCAAAAACTCAAGTAATTATTATTATAAAATAATAATTAAGATCTCGTAGTCATAATATTCCGATTACGACAGAAGTTAAACGTGTACGCAGTACGCAGTTTGTTCGTAACGTCAAGTGACACTAATGGTCATAAAGGCTTCCGGTGATCAAGTTAAGTATCCTACGTACTTAAAGGCATGTTTTAACACATAAATGAAAGTAAGCCATGTGTATAAAGATTCCAGAGTATAAAGTAGCACAGTACGCACAAATACGCAGTTTCGCAAAAACACAAGGCACAAAAACAAGTCGAAAAAGTCGGGTCATTACATTACCCACCTGTTAATTGAAATTTCGTCCCGAAATTTTAAGCTGAAGCAGGTGTTGGAGTCGGGGAAAGGTGAGGATACTTCTGCATCATTTGATCCTCTCGTTCCCAGGTAAACTCAGGTCCACGTTTGGCATTCCATCGGACTCGAACAATTGGAATCTTATTGTGCTTCAAAGTCTTAACCTCATGTTCCATGACTTCGACAGGTTCCTCCACAAAGTGGAGTTTGTCATCAATCGTAAGTTCATCGAGAGGAATGATAAGTTCTGGTTCGGCATGACATTTCTTCAGATTCGACACGTGAAAAGTGGGGTGAACTGTGCTCAACTGAGTCGGAAGATCCAAACGGTAAGCAACGGGTCCAACACGCTCCAAGATTTCAAAAGGACCAATATATCGCGGGTTTAACTTTACGCGCTTTCCAAAACGGACCACACCTTTCTAAGGTGCGACCTTCAACATTACACGGTCACCCACGTTGAATTCGAAGTCTTTATGTTTAAGGTCGGCATAACTCTTTTGGCGATCACGGGCCGTTTTAAGTCTCGCTTGAATTTGGACAATCTTCTCGGTTGTTTCATGGACTACCTCGGGTCCGGTGATTTGCTTTTCACCTACTTCGGCCCAACAAATAGGAGAACGGAATTTGCAGCCATACAATGCTTCAAAAGGTGCGGCATTAATACTCGAATGATAACTGTTGTTGTAAGAGAATTCGGCTAGCGACAAATGTCTCTCCCAAGCCTTTCCGAAATCAATAACACAGGCACGAAACATGTCCTCCAAAGTCTGAATCGTTCGTTCGCTCTGACCGTCGGTCTGCGGGTGATATGCGGTACTCATGTCGAGACGAGTTCCCAAGGCTTCTTGCAAAGAACGCCAATATCTGGAAGCAAAACGGGTATCGCGATCTGAGATAATCAATAAGGGCACACCATGACGAGATACAACCTCTTTAATGTATAGTTGAGCGAGTCTCTCCATCGTATCTGTTTCCTTCATGGATAAGAAGTGTGCAGATTTGGTAAGTCGGTCAACGATAACCCAGATGGTATCATAACCTCCTACCGTCTTCGGTAGCTTAGTGATGAAGTCCATCGTTATCCTTTCCCACTTACATTGAGGGATTTCCGGTTGTTGAAGTAATCCAGATGGTCTTTGATGTTCGGCCTTAACTTTCAAGCAAGTCAAACACTTACCAATGTAAGTTGCAATATCCTTCTTAAGATTAGGCCACCAATACTGTTCCTTGAGATCGTGGTACATTTTACCGGCTCCTGGATGAATCGAATATCTTAACTTGTGGGCTTCATCTAGTATAAGGCTCCGTAGATCTCCATAACTAGGTACCCAAATCCTTCTGGCAAAGCATCGGAGTCCAGTCTCCTTACCTCGAATCATGAAACGAGAATGTTCAAGTGTTCTTGAGAAATATTCTCCTCTTTGAGAGCTACTCGGATCTGGCTATTGAGATTTGAATGAATGGTGATGTTCAAGGCGCGGACACGAAGATGTACCATCCTCTCCTTCCGGCTCAGGGCATCGGCTACAACATTTGCCTTTCCAGGATGGTAACGAAGTTCACAATCATAGTCGTTCAGCGTCTCGATCCATCATCGCTGCCTCATGTTCAGTTATTTCTGATCGAATATGTGCTGGAGGCTTTTGTGGTCGGTGAAGATGGTACTTTTAGTTCCATAAAGATTGTGTCTCCACAATTTGAGCGCAAAGACATTGGCTCCAAGCTCGAGGTTGTGAGTAGTGTAGTTTCGCTCGTAAATCTTTAGTTGACGAGAAGCATAGGCAATAACCTTCGATCTTTGCATCAATACGCAACCAAAACCATTTTTCGAGGCATCACAATATACGACGAAATCATCACTGCCTTCAGGAAGAGATAAAATAGGTGCGGTGGTCAATTTCTGCTTCAAGTTTTGAAATGCTGATTCGTGTTCTTTTTCCCAAACGAACTTCTTCCCTTTGTGAGTCAGCGCGGTCAAAGGACGCGCAATCAGAGAGAAACCTTCAATAAATCTTCGGTAGTAACCGGCAATACCTAGAAATTGGCGGATGTGAGTCGGAGTAGTAGGGGTTTCCCACTTGCTGATAGCTTCGATCTTTGCGGGATCAACTTTGATACCTTGATCACTCACAATATGACCTAGAAATTGGACTTCCTTCAACCAAAATTCACACTTGGAGAATTTGGCATAAAGTTGCTCTTGTCTCAAGAGTTCCAACACTAGTCAAAAATGTTGTTCATGTTCTTCTTCACTTCGGGAATAGGTGAGGATATCATCTATGAAAACGATAACGAACTTATCCAGGTATGGCTTGCATACACGATTCATGAGATCCATAAATACGGCAGGTGCGTTGGTTAAACCGAATGGCATCACGAGAAACTCATAATGACCATAACGGGTTCTAAACACAGCCTTCATCACATCGCTCTCCTTCACTCTCAACTGGTGATAACCTGATCGCAAATCGATCTTGGAATAAACGTTGGATCCTTGCAGCTGATCGAAAAGATCGTCAATTCTGGGAAGGGGATACCGATTCTTAATCGTCAACTTGTTCAGCTCACGATAATTGATACACATGCGGAAAGATCTGTCCTTCTTCTTCACGAATAAAACAGGTGCGCCCCAAGGCGATGAACTCGGTTGGATAAATCCACGGTCTAGCAATTCATGCAGTTGACTCTGCAACTCTTGCAGTTCGGAAGGTGCTAGTCGATAAGGTGCGCGAGCTACAGGTGCAGTTCCCGGCACTAGATCGATCTGGAACTCCACTACTCTCGGTGGCGGTAATCCAGGCAATTCTTCCTGAAAGACATCGAGAAATTCGTTCACAACTCGTACATCATTCATACTCTTCACCTCGGCTTCTAACGTTTTCACATGTGCTAAAACAGCAAGACGTCCTTTCTTCATGATCTTTTGTGCTTTCATGCAACTAATGAGGTTCAGCTTCGAACTACATCTCTCTCCGTAAATAATCAGTGGCTCACCATCTTCGTGGGGTATACGAAGAGCTTTATCTCCACAGATAATATCAGCCCTTACTTGGTCAACCAGTCCATACCGACAATCACATCAAAACTTCCCAATTTGATGGGTATCAAGTCAATCTCGAAATTCACACCAGCTATGTTGATAATAGCTCCTCGGCTAATTTGGTCAACTTTCTCAAGTTTTCCATTGGCTACCTCAACAAGCATACTCTCCTTTAAAGGAACTAACGACCAATCTATCTTAGAACAAAAGTGTCTACAAACATAGCTCATATTGGCACCAGTATCAAATAGGACAGAAGCTAATAGATTGTTGATAGTGAAATGTGAATATACCTGTAACCAAGTCGGGGTTCTCACTGGCATCCCTTGCGTTTACATTGAAAGCTCTTCCACGCACTGGCCCGCCGTCCTTTCTCTTGTTGGGACATTCATTCCTGAAGTGGCCCTGTTGTTCGCACTAATAGCACTGCCTTGGTCCAGTAGGGTTTGTCTTCACCGTTGGGGTGGGAATATTGCAGTCCTTACCAATATGCCCGGTCCTTTTGCACTTTTCACAGACTACATTACAGTACCCGGTATGGTGCTTGTAGCACCTCTTGCACTGTGGTAGACTACCCTTGTAGTTGGGGTTCGAGCTAGGGGTCGGGTTGGGGTTCCTCCAGTCGTTGTTTCCCTTGAAACCCTCATGCCTCTTAGCTGGGTTTTGATCAAAGACCTTTCCCTTGTTTCCATCCCACTTATGCTTCTCATGACTAGTCCCCGATTCTGATTTCGCTTTCTCAGATTCCTTGCGGGTGATCTGGTTCATCAGGGTGTGCGCCATGCGCATAGCTTCCGGGACGTTGAGTGGCTTAGAAGAGGTGACATTTCCCTGAATGGACTTGGGAAGTCCCCACAAGTATCGTTCCATTCTCTTAAACTCCGGGGTAACCATCGTGGGACACATCAGCGCTAATTCCAGATACCTACAGTTGTAACCATAAAGATCGTTTCTCACAACCTTCAACTCCCAGAACTCAGCCTCCATTTTCTGTATCTCTGTTCTGGGGCAGTACTCTTCGATCATGGCTCCCTTAAATTCTTCCCAAGGAGTAACATAAGCCTCGTCAATACCTTTGGCCTGAGCAAGTGTGTTCCACCAGGTTAGGGCGCCGTCCGACAGCGTACAGGAGGCATACTTGGTTTTGTTCGCCTCTGAGCAGTTGCTTACACGGAACACAGCTTCTAGTTTGTCAAACCACCTAGTCAATCCAACTGGCCCCTCAGTACCACTAAAGTTGTGGGGCTTGCAGCTTTGAAACTCCTTATAAGTACACTCGTTACTGATGGGCTGGTTAACTGGTGGAGCTCGTGGGTTGATTTTCGCAATAGCTGCGGCTACTCTTTCAGCAATCATTTCCTCAATTTGTGCTACTGTGGGCGCTGCTCTTCCGTTTGCCATTGCTCTACTAAACAAAATTTTTGACTTAAGTCAAAATCCAGCATTTAATAAATAATAATATTGTATATGGCAATCAACATGGAATCAACGCAACACATGTTAACTAAGTAGTGCAACTAGATACAGATACCACATAATCATCATACAGTAACGTAATTAGAACATCGTGCAAAAAGTAAACAACACTAAGTTCCATTCATTAATAATAAAGTTGCATACATCCGCATAGGTTTGCACAATACATGAGTAAAACATGAAACTACAAACGAGATTACATAATGAAATCTATTACAATGCCCTATGGTGACGGTGGGTAAAGGATGTCCATTACGTGGGACATCTGGTCCTCGAGCTCAGTTACCCGAGCACGGAGGATCTCCACCTCCCTCGTCAGTTCCTCGACGGAGGGAGATGGTGGGGCAGGCGGTGCAGTCGGTACAGGTGGTGCAGACGTTCCAGCGCTAGAAGTAGATGGTGCGTAACGGTAAGCCTTACGTATGAATGGATCAGAAGGATACGGCACAACCCGCTTGCGGGCGGTGACCCTAGTCCTCAGTCCATGTGCGTTAATGGATGACCTACCTCCGTTAAACCCTGGAATAACGGTACCATCGAAACGATACCGCTTCTTCGGAGGGGTAGAGGGTGGCTGCACGGGCGCCTCCTCAGGGTCCTCGTCGGAATCCTAGTCACTGGAGTCATCAGAGGATGAGTCGTCGGATGATGAGTCATCGAAAACAGCTGGAGGTGGCTCTGCTTGGCCGGTAGTCATAATTCGATATCTGAAAGGTGGGATCGGCACGACACGCCCATCAGGAAGGCGTCTAGCCCAATGGTTATGCTCATTACAGAACGGAATGTCCCCGTATTCCCCGAGAATCACAACACCACCGGAATGGTGCTGTGGCTCTGAAGGTCCTGGGATGAGTGGAGCTGGAATCTCCGATGGATCCTCGTGTCCATCTGAGGTGATCACTGGGTCGGGTGCATGGCCACTGGCTCCAGAGGACGAAGCGCCAGAGTCACTGGAGTTCGTCGACGACGGGATCTGTGAATCGGCAACAATGGCAGGCGAGGTGGAGGGTGAGTCTGAGTCGCTCTCCAAAATGATAACGGGCGGGACATCCGACATCTGAACAGGAAAAAATAACTTTTTCCATGTCAGTAAGTCATAAGGCAAGCACGTATTAGGCAAAATAACTACGACAATCTAGAACATCTATAGCAGTAAATAACATGGCAATATTAGCAAATCGTATAGAAGTATCATGCAATCGAAAGCAGATAGTAGCATGCAGTAGTGAAAATCAAGTAGCAGTATACGTCATATAGCAGTAAAAGTAAGCAGCAGCATGCAGTAAGTTCCGCAGAAACAAGTAAACTAGCAAGTTGTAGATTAGTCCTATTAGTGAATCCTACTTGGTCGTCTAGACTCACTAATGAAACCTAATTCCCTACAACCAATGCTCTGATACCAAATGTGACGCCTATTACAAAACCATCGTGTACGATTCGTCAACAACAGGATCTTTACACGGTCGAATACTACATGCTATTTGAAAACCAGTTTTGCATTCATAAAAGATAGTGTTTACAAAGGATAACGTGACACAAAGGTCGTTACAAAGTCATTATTTGAAAATAACATAAGTTACGAATGCAAGATAAAAGTTCCATGATTGAGACATCTCTAAGTAATGCAGCGAAAATCTAGCACAGCAGGTCCTTAACAGCAAGTCTAAACACCAAGACAACAAGTCTAAATAGCGGAAGCAACAAACCTCTAAACACCTGAGAAAACATGCTTAAAAATGTCAACAATAATGTTGGTGAGTTATAGTTTAAGTTGTAACAGTAATGTAAGGTAGGCCACGAGATTTCAGTGTTCCAAAACAGTATGAAAAGTATATGTTTAACCGTGGGTACTTGGTAACTAACTTAACGTTTATGACCCCCCAAAAGTACACTTGGCGAGTGCGTATGTTTACGAAGTATTAAACACCCGTTAAATGCTAGCGCGGCTAGCCCGAGTGGGGATGTCAAACCCTATGGATCCATATCTAAGATTCGCGTTCACCGGTTCAAAAACTAATGACTAAACGTTACCGAGCTAAGGGGAAAGTTTATGCCGTTGTATAACCCACACATATATAAAATTTAAGTACTCGTGCCTAGTATGTAAAATGTAAAAAGCGCATGTATTCTCAGTCCCAAAATAGTTAAAGTAAAAAGGGATGCTATAACTCACAGTGATAAGTGCGGTAAAGTCGATAATGAAAGTATGCAAGTAGTAAGTCGGTCCGAAAGGTCGTCAACCTAAGTCAAATGTTACTAGGTCAGTATGTTATCCTCATAAGTTCTAATAGTGCATAAAATAAGTTTAAGTGTCATCATCATCATCATTCATCATTGTAAAAGTTAAGTAAGGTTAACAAGTATAGAGGTCGAAACAATAGGCTGATTTTGATCAGCTGCTACGGCCTCTACGTAAATCGAAAAGACGCGTAATCAGTAGACATGGCTCCTTATGGGAGTCCTCTAGTTGCTGACCAATTTCCAGAACCAAACTCATCTTCGTTTGACCGTGGTGACAGTTTAAGTGCGAGTAGGTCAGAAATTTCAGCACAACGTTAATAGGGTGTAGTGACTTTCGGAAGGCCATAAATCCTAAACCGTAACTAGGATTAAGACGAGGCCTAAACGGAAAATCATCTACTCGAACCGAACTAACTGAAAATCAACTTTCCAGTAGCCCAGGTGGTCTGATAAGATCCCGAAAACAGTAAGAAAGGTGCTCCGGTGAGGTTCTTAGTGCTTGATGCTCATCACGGTTCTCATCCTTGAGGCTTGTAGCTTCAAGTGTACAACTCATTGATGGGTTAGCATCACCTTGACCAAGATTCTACCATAAACACACAATATGTTAAGACCAAGTAAGAACACAACTTGAAACGACCAGTCCATATTACTATAAACGCAGTACGTTATTCATTGGTCCCATAGCGAGGTATTTGACCTCTATATGATACATTTTAAAAAAATTGCATTCGTTTCATGACAAGCACACCATTATTATACATAATGCATATTTTAAACAGGTGGGCAATTATTTAAGAAATAATCCCCATGATACATTGGTTTCCAAATACTACACACGTGTCATAACAGTCGAATATAATACATGACAAAGGTTTTATTGAATGCAATATTTCATTTAACAAAAGCATGAGACTCCATGCACAGCTTGCTCAGATAATGCAACATCGAAAGACTTTCTTAAGGACCTGAGAATAAACATGCTTAAACAGTCAACACAAAGGTTGGTGAGATATATAGGTTTAGCATCGATATAAATATAGACCACAAGATTTCATAGTTTAAAATATATGTACACTCGCAAGTGTATAAAAGTATTCTATAAGTTGTTGAGCGCTTCGGTAACCATACTTAACCATTAATGTAGCATATTGCTTTTATTATGAAATCTCCCCACACTGTACCAAGTGTAGTAAAAACGAAGTACTATGCAACCGTTTACGATACTAGAGCGACTAGCCCGGTTGGGGTTGTCAAACCCGATAGATCTATCAATAGGATTCGCGCTTACATGTTCTTACAACATGTAAATATTAGTTACCAAGCTATTAGGGAAGATATGCAAGGTGGTACAACTCAATGTAGAATATATATTAAGTACTTGTGTCCATGGCGTAAAACATAAAATGCATGTATTCTCATCCCAAAATATTTTTAGAGTTTAAAAATGGGACTATATACTCACGGTAGTAAAAGTATATTAATAATAAGTTTTTAGCTTATTAAAAATATGGCCGTCGTCCTTGGATTCACGAACCTATAACAATAATAATGATTCAGATAATAATACGACATGTGAATAAAATAAAACAAGTTCATAGAATACTTATATATTAATTTTTAACATTTTTATGTTAGTAGCCCTTTGTTAGTAGTCCAAAATAGTCCGAAATGTCCAATAGTCCAATAATCGGTATATATATAATCTTAGAATTACCTCACGACGTATTATATACGTATTGTCTTTGCATCAACCCAGAGACGTATTGTATACTTATTGTCATGGAATGTACCAAGATTATTATATATATATATATATATATATATATATATATATATATATATATATATATATATATATATATATATACAATCTCAGAATTAACTAAGATTATAATATTTTGTTATACTAATGATAACATGTCCAAATATATATAGGATATAGGAAAAGTTAGCAAGGATATGGTTAATATAGTTTTTACAATATAAATTTCGTCCATACAACGTTAATTTTAGCAGATTTTGTTTTGCTCGCCAAATATTCATTACAACTCCGTTTAAAGTGAATCAAATTGCTATGGATTCCTTAAGAAGTTAATTTTTTAACAATTTGAAAAGTTCAGTCCATGTATTAATATTCAGAGTTTTACCCTCTTTTTGTGCCGGTGGACAGATTTGGAAGAATCCCGACACCCACCCAATATATGATTTTTGATAAAATACTTCCCCTTTGTCTAAAATCATGAAAAAAATACTGGAAGTCTTATTTATATATATTAACATATTTCCAAAGTCTTAGCCTCGAATTCAAAGTCTAAGATAGGTTTTTAATTCCCAACCCAAAACAACCCGCTTTTTACCGAATGGATGTTAAGTTTCAAGGTGTTCTTCATATGTACAAGTTATAAGTTCTTATATTAACTTAATATAATATCATAATACATATAAATAAGTGTTATTAGAGTTAAGTTAGAAAGATTAGATTAGTTCTTCAAACAAGTTTAGAATCAACTAAACTATGTTATAGTTTATAAACTCTTATATAGACAGCTATAAACATATTAATTGAACAAGAGTTGAAGTAGAGTGTTTACCTCAAGTTTAGAATGTAAAGTTGCTGGAAAGAAGTAGTAGAACAAAACTTGAGAGAGTTCTTGTAAGTGTGTGTGAAAATTGGAAGTAAAATTTGAAAAATGAATGTGTAAAAATGAGTTAGAAATGGTGCTTATTTATAGGCTTGAAAATTTGGTTTTTAGTGAAAATATCTAAGATAAGTTAAAATGTATTATGTAACACCCTAGGCAAATCCCACATTGCCCACACACATGAGTGATCATGGGATTATAATGTAATACTCACGCTTAAATGACACAACGCGTTTTGGGATCACAGGCAGAGAAGATGTGCGAGTACGTTGCAGTTAAGCGTGCTCGGGCGATAGCACTACCGGGATGGGTGACCTCCCGGGAAAGTGCTTCTCGTGTGTGGTCGCCAAGAAAAAGCCGTGCGCCTGCGGGCAAAGCGGACAATATTGTGGTCATGTTAAGCTGGGGTGTTACAGAATGGTATCAGAGCCACTCATGTGCCGTTGGGGGTGGTGGGACAAACCTCATCGAGGACGATGAGTCCCTAAGGGGGGGGTGAATGTAACACCCTAGGCAAATCCCACATTGCCCACACACATGAGTGATCATGGGATTATAATGTAATACTCACGCTTAAATGACACAACGCGCTTTGGGATTACAGGCAGAGCAGATGTGCGAGTACGTTGCAGTTAAGCGTGCTCGGGCGATAGCACTACCGGGATGGGTGACCTCCTGGGAAAGTGCTTCTCGTGTGTGGTCGCCAAGAAAAAGCCGTGCGCCTGCGGGCAAAGCGGACAATATTGTGGTCATGTTAAGCTGGGGTGTTACATATTATGTCATGGATGACATATTAAATTGATTAGGTCATGGATGACATATTAAACAAATAATTGCAGATTTCTATTGGTATATACCAATAGTAAATACTTCTAGAAGCTGTATATAATACGGGTAAAAATGTCGTATGAATGCGAGTAGAATTCTTGAGAAAATTGAACGAAAATACGAGTATAGCTATCCTTTATATGTATTGGTATATTATAAAGTGTATTTAATACTTGTAAGGATGTATTTATACTCGTAATACATTATATGTAAATACATTTTAACATAAGTTAATTACGTCGTTTAAATAGTAACATATATATTGTTCAAAAACTCTTTAAATTAGTAGTATGAATATATATATATCTATATATATATATATATATATATATATATATATAATACTTTGTTAATATACTTAATGAGATATTTAATTATCATATTTTCAAGTTATATATATATATATATATATATATATATATACACACACACATATATATATATAAAATTAATACAAGTTATGACGTTCGTGAATCGTAAGAATAAAAGGGTGACTAAAAGCTTGTGTAAAACTCTTTCCGGAGGTTCAAGACTTATTAAAATTCATTGCTTATCAAGTCGAAATTATTAAATCATCTAAATAGTATAATCAAGTAGTCGGAAAAATCCGGGTCGTTACACAACTCATTTAAGAGTCTTAGATGGATGATGAACCAAGGTTACATCATATCATTAGTCTTAACACAATTACAAGTTACATTTTCAACTAAAGCTATAAACTTTACTTCAATCAAGAAAGTATGAACATAATATAAGTTAAATAAAGTGATGGAACCCTAAGCTAGAGAGCTTGGATCCTTTTCACACAAGTTATAAGGTCACAAAGCTAGAAAGCTTGAAACTTTAGTGTTCTTGAAGATCTTGAAGCATAAAGCTTGGATCTTTAAGTTACATGAAGATTACAAACACAAGTTTGAATCTTTATAACAAAATAACAAGATTAAAGTTAAAAGATATAGATCTACAAAGTAGGTGAAGATTCAAAGCTAGAAAGCTCGAATCTTCCATGTTCTTGAAGGATTCAAATCCAAGTTTGAATCTACAAGATGTAATCAAGATCAAAGCTAAAAAGCTTGATCCATTATTGATGATGATGAACACGAAAATGATAAGAGAAGAAGGAGAAGAAATTCAAAAACCTACAAGTTTTAGAGTGAGAAAGACTAGAGAGGAAATAAGAGAGTAAGTGTGTGTGAAATATAAATGAGAGCAAGTGTAAAATGGATTAAATAAGGCTTGTATTTATAGGTGAATAAGGTTAGGGGAGGGGGGTTTGGCCGTGATTTTCAAGGAGGACAAGGGAGACCAACTTTTGCTTTTTGGTTAATGGTTGTTTAAAGTTGGTGCTTATGTTAGGATCCCATGCAACATTAAGGATAATACTTGACATAAATGCTAGTATGTTCCCTCTAATAAATGGGCATTTATCTTACATAATAATGGGTCACTAGCTGTTAATAATTGGGCTAATTAAATAGTCCACTAACTAGTGTAGGGTGGGCTAAGGCCCAACAAGGTAGAAAGTCCAACAAGACTAACTAGTAAGCAAAAGTAAATTACTACACGTAATTAAGCATCCAAAAACCCAAGTAATTATTATTATAAAATAATAATTAAGATCTCGTAGTCATAATATTCCGATTATGAAAAAAGTTAAACGTGTACGCAGTACGCAGTTTGTTCGTAACGTCAAGTGACACTAACGGTCATAAAGGCTTTCGGTGATCAAGTTAAGTATCCTACGTACTTAAAGGCACATTTTAACACATAAATGAAAGTAAGTCATGTGTATAAAGATTCCAGAGTATAAAGTAGCACAGTACGCATAAATACGCAGTTTCGCAAAAACACAAGGCACAAAAACAAGTCGAAAAAGTCGGGTCGTTACAGATTTCTTAAGAAATTGATCTTAGACTTAACCTAAATACTATATTAGATAGTATGACCTCTGACCTCATAATATTCATTAGTTTTCAAGCCGGATCACCGTAAACTATCTAAATTGCACTTTTCGAGCTTCGCACCGTATTGCATCAATTGTGAGTTTCATAGTTCCCTTTTTCAAATACTTTTGGGCTGAGAATCATGCTTACTTTTATATACATGTTTTATGTTTTCCAAAACTTGTGTACTGTTTTATTATGCTTTATTTATAAAGTTTGTTTTATAAACATCCTTATTATTAAATAACACTTTATGCATTTCGAAGTTTGTTATATGTGAGTTTTATGCTAAAAAGCCCTTAACTCGGTAGTATTAATTACAATGACTTGTAAGCGCGAATTACTAGAGCAGATCTGTTAGGTTTGACAACCTCACCCTACCTTTAACTGTGGTGCTAGTTACTTCGACACAAAATACATTTGGCATAGTGTATAGTCCAATATAGGGTAAAGGAAAAATCATGTAGGACATTACATGTTGTGTTAAGCTTATTACCGAGTGCTCAGGAAACATATACACTTTGAAACTGTATGGAAACCGTGATAACTGTGAAATCTTATAAACCGTGGAACTGTTTACAAACTTGATATGTTACGAACTACGAACTTATTTTCGTACTTGAAATCTTGAAATCATATTACTTCTAAACTGTTTATGAAGTTGAGATCTTGTGATCTGTTTTACTATCAAACCATTTATGGAACTTAATATTTGTATTACTGTCTCAAACTATTTCAAACTGTTTGAAACTGTGAAAATTTTTGTAAACTTTATACGTTCTATGAACTCACCAACCTTTGTGTTGACGCTTTAGCATGTTTATTCTCTGGTACTTATTGCTTCTGCTAGAACTTTGCTGTTACTTAGAGGTCAAGACCAAGCACTAGAACCAGAGTTAACATCCACGTCAATGGTGATTTTGGCGGGGTGTTACAAAAATCTATTTCATAGTATTGCAATTTAATCATAGGATCATAAATTATTGAGCAAGCAGGTTAACAAAACTAGAAATTGAAGTTTACACGGAGTCAAAAAATAGAGTTCGAAATTTAACCCTATATGATCCTATGCCAAACTTATGTGACAAAAGCATTCATATTTTTTTAACTTTTTAAAGGCAATTTGCAAGATAAATGAGCCTACAATATGGTATTCAGATGATTAACCCACAATCAGAGCCGGGCCTAGGGTAGGGCGGCAAGTGCGGCCGTAATGGGCATTGATAAGGCTAAAAAGGAACATATATTTCATAGCAATATCCCTCCTAAATAATAGGTTTTCATATGTAATTGTATTATATTTTCATTGTAATTGTTTAAATAAATAAGTGCGAAGACAAAAGGCGAAAACGAAGATTTGAAGACACAAACGTCCAAAAAGCTCAAATGTTCAAGATACAATTCAAAAGGTTCAATTTATTGATGAAAAACGTCTAAAAATGACAAGAGTACAAGTTACAAAACGCAAAGTACAAGATATTAAATTGTACGCAAGGACGTTCGAAAATCCGGAACCGGGACATGAGTCAACTATCAACGCCCGACGCAACGGACCAAAAATTACAAGTCAACTATGCACAAGAATATAATATAATATTTAAATAATTATATAAATTATTTATATATTATATATATTTAAAAATTATGTCGACAAGCTATGAGACAAATGATCCTGAGCTGGATTTTCAAACTCCGCGACTCGCGGAGTTTGAAGGCTAAAAACTCCACGACTCGCGGAACTGTCAGAAATCAAAACTCCTATAAAAGGTCACGAATTCTGCGAGTAAAAAAAAACATAATAATAATAATACTCCCTAGTATAATATAAATAAATATAATATATATATATATATATATATATATATATATATATATATATATATATATATATATATATATATATATATATATATATATATATATTAGTGTTATATTAGATTAGTTCGGGTTATGTAAAGGTTATTTTACGGGTTTTAAAGTCGGAGCTCTGTCCGTGTAACACTACGCGATAAATAATCAATGTAAGCTATGTTCTCCTTTTTAAATTAATGTCTCGTACTTAAGTTATTATTATGCTTATTTGAGCCGAAGTAATCATGATGTTAAGCTAAGTATTAGAGATGGGGTAATTGGGTTTTGTACCATAATTGGGGTTTGGACAAAAGAACGACACTTGTGGAAATTAGACTATGGGCTATTAATGGGCTTTATATTAAATAAACGATACCTCGTTAATTTAATATAAAGGTTATGATTTGACGTATCTATATATAACCACATACGCTTAATCGGACACGATGGGCGGGATATCTATAAATACTAATAATTGTTCATTTGACCGGACACGGGGATGGATTAATAGTCAATAGACTCATTAAAACAGGGGTGGATTACATTCAAGGGTAATTGGTGTAATTGTTAACAAAGTATTAAAACCTTGGATTACACACAGTCGATAACCTGGTGTATTCATTAAACAAAGTATTAAGACCTTGTTACAGTTCGAATCCCCAGTTAGTTGGAATATTTGACTTCGGGTATAAGGTTAAATTTGCCGAGCAGTTTATAATTATGACCGATGAACTATTATGGACAAAAACCAGATAGGTTTCAAATACATCCAGGACAAAGGACAATTAACCCAGGACAATAAATTAAAATCAAAACGTCAAACATCATGGTTACGGAAGTTTAAATAAGCATAATATATTTTATTTCATTTTTCCTCGTACTTTTATTTATTGTCATTTTAATTATTGTTATTTATTTTATATTGTTATTTAAATATCGTCATTTACTATACGCTTCGCTTAAAATATAAATCGACAAACCGGTCATTAAACGGTAAACCCCCTTTTATATATTATTATATATGATTATATATATTTTGTACAAATATAGTTGTTTAAAAATATAGTGTGCAATAAGCCCGCTCCCTGTGGAACGAACCGGACTTACTAAAAACTATACTACTATACGATTAGGTACACTGCCTATAGTGTTGTAGCAAGGTTTAGGTATATCCCATTTGTAAATAAATAATTAAAACTTGTGTAATTTGTAACGTATTTCGTAGTAAAATATAGTACTATTTCGTACACCCCGCTGCACACATCAAGTTTTTGGCGCCGCTGCCGGGGACTTTGGCGAAACGCTATATTTTTAATATATATTTGTATAAATATATTTTTAGAAAAACAATATCAAAAAAAAAAAAAAAAAACCGAAAAAAAAATAAAAAATAAAATATATATATATAAATCTAGTTTTACGATTTTTATTTATAAAATTATAAAGTAGTGCTATTTTTATTTTAGTTTTTAAATATAAGTTTTTATTATATAAATATTTAGATTTTAAAACAGAAAAATATAAAACAAAAAAAAAAAACACGTCGTATTAAAAACTGTACCAGAGTTGAATTTTGGAACCCCGCGACTCGCGGGGTTTGCTGCTTGAAATACCGCGACTCGCGGAGCCACCCTGACAGGCGCACCCAGAAACCCTATTTCGCATTAATTACGGAATATTATTAATTATTATTATTTATAAGCCCTATTTAATTTATTATTATTAATATTTAGTTTTATTTTTTAAATTAATTTGTATTTTGTATTTTAATTAGTTTTATTATAAATAAAAATTAATACTTTTATAAAATAATAAAGATAAAAATAATATTTTTATAAAAATTGTACTTTTTACAACTTTAAGTTTATTTTTATTTTTTTTATTTATTTTTATTTGTTTTTAGCATAATATTTGTATTTTTATTGTTCGTAGCTAGTTTTAAGTTCTAGTATTTTGCCGTAGCTTATTTTTATTTTTAGATTTTTAGGCTTTGCCGTTAAATCCCTTAAGTGCTATTTCTTTAGACTAAGATTTAGGTACTTTAGAATTTTGCGACGATTTTAAAATTTTAGTGCCTTTTAAGTCACGACTCGCTACTTTCTTATTTTTATTTTTCGACGTTTCTCGACGCGCATTCTTTTTCTTTCTTATTTCTCGACGCTTTAGTTTTTAGGACTTAGAAATTTTCTCTATTTCTTATCTAATATCTCAAACGGAAAGAAAAATTATTTAAGTGGTTAAATTAATGGACGTTGACAATTTTCTGCTTCGTAGTAATAGTTGGATTTGTTAGTGGCTGAGTTGTGAGCTTCCGATTTAAAGGGTTCTGGCTCCCTGTTGCATCTTTTGGCTATTCGAAACGTGGGCAAAAGCAGAAAAGTCTATTAATTGGACAACTTATATAAGTTTTTCTATTTTTATAACTAATAGGATAATTAGTAAATGCACCACATTGTAGCTAAAATTTGGCCATCGTAATAAAATGGAAAATTTTGAAAACAAGGATATGGAAACTCTTTTTGATATCCAAAATCAATTAAATCAATACTCTCAAACGGGTGTTGATGACAATTCGTTCGGTCAATCTTGGATCACGAATGACGAAACAATAACTGATTGTGAAATCCGTGGAGATTATCACTCAACATGGGAATGTTATTATTACGTTCCTATGGAAAATTACGCACCCACGGAACCTGAATGGAATGATTATGAAGAATACAATTCAAATTGGGATTATTCCCAAGAATATTTTCAAACTCAACAACCAGTAGACGAGGAAAATTACGTGTCTGAAAATTTATTAGACAATATGAAAATCAAACTCGAAGAACTCAATGCTCAAAATGAACAAATGAGAGAGTTTGTAAACCGGCAAGCTGAAACTCTATCAGATTACACACCTGTTGATCTGAGGAGTCGTGTGCAAGAAAATCTCATATCATCGAATTTTGATGAATTCGAGAGCTCCGAATTCACCAATTATCCCGATGATACTTTTTATTCAGCTTTAGCAATTTCACAACATATCGACACATTAGCCTCAATCGATGAAATCATCGATCCATCTATGGATGAAGAAAAAGTAAGGATGACAAATTGGTACTCTTGGGAAAACGATAACATTGAAAATTTTACCCCCGAGACCAAAATGGTGGGACCGATAAGTACCGTTAATGAAGAAGAATTTGCTTCAATCCAGCCACAACCTTCCAACCCAATATTCTCAATAGACGAGTCATCTACCAAAGATGAACTACAAGCTGTAATAGATATTGACACCTCGAATTTCACCCAATTGGGTAATAGAGGTGAAAACTTTGATTCTGAGAATGAACGAAAGGAAGTGTTAGGAATTGTCCACCCTATAGAAATATGTATGTCGGTGTATATCGATCCATTTGACCAAGAACCAGAAAAGAGACATATCCATTTACTAAAAGCTACACTTAAAAAAGAATTAAATAGTGATATTCGGGTGGGTCTAAACTTTAAACCCATTAATATATTTTATACCACCCGAGATGTAAATAACTGGCTCACTATTTTAATTCGTGGAACTTATTCTACCGACTTCACATGTCGTCAGCTAAGTGTGGGGAAGTTTAACCCCACTTAACGTTAAATTAGGGGTTCGGGTTAGTGCATAACTCGTTAATAAACATGCATAATAAGTTAGGGTAAAAGACGCATTTTCAAAAATTATCAAACAGTTCAGAAAAGCAACCGTTTTTGAAGAAAAACATGTGTGATAAAACAAGAAGGAATGAACAATGAGGCGCGCCATCTATCATTCGACGAGCTTTTTAATTACAAACTGGGTATTTTCAATCACTTTTCTACACTAATCACCCTCATGAATTTATAATTATAGTCTGATTTCATGCAAATGAGGGCATTGCATGATCTCAAGTGTGGGGAAGGGTTATAAATTCTCTCGGTTTTATACTTGTCTTATTTTCTAAATATTGTGAAAATTTTAATATTTTTTTCAACTAAATGAATTCAAAATCATGTTTATACATATTTATGAACGATAAAACTAGGTGTTAATGCCGAAATTATCGTTACCTCGGAAAGGACATAAATTGAGAAACAACTAAAACGCTTGAATTTATTTATTAGGATATAAAAAGACGCATAAAAAAACTCAAGTGTGGGGAGAATATACCAAGTTATTCAATAAAAAATTATCTATCACATGTTTCTGTAAAGTTTATTGCAGGTGCTTTTGTTTTGGACTAAATTAACTGTTTTACCCGATTTACTGTAATGAAAGATGGATCTACACGATGAATCAATTCCATCATTAAAAGGAAGTAAAGTCTTCCGAAAAAGACACGCGCTTCTTGATTTAGGTCAAGAAGTTGTCGTCCAGACCAGTTGTAGGTTGACGAAAAATCTAGAAAAGTCATCACTAAAATCAGCAGGAAATCCACGGACCTCAGCATCAAACAGGGTCGCCAAGTGGTCAGACTTATCCTAACCATGAGAGGGTCTGTCTCGTAAAATGGGGAGGGCACCGTGCAAATTAGCTTGATAAGACTAATGAATCAGATCCCCAGAAAGGATAATCTCCTTAAAGATTAAAAATCAGCTTTTAAGACTGATATTACTCAATCCTTGAGATTGACCTTAAAGATTGAGAATTCAAACTCATGGAATTCAATGATATCTAAACTCGAGCTTGAACGAGAAAATATTTTGATCAAAATTATAAACCGATTTGTTTTCTGAAAACCCATTTTCAATGCGTTCATTACCATTGAACGTAAAATCCTAGGAATTCACCTGAAATTCATTAGGTCACCTGAACCAAATCGGGTGTCAACCGTAAGAACGGTGGTTGCATAGCATGGTCGAAGACAGGACCTTGTGCCAGACCGAAAAATTCCTAGGGTGAGCTTTACTATTGCTCCTACAAAGGATAGTAATTGCGTCCGACACGTTATAGACCATAATTAAAAGCATGTCAGGGGACATTGCCTTAACAGTTGCTTGTTCAACGCTTTCCTTTACAACCGGACGGTAGTTTATCGAAAGGTAATATACGGAGCAAGTATACTGGACGTGTTGCTTTCCTAATACAAGGTTAGCAAGTGGGTGACATAAAACCACAAGTGTTGAGCTAAAATTTTCAAATCTGAAACCCACACAACCCACAAAAATATTTTGCAAACACCGGTGAAGGGTTATTCCGGAAAACGTGTCTAGGGTAAAAGCTAGATTGAATTTTTAAAAGATCAAATGTTTTCATAAAGATCCAATTTCCTAACGGATCTAAATTTTCATAGTCATGTGGGACTGTAAACCGCCTTTCAAATGTGCACTTTGCTTTGGGAACCGAAAGTAAATCAGCTATTTGATTTCAAGTGTCGTTGACCTAAACCCGAGGCAACTGTGGATGACACACCCACCTTTAACCATGATTCTATCGTTACTATCATTGTTTATACCACCATATCAAAATCACTGATGTACAAAGTGTGATGAATAAAAAAGTGATTCATGTATGTTTTTATTTCAAATTCTGTATTGCTTGAGGACAAGCAACGCTCAAGTGTGGGGATGTTTGATAAGGCTAAAAAGGAACATATATTTCATAGCAATATCCCTCCTAAATAATAGGTTTTCATATGTAATTGTATTATATTTTCATTGTAATTGTTTAAATAAATAAGTGCGAAGACAAAAGGCGAAAACGAAGATTTGAAGACACAAACGTCCAAAAAGCTCAAATGTTCAAGATACAATTCAAAAGGTTCAATTTATTGATGAAAAACGTCTAAAAATGACAAGAGTACAAGTTACAAAACGCAAAGTACAAGATATTAAATTGTACGCAAGGACGTTCGAAAATCCGGAACCGGGACATGAGTCAACTATCAACGCCCGACGCAACGGACCAAAAATTACAAGTCAACTATGCACAAGAATATAATATAATATTTAAATAATTATATAAATTATTTATATATTATATATATTTAAAAATTATGTCGACAAGCTATGAGACAAATGATCCTGAGCTGGATTTTCAAACTCCGCGACTCGCGGAGTTTGAAGGCTAAAAACTCCACGACTCGCGGAGCTGTCAGAAATCAAAACTCCTATAAAAGGTCACGAATTCTGCGAGTAAAAAAAAACATAATAATAATAATACTCCCTAGTATAATATAAATAAATATAATATATATATATATATATATATATATATATATATATATATATATATATATATATATAAAATATAGATTAGTGTTATATTAGATTAGTTCGGGTTATGTAAAGGTTATTTTACGGGTTTTAAAGTCGGAGCTCTGTCCGTGTAACACTACGCGATAAATAATCAATGTAAGCTATGTTCTCCTTTTTAAATTAATGTCTCGTACTTAAGTTATTATTATGCTTATTTGAGCCGAAGTAATCATGATGTTAAGCTAAATATTAGAGATGGGGTAATTGGGTTTTGTACCATAATTGGGGTTTGGACAAAAGAACGACACTTGTGGAAATTAGACTATGGGCTATTAATGGGCTTTATATTAAATAAACGATACCTCGTTAATTTAATATAAAGGTTATGATTTGACGTATCTATATATAACCACATACGCTTAATCGGACACGATGGGCGGGATATCTATAAATACTAATAATTGTTCATTTGACCGGACACGGGGATGGATTAATAGTCAATGGACTCATTAAAACAGGGGTGGATTACATTCAAGGGTAATTGGTGTAATTGTTAACAAAGTATTAAAACCTTGGATTACACACAGTCGATAACCTGGTGTATTCATTAAACAAAGTATTAAGACCTTGTTACAGTTCGAATCCCCAGTTAGTTGGAATATTTGACTTCGGGTATAAGGTTAAATTTGCCGAGCAGTTTATAATTATGACCGATGAACTATTATGGACAAAAACCAGATAGGTTTCAAATACATCCAGGACAAAGGACAATTAACCCAGGACAATAAATTAAAATCAAAACGTCAAACATCATGGTTACGGAAGTTTAAATAAGCATAATATATTTTATTTCATTTTTCCTCGTACTTTTATTTATTGTCATTTTAATTATTGTTATTTATTTTATATTGTTATTTAAATATCGTCATTTACTATACGCTTCGCTTAAAATATAAATCGACAAACCGGTCATTAAACGGTAAACCCCCTTTTATATATTATTATATATGATTATATATATTTTGTACAAATATAGTTGTTTAAAAATATAGTGTGCAATAAGCCCGCTCCCTGTGGAACGAACCGGACTTACTAAAAACTATACTACTATACGATTAGGTACACTGCCTATAGTGTTGTAGCAAGGTTTAGGTATATTCCATTTGTAAATAAATAATTAAAACTTGTGTAATTTGTAACGTATTTCGTAGTAAAATATAGTACTATTTCGTACACCCCGCTGCACACATCAGGCATCACAAAATTAGGGGCATCAAATTTTTGATTTATTTTTTTTAGATCTAAGAGTAAGGGTTAATGGATGTTATAGGTGAGAAGTGAAAGATGATTCAGTATGGAGAGATGTTGGTAATTGTAAGAGTGGACTCACTAATTTCTTTCCAATTGTTTGTATTTCTTAAAATGATACGTAGTATGTTATTGTCATGGATCACAACTTACTCGAGCCCCACAAGTATCTCGATGGATTATTATTTTTATTTTTATAATTATTATAACAAGATCTAAAACAACACTGCATATATATATATATATATATATATATATATATATATATATATATATATATATATATATATATATATATATATATATATATATATATAAAATCTGTACATTATTATTACTACGTATCTATTTATATTTATAACTATAACAAATACGGTAGGTGTTCACTTTCTAATTACTCCTTGTACAGAGTTATCAATATTATTATTATTATTATTATTATTATTATTATTATTATTATTATTATTATTATTATTATTATTATTATTATTATTATAACGACAATTATTATTATTTTATAGTTAGTTATCATTTATTTATTAGTAAATGAAATTCATTACTCCATATATTTTTTACTAATTTTAGAAGTCTAATGAGGAGAATAAATATGAAACGCTTGTGAAATTTTATACATACAAGATACAAAATGTAACTCAATAAACATACTAATATTTGAACTTTTTAGAAACTTTTATTTAAATTGTACAAAACGCCGTTCAATTTAACTATAGAAGTCTATGTATTTTTACGATTAATTTTTTTTTTTTTTTTTGTAAACAACCACTAATGCACCCCTTAGTTATAATAAGTTTTTAAGAAAAACTTGGGATCTCTTTGAATTTTGATCTTATATTCACTGTTGATATCTAAAGTCTATTTAATTATTATTTCAGTTAGAAACACGTGCAGATATCGTCTTTTGTGATCTATTTTGAGTTTGTAATTCAAAGTTAATCTTTAAAAGTTTAGGGGGCATAGTTCGATTCTTTCTCACTTGGCATACAAATTATCAGGACCGACCCTGCCCACAATTATAGAAATTTTACATGAAGTTAAGTTCTCAATGAAAGTATCAATCGAGAAACAGTCGTCCAGATTATGTCATCCATATTACGTGTGACTAGGGATGACGTTCGATCCATGGATGATATAAATGGATGATAAGTCATAAATGGATATGAATATGGATATAGATAATATGAAAATTAGTGGATCATGCATGAATGACAATTTATCATCCATGGATATTGTTGGTGCATGTAATCCATAGTTCTTAGTCGTTTATCTTTAAATACATTTGGTTATGTAATAACGTAGCCTTTGTGACTATTGAATTGCTATGTGTATGTGTGTGCTTTAACATTTTATTCAATAGTTAAACTGCATACACAGTCGACCGAGTGAGTTCACTCACTCGACCGACTGAGTCACACAGTCGACCGACTGTTTAACACAGTCGACCGACTGTCTAACACAGTTGACCGACTATGTCTGGAGTGCAGTATATATACGGGACGTGACCTCTTTTGAGGGGTTACTCATTCTCTTAACCCTAAATCGTATTGTTTTCGTTCTAGTCGTTCCCTACACCGAAAACCATCGAATACCAACGTTTAAGAGTCGTTCTAATCTAGTTTAATCCTTAGGTTTGACTAATTCGACCCTGACATGACCTATTATTCGGTTAATCTTTGTTCTAGTGATTTCCGCCACTAGATCGAGTTACAAGCGTCCTAAGATCCGTCAAAACAACGTCTATAGATATATCCATTTACGATCAGAAATATATATATACATATAAATATATACATATTTACTCAAATACATGCATATATATTTACATTTTATTACATATGTACACTATAAACTTTTAAAATGTTATCGAAAATATGGATTCCGAAGATACAAGTAGGTGAATAGTATATCTTATATAATTTGTTGAAGATACTTTGATGATTTCATTTCATAATAAAAGTATTTTTAGAAAAATTTAACATCCAATGGATATTATTAACCCGTTTAATCCAACGGATACAGATATGGATGAATGAATTATATTCAAATGGATATGGATATGGACACGTATTTTACAAATTAAATAGATATAGATATGAATATAGGCGCACATGATCAATATTCGATCCATTGTCATCCGAACATGTGACAATTACTTAGTACTTATGGTTTGCACCATGTTATGTTAGGTCCTTCTGATTGACATCTGTTAACAAATCCTGTTAAATCACCTCACCTGCTAGAAATGTAAGGTTAAAGTCGTCATTTCAACCCACTACTATATTTTCCTCTCTGTTTTACCCACCTTCTTTCAAACTTTATCCCGTGATTATTACCAGTTTTTAAATACTATCACCAAAATACCACACACAGCCATTATCTATTCTCCCTTTGAACAAGTTGTATCATTCTCAACCACAAGTCTCATGCCAATAGGAAATAAGTGGATTTTATTATTAACACTACAGTCCCTCTAATTTCCTCACCAGACATCTTATATTTTTAGTTTATACAAAAGATTTAAGAAAAAACAGTGTATCCCACATAGCAATGGCAATGGGCGGAAAAGAATCCGTGACCCGTGGGTACTCGTGCCCGTGACAGGCTGGTATTTATGAAAAATGTACCCGCGGGCACGGGTCGGGTAAAAATTTTTACCCGTTGGCGGGTCACGGCTAGTTTATTAATAAGTGTCTTTTAATTTCGGATATCCGAATATCCGAAAATTTTGAAAAACGAATCCGATATCCGAATCCGAAAAATCGGATATCCGATTTTCGGATATCCGAAAATCCGGATATCCGATTTTTCGGATATTTTCGGATCGGATTTTCGGGTTATTCGGGTTACGGATTCGGATACGGATATTATGAACACCCCTACCCGTCGCGGGTAAAACCCGACCCGTGAATCCGTGATGCCCGTTTGAGCTACCCACGGATATACCCGTTTACACGCATACATATACTTAATTATATATTATATAAATAAATTAACTTTTTGATGTATTTTTATAATTGGTAAAACCCGCGAGTAATGGGTATCCGTTACTAAAAATTAGTAAAAGTGTACATTTTGTAAACCCGCGGGTCACGGGTACTCGTAGGTTACGGGTACGGGCAGAAAAGTTTACCTTGACGGGTAAACGGGTAGCCGCGGGTAAAAAAAAAATCCTGGATGGCTGGTTGTGGGTACCAAGGACCCGTGCCCGTCGTCCGCGGGTGCCGTCCTATTCCCATAGGCCATAAAGCTTCAAACTAACAACCTGTAGGTCAAAGCATTCCTTATATTCCATTAAATCGTACTATCAATTTTGGTTCGTTAGTTGCATCAATTTTGGTTTTAGTTTTGCAAAAATAGTATGGAACTACAACTACATATCTTTTCTTCTATCATTTCTTGTGTAAAATTTAAACTTATTTCTTTAATTATGTACTGTAATTTTTTGGTCTCAATTTTATCGGTTTAAAAACTTCATTATTACGTTATACGTTTTATCAATTTTAGAGTTTTATTCTTTAATTTTTACCAATTTTTTTTTGTCTTCCATGCATCGTTAACGACATAAAGAAACTTTACCTGAATATATTTATATTATTTATTTATTATTTATGAAAGTAAACAGTTTTAATACATTGTAAAAGCAATAGCCAATCATAAATTAAGGACTAGAAGAATATATATTTGAGTTTCTAAACAAACCTACAAGAAAGTTTTACTTTCAGTTCATTGTTTTCTTATTTCTGAAGTGTTTGGAGGATAGTAACAAGTCTAGTGCAAGTGGACCCATTTCCATGCATCAAGTGGACCCAAACTTTTAAATGACAAGTGTGTGTATGCAATGGACAATGACCCAATCTTAAGAATCCACCCTCACCCAATTTCAGCCAATCACCTTTGCATTGCACTCATTTCTTATCTTTATTATCTGACCCCATCACAATCTTTACTCAAGTTATATTTTCACCCCTTAACATTATTTTCTTTTTCATTATTATTATTGTTATTTTTATTTTTAATAAAGTAACGCAAAATTATATAGAAACGAAAACGTATTCTATAAAATACGAATTCAAACAAAAGATACAACAATAATCCGATAAGGAAGGCTCGATACTAGAGAGCGAGAACAATCTACAATTTAAAGTTTAACATTAATAAATATTCGTTTATATATCTATAAATAGAATTATTAATACGGAGTAGTTAACTAATTAGGAATTTGACCTCCATAATAATAATATATAGAAATATAAATTCAATGATACTTTTATTTTATTATTTTAATTTTTAATTCCTTCCATTTTTCTGACAAGAAAATAATAAGATTAACGAAAAGAACTTCAACACAAATATAAATGTAACACCAAATGTATCATAAAATTTCTATATATTAATTGCCATAATATTAATAAACTAATAACCTATTGCCACAACAATAAACATGAGTATATTTTAATATGTAATGATCGTTACACCACTAAATTTGTTCATACACCACTAAACATTCATTATAAAGTTGTACACTATATTATTTAAAACTTATATAATGGTCTATATATAAAACTCAATAGTATAAGAAACATCATCCCATCCTATTTTTAGTAATTTATCAACTAATGGAATTAATCATACCATGTTCACACTTAATTTTATCTGCAAAGAGCCAAAGATGAATCATACTGTGTTTTTTTTTTTTTTTTAACGACGATATCGACATCGAATCCTCTTATTATCACCCACACACACGTTAAGAGGAAACTCAATTCGCGTTGATCATACTGTTGTTTCAATCATGGTTAAAAATAAATATAAAGAATTATTTTTATTTGTTCATATACAAATCCTTGAAAAAATTAAAGGACCAAAAAAGTATTATCTTCAAACATCAAGGATACATTTCACAAATAATAATTCACACCCATCCTTCAAATTCATACTTGTATCCCCTGTTTTCTTCCATTTGTAACCTCTCATTCATCACTGACACACTCAAACACACTCTCCATTTATTAAAAAAAAAATTATAAATAAAAAAAAAAAAAAAAAAACAAATGGCCACCACTTCTCTCCAATCGTTAAACTACCGCCACCAGACACCACCGCTAAACCGTCGTCAACGATGCTCACTAGACTCCCTTCCACCACCATCACTCTCATTTTCAATTAAATCAAACACATTCAAAACCTACTCACTCGCCACGTCATCATCCACCTCCTCCACGTCATCAACAACCTTCGACGTCCTCACTCACCACCTCACCACCAACAACTTCCGAGAAGCCGATAACGAAACTCGCCGTCTACTAATCCAACTCGCCGGAGACTCCGCCGTGAAACGAGGATACGTATTCTTCTCAGAAGTACAATTCATCTCAGAATCAGATCTTAAAGCAATCGATACGTTATGGAGAAACAACAGTAATAACAAATTCGGTTACTCCGTTCAAAAACGGTTATTTGATAAATCAGATAATGATTTTACGAAATTTTTTATTAGAGTTGGATGGATGAAGAAACTTGATACGGAAGTTGTACAGTACAACTACAGAGCGTTTCCTGAGGAATTTATTTGGGAGTTAAATGATGAAACGCCAGAAGGTCATCTGCCGTTAACCAATGCGTTACGTGGGACCCAGTTGCTGAGCTGTATTTTTAGTCATCCGGCTTTTGCTGAAGAAGAACAAAATGTTGTTGAAGAAGAACAGGAGGAAAAAAGTAAGCAGAATGTTGTGAAAGGAGGAGGAGGAGTTTTTAAGCCTAATTATAGTTTTTGATTATTATTCAATTAATTAAACTATAATAATTTTGTTATTTATATTTGTAATATGTGATTGTAATAGTGTGTTGAATTGGATACTGATTTGTTTGTAATATTATTGGATTGTTTGTCCAATTGTTTTTGTATACTAACAGAAATAAAGAATTTTAAGGGTTGTTCTGCTTGGTTTGTGAAAGAGCATAGGCGGAGCGCCTGAATGAATGATAAATTTACTCACCTTTGGCTTTCGAAGTCGACCCGAGGATAGAAATGATGCAAAAAATACAGACTCCAAAAGAGGAAGAGCTAGTAGTAAATTGCCTAATGTTTTCAAAGTAGCTCAACTTCGTACGCATCCGACATAAATCATATATCTCATAGAGGTCGTATATATTTTTGTTGGTACCTCGTTTCTATACGAACATTCGTTTTTTTCACCATATATATATATATATATATATATATATATATATATATATATTGGTTGGTAGTAATAGAATGCTTTCATTATCTAAAATGATTCCACCAAATAATTAAACCCGACAGCTCAAATGATTGGAACCACCAGATTTATTTGTCTGTAACATTCACCCCAGCCCACAAGCACAAATCCTCAACGCGAAATATAATCCCAAAGTAATCAAAAGACTCAAATATAGTAAATAAAGAAGGCGGTAAGACACTCGCAGAGTTCCTCAAAGTCTAATAGGGTCCTCAAACGAAAATGTTAATCTCGACAAAAAAGGGGAGCATAGTTCTTCCATACCAACTTAGTTGCCCATCACTGCTATTTGCATAACGACCGGGACACCAAAGGTTGACCCTAACCCGGTCCTCTCGGGCGACGAATTCTTGTGTGGAAAAAAGAAATAAAAGGCCCACTTTCATCACATACTCAAATTGTCTGCTTGAGCTAACCACACGACATTCAATCGCCCAAACAAACGAACGAAAATCCCAACTACGGATATATAAGAGCCAAAACTGCCAAGGGCATCCCATCTAGCTTAAGCAGCGAGATTATCAGGAATACGACGTGGTTCTTTCAGGCTGGAAGCAGGTCGGGCCCTAAGGGCGGGCATTTTGTGCAATGCGTAGAGTTAGACACTTTTTTGAAGTGTGATAATGATAAGTCCACTCGATAAGTAAAACTTCCAGGAAGAGGAAAGATCTCCCGAGATTTTTCATCTCATTCCATTCAAGTGCCTCAACTAGTTACCAATGTCAAAAACGAGAGGAAAAAGCAATGTAAAGTTAGAATTAGGATTATGGTAGGGTTATAAGATATGAAAATAGTGTTGTCATGTCGAATTAAACAGAGATCCATGTGCTCGTCGTCGTTCGGCCCGTTTAGAGGAAAAGAAAACTAGAGAGGATTAGAGAATAAACGAAGTAAAGCTTAACTTGCTTGAACATCCAAGGTTCAAATAACTCATGGCCTTTATGTCCATGTCCTAATTGACCTCCCGAAGGGATATGTGATTTGCCAAATCTCAAAATTAGCATTTTGTTTTTCTAGTGAGCATATATCATTCAACCACAACGGGCTCAAATGTGTGGCTCAGAATTTCTTAGGGCCTTAGCTACAAAATGGTGCTTAGCCTCAGCTCTTTATATTATATTATACCATACATACTTTGCTATGTTATTCTAGTGGAGTTTGAGTTGCGTTTGGGAATTCACTTGATGTTGCGGGTATTGGTGATCTCGTGGTTAGACACTTGGATTATGCTTAGATCTTGAGGAATGTGAGGTTCATCCCCAAGTACACGAGGAGGTTAATATCGGTTGGGAAATTTGATGATGAAAGGTGTCATGTTCTATTTGGGGATCAGAGGTGGATGGTATTTAAAGGATGTCTTGTAGTTGCTCGCAGGTACAAGAGGGAAACCATGTATATGGTTGATTCCTTCCGAAGAATGGCTAGGTGGTTTTGTAGGTGCTAATTTCCTAGCGTGCTAATGTTTTCTAGTATTGTTGATGTGACGACCCGGAAATTTCCGATCAAATTTAAACCTGATCTTTATATGTTTCCGACACGATAAGCAAAGTCTGTAATGTTGAACCTCAAAATTTTTGAACTGTTTTAATCTATTCATTTACTCTTTGACTAATTCCGACGATTCACGAACAACTAGTTGTATATATATATATATATATATATATATATATATATATATATATATATATATATATATATATATATATATATATATATATATATATATATATATATAATTTTAAAATATATATAAATATGAAATTTGATACGTATAACTTGTTATATTATTATTATAAATATTATTATCATTATCATTAAAAATCATTATTATTATTATAACTATCATTATTATTATTATTATAAAAATAATACAATTTATTATTATTATTAGTATTAATATTATTAATATCATTTTTTATAATAATAATAATAATAATTATTATTATTAATCATTAATAATAATATATGATTACTTTAAATTGTTGAATACCCGTGAAGTTATGAAGGAGGAATCTGTTATACTGAGCTGTCATTCAATCATTCTATACATGCATGATATTTTAATTAGAGTTACTGTGTTTAGTTGATTCGATTGATTAGTATTACTGTTATTGATTGAGTTGACTATGTAAAAATCATATAGGTAATATATAGATTGCACATATACAACTTTTACATACATCACTCATTTGCACAAGATACTTGAAGCCATTTCCATCTATCTCTTTTCTATTACACCTGCAAATCATTATACGGGAATCTAACCTTCACTACCACCACGATCACTTGTGTTTTCTTCGACTAAGTTGTGTGCTAGTTGCTTTTCGGCTCAAGGAAACCACCCGAACATCAAACTATAAACCATTCTTTGATCCAAGAACTTGTGTGATCTTGTATGTATCAAAACCCACCACATATGGTCTATTGTTCTTGTTTGCTTGACAACCTCACTATCACTTCTTATCGATCACTTCCATTCTTGACACCTCTTTTTGTCACGACATCATGATCATACAACAAATCTATCCTTCATCACCATGAAACTACACGCCACCCTAGCAGTTGCTCCTACTACCTTCTGCTTCAAAACGAAAGCCATAAACCATCATGAGTTACCATCACTTTCTTGTTCAAGACACCATGACTAGTAAATCGATTAATCAAGGTTAACCGTCACCCTTTTTATTCCTTTATGTTACCACCATGACACCCTTACAACCATCACCACATCGAAACTCATCAATATCATCATCATCATCAAACGTTTGTTGCTTCTTACTATTTCTCCATACATGACCATGTACCAACACCAACACTATAACAACCATCACAAAATAAACTGTTGTGTTCAATGATTCCTGTTTATGATCGAGCATGAACAACCTATGAACTACAATTCCACGTTACTGCTAAGCTGTATTTTACACGATCAAGTAAGCTACTGTAATCAATTCTATTTTGAACCGATAATAAACACTATACTCAACACCATCATGAAACCCACCAAATAACTGCTACATCTGTTTTTTCTATTTCCTTTTCAAATGCAAACCATCATCTGCTAAACTACTTCTGATTACAACCGATAACATGATATTAGTGATGTTGATGATCGATAAATAAATACGATAATAGAATAGCATTTATTATCCTTACCCACTTTGATGAAACCCTACAATCGCCTCCTGCAAACCAATCCTTATTACTATTATTTAACCCTAACACACACACATGCTGCTATGAATTAAATATATAGCCTGCGTAGACGATTTCAGCTAAATTGCTTTGCGTGTTCTTTTCTTCTGATAGCCAACAGCGATTAAACAAACCACCCACTTGTTGTTATTGTTACTTTATGCAAATTCTGGCTGACCAAGACAAATCACGGATACCTTTTGATATATATATTTTTTAACCGATCCATTAAATTAAAGCAAGGAATTAGTGGGGTTGTTAGAAGTTAAATGGAGTTAAACACTCGGTGGACTCCACTATTGGAATATAAGGGATAAGTTTGTTTGTATTCTTTTTGTTCGGTTTACAACAGATCCTCAATCTCTAGTCAAATGTTAAACAAGTGGAAACCAAACCCCACATGATTAAAAGAAAAGAAAGGGACCGTCCCATGAAAAGAAGCACAAGAACCGGATCCTTTTGCTTGTATCTGTTGGACCGAACGAAACTTTTCATGTTTACATGTTGGGATTATGGAAGCCATTTAATCAAATTAAGTGGGTTAATTAATTGTTGGGTCAGTTAAATTATTAATGGCCGTGACCAATTTCTTTCTATTTGATAAACTGGAACGAAATCGTTAATGAAGGTGAAAACGTGATGTTTGATTGTAATGATCATGATGATGATCACGTGAAATAGATAATGATATAATGAAGGATTAATGATGATGATTGAAGGTTGCTGCTCGAAATGGGTTAAAAGAATTTAATCCGAAAAGATAATCAGAAAAATATGAGCAGTTAAATGGTTTGGATGTGGGTGATTAAGCGAGAGGTCTCGAGTTCGAGCCCTGTCTGGGGCATTTTGTTTTTAAGAAAAGCTTTTGAGGTAGTTAAGTTACACTATTATTATTATTATTATTATTATTATTATTATTATTATTATTATTATTATTATTATTATTATTATTATTATTATTATTATTATTATTATTATTATTATTATTATTATTATTATTATAATTAAAGGTCTCGAGTTCGAGCCCTGTCTGGGGCATTTTGTTTTTAAGAAAAGCTTTTGAGGTAGTTAAGTTACACTATTATTATTATTATTATTATTATTATTATTATTATTATTATTATTATTATTATTATTATTATTATTATTATTATTATTATTATTATTATTATTATTATTATTATTATTATTATTATTATTACCATACTAACATAAATATTATACTTATTATTATTATTATCATAAAAATGAGTATTATGATTATCACTATTATTATTATTATTATTATTATTATTATTATTATTATTATTATTATTATTATTATTATTATTATTATTATTATTATTATTATTATTATTATTAATACCATTATTAGTATTATTATCAAAATATTCATTTTTAAAATTATTATTATTAACAAAAGTATTTTTATTAAAATTATCATTTTCATTATTATTATTATAAGTATGATTATCATTAAAAACTATCATTATTGTTATTATCAACATTACTACTAATATTACTATCATTATAAGTATTTGTTTTTTTTGAATCATAATTATTATTATTATCATTATTAAGTATATTTACTAATATTATTATTATAAAATAATACAACTTTTTATTTAATAATATTAATACTATTTTATCAAATGATTTTTAGTTATATAAACACTATAGTTAATACATATAACACATCGATATTAACGTTTTATAATAAATACTAATTATTTAATTAAAATACATAAAATAGAAATATTTAAATTATTTATTGATAAAACATATAATTTATTAAAATAACAATTAAATCACTAACTAAAATATAAAATTGTTCGATTACCATTATATGTGTTAATATATATATATATACCTGATATAGGTTCGTGAATCCGAAGCCAACCCTATACTTGTTCAATGTCATCATATGTATTTTTACTACAAAATACAGTATGGTGATTTTATTTGCTCCCTTTTTAAATGCTTTTGCAATATATATTTTTGGGACTGAGAATACATGCGCTGCTTTTATAAATGTTTTACGAAATAGACACAAGTAATTGAAACTACATTATATGGTTGAATTGATCGAAGCCGAATATGCCCATTTTAAACTTGGTAGCCTAAGAATTAGGGAACAGACCCCCTAATTGACGCGAATCCTAAAGATAGATCTATCGGGCCCAACAAGCCCCATTATGGAATTTGGAATGCTTTAGTACTTCGAAATTATCATGTCCGATGGGTGTCCCGGAATGATGGGGATATTCTATATGCATCTTGTTAATGTCGGTTACCAGGTGTTCAAACCATATGAATGATTATTTTTGTATGCATGGGATGTATATTTATGGGAAATGAAAATCTTGTGGTCTATTAAAATGATGAAAATGATTGATTATGATAAACTAATGAACTCACCAAACTTTTGGTTGACACTTTAAAGCATGTTTATTCTCAGGTATTAAAGAAATCTTCTGCTGTGCATTTGCTCATTTTAGAGATATTACTTGAAGTCATTCATGACATATTTCAAAAGACGTTGTATTCGAGTCGTCGAGTTCATCAAGATTATTATTAAGTCAATTATAGTTGGATATATTATGAAATGATATGCATGCCGTCAACTTTCGATGTAAAGCAAGTTTATCTTTTAAAAACGAATGCAATGTTTGTAAAATGTATCATATAGAGGTCAAGTACCTCGCGATGTAATCAACTATTATGAATCGTTTATAATCGATATGGACTTCGTCCGAATGGATTAGGACGGGTCGTTTTAGTTGGTATCAGAGCGGTGGTCCTAGCGAACCAGGTCTTGCATTAGTGTGTCTAACTGATAGTCGTTAGGATGCATTAGTGAGTCTGGACTTCGACCGTGTCTGCATGTCAAAAGTTTTGCTTATCATTTTTGTCGGAAATCATCTGCTTATCATCCTTAGAAAATTACCTGCTCATTATTCTTAGTCTAGACACGTTTACTGCATTGACTGCATGAATATCGTATAGACAAAATTCATATCTTAGCGTATCTGTTATTGTTACCTTTGCCTGACAGCTTCCGTTGATTCCTCCGTAACTTATGGGATTTTAGTATTATATATGCATATGTAAATTATGTATTGCAGGGTACTAATCTACATCCTATAATCTATTTCTTATCGAAAATCCTTCATCTGATCGTACGAAATGGAACTCGTCACTAGTTCAAGTTCTTTGGAACCCGACAACTATTTCGATAGGGAGTTTCACCTAAGCTCCGAAAGCAGTGTCACCAGAATGAATCAACCAATCATCCATCCCCAATTTATCTGATGAGTTCGTAGTCGATTTAATCAATGGAGACGCGAAGAATGCGATCCTTCCATCAACTGAAATCACCTCTTGGCAAAGAACCGGAAGCACTTACCGGCGAACCTGTTCGAGACACCATTTTCTCTCTAATTTCCAGAATATCTCGTCACGATTATATTCTATCCACAATTCTAAACCTTATTCATCCACTCATTCTGACCGACAATCATCCCGGAATAATGGAAGAAGTCAACGAACTTCGCACTCGAGTAATCAATTTGAAAAATATGGTGCAAAATGTACCAGCTTCTACAACATCAACGACATCAACAGTACCACCATCGGCAGCATCAGCAGCATAACCAGTACCACCACTAACAACAACATCCACATCACACGTCTCGACATCACAATCTATACCTCGAACATCAACATCATACGCACCATAGATACCAAGGAGTATCAACAACAATTAACACTGAAGTATTGATCCATAACTTCATTGAAGAAATCTTCTGCGAAGAATATGTGATTCCTAATAATTAACGATGAAGTATTGATCCATAACTTCATTAATATTCTGCGAAGAATATGTGATTCCTAATAATTAACGATGAAGTATTCATAACTTCATTAATATTCTGCGAAAAATATGTGGTTCCTAATAGTTTTAGAGATTACTTATTCTAACTCAAACCGAAAATCATATGAGTTTAATATCATATTAACTCATTAAATTCATGATTTAATCTGAAGAAAATATATATGTATTTATATTTTCATAAAGATTGTAATTAAAAGATTCTCTTGTACAAACTGTTAATGGTGACAATATTTTAACGGGTAGGTAATACCCGAGGAATATTTAGATTTCACATTAATAAGTTCCAATGTACATTCTTCAATTTAGATTCAGCAGTCATTAACAATACTGCTCAAATCCACACATATACGTATCCGTTCACCAAAGAGCAACTATTTTCATTCAAATTCAATTTTATATTCAGATTTTGACCGATCAGAATCCAAGTCAAGATTTGACAAGTGGCATAATAAAGAGAATAATGAACAAAATAAAATTTATTAGTAACCAATTAATTAACTACGTAAAACTTTAAACCTATACAAACCAAATCCTAGCTAACTGTTTCTAGCTAACTGTTCCTACATCCGTTATGACCATTTCCTTATAATATACTAGTCTTTGATGAATTATTGGACTACTATCGTTGGACAATTAAAAAGTATTAAAAGAGTAGGAAATATTAATTACAACACATTTTGACTTAAAATATCGTTAATAAATTACATCTACTACAGTTAAATATTTCCTCAAGTTTGCCACTTGATTTCATCTTAAACCTCATTTGTATCTTGACGATTACAATCCTCGTTCAAACCTTTCATGATTCTTGAAAACACCTCAATCGAGAGGATGAATCAACCGCACTTCATCTACGGAAGGAAAGATTTATAGATATGCACCTGAAAACACTCTGAACCTGAGTAAACGTTAACACTTATCCGTGCTAGCTCCTTTGGCATTGTTGTTACTGAAAATAACCTTGCAATTCTTTTCAAATTAGTCAATTTTTTCACAGCTCCAGCAAATCAACATCGACTTTTCAGTCGGACTAGCCTTATTATAACCTTGATATATATGCGTGCTCTTTTATTGTTACCGGGAAACCTTTTATATTCCACCATATTACCAACAGCGTTTAATCATCTAAAAACACAATTCTCTTGAAACCACCTCGGATTGATAACCGACAATTCAGATATGGCTGCATTAAATGCAGAGGAAACATTAAAATTGTAGATGACCTAAATGGCCAAAAGTTTGACGATAAAGAATGGAATGTTGGGAACGCTTGATAGAGAATTTGGCACTGAAAAATGGGTTGAGCAAACCATGAGGGAGATCAAGAATAAATACAAGGACCAAACCCTATATTCAAAGAATCCAGGTAATTCTGGGTCCGATGAAATCTTTAGAGAATATCTTGCTCCGAAGTCATGTTAAATTTTCCGGAAAATTTTTCTTCATCAACCTTCGAACTTAGAAATTCCAAAATATCATCATAAATATCTTCGATATTTCTGAGGATATTTTCATAAATATTCTTGTCTGAAATTATCTACCTCTTCGTGTTTTCTGTATTTCATTATATTGGAAACTTCAGTAAAATCTAAGTATAAATTATGAATGAATTGTGGAGAAGTGTTGGGAATTGAAGCATGAGTTAGTATAATATAATGGCGCTTGGCCAACGTGATTATATTACAGTGAGTCATGCTGAGTTTCTAATGAAACGTGATGATGGTTCACAGTAGATCATACCATCATCATGTGCCATGTTACATAACTCTTTCATTCTAATTAACCTCTGAACATATCAAGAAAATATATTCTTGATAGTTCTATTCTCAGTGATTCTGAAAATTTGACAAATCAAATCATGCTATTACGTTCTTTCTTAATTAGAACATTAAGTTCATTCGAAACTCCATACTTACAAATTCTGGACCGTTACTCGCTTTACTAGAGGTCGAGAAGAGAAGAAAAAGGCAAAGAGCTCCGAAACATAAGGGAAGATATAAAACCCGACAACAACACAGAAATCACAAATCGTGTACATTAACACGAATATCAATATAAAGACACGGGAGTATGATAAATACAATAACCCCAAGGTAATAGTAGAAGTGAATAGATTCCTCCGGCGGTAAATGGAAAAGAAGAATGACAGATGCGATAGTTAGGAAAATATCAAGAATCAGAACTGGATGGAGCATTTTCACAATATTTTTGGAAGTAGGAATAGAGGAAGAAAGTGTAGGAATGGTGAAAATAATGGAACGGAAGAGTTTAATTTATAATGAAAATATCAGACATAGCAATCGAGCAGATCGTCGCATTTAATTGAAGAGATCTTAATATCCTTATTCACCGAAGAATCAGATCTCACTCAGATTTCGAAGATTTTCTTTAAATTCATTGAATTCCGGAATTCGACAGTGGCTACATCAAATGTCAAGATGAGTCTTTATTTCTCATTTCACTCTTTTGTGATAGCTTCACTCGTACGCTTCGCGTAATCGAATTGTTTTATCCATATTTTTCAATAATGATAAAACCCTATGTATCGACTCATATTCGTCATGAAAACATTTTTATGGTTAGCCATGATGACCTTGATCAAATTTCGGGACGAAATTTCTTTAACGGGTAGGTACTGTGACAACCCGAAAATTTCTGATCAAATTTAAACATGATCTTTATATGTTTCTGACACGATAAGCAAAGTCTGTAATGTTGAACCTCAAAATTTTTGAACTGTTTTAATCTATTCATTTACTCTTTGACTAATTCCGACGATTCACGAACAATTAGTTGTATATATATATATATATATATATATATATATATATATATATATATATATATATATATATATATATATATATATATATATATATATATAGGGATTGGTTCATCTACATGAAACCTTAAAATACATAAAGTAGGAAGCCACTCTTTTGTTGACACATGTCCACCTAAATTAAGGGAAGATATTATAACTTAAAGGATAATTTAGTCAAATGCAAAATAAAATTGAAATACATTTTTAAATATTGTAATATAATTAAATCAAATGCAGATCAAATTATTACTTTACTTATATTATTAAAATAAAAATGAATTTCCAAACTCTGTTCTTCTAAAACGGAAGTTGTACGCATTTTGATTTTATAGTGCTTATGTATTGGTTTGATGATAATAATAGATAATAGATGTTTACATAGTTTTGAAAGTTGTAGCTTTAGACTGAAACTAATTAATCAGTCATCGTTAAATTCATATTATATTGATCATAGATAGATAAATAAAGTCAAAACCAAATTAAAATAACTTGAGTGCGTTTAGAGAAGGGACCATGGCTCTACCCAAGCTATGTGGTATGATGAAACAGAAAGCTCCACATTGTTAACCAATTTTCTAATTCATTCTTTTGTTAAAGGTTCGGAAAAAATATGTACGGAGTATACAATTCAATAAGTATACACGAAAAATTTGTGCATCATTTATTTTTAAAAGTGTGCATCATCTGTTGTATAAGTTTCATAATCATATTTTTAAGCGTTATTGCATCAATCTTCACGAGCAGATCCCTCCCTCCATCATCGAGAGTTTCATAAGTAGATCTTAACACCGGTAAGGAAAGTGATCATCATCGTTGTGCATCGATTTTTGGCGTTTATGTATCAGTTTAGAATTGTAAGAGTATCATTTTCAAAAGTTTGTAAGCATAAAGATATGTTCGTTAACTTTGTTTTTGAATTTGTCTACAAGTTGTGGCTATATATATAAGTTGCATCAATTATAACATCCATACAAAACCTCTATTATGTATCAATTTTAACTGTGCATTATATTTGAGCATTTGTGCATCAAATTTTTTTCATATAACTAATAACTTATAATACGGAATATTCATGTATTACGTATCAATCAAATTAACAATTTATAAGAGGCATCTATTGTGTATATGCAAATTGATACTCGTATATATATACAGTGTATGCAAAATGATTTAATTATTGGTACGTTTTTAGAAATACAAGCGGCGACTTAAAAGCCACATATTTAGATCGTGAAACGTGAATGGAAGGATATGTTAAAGATAATTATACCCTTAAGTGTATATCTTTAAATGAAATTACACAAAAATCTCTATATTTAAAAATATGGATCCGGTTCAAATTGACGGCTAGATCTCAATCCTATCCTATGTAGTTTAAGAGTATTTGTAGAATAACCACTCCCTATATATATATATATATATATATATATATATATATATATATATATATATATATATATATATATATATATATATATATATATATATATAATTTTAAAATATATATAAATATGAAATTTGATACGTATAACTTGTTATATTATTATTATAAATATTATTATCATTATCATTAAAAATCATTATTATTATTATTATTATTATTATAACTATCATTATTATTATTATTATTATTATTATAAAAATAATACAATTTATTATTATTATTAGTATTAATATTATTAATATCATTTTTTATAATAATAATAATAATAATAATAATTATTATTATTATTATTATTATTATTAATCATTAATAATAATATATGATTACTTTAAAATGTTGAATACCCGAGAAGTTATGAAGGAGGAATCTGTTATATTGAGCTATCATTCAATCATTCTATACATGCATGATATTTTAATTAGAGTTACTGTGTTTAATTGATTCGATTGATTAGTATTACTGTTATTGATTGAGTTGACTATGTAAAAATCATATAGGTAATATATAGATTTCACATATACAACCTTTACATACATCACTCATTTGCACAAGATACTTGAAGCCATTTCCATCTATCTCTTTTCTATTACACCTGCAAATCATTATACGGGAATCTAATCTTCACTACCACCACGATCACTTGTGTTTTCTTCGACTAAATTGTGTGCTAGTTACTTTTCGGCTCAAGGAAACCACCCAAACATCAAACTATAAACCATTCTTTGATCCAAGAACTTGTGTGATCTTGTATGTATCAAAACCCACCACCTATGGTCTATTGTTCTTGTTTGCTTGACGACCTCACTATCACTTCTTATCGATCACTTCCATTCTTGACACCTCTTTTTGTCACAACATCATGATCATACAACAAATCTATCCTTCATCACCATGAAACTACACGCCACCCTAGCAGTTGCTCCTACTACCTTCTGCTTCAAAACGAAAGCCATAAACCATCATGAGTTACCATCACTTTCTTGTTCAAGACACCATATCTAGTAAATCAATTAATCAAGGTTAACCGTCACCCTTTTTATTCCTTTCTGTTACCACCATGACACCCTCAGAACTTTCACCACATCGAAACTCATCAATATCATCATCATCAAACGTTTGTTGCTTCTTACTATTTCTCCATACATGACCATGTACCAACACCAACACTATAACAACCATCACAAAATAAACTGTTGTGTTCAACGATTCCTGTTTATGATCGAGCAAGAACAACCTATAAACTACAATTCCACGTTACTGCTAAGCTGTATTTTACACGATCAAGTAAGCTACTGTAATCAATTCTATTTTGAACCGATAACAAACACTATACTCAACACCATCATGAAACCCACCAAATAACTGCTACATCTGTTTTTCTGTTTCCTTTTCAAACGCAAACCATCATCTGCTAAACTACTTCTGATTACAACCGATAACATGATATTAGTGATGTTGATGATCGATATATAAATACGATAATAGAATAGCATTTATTATCCTTACCCACTTTGATGAAACCCTACGATCGCCTCCTGCAAACCAATCCTCATTACTATTATTTAACCCTAACACACACACACACATGCTGCTATGAATTAAATATATAGCCTGCGTAGACGATTTCACCTAAATTGCTTTGCGTGTTCTTTTCTTCTATTAGCCAACAGCGATTAAACTCACCACCCACTTGTTGTTATTGTTACTTTTTGCAAATTCTGGCCGACCAAGAAAAATCACGGATACCTTTTGATATATATTTTTTTAACCGATCCATTAAATTAAAGCAAGGAATTAGTGGGGTTGTTAGAAGTTAAATGGAGTTAAACACTCGGTGGACTCCACTATTGGAATATAAGGGATAATTTTGTTTGTATTCTTTTTGTTCGGTTTACAACAGATCCTCAATCTCTAGTCAAATGTTAAACAAGTGGAAACCAAACCTCACATGATTAAAAGAAAAGAAAGGGACCGTCCCATGAAAAGAAGCACAAGAACCGGATCCTTTTGCTTGTATCTGTTGGACCGAACGAAACTTTTCATGTTTACATGTTGGGCTTATGGAAGCCATTTAATCAAATTAAGTGGGTTAATTAATTGTTGGGCCAGTTAAATTATTAATGGGCCGTGACCAGTTTCTTTCTATTTGATAAACTGGAACAAAATCGTTAATGAAGGGGAAAACGTGATGTTTGATTGTAATGATCATGATGATGATCACGTGAAATAGATAATGATATAATGAAGGATTAATGATGATTATGAAGAATAGATGTCGTGATTGATGATGATGATTGAAGGTTGCTGCTCTAAATGGGTTAAAAGAATTTAATCCGAAAAGATAATCAGAAAAATATGAGCAGTTAAATGGTTTGGATGTGGGTGATTAAGCGAGTGGTCTCGAGTTCGAGCCCCGTCTGGGGCATTATGTTTTTAAGAAAAGCTTTTGAGGTAGTTAAGTTACATTATTATTATTATTATTATTATTATTATTATTATTATTATTATTATTATTATTATTATTATTATTATTATTATTATTATTATTATTATTATTATTATTATTATTATTATTATTATTATTATTATTATTATTATTATTATTATTATTATTATTATTATTATGATTGTTGTTGTAATTATTATTATTACTATACTAACATAAATATTATACTTATTATTATTATTTTCATAACAATGAGTATTATGATTATCACTATTATTATTATTATTATTATTATTATTATTATTATTATTATTATTATTATTATTATTATTATTATTATTATTATTATTATTATTATTAATACCATTATTAGTATTATTATCAAAATATTCATTTTTAAAATTATTATTATTAACAAAAGTATTTTTATTAAAATTATCATTTTTATTATTATTATTAGTATGATTATCATTAAAAACTATCATTATTGTTATTATCAACATTACTACTAATATTACTATCATTATAAGTATTTGTTTTTTTTTTGAATCATAATTATTATTATTATCATTATTAAGTATATTTACTAATATTATTATTATAAAATAATAAAACTTTTTATTTAATAATATTAATACTATTTTATCAAATGATTTTTAGTTATATAAACACTATAGTTAATACATATAACATATCGATAATAACGTTTTATAATAAATACTAATTATTTAATTAAAATACATAAAATAGAAATATTTAAATTATTTATTGATAAAACATATAATTTATTAAAATAACAACTAAATCACTAACTAAAATATAAAATTGTTCGATTACCATTATATGTGTTAATATGAATATGTATATATATATATATATATATATATATATATATATATATATATATATATATATATATATATATATATATACACACCTGATATAGGTTCGTGAATCCGAAGCCAATCCTATACTTGTTCAATGTCGTCATATGTATTTTTACTACAAAATACAGTATGGTGAGTTTCATTTGCTCCATTTTTAAATGCTTTTGCAATATATATTTTTGGGACTGAGAATACATGCGCTGCTTTTATAAATGTTTTACGAAATAGACACAAGTAATTGAAACTACATTATATGGTTGAATTGATCGAAGCCGAATATGCCCCTTTTAAACTTAGTAGCCTAAGAATTAGGGAACAGACCCCCTAATTGACGCGAATCCTAAAGATAGATCTATCAGGCCCAACAAGCCCCATTCTGGAATTTGGAATGCTTTAGTACTTCGAAATTATCATGTCCGATGGGTGTCCCGAAATGATGGGGATATTCTATATGCATCTTGTTAATGTCGGTTACCAGGTGTTCAAACCATATGAATGATTATTTTTGTCTCTATGCATGAGACGTATATTTATGGGAAATGAAAATCTTGTGGTCTATTAAAATGATGAAAATGATTGATTATGATAAACTAATGAACTCACCAACCTTTTGGTTGCCACTTTAAAGCATGTTTATTCTCAGGTATTAAAAAAATCTTCTGCTGTGCATTTGCTCATTTTTGAGATATTACTTGGAGTCATTCATGACATATTTCAAAAGACGTTGTATTCGAGTCGTCGAGTTCATCAAGATTATTATTAAGTCAATTATAGTTGGATATATTATGAAATGATATGCATGCCGTCAACTTTCGATGTAAAGCAAGTTTGTCTTTTAAAAACGAATGCAATGTTTGTAAAATGTATTATATAGAGGTCAAGTACCTCGCGATGTAATCAACTATTATGAATCATTTATAATCGATATGGACTTCGTCCGGATAGATTAGGACGGGTCGTTTTAGTTGAGGGGTCTTGTTTGAGTGGGAGCTCAAGGGAAGTCGAAACTAGTGAAGATTCGGGTCGAATCGGGTTCACTAGAATCATTGTTACTTCACGTAGATCTTCTCCAATAGAAACGTTGTTGCAATCGACCGAAGAAGATGAATGAGAGGTTTTTCTAGGAGTCAGGGTTAATGATACATCTGTAAAATGTGTGGTGGCCTATGGTGAAAAATTAGGTTTGTCGAAATTCGTGTGCACATATGTGGTCAGTGTTCCAACGGTGAACGCAAAGGAGGTAAGGTGGACGATTAAAGATACGATCGCGTTCTCATGCAAGGTTTTAGTTGGTAATGTAACACCCCGTTTTTCCCCGTACATGATTTACAGGTGTATCGCTTATGTACGATAGGTGTATGATGGATTTGAGACATGTTCGTGCGTTAAAGTTCTTGTATGCGAGAAGTGATCAGGCCACGACCAAGGTCGCGGCGCGGAGCTGCCAGCCGCGGCGCGAAGAACCAAAGAATTCAGGATCAGGAGGCACGATAAGACAGCTACCAGACCACGTTATATGTCGCGGCGCGACGATGAGGGCCGTGACGCGGCGTTCTGGGCGGACTGGTACCAGTTTTTTGTAATTTTAAATAAGGTTCAAGGGCATTTTGGTTATTTCGCATGTGAGCCAGATTTGAGATCTTAATCTCATCCATTCATTTCATTTCTTCATTTCTTTTTCCTTTTCTTTCTATTTTTCTCTCAAAACTTCAAAACCCCATTTGATTCAAGGTGATACTAACGGTAAGCTCTAACTCTGAATTTCGTTTTTCGTGTTCTTCATCTAAATTTAGGGCTTCTGATTGTATGTTCATACATGGAACCCCACTAGTTGTTAATGGAAGATAATAACTAGGATTCGGGTTTATTAGTGATGAAGGCGGGTTTTGGGTTGGTTGATGATTTAGCCTTGTTTAGGGTTTTAAATAGAGTGTAATCACTATGATTAGTGATTATGGAAGTGTTGGAACTCTTTTGAGTGTGTTTGGTTGACTAATTTTGAAATGGGTCAAAATTAGGATTTTGGTGTCAAATTGGGCAAGACAAGTGTTTAACACTTGTGTTCAGGTTTAATTGGCGTATTAGGACCCTTCTCACTTGTGTTAGTGATTATTGATTAGTTTGGGCACGGTTTGAACTTGGAAGTGCAATTGGGTCGAAATTGCACTAGTTGTCGAAATGGGTTGGTTTGTAATCTACCCTAATTGTGCTATTTGTTATGTGATAATGGAATAGGTACGTTCCATTGGCATTGCGGATTTTGGTTTGGCATCCATCAAAACTTCAAGGTGAGTGTTAATATCCTATGTGCATATGTATGTGTAGGATAGGTGCGGGTCGGGTGAAGTGGTTCTCGGTTATAGAGCTCACTTCACATATATGTGGATTCGATGGACTTGCGCATATGTCCAATTGGCACGGTTTTGCGTTTTGGTTGACCACTTTTGGTGAAGTGCACACCTTGTGTGTACGTTATCACATGTTCTTGTGATGTGGATTATATAACTCCAATGGCGAAGGGTTGATATTGAGTTGTGAATTGGATAACCCCGATGTGGTGGATTTCATAATCCCATGACCGTGGGTTTGGATAATGGAGAAGTGGATCACGTGTGAATGCGGATTCACGATGACGCGTGTAGTTCGGTTATCTTATTGAGGTAGTGATCTCGTGTGGTTTCGGATTCACTAAGGCTCGTATAGTTTGGCCAATCTCGATGTTGTTGTGTAATTGAAGATAGTAGTCTCGTGTGGATGCGGATTTACTAAGGCTCGTGTAGTTCGGCTAATCTTCATTTTGGTAATTGGTAATCGGTTTTGGTATTGGGTTAAGGGGTTAACCTTGGATGTTTATATATTGTTTTATATATTGTCGTATTGTTGTGATGTAGCTAACCCTCCGGGTGTAGCTTATTGGCGTTGTTCACATCGTCGTTAGTGAACTTATATTTGTTGCTAATTTAGCTTGTTGCTTAGTGTTCGTACGGTATGCTTAGATTAGCTTGCCTTTATGCTTGGATGCTCCAGTATGCGTTATTTGATTACTTGTGTAGCGTGTCCATTTTATGCATATATATGTATGTAGTATATTTCACTCACTAAGCGTTAGCTTACCCTCTCGTTGTTTACCTTTTTATAGATTTGCATGGAGACAGTGGCTCGGGTAAGCGTGGAAACTAGTGGACTTGCGTAGTTTGCTTTAGAAGATGTGCTTATGTATTTATTAGGATTGGGTAGCGTATCCCCAATCACCATGCTCGGTTTTGTTGAAATTTAAAATAGTTGGGTCGTGTTTGTCCGTTCAGATATGTAAACTATGTATTAAATGTTTTAAAAGTTTATTGAACTTATTATTTGTGTTAAAGATGTTTTCGGAAACATAATTGGGACCTAAATATTAATGTATTAAAGAAAAATTTTTACGGGCCGGTTTAAATACTGGTTGGGTTGTTTCAAGTGGTATCAGAGCATGGTCTAAGGGATTTAGGTGACTTGAGATAGGTGCCTAGACTTAGACTTTTGTGTGTGCTTATTTGTTGCGGGACTTGTAGGTGTACGGGTCGGAATGGAAACTTGGTTAGTGCCTTAGCGTGTAGGTGAACTAACCAGGGTATTGGCTTGTGTTGTGACATTATTCTTGCGTGTGTTTATGTTGCGTAGAATATTTGGTTGGGTTGTTTATATCATCGAGCGAGGCGGTCGTTGTACTAACAAGTTGATACAGCGTGTGTGCGTAATAAGGACTTGCAATCCTTATTACGGGTGCAAATCGTATCTAACAAGTGATGTACGACGAGTGTTGAGCAAGATGGGGCGGTGTTGTGCGTGTGGTTTTATACGTTCGTGGACTAATCGTTTTGCATTCTTTAGAATGACGACGCAAAACGAGATCGAGACGAATGACGAAGAGTTTAACGCTAGAGTTGCGGTCGCCGTTGCGGAGCAAATGGGTGCGTTTCGAGAAGAAATGGATAGGAAGTATTCCGAAATCCAAAGTAGTGGTGAAATGGAGCGTTATCTTAAGAGCTTCATGAGGACTAAACCCCCGATGTATGACGGAAAACCGGATCCTTTGGTAAGAACAACATGGATCTCGGATGTCGAAGGGTGTTTTCGTACTATTGAATGTCCTCCCGAGAAGAGGACAAGACTCGCTACTAGTTTGTTGCGGGGTAGGGCGAAGGATTGGTCGAATGGTAAGATTGATCTTGTCGGCGGTGAACCGTTTATGGCGTTATCGTGGGCCGAGTTTAAGAAGGAATTCTTCGAGGAGTTTCGGACTTCAGCCGATTTTTCAGAATTGCGTAATGAGTTGCGAAATTTGCAACAGGGTTCTATGGATTTGAATACTCTCAAGACGACCTTTATGGCGAAGGCTCATTTTTGCCCAGAATATTTGGGGAATGATCGTTTGTTGATGGAGGATTTCTATTGAACTTTGAATGATGACTTGAAGAATAAAATTAGCCGGGGTTACGCGAAGCCATTTGCGGAGTTATTCACGGTGGCTAGGGGTTTCGAGTCGTATTCGTGATCAAAGATTGGTGAACCTTCAAGTGAGAGAAGGGTTATTTCGTATGGTGCTCCAAGTAAGAGAACTAAGGGTGCAAGTGTGAGCACGGGTGGTACACGGACGAGTATATCGGATTCTAGTGCGTCTAGATGTTACAATTGTGGCATGAGGGGTCACAAGTCTTGGGAATGTTCAGTGCCAAAGGGTGATGGCACGGTGTGCTTCAATTGTCAAGAAGAAGGACATCGTAAGTCGGAGTGTCCCGAGTTAGTGGGGACGGGTGTGATGAGAAGATGTTAAGGTACTTTTCATTTTAATAAATATGTCCTTTGATTATTTATTATGTGCCGATTGAGTTCGGGTTTGTTAAATGCCTTGTGATGTGCATAGTATTGTTATGGATGACGTTCCTAATGGAATTACCCTACGGTGACGTTTTGATTGACGGGCGAAGGGCGTAAGACTTGGTGCAACCAAGCATTCCTTAGTGTTGGGAAATGTTTCTACCAAGCAATGGGTATGGGCTTGGGTGTTCGGTTGTGAAGCATGTATTTGCTCTCGTGTTGAGGTTGATGAACCATGAGGTTCGACGGACGGTTTAAAACTCTAAAGGTCGAGTGTTTGATCTCGATGTATGTTGATAATGGAGTCTACGTGATGCGATGTTAGGTACCTCTTTCATACCTACTAGCGTGGTATTCGACTCCGATGGTGTTGTGGTTACATTGTACTTAGGGTACCGGAGAGATACCCTTAGGTACATGAGTGACTAGGTGGAGATTGGCAAACTATAGCAATTGGAAGGTTGCAAGAATGAAGTTTGTGTGAGTTGTGGTAAACTCTTCGTTCGAAGTGTTTGAGGATTGTTAAAATCTTTCGTATGCTTAAGGTTGGAGCAAGATGTGGTGATGGGTCGTGAGAACCCAATTGTTAATAAAGTCTACCCTTGGTAGCATTGTACGGTTGTACAAGGTGAGGTTATGGAACATAGTTCCAAGTGGGGGAGTTACACTCCCGCACGAGGAGGTTTTAGTGTGAGATTTCAGATGATACTCTTAGTAGATCCAAAATTGGTGTCGGGACCTAGATTTGGTCGATTTTTGGTAAGAGTACGATTTGGAATAAATTGTACTTGTGATGTTGAATTTAAATTATCTCCGAGGTGGTAATGTGGTGAATCTCGGACGTGTTTGACGAGCAAGGTGAAATCCCTCGGTTAAGGGATGTGCGTGTCAGATTCTCTTCTAGAGAATTGTTGTGTTGTGCCTATGTGCGATATAGGTGGTTCGTGCTCGATTGTGATGACATTATGTACACGTACGTATGATGCATGTGTAAGGATTTCCAAGTGAGTGGAATAATGTATTTATTTGTGTAGCGTGGAATGTGGGATAGTCGCGGTGTTCAAGACACCACATTCTACGTAACGAGTGGAATTGTCGTGGTGTTTAAGACACCACTCATTGGTTTGATTGACATGTGGAATTGTCTCGGTGTTCAAGACACCACATTGTCATGGGGGTAAGTTAGTCGCGGTGTTTAAGACATCACCCGAGGGAATAGTGATTACGCGGCGTATGTACACTAATGGATGTTATGAACTCTGATGGTCTTTAGCGAGTACCATTCCTGAGTTGAGATTTGGGTAGTGGATCACGTGTGGTTGCGGATTCATGATGACACGTGTAGTTCGGTCATCTTATTGTGGAAGTGAGTCGCGTGTAGTTCGGATTCACAATGACACGTGTGGATGCGGTCATTCTATTGGGATAGTGACTCTCGTGTAGTTCGGATTCACTAGGGCGTGTGTAGTTCGGCCAATCCCGATTGTTGTGCGGTGGAGGTAGTGAGTCGCGTGTAGTTCGGATTCACTAAGGCACGTGTAGTTTTCAGCCAACCTTCATGTTGTTGGATGTGTGAACTATTGGTTGTTTTATATGCCGATGGTGGGGTCGTAAGGACCATGATGTGTTGTGAACTATTGGTTGTTTATGCACCAATGGTGGGGTCGTAAGGACCATGTTGTGTGATCTATTGGTTGTTTTATACGCCAATGGTGGGGTCGTGAGGACCATGTTGTTGAGTGATCTACTGGTTGTTTTATACGCCAATGGTGGGGTCGTAAGGACCATGTTGTGTGATCAGTTGGTTGTTTTATACGCCAATGGTGGGGTCGTAAGGACCATTTTGTTGTGAATAGTGATGCAATAGTCGTATTTTGCTCACGTGTTTGCAGTAGTTGCATATTAGACATGTTTGCGCACTACAAGGGATGTTAAGTGGTAAGTGTTATCCGTGAGATTTCACTTTTATTTGGTCTTCATCGGGTAGATGGTTGACTTTAGTTTGGGACGTGTTTACTTTTAGCATTGTACTTGGTATGGTACGCTAAAGGGTTGATATCTCGGTACGAGATTGGTGGAGTTTTTCCCGTTATGAGGGATTGAGCAAGTTTTAGTGCTCGAATTTGTGGACTTGATAAATCGCGAATGACGACTTAGTTGTTAAGGGTAACTCTTTGAGAAGAATTGCCTAGAGGAGTTGGAAGAATACGTGGCGGTTTCACGTATTCTAAGTGATCGTTGTAGACTTCGGTTGTTGCGTGTATTGCACGTCTCGAAATGCGTGCAAGTGTGTATTTAGTTAACAAATTAATCTTCGGTTTAATGAGTAAGGTAATGGAAGTCGGATTGTAACGTTTGTTTGAGGACCATAGAGTGTGGTTCCGATCGGTTAAGTGACTAAGATCACGAGGACGTGATCGAATCTAAGTGGGGGAGAGTTGTGAAATGTCCCGTTCTTATTGATTAAAAACGTTCCATATTAATTGATTTCGTTGCGAGGTTTTGACCTCTATATGAGACGTTTTTCAAAGACTGCATTCATTTTAAAACAAACCATAACCTTTATTTCATCAATAAAAGTTTAAAAAGCTTTACGTAGATTATCAAATAATGATAATCTAAAATATCCTGTTTACACACGACCATTACATAATGGTTTACAATACAAATATGTTACAACAAAATAAGTTTCTTGAATGCAGTTTTTACACAATATCATACAAACATGGACTCCAAATCTCGTCCTTATTTAAGTATGCGACAGCGGAAGCTCTTAATAATCACCTGAGAATAAACATGCTTAAAACGTCAACAAAAATGTTGGTGAGTTATAGGTTTAACCTATATATATCAAATCATAATAATAGACCACAAGATTTCATATTTCAATACACATCCCATACATAGAGATAAAAGTCATTCATATGGTGAACACCTGGTAACCGACATTAACAAGATGCATACATAAGAATATCCCCATCATTCCGGGACACCTTTCGGATATGATATAAATTTCGAAGTACTAAAGCATCCGGTACTTTGGATGGGGCTTGTTGGGCCCGATAGATCTATCTTTAGGATTCGCGTCAATTAGGGTGTCTGTTCCCTAATTCTTAGATTACCAGACTTAATAAAAAGGGGCATATTCGATTTCGATAATTCAACCATAGAATGTAGTTTCACGTACTTGTGTCTATTTTGTAAATCATTTATAAAACCTGCATGTATTCTCATCCCAAAAATATTAGATTTTAAAAGTGGGACTATAACTTACTTTCACAGATTTTTACTTCGTCGGGAAGTAAGACTTGGCCACTGGTTGATTCACGAACCTATAACAATATATACATATATATCAAAGTATGTTCAAAATATATTTACAACACTTTTAATATATTTTGATGTTTTAAGTTTATTAAGTCAGCTGTCCTCGTTAGTAACCTACAACTAGTTGTCCGCAATTAGATGTACAGAAATAAATCGATAAATATTATCTTGAATCAATCCACGACCCAGTGTATACGTATCTCAGTATTGATCACAACTCAAACTATATATATTTTGGAATCAACCTCAACCCTGTATAGCTAACTCCAACATTCACATATAGAGTGTCTATGGTTGTTCCGAAATATATATAGATGTGTCGACATGATAGGTCGAAACATTGTATACGTGTCTATGGTATCTCAAGATTACATAATATACAATACAAGTTGATTAAGTTATGGTTGGAATAGATTTGTTACCAATTTTCACGTAGCTAAAATGAGAAAAATTATCCAATCTTGTTTTACCCATAACTTCTTCATTTTAAATCCGTTTTGAGTGAATCAAATTGCTATGGTTTCATATTGAACTCTATTTTATGAATCTAAACAGAAAAAGTATAGGTTTATAGTCGGAAAAATAAGTTACAAGTCATTTTTGTAAAGGTAGTCATTTCAGTCGAAAGAACGACGTCTAGATGACCATTTTAGAAAACATACTTCCACTTTGAGTTTAACCATAATTTTTGGATATACTTTCATGTTCATAATAAAAATCATTTTCTCAGAATAACAACTTTTAAATCAAAGTTTATCATAGTTTTTAATTAACTAACCCAAAACAGCCCGCGGTGTTACTACGACGGGGTAAATCCGGTTTTACGGTGTTTTTCGTGTTTCCAGGTTTTAAATCATTAAGTTAGAATATCATATAGATATAGAACATGTGTTTAGTTGATTTTAAAAGTCAAGTTAGAAGGATTAACTTTTGTTTGCGAACAAGTTTAGAATTAACTAAACTATGTTCTAGTGATTACAAGTTTAAACCTTCGAATAAGATAGCTTTATATGTATGAATCGAATGATGTTATGAACATCATTACTACCTTAAGTTCTTTGGATTAACCTACTGGAAAAGAGAAAAATGGATCTAGCTTCAATGGATCCTTGGATGGCTCGAAGTTCTTGAAGCAAAATCATGACACGAAAACAAGTTCAAGTAAGATCATCACTTGAAATAAGATTGTTATGGTTATAGAAATTGAACCAAAGTTTGAATATGATTATTACCTTGTATTAGAATGATAACCTACTGTAAGAAACAAAGATTTCTTGAGGTTGGATGATCACCTTACAAGATTGGAAGTGAGCTAGCAAACTTGAAAGTATTCTTGATTTTATGAAACTAGAACTTTTGGAATTTATGAAGAACACTTAGAACTTGAAGATAGAACTTGAGAGAGATCAATTAGATGAAGAAAATTGAAGAATGAAAGTGTTTGTAGGTGTTTTTGGTCGTTGGTGTATGGATTAGATATAAAGGATATGTAATTTTGTTTTCATGTAAATAAGTCATGAATGATTACTCATATTTTTGTAATTTTATGAGATATTTCATGCTAGTTGCCAAATGATGGTTCCCACATGTGTTAGGTGACTCACATGGGCTGCTAAGAGCTGATCATTGGAGTGTATATACCAATAGTACATACATCTAAAAGCTGTGTATTGTACGAGTACGAATACGGGTGCATACGAGTAGAATTGTTGATGAAACTGAACGAGGATGTAATTGTAAGCATTTTTGTTAAGTAGAAGTATTTTGATAAGTGTATTGAAGTCTTTCAAAAGTGTATAAATACATATTAAAACACTACATGTATATACATTTTAACTGAGTCGTTAAGTCATCGTTAGTCGTTACATGTAAGTGTTGTTTTGAAACCTTTAGGTTAACGATCTTGTTAAATGTTGTTAACCCAATGTTTATAATATCAAATGAGATTTTAAATTATTATATTATCATGATATTATGATATATTAATATATCTTAATATGATATATATTCATTTAAATGTCGTTACAACGATAATCGTTACATATATGTCTCGTTTCGAAATCCTTAAGTTAGTAGTCTTGTTTATATGTATGTAACTCATTGTTAATATACTTATGGAGATACTTACTTATCATAATCTCATGTTAACCATATGTATATCCATATATATATCGTCATGTCATTTTTACAAGTTTTAACGTTCGTGAATCGCCGGTCAACTTGGGTGGTCAAGTGTCTATATGAAACATATTTCAATTAATCAAGTCTTAACAAGTTTGATTGCTTAACATGTTGGAAACATTTAATCATGTAAATATCAATCTCAATTAATATATATAAACGTGGAAAAGTTCGGGTCACTACAGTACCTACCCGTTAAATAAATTTCGTCCCGAAATTTTAAGCTGTTGAAGGTGTTGACGAATCTTCTGGAAATAGATGCGGGTATTTCTTCTTCATCTGATCTTCACACTCCCAGGTGAACTCGGGTCCTCTACGAGCATTCCATCGAACCTTAACAATTGGTATCTTGTTTTGCTTAAGTCTTTTAACCTCACGATCCATTATTTCGACGGGTTCTTCGATGAATTGAAGTTTTTCGTTGATTTGGATTTCATCTAACGGAATAGTGAGATCTTCTTTAGCAAAACATTTCTTCAAATTCGAGACGTGGAAAGTGTTATGTACAGCCGCGAGTTGTTGAGGTAACTCAAGTCGGTAAGCTACTGGTCCGACACGATCAATAATCTTGAATGGTCCAATATACCTTGGATTTAATTTCCCTCATTTACCAAATCGCACAACGCCTTTCCAAGGTGCAACTTTAAGCATGACCATCTCTCCAATTTCAAATTCTATATCTTTTCTTTTAATGTCAGCGTAGCTCTTTTGTCGACTTTGGGCGGTTTTCAACCGTTGTTGAATTTGGATGATCTTCTCGGTAGTTTCTTGTATAATCTCCGGACCCGTAATCTGTCTATCCCCCACTTCACTCCAACAAATCGGAGACCTGCACTTTCTACCATAAAGTGCTTCAAACGGCGCCATCTCAATACTTGAATGGTAGCTGTTGTTGTAGGAAAATTCTGCTAACGGTAGATGTCGATCCCAACTGTTTCCGAAATCAATAACACATGCTCGTAGCATGTCTTCAAGCGTTTGTATCGTCCTTTCGCTCTGCCCATCAGTTTGTGGATGATAGGCAGTACTCATGTCTAGACGAGTTCCTAATGCTTGCTGTAATGTCTGCCAGAATCTTGAAATAAATCTGCCATCCCTATCAGAGATAATAGAGATTGGTATTCCATGTCTGGAGATGACTTCCTTCAAATACAGTCGTGCTAACTTCTCCATCTTGTCATCTTCTCTTATTGGCAAGAAGTGTGCTGATTTGGTGAGACGATCAACTATTACCCAAATAGTATCAAAACCACTTGCAGTCCTTGGCAATTTAGTGATGAAATCCATGGTAATGTTTTCCCATTTCCATTCCGGGATTTCGGGTTGTTGAAGTAGACCTGATGGTTTCTGATGCTCAGCTTTGACCTTAGAACACGTCAAACATTCTCTTACGTATTTAGCAACATCGGCTTTCATACCCGGCCACCAAAAATATTTCTTGAGATCCTTGTACATCTTCCCCGTTCCAGGATGTATTGAGTATCTGGTTTTATGAGCTTCTCTAAGTACCATTTCTCTCATATCTCCAAATTTTGGTACCCAAATCCTTTCAGCCCTATACCGGGTTCCGTCTTCCTGAATATTAAGATGCTTTTCTGATCCTTTGGGTATTTCATCCTTTAAATTTCCCTCTTTTAAAACTCCTTGTTGCGCCTCCTTTATTTGAGTAGTAAGGTTATTATGAATCATTATATTCATAGATTTTACTCGAATGGGTTCTCTGTCCTTCCTGCTCAAGGCATCGGCTACCACATTTGCCTTCCCCGGGTGGTAACGAATCTCAAAGTCGTAATCATTCAAAAATTCAATCCACCTACGCTGCCTCATATTCAGTTGTTTCTGATTATGTATGTGTTGAAGACTTTTGTGGTCGGTATATATAATACTTTTGACCCCATATAAGTAGTGCCTCCAAGTCTTTAATGCAAAAACAACCGCTCCTAATTCCAAATCATGCGTCGTATAATTTTGTTCGTGAATCTTCAATTGTCTAGATGCATAAGCAATCACCTTTGTTCGTTGCATTAATACACAACCGAGACCTTGCTTTGATGCGTCACAATAAATCACAAAATCATCATTCCCTTCAGGCAATGATAATATAGGTGCCGTAGTTAGCTTTTTCTTCAATAACTGAAACGCTTTCTCTTGTTCATCATTCCATTCAAATTTCTTCCCTTTATACGTTAATGCAGTCAAGGGTTTTGCTATTCTGGAAAAATCTTGGATGAACCTTCTGTAATAACCAGCTAGTCCTAAAAACTGATGTATGTGTTTCAGAGTTTTCGGGGTTTCCCACTTTTCAACAGTTTCTATCTTTGCCGGATCCACCTTAATACCTTCTTTGTTCACTATGTGACCGAGGAATTGAACTTCTTCCAACCAAAATGCACACTTTGAAAACTTAGCGTACAATTCTTCCTTCCTCAATACTTCTAACACCTTTCTCAAATGTTCACCGTGTTCTTGATTATTCTTTGAGTAAATAAGTATGTTATCAATGAAAACAATGACAAACTTGTCAAGGTATGGTCCACACACTCGGTTCATAAGGTCCATGAACACAGCTGGTGCATTTGTTAAACCAAACGGCATGACCATAAACTCGTAATGACCGTAACGTGTTCTGAAAGCAGTCTTTGGAATATCATCTTCTTTCACCCGCATTTGATGATACCCGGAACGTAAGTCAATCTTTGAATAAACAGACGAGCCTTGTAGTTGATCAAATAAGTCGTCGATTCTCGGTAGTGGGTAGCGGTTCTTGATGGTAAGTTTGTTCAACTCTCGGTAGTCGATACACAACCTGAATGTACCATCTTTCTTCTTGACAAACAAAACAGGAGCTCCCCACGGTGATGTGCTTGGTCGAATGAAACCACGCTCTAAAAGTTCTTGTAATTGGCTTTGCAGTTCTTTCATCTCGCTGGGTGCGAGTCTGTAAGGAGCACGAGCTATTGGTGCAGCTCCTGGTACAAGATCTATTTGAAATTCAACAGATCGATGTGGGGGTAATCCCGGTAATTCTTTCGGAAATAAATCGGGAAATTCTTTTGCAATGGGAACATCATTGATGCTCTTTTATTCAGTTTGTACTTTCTCGACGTGTGCTAGAACAGCATAGCAACCTTTTCTTATTAGTTTTTGTGCCTTCAAATTACTAATAAGATGTAGCTTCGTGTTGCCCTTTTCTCCGTACACCATTAAGGGTTTTCCTTTTTCTCGTATAATGCGAATTGCATTTTTGTAACAGACGATCTCTGCTTTCACTTCTTTCAACCAGTCCACACCGATTATCACATCAAAACTCCCTAACTCTACTGGTATCAAATCAATCTTAAATGTTTCGCTAACCAGTTTAATTTCTCGATTCCGACATATATTATCTGCTGAAATTAATTTACCATTTGCTAATTCGAGTAAAAATTTACTATCCAAAGGCGTCAATGGACAACTTAATTTAGCACAAAAATCTCTACTCATATAGCTTCTATCCGCACCCGAATCAAATAAAACGTAAGCAGATTTATTGTCAATAAGAAACGTACCCGTAACAAGCTCCGGGTCTTCCTGTGCCTCTGCCGCATTAATATTGAAAACTCTTCTGCGGCCTTGTCCATTCGTGTTCTCCTGGTTCGGGAAATTTCTAATAATGTGGCCCGGTTTTCCACATTTATAACAAACTACATTGGCATAACTTGCTCCGACACTACTTGCTCCGCCATTACTCGTTCCGACACCATTTGTTCCTTTCGTTCTATTAACCCCTGGTCCGTAGACCTCACACTTCGCCGCGCTATGACCATTTCTTTTACATTTGTTGCAAAATTTGGTGCAGAACCCCAAGTGATACTTTTCACACCTTTGGCATAGCTGCTTCTGATTGTTGTTGTTGTTGTTGCGGTTATTATTGTTGTTGGGATGATTGTTGTAGTTGCTATTGTTGTTGTTGTTGTTGTTGTTGGGCCGTTTGTTGTAGTTGCGATTGATGTTGCGATTGTTGGGATAATTGTTGCGATTATTGTTGTAATTGCTGTTGTTGTTGTATTGGTGATTCTTATCACCGTTTTCCTCCCACTTTCTTTTGACTTGCTTCACATTGGCCTCTTCAGCAGTCTGTTCTTTAATTCTTTCTTCAATCTGGTTCACTAGTTTGTGAGCCATTCTACATGCCTGTTGTATAGAGGCGGGCTCGTGTGAACTTATATCTTCTTGGATTCTTTCCGGTAATCCTTTCACAAACGCGTCGATCTTCTCTTCCTCATCTTCGAATGCTCCCGGACACAATAGGCACAATTCTGTGAATCGTCTTTCGTACGTGGTAATATCAAATCCTTGGGTTCGTAACCCTCTAAGTTCTGTCTTGAGCTTATTGACCTCGGTTCTGGGACGGTACTTCTCGTTCATCAAGTGCTTGAATGCTGACCACGGTAGTGCGTACGCATCGTCTTGTCCCACTTGCTCTAGATAGGTATTCCACCATGTTAACGCAGAACCTGTGAAGGTATGCGTAGCGTACTTCACTTTGTCCTCTTCAGTACACTTACTTATGGCAAACACCGATTCGACCTTCTCGGTCCACCGTTTCAATCCGATCGGTCCTTCGGTTCCATCAAATTCCAAAGGTTTGCAGGCAGTGAATTCTTTGTAGGTGCATCCTACACGATTTCCTGTACTGCTAGATCCAAGGTTATTGTTGGTATGTAGCGCAGCCTGTACTGCGGCTATGTTTGAAGCTAGAAAAGTACGGAATTCCTCTTCATTCATATTCACGGTGTGTCGAGTAGTCGGTGCCATTTCCTTCAAAATAGTCAAATGGAACAAGTTAATCATACAGAATATTAAGAGTAGTTAATAGTATTTCGTAGCATAATATGAACTCATTTATAAAAGCTTTTTCTTCATATTAGCGTTTTATAAGTTTAAATTCGGGTAGTACCTACCCGTTAAGTTCATACATAGTAGCTAATATATAATTCAACTACTACAATTCTATATGAAAAACTGATTATAATAATATTTCGCGTTCAAACTTTTATACAATATTTTACAAACTTACAATACCGCTTATTTTACATAAAGCATGAAATATAGCACACAATAACTTTGATACAAGATAGTTGTGAAGATAATTCTAGCTAGTACACAAGTCGTTCAGCAAAGGCAATAAAGACACGTAATTCATACGTCCAGAAACAAGTCATGCATTCTGGTTTTACTAGGATTACTTCCCATCCTTGGTCTTGTGGAACATAACCGTTATGGCCGTTGATAAGACAGCGTGTTGTAACGTCGTCAAAGGGACGAGGGTTACATAATGTCCAACAGTCCCGTAACAATCTAAAAACCTCATTTCTTACCCCAATTACCGACTCCGTCACTTGTGGAAACGTTTTGTTTAATAGTTGTAGCCCGATGTTCTTGTTCTCACTTTGGTGAGAAGCGAACATTACTAATCCGTAAGCATAACATGCTTCTTTATGTTGCATGTTAGTCGCTTTTTCTAAATCACGAAGTCCAATATTCGGATATATTGAGTCAAAATAATTTCTTAACCCGTTGCGTAAAATAGCATTTGGGTTCCCCGCAATATATGCGTCAAAGTAAACACATTGTAACTTATGGGTTTCCCAATGTGATATCCCCCATCTTTCAAACGAAAGTCTCTTATAAACCAAGACATTCTTGGAACGTTCTTCGAATGTCTTACAAACTGATCTCGCCTTAAATAGTTGTGCCGAGGAATTCTGACCGACTCTAGACAAGATTTCATCAATCATGTCTCCGGGTAGGTCTCTTAAAATATTGGGTTGTCTATCCATTTTGTGTTTTTAAACTGTAAAATAGACAAGAGTTAGATTCATAAAAAAATACTTATTAATACAAGCAATTTTTACATATATCATAAAGCATAAGCACACTATATTACATATATTACACCACACGAATACAACTATCTTATTCCGACTCGCTCGTTTCTTCTTCTTCGGTTTTGGTTCGTTTTGCCAAGTTTCTAGGGATATATGATGTTCCCCTAATACTAACTGTCGTTTTCCACAACGGTTTAGAAAAACCTGGTGGTTTAGAGGTTCCCGGGTCATTGTTACAACTTAAGGACTTCGGGGGTTGACGATACATATAAAGTTCATCGGGATTGGAATTAGATTTCTCTATTTTTATGCCCTTTCTCTTATTATTTTCTTTTGCCTTTTTAAATTCAGTTGGGGTAATTTCTATAACATCATCGGAATTCTCGTCGGAATCCGATTCATCGGAGAATTTGTAATCCTCCCAATATTTTGCTTCCTTGGCGGAAACACCATTGACCATAATTAACCTTGGTCGGTTGGTTGAGGATTTTCTTTTACTTAACCGTTTTATTATTTCCCCCACCGGTTCTACTTCTTCATCCGGTTCCGATTCTTCTTCCGGTTCCGATTCTTCTTCCGGTTCCGACTCTTCTTCCGGTTCCTCTTCGGGAACTTGTGAATCAGTCCACGAATCATTCCAATTTACATTTGACTCTTCATTATTATTAGGTGAGTCAATGGGACTTGTTCTAGAGGTAGACATCTATCACATAATATCAAACACGTTAAGAGATTAATATATCACATAATATTCACATGTTAAAAATATATAGTTTCCAACAAAATTTGTTAAGCAATCATTTTTCAAGTAAACTGAAACATCCGCGACTAATCCTCCCAAACGAAGTCTTCAACAGTTGGTCCCATTGCGATGATCGACTCCAAATAGTATCTTTAATATGAGTTAATGCACAGCGGAAGACTTATTTCGTACCTGAGAATAACATGCTTTAAAATGTCAACATAAAGTTGGTGAGATATATAGGTTTGATGCTAGCAGCGTTATAACTATGGACCACAAGATTTCATATAGATAACATAATACACTCGCAAGTGTATGGAAAAGTCGTTGAGCACTTGGTAACCATACTTAACATTTAAATCACAGCAGCATATTCTTAAATAAACTCTACACCGTACCAAGTGTAGTAACGAAATGAAGTACTGTGCAACCGTTTAAAACTGGTCGTCCAGCCAGGTTGGGGTTGTCAGGCCCGATAGATCTATCAACAGGATTCGCGTTTACGCTCCTCACGTAAATATTAGCTACCAAGTATAAAGAAATATGCCATGGTACAACTCAACGTAGATTTTATTTTTGATCACTTGTGTCCATAACGTAAATCATTTATAAAAACAGCGCATGTATTCTCAGCCCAAAAATATTTAAAGTTTAAAAGGGACTATATACTCACCTAATGTATTTTGTAGTAAAAATACATTTAACATCATTGATCAAGTATAAGGTTGACCTCAGATTCACGAACCTATATCAATTATTTATCAAGTAATATTAACACATATACTAATAGTAAACAAATAACATTATTGTTATACTTAATATTCATATATATCCAATTCTTATTAAAATATTTTAATTAAGGTATATATGTATATATGTCATTTATTGTAAATTAACTATAGTTGATAATATTTTATAAAAACTTATGTAATGTTAATGTAATATAGTTTACATAATAAGTATATTTTATATAAAAATATTTATTTATTTTAAAATAATAATAATGATAATCTTAATAATAATGTAAATGGTAATAATAAATATATTGTAATAATAATAATAGAATTAGAAATGATACTCGTATTAAAAAAAATGATACTTTAATTATAAATGGTATTTTTATAAAATGCTAATTTTCAAAATAAATAATATTAGTTTTGATATTAAAAATGATAGTTTTTTTTAACAATAATAATAATAATAATAATAATAATAATAATAATCATGTTATTAGTTTTAGTAATAATAATTAGTGATGGATAGACTACCTCAAAATTCGGAATAAAATGAAATGTCCCAGCCGGGTCTCGAACCCGAGACCTCTTGCTCACATCGAAACACACTTAACCCTTCCACCATTCTAATTTTTCTGTAATCCTACCCTCTTTAAAATTTATAACCCGTATCTCCTTTATGTTCAACTTCATCTTCTTCACTAACAATCTAATGCCTTGACCAAAGAGTTTTAAATTAACGAATTTAGTTTTATGTGAAAGATATAACGACCCTTATCTGTAGTTGTATAACTGTTTAAATAAAAAAAAACGAAAAAAAAAAAAATATATATGCTGTTCGACGGAACTGTTTAAAAAAAAAAAAAATTGATTTTTGGTATTTTGAACGTAATAGATAATTCTTACAATATGATATAGGTTAGAAACTATCCATGGAAACTTTCTCAATCCTTATTTTCAGCAGAATCGATTTGTATAACCTTAATTTGATTTATGAACACGGGTTTGACTTTTTAGAAATCTAGTTTGACTCGACAAATTCAACCTTGATTGATAAAATTTGACCTTGAGAATTTACAGATAGTTTAAACGGAGGTAATCTAACATATCTGCATTTATGGATTCTGTAATTTCACAAAAATCGAGTTTTGAATAAAAATGGAGGAAGAACGGGTACGCCTCCTGTGTCTTTCTGATAGATTTTGTTTTTTTTTATATTAAAAATTGATACTCAGTTATGTGGTTTTATATAGATAATATGAGATTAGGTGGCAAGAAATACAGCTGGAATCCAACGTCTTAAGACTCAATAGGTCGACAGCAGGAATCTTGGACAAGAACAAAATTACAAAAAAAAAAAAATATAAGATAGTGACTTTGAACCAAAAATATCAGATTTTCCCGTATTGTAATCGTATATGCATAACAGTATTCGTATTTTATATATGCATATTTATCTGTATATAAATATAAATATATATATCAGTAAATTTATTTAAAATAAATACATATATAAGTAATAATAATTCTATTAAGTATTAATAATTCTAGTTATTAATAATTATACTAATATTACTGATTAGTAATAATATAAACACTAATAATAATACTAATAATCAAAATACATATATTAATAATAACATGATGATATATTGATGATATTTTTAATGAATTTGATATTAACCAATAATAATGATGATAACAATTTTATTACTCATACTCTTAATATTATTAATTAACCTTACAGGTTATGATATTAATAATACTAATATAATCATCTATGCTTATCTACTTTCATATGTATATATATGATAATAGTGATGATACAAATATGAAAATAATGATATTAATATTAATATAGCATTTACACTTGAAGTTATATTTAAATTTAATATGTTACAATTTCTATATAAATTTTTACCAATAATATATTATATCGAATCTTTAGTATTTAATTACTATTTATATTTAATATTTCTTATGTATATAATTTATACATTTATATATATGTTTATATATTTACATATAATATCATTTTACAATTTCTAAAACTTACATTTATAATCATATAAATATTTATATTTAATTACTTACAAACAATTGTTCGTGAATCGTCAGCCATAGTCAAAGGGTAACTGATTATCCGAATATATATTTCAAACTTTTTCTAGACTCAACAATAGATATTTTGCTTATCGTGTCGGAAACATATAAAGATTAAGGTTTAAATTTGGTCGGAAATTTCCGGGTCGTTACAGTACCCACCCGTTAAAGAAATTTCGTCCCCGAAATTTGGTAGATGTTGTCATAAATAACAATATGAATGTTTTCATGATGAATATGAGGTAATAATAGAGTTTTATCATTATTGGAAGATATGGATAAAACTATTCGATCATGTGAAGCGTACGAGTGAAGCTATCACAAAAGAGTGAAGTGAGTAAATATGGAATTGTTTTAACCGATGTCGTGATTAGGATTGATTTCCGGGATTTAAGGGATTTAGGGTAAATCTTACGTGATAATATTTGGTTCTTCGATGATTTAGAACATCAATATCTTCTTTGGTTAAATGCGATAATCTGTCTCGATTTCTCTGTCGGTTATTTCTCTATAAATTCACCCCTTTATTCCTTTATTCTCCACACCTTCTATTCTTTCTTCCTCTACTTCTTCCTTAATATGCTCCATCCAATCCTGATTCTTATTATACTTCTAACTTTTATATCTTTCATTCTTTTCTTTCATCTGCCGCCAGAAGAATCTATTCACTTCTATCATTTCCTTGGAATTATAATGTTTCTAATTCTTCCGTGTCTTTACGTTGCAATACGTATTGATATACACGGTTTGTAGTTTCTAGGTGGTGGTTGGGTTTTATATCTTCTCTTATACTTCGATGTCTTTGCTTTTGTTTTCTATAATCATTGTCATCCACAGTTAATGCTCTTTCCTGTTTGCTGCGATTTTTTTACTACAATTTTTATTTCAGAGCTTCATTCTTTTTCTTTTCCTCCTTTTCAACTAAGCATCTCTTGTAATGGTCCGGAATTCACACATATAGATTTTGGAACGAACATTGTTAATGCTCTAAGATAGAAATGGTAATGTCACGATTTTGATTTGTCAAATTACCAGAATATCCGGAAAGATAGAACTATCAAGATGATATATTCTTGATACGTTTGGAGATTGGATAGAATGTAAGAGCTGTGTAACATGGTACATGATGATGGTACTGTGAATCATCACATTCCATTAGAAACTTAACATGAGTTACTGTAATATAATGAAGTTGATCAAGTTTCATTATATTATAATAATTCAGGCATCAGTTCCCAATACTGCTTCAGAACATTCCTATTTTATACTTGGAGGTTTCAGAATTTAGAAACTGACACAGTTTCTTTTATGTTGTAACGCAGATATCACGGAGAGATAAATGATCTCAGATAAGAATGGTTGTGAAAATATCTCTGGAAATATGGAGGATATGTATAACGGAAGATGCGAAGATATCTTTTAATATCTAAGATAAGATGATGATGAAAAATATCATCTGGAAAGGTTTAGAATAAGGAGTAGAGTTCTTACTAACGGTTTTAGCAGGTACTGAATCATTTGGATTCTTTGAAGGCAGGTTCAGTCCTTGTATTTGTTCTTTGTTTCCTTCACGGTTTGCTCAATCCGTTTTTCAGTACCAAATTTTCTATCGAGCATTCCCAACACTCTATTCTTTACTTTTGGCCATTAAGACCATTTACTACATGCTGCTTTGTCATCCTTTTCAAAGTTAACGGATCTGGATCATCAGTTATCAAACCGAGGTGGTTTCAGAAGAATTGTGTTTTTAGATGATTAAACGCTGATGGTAATATGGTGGAATATAAAAGGTTCTCCGGTAATGACGGCGAAAGAATAACGTATATATATCGAGATTAACCTTTCTGAGAAGTCGCGGTTAACTTGCTGGAGCTGTGATAAAGTTGGCTAATTTGGAAAGGGATTACAAAGTTATTTTGGGTAATAATAACACTAAAGAAATTAACACTGCTACGTGTTAAACGTTGACTCAGTCTCCGAGAGTCTTCGAGTGCATAACTATATGCAAGAATCTTTTCTTCCAGAGATGAGGTGCGGTTGGTTCATTCTCTCGATCGAAATGTTTTCAAGAATTATGAAAGGTTTGAACGTGAATTGTAGTTGTCGAGGTACAAATGAGGTTTAGAATGAAATCAAGTGGCAAGCTTGAAGAATTGTTTAGTTTCATATGTTATAATCAATATTTTAATTCATTTTAATTGTTCAAAGTTAGCAGTCCAATAGTTCAATAGTTCAACAGTTCAATATATTCATATATAATTTAATATACATAATTAATACGTATCGTGACCCGTGTACCGGTCTCAGTGTCGATCACAACTCAAAGTATATATATATTTTGGAATCAACTCCGACCCTGTATAGCCAACTCCAACATTCACATATAGAGTGTCTATGGTTGTTCCGAAATATATATATAGATGGGTCGATATGATAGGTCGAAACCTTGTATACGTGTCCCGTTATTTAAAGTGCGTAAAAGTAAATAACAGAAATTAAATGACAATAAATAAAATGTAATACGGAATTAACAGTTAGCTGGGAACAGTTAGCTAGGAACAGTTAGCGTGGAATCTTAACAATATTTCAATTAATTAGTTCGTTTGTTTCTAACAATTTTTATTTGTCCAATGTTTTCTTCATTATGCCACTTGTTGAATTCCGATAGGTCAAAATTCAAATATGTAATTTGAATGAAAATGATTGTTCTGTGGTGAACGGATACGTATATCGGTAGCTGTAAATAGGATAGTAAATGACCGTTGAATCAGATTCGAAGAATGTACAGTGTAACTGGTTAATGTGAAATCTAAATATTCCTCGAGTACTACCTACCCGTTAAAATATTTTCATCATTAACAGTTTGTACGAAAGAATTTTTAATCACCATTTTTATAAAAATATACTTGCATATATATTTCCTTCAGATGTAATCATGGATTTAATGAGTCAATAAAGTATTAAACTCATTTGATTTATCGTCAGTACTTGATTACATAATCTCTAAAACTTTAGATATTATATAATCACCATGCCGAACGAAGATATATGAGATAGAACGATACGTAAAGCGAAGGTAATTGCTGTAGAACGATATGTAGAACGAAGTTCATACTCGGAGTACAGATGGTAATATTGAGGCGGTAATATTGATATTCGAGGTACAGATTGTGATGTTGAGAGTTACGGCGCGGTTATGGTTTAGGGATGATAAGGGTACTGTCGACGTCGATGATGGTGGTACTGATTATGCTGTTGGTGCTGCTGGTGTTTGCAACCTTCGCACCATGTTTTCCAAAGTCGTCACGCGAGCGCGAAGTTCGTTAACTTATGCTAGTACACCGGAATGATTGGTGGTCGGAGCGAGCGAATGAACAAGATTCGAGATATGGGATAGTATATAGTCGTGACGAGACACTCTGGAAATGAGAGAAAATGGTTTCTCGAACATGTTCGCCGGTAAGTGCTTCAGGTTTATCGCCAAGTGAGCAATTTGGTGGATGGAAGGGATCTTCGATGTGAAATGATTTTCGGATATCGGATGATATTCTAGCTATATAGAATATCTGTATATATAATACTAAAGATTTCGTAGACTACAGAGGAACCTACGCCATATGTCAAGCAAGTCTACAGATGCACTAAGATATGAATTTTGTCCATACACTATCGATGCACTATATGCAGTAAGACGTGTCTAGACTTAAGAATGATAAGCAGGCAATTCCCTAAGGATGATAAGCAGATGCTTTCCGACTAGATATGATAAGCAAAAATTTTGACATGTATACACGGTCAAAGTCCAGACTCACTAATGTATCCTAACAACTACTAGTCAGACACACTAATGCAAGACCTGGTTCGCTAAGACCACCGCTCTGATACCAACTGAAACATCCGCGACTAATCCTCCCGAACGAAGTCTTCAACAGTTGGTCCCATTGCGATGATCGACTCCAAATAGTATCTTTAATATGAGTTAATGCACAGCGGAAGACTTATTTCGTACCTGAGAATAACATGCTTTAAAATGTCAACATAAAGTTGGTGAGATATATAGGTTTGATGCTAGCAGCGTTATAACTATGGACCACAAGATTTCATATAGATAACATAATACACTCGCAAGTGTATGGAAAAGTCGTTGAGCACTTGGTAACCATACTTAACATTTAAATCACAGCAACATATTCTTAAATAAACTCTACACCGTACCAAGTGTAGTAACGAAACGAAGTACTGTGCAACCGTTTAAAACTGGTCGTCCAGCCAGGTTGGGGTTGTCAGGCCCGATAGATCTATCAACAGGATTCGCGTTTACGCTCCTCACGTAAATATTAGCTACCAAGTATAAAGAAATATGCCATGGTACAACTCAACGTAGATTTTATTTTTGATCACTTGTGTCCATAACGTAAATCATTTATAAAAACAGCGCATGTATTCTCAGCCCAAAAATATTTAAAGTTTAAAAGGGATTATATACTCACCTAATGTATTTTGTAGTAAAAATACATTTAACATCATTGATCAAGTATAAGGTTGACCTCAGATTCACGAACCTATATCAATTATTTATCAAGTAATATTAACACATATACTAATAGTAAACAAATAACATTATTGTTATACTTAATATTCATATATATCCAATTCTTATTAAAATATTTTAATTAAGGTATATATGTATATATGTCATTTATTGTAAATTAACTATAGTTGATAATATTTTATATAAACTTATGTAATGTTAATGTAATATAGTTTACATAATAAGTATATTTTATATAAAAATATTTATTTATTTTAAAATAATAATAATGATAATCTTAATAATAATGTAAATGGTAATAATAAATATATTGTAATAATAATAATAGAATTAGAAATGATACTCGTATTAAAAAAAATGATACTTTAATTATAAATGGTATTTTTATAAAATGCTAATTTTCAAAATAAATAATATTAGTTTTGATATTAAAAATGATAGTTTTTTTTTTAACAATAATAATAATAATAATAATAATAATAATAATAATAATAATAATAATAATAATAATAATAATAATAATAATAATAATAATAATAATAATAATAATAATCATGTTATTAGTTTTAGTAATAATAATAAGTGATGGATAGACTACCTCAAAATTCGGAATAAAATGAAATGTCCCAGCCGGGTCTCGAACCCGAGACCTCTTGCTCACATCGAAACACACTTAACCCTTCCACCATTCTAATTTTTCTGTAATCCTACCCTCTTTAAAATTTATAACCCGTATCTCCTTTATGTTCAACTTCATCTTCTTCACTAACAATCTAATGCCTTGACCAAAGAGTTTTAAATTAACGAATTTAATTTTATGTGAAAGATATAACGACCCTTATCTGTAGTTGTATAACTGTTTAAATAAAAAAAAACGAAATAAAAAAAAATATATATGCTGTTCGACGGAACTGTTTAAAAAAAAAAAAAAATTGATTTTTGGTATTTTGAACGTAATAGATAATTCTTACAATATGATATAGGTTAGAAACTATCCATGGAAACTTTCTCAATCCTTATTTTCAGCAGAATCGATTTGTATAACCTCAATTTGATTTATGAACACGGGTTTGACTTTTTAGAAATCTAGTTTGACTCGACAAATTCAACCTTGATTGATAAAATTTGACCTTGAGAATTTACAGATAGTTTAAACGGAGGTAATCTAACATATCTGCATTTATGGATTCTGTAATTTCACAAAAATCGAGTTTTGAATAAAAATGGAGGAAGAACGGGTACGCCTCCTGTGTCTTTCTGATAGATTTTGTTTTTTTTTTATTAAAAATTGATACTCAGTTATGTGGTTTTATATAGATAATATGAGATTAGGTGGCAAGAAATACAGCTGGAATCCAACGTCTTAAGACTCAATAGGTCGACAGCAGGAATCTTGGACAAGAACAAAATTACAAAAAAAAAAATATAAGATAGTGACTTTGAACCAAAAATATCAGATTTTCCCGTATTGTAATCGTATATGCATAACAGTATTCGTATTTTATATATGCATATTTATCTGTATATAAATATAAATATATATATCAGTAAATTTATTTAAAATAAATACATATATAAGTAATAATAATTCTATTAAGTATTAATAATTCTAGTTATTAATAATTATACTAATATTACTGATTAGTAATAATATAAACACTAATAATAATACTAATAATCAAAATACATATATTAATAATAACATGATGATATATTGATGATATTTTTAATGAATTTGATATTAACCAATAATAATGATGATAACAATTTTATTACTCATACTCTTAATATTATTAATTAACCTTACAGGTTATGATATTAATAATACTAATATAATCATCTATGCTTATCTACTTTCATATGTATATATATGATAATAGTGATGATACAAATATGAAAATAATGATATTAATATTAATATAGCATTTACACTTGAAGTTATATTTAAATTTAATATGTTACAATTTCTATATAAATTTTTACCAATAATATATTATATCGAATCTTTAGTATTTAATTACTATTTATATTTAATATTTCTTATGTATATAATTTATACATTTATATATATGTTTATATATTTACATATAATATCATTTTACAATTTCTAAAACTTACATTTATAATCATATAAATATTTATATTTAATTACTTACAAACAATTGTTCGTGAATCGTCAGCCATAGTCAAAGGGTAACTGATTATCCGAATATATATTTCAAACTTTTTCTAGACTCAACAATAGATATTTTGCTTATCGTGTCGGAAACATATAAAGATTAAGGTTTAAATTTGGTCGGAAATTTCCGGGTCGTTACATAAACATGGTCGAAGTCCAGACTCACTAATGCATCCTAACAAACTCGATAAGACACACTAATGCAAAATTCTGGTTCTCTAAGACCAACGCTCGGATACCAACTGAAATGTCCCGTTCTTATTGATTAAAAACGTTCCATATTAATTGATTTCGTTGCGAGGTTTTGACCTCTATATGAGACGTTTTTCAAAGACTGCATTCTTTTTAAAACAAACCATAACCTTTATTTCATCAATAAAATTTAAAAAGCTTTACGTAGATTATCAAATAATGATAATCTAAAATATCCTGTTTACACGCGACCATTACATAATGGTTTACAATACAAATATGTTACAACAAAATAAGTTTCTTGAATGCAGTTTTTACACAATATCATACAAACATGGACTCCAAATCTCGTCCTTATTTAAGTATGCGACAGCGGAAGCTCTTAATAATCACCTGAGAATAAACACGCTTAAAACGTCAACAAAAATGTTGGTGAGTTATAGGTTTAACATATATATATCAAATCATAATAATAGACCACAAGATTTCATATTTCAATACACATCCCATACATAGAGATAAAAGTCATTCATATGGTGAACACCTGGTAACCGACATTAACAAGATGCATACATAAGAATATCCCCATCATTCCGGGACACCCTTCGGATATGATATAAATTTCGAAGTACTAAAGCATCCGGTACTTTGGATGGGGCTTGTTGGGCCCGATAGATCTATCTTTAGGATTCGCGTCAATTACGGTGTCTGTTCCCTAATTCTTAGATTACCAGACTTAATAAAAAGGGGCATATTCGATTTCGATAATTCAACCATAGAATGTAGTTTCACGTACTTGTGTCTATTTTGTAAATCATTTATAAAACCTGCATGTATTCTCATCCCAAAAATATTAGATTTTAAAAGTGGGACTATAACTCACTTTCACAGATTTTTACTTCGTCGGAAAGTAAGACTTGGCCACTGGTTGATTCACGAACCTATAACAATATATACATATATATCAAAGTATGTTCAAAATATATTTACAACACTTTTAATATATTTTGATGTTTTAAGTTTATTAAGTCAGCTGTCCTCGTTAGTAACCTACAACTAGTTGTCCACAATTAGATGTACAGAAATAAATCGATAAATATTATCTTGAATCAATCCACGACCCAGTGTATACGTATCTCAGTATTGATCACAACTCAAACTATATATATTTTGGAATCAACCTCAACCCTGTATAGCTAACTCCAACATTCACATATAGAGTGTCTATGGTTGTTCCGAAATATATATAGATGTGTCGACATGATAGGTCGAAACATTGTATACGTGTCTATGGTATCTCAAGATTACATAATATACAATACAAGTTGATTAAGTTATGGTTGGAATAGATTTGTTACCAATTTTCACGTAGCTAAAATGAGAAAAATTATCCAATCTTGTTCTACCCATAACTTCTTCATTTTAAATCCGTTTTGAGTGAATCAAATTGCTATGGTTTCATATTGAACTCTATTTTATGAATCTAAACAGAAAAAGTATAGGTTTATAGTCGGAAAAATAAGTTACAACTCATTTTTGTAAAGGTAGTCATTTCAGTCGAAAGAACGACGTCTAGATGACCATTTTAGAAAACATACTTCCACTTTGAGTTTAACCATAATTTTTGGATATAGTTTTATGTTCATAATAAAAATCATTTTCTCAGAATAACAACTTTTAAATCAAAGTTTATCATAGTTTTTAATTAACTAACCCAAAACAGCCCGCGGTGTTACTACAACGGCGTAAATCCGGTTTTACGGTATTTTTCGTGTTTCCAGGTTTTAAATCATTAAGTTAGCATATCATATAGATATAGAACATGTGTTTAGTTGATTTTAAAATTCAAGTTATAAGGATTAACTTTTGTTTGCGAACAAGTTTAGAATTAACTAAACTATGTTCTAGTGATTACAAGTTTAAACCTTCGAATAAGATAGCTTTATATGTATGAATCGAATGATGTTATGAACATCATTACTACCTTAAGTTCCTTGGATAAACCTACTGGAAAAGAGAAAAATGGATCTAGCTTCAATGGATCCTTGGATGGCTCGAAGTTCTTGAAGCAAAATCATGACACGAAAACAAGTTCAAGTAAGATCATCACTTGAAATAAGATTGTTATAGTTATAGAAATTGAACCAAAGTTTGAATATGATTATTACCTTGTATTAGAATGATAACCTACTGTAAGAAACAAAGATTTCTTGAGGTTGGATGATCACCTTACAAGATTGGAAGTGAGCTAGCAAACTTGAAAGTATTCTTGATTTTATGAAACTAGAACTTTTGGAATTTATGAAGAACACTTAGAACTTGAAGATAGAACTTGAGAGAGATCAATTAGATGAAGAAAATTGAAGAATGAAAGTGTTTGTAGGTGTTTTTGGTCGTTGGTGTATGGATTAGATATAAAGGATATGTAATTTTGTTTTCATGTAAATAAGTCATGAATGATTACTCATATTTTTGTAATTTTATGAGATATTTCATGCTAGTTGCCAAATGATGGTTCCCACATGTGTTAGGTGACTCACATGGGCTACTAAGAGCTGATCATTGGAGTGTATATACCAATAGTACATACATCTAAAAGCTGTGTATTGTACGAGTACGAATACGGGTGCATACGAGTAGAATTGTTGATGAAACTGAACGAGGATGTAATTGTAAGAATTTTTGTTAAGTAGAAGTATTTTGATAAGTGTCTTGAAGTCTTTCAAAAGTGTATGAATACATATTAAAACACTACATGTATATACATTTTAACTGAGTCGTTAAGTCATCGTTAGTCGTTACATGTAAATGTTGTTTTGAAACCTTTAGGTTAATGATCTTGTTAAATGTTGTTAACCCAATGTTTATAATATCAAAAGAGATTTTAAATTATTATATTATCATGATATTATGATGTACGAATATCTCTTAATATGATATATATACATTAAATGTCGTTACAACGATAATCGTTACATATATGTCTCGTTTCGAAATCCTTAAGTTAGTAGTCTTGTTTATATGTATGTAACTCATTGTTAATATACTTATGGAGATACTTACTTATCATAATCTCATGTTAACCATATGTATATCCATATATATATCGTCATGTCGTTTTTACAAGTTTTAACGTTCGTGAATCGCCGGTCAACTTGGGTGGTCAAGTGTCTATATGAAACATATTTCAATTAATCAAGTATTAACAAGTTTGATTGCTTAACATGTTGGAAACATTTAATCATGTAAATATCAATCTCAATTAATATATATAAACGTGGAAAAGTTCGGGTCACTACAAGTTGTAACACCTCGTTTTTCCCCGTACATGATTTACAGGAGTATCGCGTATGTAAGATAGGTGTATGATGGATTTGAGACATGTTCGTGCGTTAAAGTTCTTGTATGCGAGAAGTGATCAGGCCACGACCAAGGTCGCGGCGCGAAGAACGAAAGAATTCAGGATCAGGAGGCACGATAAGACAGCTACCAGACCACGTTATATGTCACGGCACGACGATGAGGGCCGCGGCGTGGCGTTCTGGGCGGACTGGTACCAGGTTTTTGTAATTTTAAATAAGGTTCAAGGGCATTTTGGTCATTTCGCATGTGAGCCAGATTTGAGATCTTAATCTCATCCATTCATTTCATTTCTTCATTTCTTTTTCCTTTCTATTTTTCTCTCAAAACTTCAAAACCCCATTTGATTCAAAGTGAGATTTGGGAAGGAAGATTCGTGATACGATCTTTGGCATAAGAGGAAACTTTGTTCTCCTCGTTCTTAGCTACAAGGTGATACTAACGGTAAGCTCTAACTCCGAATTTCATTTTCGTGTTCTTCATCTAAATTTAGGGCTTTTGATTGATGTTCATACATGGAACCCCACTAGTTGTTAATGGAAGATAATAACTAGGATTCGGGTTTATTTATGATGAAGGCGGGTTTTGGGTTGGTTGATGATTTAGCCGTGTTTAGGGCTTTAAATAGAGTGTAATCACTATGATTAGTGATTATGGAAGTGTTGGAACTCTTTTGGGTGTGATTGGTTGACTAATTTTGAAATGGGTCAAAATTAGGGTTTTGGTGTCAAATTGGGCAAGACAAGTGTTTAACACTTGTGTTCGGGTTTAATTGGCGTATTAGGACCCTTCTCACTTGTGTTAGTGATTATTGGTTAGTTTGGGCGCGGTTTGAACTTGGAAGTGCAATTGGGTCGAAATTGCACTAGTTGTCGAAATAGGTTGGTTTGTAATCCACCCTAATTGTGCTATTTGTTATGTGATAATGGAATAGATACGTTCCATTGGCGTTTCGGATTTTGGTTTGGCATCCATCAAGACTTCAAGGTGAGTGCTAATATCCTATGTGCATATGTATGTGTAGGATGGGTGTGGGTCGGGTGAAATGGTTCTCGGTTTTGTTGGAATTTAAAATAGTCGGGTCGTGTTTGCCCGTTCGGATATGTAAACTATGTATTAAATGTTTTAAAAGTTTATTGAACTTATTATTTGTGTTAAAGATGTTTTCAGAAACATAATTGGGACCTAAATATTAATGTATTAAAGAAAAAATTTTACGGACCGGTTTAAATACGGGTTAGGTTGTTTCAGGTAATGTCAATGTGATTGTTCTACCTATGGGTTTGTTCTTTTTTGGAAAGTTAAATCGGGGTGGTTGATATTGTGTACGGATGGATTGCTTGGGCAATGGGGGCGATTAGTCGGGTCGGGCTCAAATGGCCCAGTATCTCCTAAACTAAGGAGATAGGTGGCATATCCAAAGAGGTTCTTGGTCCCAAGCTAGTAACATAAAGATCGAATTATAGCTCAAAGGATTTTTTGGTGTCGAAAGACTTCACTTGCTCGTGGGTTAATGAGTGAAGTGCGGCGTGATTCGGGTGTCTCATCTGATGATATCAGTAGGAGCTGTAATTTGCGGGGCATGTTGTTGCTTTGGGATGAAAAACAGGATGAAGATGGGTGTCATTTAACATCTCTTCGAGTGGGAGATTGTTGAGTGTGAATCGAGTTAAAATGAAGATTCATGTTGGCATGGGCTATTCGTGACCATGAGTTTATTATAGTGCACGCGAGATTAAGGTAGAAGTCGAGTTGTTGTTTTGGTCATCTTGTAACTTCGAGAAATGAGTGGTGACTGCGAAAATTTGCTCGACTAGAATTAGATTTGGATTAGGAGTTCGCGTTTGATTTTAATTCGTTATCATTTTAGACTATAAATAACCCTATATGTAACATGCAATGTATACCTACAAAACTTAATAAAGAATACTCTTTGCTTGTCCGTGGATAAAGTGATATAATTGATTGCATATAACCACATTATATTCTCGTGTTTTTACATTCTTGCTAGTATCTTCATGTTCATCACATATATTCATTGCTGTCTTGTGGATTGATAACCTGAGAGTTATCAAGTCTTGTTAGGGCCCACTAATCGTTCATAACATCGGGTTATAAACTATCACTAAGTATATTATATATTACAGTATAATATTAAAAATAATAGTTTATTTATAAAAAAGAAATATCATTTAAGCTCGCCAGCTATGCGAGCTTAATATAAGAAACTCGATCTCATTTACTAAACAATCTTTAAAATATGTTAAAGTTCGGGTTTGTGCTCATTTATGTCACACCCCCAAAATGGACCAGGGGTAATTGTGACCAATCATATCATAACACAGTTGTATAAACGAGAACGACTCTATATGAGACCTTTTAAATAAAACCTTTGTTAATAAAATAGCGGAAGCAGGAATACATGTTTACATTATTATTAAAATGTAAAATAAATGTTTATGAACTAAAATTTTATATGCGATGTGGCCTGCAAGCATCAAATCTATCATCACAAAGTTGCAAACAGGTAGCTCAATCATCATCTGAGACAAAACATGCTTAAAGTGTCAACCAAAAAGGTTGAGTGAAATTCACAGGTTTATAAATAATATCCAAAGTTTTAGACCACAAGATTTAGTTAAAAGTTGATCAATATGGATATATCAATCTAAAAGTGTTGTTGTAGTTTGTAATATCCCTACTAAACAATTTACCCTATGACACCTTGTACTGTCAGTGTCGTGGAATCATTATTATGTAACCAAAGATCATCGGTCAAATGGTTAGAGACGTTACTCTCAATAGGCCTACTCACAATAATTAAGTTTGCATTTAAACGTAGCAATTAACGATATTACGGTAGGGATTTAGCATGAATCAAAGCATGACAGCATAGTTAACAATTTAGTACTTGTGTCTAAGTGTAAAACAGTTATAAAGCAAGCATGTGTCTCACCCCAAAAGTTATAAAAACAGTTATGAAACAGTAAAAAGTTGGGCTATGAAGTTCACCTTAGTAGCACAGAAGAGTATTCCACAAACGAAAGAATTGAACGAAAGGACGTGACTGAGATCTCAACCTAGAGATAGAACGTATGATCAGACATTGCCTAACAGACAATAGTATATAGTGCTATATTAATAGTAATGGTTCACTAAAGAATTTCCATTTTCGAAAGGTTACTATTTATGAAAAGCTTCCACTTATAGTATGTTTCTAGTTTAGGAAGTTCGGGTTATAATCCTTCACAATGAGTTGTACAACTTTGCCCAAATCTCGTTGCTATCAAGTAAGTCACTCTGATGATCTGTTGTTACCGGGCGCCCAGGACTCTTGACAAGAATCTAAGTCTTGGCATTCGAGATCCACAAGCGGTTCCCATAAGGCAACAAGGACCACCCTAGGCCGTAAGTAGCAGTGAGGTTCGTATAAAGTGCACGTTATCTTTTAATTATAACCTTCACGTTATATGTGTATACACACAACGAATTATTAATGTACTTAATAATGATATATGTGATAATATAACCTAAGTATTAATAATATAACCTAAGTATTATTTGATATTTAGTTATCTTTTAATTATAACCTTCACGTTATAGGTGTATGTCTTATATATATTAAATATAATTACCTTTAAATAAATACCTAAATTACTTTAAAAATAATAGTGTTTTATAATCAAACATTATCCAAAAATATCTAAATAATTAATTAAATATCTAAAAATTATATACATAATTTTTATAGTCTTAGTTAATCATATAGATCAGTAGAAAAATTAAAGTAAATGTTTTTATTATATTTTTGTATTTATTTTTGTTTTTACCCTTAATTTATTCACAAAAAAGTTTAATTCTAAATAATTACTAAATAAACCCAAAAAATTATTTTTATAATTTTTATAAGTTTCGATCAGTCTAATAACCTGTAGAAAAATATTTAAAAAATATTTTTTTATTATTTTATATTTATTCTTAATTTACCTTCGAATTACATAATAATAGAGTTTAATTATATAATAATTACCAATTCAACCCAAGTAATTATTTTTATAATTTTTGAATATCTATATAAGTTTTATAAACTCATAAAAAATTATATATATTTTATTTTTGGATAAAAATATTTATTACGAATTTTACATTGTTTTTATGTTTAAATACTACATAATTCGTATTTAGTTATAAATAATATTCCATAAATTATCAAAATTATTTTTATACATCATAATACTTATAATACTAATTATAACATATAAATATAGATAATTTCTAATTTTATAAAGAATATACAATAAATATAAATATAATTGACAATATTTAAAAAAATAGAAAGCACCTCAAATTTTCTTCAAGGTTTTGAGAGAATAACCTAAGTTTTTGTTTTTGGGAAGGAAAAATGAATGAAGAGCCATGTATTTATAGGTAAAAATGGTTGGTGAAAAGAAAAAAAATAAAATAAAATAAAGGTGCCAATTTTGACAAAAAAATAAAAACATGTTAAAATTTTTTTTATTAAGTTTTTGTTTTTGAAAATATTTAGTCAAAATTCATGGGCTCATTATTTAATTTATAAAAAAATCTTATTTTTTTATAAGCTAAAAATATAAATAATGATTAAAATAACTTATCATTTAATTAATAATTATGTTACATATAGTTTTATATATAATACACATTAATATTAATATTAACTAAAGTTATTTTATATAATTAGAATAAATTTAGTTAACAAAACGTGTCGACAAAAAAATAAATATTTAATCAACGTCGAATTTAATCTTATATTAAGTATGGATAACAACCCTGGGGCAAATTAGTCACCTCAAGTATGAAAATGTGAGGGTTGTTATAGTACCTACTGGTTAAAGAAATTTTGTTCCGAAATTTGACAGAGATCATCATGGTTGACAATAAGTATGTTTTCATGACGGATATAAGTTGGAAAATAGAGTTTTATCACTATTGAGTAATAAAATAATTCGATTACGTGAAGAGTATGAGTGAAGCTATCGTAAAAGAGTGAAATGAGGAAAATAAAGATTTGTTTTAACTTTTGACGTAGTCACGGTTGATTTTCGGAATTCAAGGGACATAAAGAAAATCTTCGTAATCTGTATAAGATTTGATTATCCGGTAATTAAGAAAATTAGGATTTTCTTTGATTAAATTCGTTATCTGCCTCGATTACTATGTCCGATATTTCCAATATAAATTAACCTCTTTCGTTTCATTATTTTCACCACTCCTATACTTTCTTCCTCAATTCATACTTTCAAAGATTGTGAAAATGCTCCATCCTGTTCTTATCCTGGATATTTTTTTGACTATCGCTTCTGTCATTCTTCTTTTTCATCTACCACAGGAGGAATCTGTTTACTTCTACTATTACCTTGGGATTATAGTGTTTTTAATTCTCCAGTATCTTTATGTTGCTATATTTATTGATATACACGGTTTGTAATTTATGTGTTGTTATCGGGCTTTATATTTTTCCTTATATTTCGGAGCTCCATGCTTTCGTATTGTTATTCACGGTTAATGCTCTCTCCCATTTGTTGTGATTTATACTCCTATTTATATTTCGAAGCTTCATGCTTTTGTTTTCTCTTCTCGACTTTAAGTACAAATAATGGTCCAGAATTCGCAGGTATGAACTTCGAACGAACATAGCTAATGTTCTTAGAAAGAAATTGTAATAGGACGATCTTGATTTGTTAAATTACCAGAAGTCAAAGGAAAAGATAGAACTATCAAGAAAATATGTTCTTGATATGTTTAGCGATTAAGTAGAATGTAAGAGTTGTGTAGCATAGCACATGATGACGGTGTGATCTGTGAATTATCATGTTCCATTAGAAACTTAGCATGACTTACTGTAATATAATCACATTGATCAGGCATCATTATATTATACTAACTCATGCTTCAATTCTCAACACTACTTCAAAAACATTCATAATTTAAATTTCGAATTTTTCAGAGATTTAGAAACTAAAACAGTTTCCTTTATGACGTAACGCAGATAGAGCGAAGAGATAAATAATTTCGAACAAGAATAGTCATGAAAATATCTTCAGAAATATCGAGGATATTTATAATGAAAGATACGATGATATCTTAGAATTTTTAAAATACCTAAGATCAGAGGATGATGAAGAAAATTCTTTCTGTACTGTTTTAGAATGCGTAAAGAGATTACATGTTTTCTGTAATTTCCATCAGAAATCGAATCATCGGGATTCTTTGATTATAGGTTTAGTCCTTGTGATTTGTCCACAGCCTCCTTCATAGTTTACTCAATTCGTTTTTCAGTACCAAATTTTCTTTTGAGTTTTTCCAACATACCATTCTTTATCATCAATCTTTTAGCTGTTATGGTTGTCTACCATTTTTGCTACTTCATCAGCTTTTTCAAAACTTCGTAGTACTGATTCGTAGGCTGGAGTGCTATTCAGAGTTTCATAATTATAATTCCAGGAGATAACGTTATATATATATATATATATATATATAACCGTTGTCGTAGAAATGCTGCGAGGTTTGAAAATAATTATTTATACTTCCCGGTATTTGGTATGTCAATTATCGTTACAAGATGTAGATGAGTACATGATAGGATTCAATGAATAAATATAGATATTTTTCAGAGAGACTAAAGCCAAAGAGTGATGAAGTTGCTGGTACGTTTACTGCTAATGTGATGGGATATAAAAGGTTCCCCGGTAACAATGATGAAAAGGGCAACTTGTATATCAAGGTTATAATAAGGCTACTTCGGATAAAAGTCAAAGTTGGCTTAATGGAGGTGTGATAAAATTGGCTACTTTGAAGACGGGTCGCAAATTACTTTCGGTAATAATAAATGCCAAAGGATCTGACACGGATACGTGTTAAACTTTTACTTAGGTTCCAAGTGTTCTCCAGGTGCATAAGTATATGCATATATTCTTCGCATGTATCGTGTGATTGGTTCATTCTTTTGATTGTTCCTTAGTTGAGGTGTTTTCAAGAATTTTGAAGGGTTTAAATGCAGGTTGTCATCGTCAATATCCGTATGATGAAATGATCATGAATCTTGAATGATACGAATATATTTATGAGTTTTGTGAATAAAAGTGATGTTCTAGTATAGTTTGAATTTAAAGTATGATTTTGAAAGATGTAGAAATCTAAGGGTGATGTCTCCTGTAAAATCTTGACTTGGATTCTAATCTGTCCAAGATCAGAATATGTAATTGAATTTGTTATGAAAATGGCTGTTCTTTGGTGTACATCTGTGAATATAAGTAGGATAGTTAATGACTGCTGAGTCAGAATTGAAGAATGTACAATGTAACATATTAATGTGAAATCTAAATATCTCTCGGGTATTACCTACCCGTTAAAATATTTTCACCATCAATAGTTTGTACAACAGAATTTTTAATTACAATCTTTATGAAAATATACGTACATATATATTTTCTTCAGATGTAATCATGGATTTAATGAGTTAATATAATATTAAACTTATTTGATTTTCGGTTGGAACTAGAAATGAATAATCTCTAAAACCTTTTAGAAACTACATATTCTCTGCAGAATATTTCTTCAATGAAGTTATGAATCAATACTTCATCATTTATTGTTGTTGGTATTCCTAGGTATCTATGGGGCGTATGAATGATGATGGTCAAGGTACCGAGTGTGATGTTAAGGCATGGGATGCGGATGTTGTAGGTGGTGGTGCTGTTGGTGGTGTTGCTGTTGCTGATACTGGTGGTGTTGTCGGTGCTGATGCTACTGCTGATGCTCGTAAATTTTGCACCATATTCTCCAGAGCCACTACTCAGGCACGAAGCTCGTTGACTTCTTCCATTACTCCGGGATGATTGGCGGTTGGAATAAGGGGATGAAGAAGATCTAGAATTCTAGATATTATATAGTCGTGACAGAATGCCCTGGAAAGAAGAGAGAAAATGGTGTTTTGGACTGGTTCGCCGGTAAGTGCTTCAGGTTCCTCAGCAATAGGGCAATTTGATGAGTGGAAGGGATCTCCTTCTTCTCGCCTCCATTGATTAAGTTGGCAACGAACTCATCTCCAATCCATCCAGAATTGATGATGACTGATTGGTTCGTTCGTTCCGGTTACGCTGCCTGTGGAGCTCGAGGAATCAAGTGAGAAATCCATATTATGTGATTGGAATAAAGGGTTTTTGATTTGAAATGGGTGTTGATTACTGAATGATATCTTCGTATCATCGAATACGTATATATAGCAAAAAGATTTCGTAATTTACGGAGGAAATTTAGGAAAAGTGTCTGACAAAGTCTACTGTGATAGATATGATAAGATATGATTTGTATATACTCCATTTATGCAATAATTGTAGTATGACGTGTCAAGACTATAAATAATAAGCAAATGATTTCTGACAGGGAATGATAAGCAAAAATGCAGACATGGTCAAAGTCCAGACTTACTAATGCATCATAACAACTATCAGTTAGACAGACTAATGCAAGATCTGGTTCACTAAGACCAACGTTCTAAGGATAACACGTAATCAGATAAACTTTCGATTAAAGACTTTCAATTCATAATGGCCTATTCAGGTCTAGAGGCTTGAGCAATAGGATCCTTTAAATCGGAAAATCCAAACCCTTCCATCCTAGAGTTTCGTAGACGCCATCCATAAAAAACGTTCAAAAAAATAACGAGAAAACAAAATTTTTTAAAAGTAATGAATATAAATAGTGATGACATTATAATGTCTTGAGAATATTTATGAGTCAATAATGACATTTTCTGGTTCGCAAACCAATGCACAAAGGCATAAGGGCACGTAATATAACAGGGAGGTTATATACGTATGAGTATAAGTAATTACAAGCATAGAAATTTCAAAAGTCATGGATAGCATTTCATGTAATACATACATAATACACAAAACTATGATAGCTGACATAGGAATGTCAAGAATTTCAGAATTCATGGTGTCGCATTTAAATGCGGTGGCGTAATTGTAGAGTACTTAGGAAAGTGAGCAGAGTTCTTAGATTGGCTCAGCATTCTAAGAAAGATTAAAGAATTCAATAAGTAAAGTTTCTAAGGTATAGGGTAGCATTTAACAATTAAAGGCACTATAGTCAAGGAAAGTTGTAGTCCTACATTGCTATGGTACTTAATTGTATAAGGCACACATTGTAGAGACCCGTCCTAATCCATCCAAGTCCATATCGATTATAAATAATTCACAACAGTTGATTACATCGCGAGGTACTTGACCTCTATATGATACATTTTACAAACATTGCATTCGTTTTTGAAAAGACAATCTTTCATTACATCGAAAGTTGACAACATGCATACCATTTCGTAATATATTTTACTATTATTGACTTAATAATAATCTTGGTGAACTCAACGACTCGAATGCAACGTTTTTTGAAATATGTCATGAATGACTCCAAGTAATATCTCTAAGATGAGCAAATGCACAGCGGAAGATTTCTTTCGTACCTGAGAATAAACATGCTTTAAAGTGTCAACCAAAAGGTTGGTGAGTTCATTAGTTTAACATAAATTAACATTTCATAATTTTAATAGACCACAAGATTACATATTTTCATTTCTCATAAACATACATCCCATGCATAGAGACAAAAATATCATTCATATGGATTGAACACCTGGTAACCGACATTAACAATATGCATATAAGAATATTCCCATCATTCCGGGATCCTCCTTCGGACATGATATAAATTTCAAAGTACTAAAGTATCCGGTACTTTGGATGGGGTTTGTTAGGCCCAATAGATCTATCTTTAGGATTCGCGTCAATTAGGGTGTCTGTTCCCTAATTCTTAGATTATCAGACTAAAAAGGGGCATATTCGATTTCGATAATTCAACCATATCATGTAGTTTCGATTACTTGTGTCTATTTCATAAAACATTTATAAAAATTGCGCATGTATTCTCAGCCCAAAAATATAAAGGGTAAAAAGGCAAATGAAACTCACATAATGTATTTTGTAGTAAAAATACATATAACGACATTAAACAACTGAACAATACATGGTTGGCCTCGGATTCACGAACCTATATCAATTGTATATCTATTAAAACATATAATGGAAATCACATAATTTCCTTTATTAATTATATATTATTTATGTGTTTGTAGTTTATATAATGTATATTAAATTCCATTTAAAAATATATACTTATTTTATATCTTAAAGTATACGTTATATATATTTATTGTATATATATTTAAAATGATTAGAATCTATACATTTAGTTATATTAATATATCCATGTATATATTTAGTATTATATTAAAAATATCGAATTTGTTGTATGTCGGTATTTATATAAGAGATGTTAATATGTCTTGTATATAGTTATATAGATTATTAATATAGTTGTAGTATATATAATAAGTAAGTTTTATGTACCAAATATCTTATTTGTTAAAAATGATAGTTTTGATATTAATGATTTTACTAATAATAGTCTACTGATAATAACTTTATTAATGATGATAATACTAATAATAAGAATGATAATGATAATAATGATAGTACATATGTTAATAATGATTCTAAAAATACTAATAAGTACATAATGATACTAATACTAATAATAATAATAATAATAATAATAATAATAGTTTATGTTATTTTGATAATAATAATAATCCTAATCATAATAATAGTAATAATACATATATTAATAATAATGATAATGATAAAGATTATAATTTTAGTAACAATAACAATAATAATAATAATAATAATAATAATAATAATTTTTGTAATGAAATCTACCTTCAAAAGCCTTTCTAAAAAAATATGTCCAGAACCGGATTTGAACCCGAGACCGCTCGCTCACCCACCAACACCCTTAACCATTCTGCCATTCATGTTTTTCTTATTTATTATGAAACCCAAATATATATATCTAATATCTATTTCAACTTGAATCATCTTCTTCATCTTCTACCTTAAATCAATTCAAACATGGAACTTCAAAAAAAAAATCAAAATAATGCATTCTGGTTTTCATTTATGACTTGTAAACAACATGAAAAAAAAATGTGTTAATGATATAAAAAAAATGAGAGAAAAAAAACAAAAAAATCCTACTGCTTGCTGGTAGCCAAGAAAAAAAAAAATTTGTTTTCAATTTTTGAGTTCGTTTCGGACAATCTTTACAACATGAAACATGTTTCAAATCATTCCTAAAAACTATTGAAATCGTCAATTGAACTTGAAACATCAAAACGAGCTCTAATTTATCGATGAACAAATTGGTTGACTTTTGACAAAATAACTTTGACTCGCAAATTCGACTTCGTTATTAAGAATTGGACTTAAGATTTTACAGGAAGTTTAAGTAAATGATTCCTAACAACTCTGCATTTTTAGTTTTTGAAATTTGTTTCGAATTCAAGTTAGTGTATATCACTGTCAAGAACACATGAGCTCAAAAGTTGGTTTTGAAATTAAGAATGTTATAGATTATGATTACAACATGAATTATGTTGCAAATCATTCCTATAATCTTTATGGATCATCAAATTAACTGGAAACATCAAAAGAAACTCGAATTTGATTCAAGAACACTTAGTTGACTTTTAAAACCCAAAACTTTGACTCTCAAATTAGAGATTAATAGAAAGAATTGAGGATTGAAAACTTACAGATAGTTTAGATAGACGATTCCTAACAAGACTATATTATTACATTTTGAAAATTCATTCAAAATCAAAATATGGTTAAAAAGATGAAGAACAGAGGTGTCGAGCTTTATTTCATGAATTTTGTTGGTTTAGTTCTTTCTCAAAATGCAGTGTCTATATAATGAATGAATTTTGTATTGTACTGATACATTAGATACTGACATCTAACAGATTGGAGACAAGATCAAAAATTAAATACAGTGGGATAGAGATGTGAAACTGAATTCACTATGTATATGACTCTATATATATTAACTTAATTTTAGTAATTAATTTTAAAAATTATAATACTATTAAATAATTAGCAATAATAATAATAATAGAATTAATAATAAGGATATTTAATAATAATAATATCAAAATAATACTAGTAATAATAATAATCATATTAATAACTAAAAATCATAATTACAAAAATGATAATATTAATATTAACAATATAAATGATAGCTTTTGTAATAATACTTATACTACTAATGATAATATATAATATTATTAACAATGATAATTATAATTATTAATAACAATGTAAATAATGAAATTTTTAATAATAATAGTAACTAATGACATTTACATTTTCAATTCAACTGATTAAAATATATTTTATTAATTCCAATTAATATATATACTCCTATGTTTATTTTTATATATATCTATATATGTATATATTTATTTACAGTATTTGTTCGTGAATCGTCGGGAATAGTCAAAGGCCAAATGAATTCATGAAAACAGTTCAAAAATTTTGAGATGCAACATTACAGACTTTGCTTATCGTGTCGAAAACATATAAAGATTAAAGTTTAAATTTGATCGGAAATTTCCGGGTCGTCACAGTACCTACCCGTTAAAGAAATTTCGTCCCGAAATTTGAATGTGGTCGTCATGGTTAACAATAGAAATGTTTTCATGACAACTATAAGTTGATAAATAGAGTTTTATCATCATTGAGTAATATAGATAAAACAATTCGATTATTCGAAGAGTACGAATGAAACTATCACTAAATAGTGAAATGAGAAAAGTAAGGATTCGCCTTAACTTTTGGCGTAGTCACATTTGAATTTAGAAAATAAGGCGCGTCTTAACTTTTGACGTTGTCCTGATTGAATTTCGGAATTCAAGGGATTTAAAAGAAAATCTTCGAAATATAAAAGATTTGATTCTTCGGCGAGTAAGGAAAATTAAGATCTCTAAAATTAAATAAGATGATCCGCCTCGATTACTCTGTCTGATATTTCTATTATAAATTAAGCTCTTCCTTTCCCTTATTCTCACCATTTCTATACAATCCCCAAATTTAAAAGGTTATGAAAATGCTTAATCTAATTCTAAACCTTGATATTTTCCTAATTATCATTTCTGTCATCCTTCTTTTTAATCTTCCACTAGAAAATCTGTTTACTTCTACTTTGCCCTTGGGGTTATAGTGTTTTTAATTCTCCCGTGTCTTTATGTTGCGATAAACATTGACATACACGGTTTGTAATTTATGTGTTGTTATCGGGCTTTATATTTTCCTTTATATTTCGAAGTCCCTACTTCCATCTCCTATAATCATTGTCATTCACAGTTAATGCTCTCTCCTATTTGCTGCGATTTATACCCCCTTTCTATTTCAAAGCTTCATGCTTTTGTTTTCTTTTCGCAAGAAATGGTCCAGAATTCGTAGGTATGGAGTTTTGAATTATCATAATATAATAGTAGAAAGGAAAGGTAGTAGCACGATTTGATTTGTCATGTTACCAGAATTCAAGAGAAAAGATAGAACTATCAAGAAAATATGTTCTTGATATGTTTATAGATTAGATTAGATAGAATGTAAGAGTCGTGTAACATGACACATGATGACGTTATAGTCTGTGAATATCACGTTTCATTAGAAACTCAGCATGACTTACTGTAATATAATCACGTTGATCAAGTGTCATTATATTATAATAACTTATGCATCAGTTCCCAACATTACTTCAAAAACATTCATAATTTAAGTTTGAATTTTTTCACAATTTAGAAACTAAAATAGTTTCCTTTTATGATATATCACAGATAGTGCAGAGAGATAATTAATATCGGACGAGAATATTTATGAAGATATCTTCAGAAATATTGAGGATATTTATAATGAAAGATTCGATGATATCTTAGAATTTCTAAGATCAGAGGATGATGAAGCAGATTTGTCCGTAACGGTTTAGAGTCAGGAGCAAGATATTCACTAAAGACTTCAGCAGACATTGAATCATTTAGATTCTTTGAAGTTAAACTTATTCTTTGTGATTTGTCCACGGCTTCTTTCATAGTTTCGCATAATCCGCTTTTCGGTACTAAATTTTCTATTGAGTGTTTCCAATACTCCATTCTTTATCATCAAACTTTCGACGATTAAGGTCGTTTACGATTGCCTACAGTTTCTGCTGCTTCATTCAGCTTTTTCAAAGTTCAATATATTGATTTGTAGGCTGGGTGCTTTTCAAAATTTTAGAATTGAAGATCGTAATTCTAGGAGATAATTGTTATATACAACAACAATACCTAATCCCGCACATGCGAGATTGTTATATGTATACATATAACTGTTGATGTAGACATGCTGCGAGATTTCAAAATACTGATTGCTAAACCCTGGTAATTGGTATGGCAATTTTCGTTACAAGATACAGATGAGTATATGATAGGGTTTCAATGAACATAATGATTCTTCGGAAGGTCAGAGATCAATGAAATTGCTGGTAAATTTACTGCTAAGGTGATGAAATATAAATGATTCTCTGGTAACGATGACGAAAGGTAACTTATATAATCAGGATTATAATAAGGCTAATCCGAATGAAAGTCGAAGTTGATTTGCTGAAGCCGTGACAAAATTGGTTACTTTGAAGAGGGATTGTAAAGTTATTTTCGGTAATAACAATGCCAAAGGAGCTAGCACAGATACTTGTTAAACGTTTACTCAGGTTTCGAGAGTTTTCAAGTGCATAACTATATGCATCAATCTCTTGTTACGTAGATGAAGTACTGTTGGTTCATCCTCTCGATTGAGGTGTTTTCAAGAATCATGCAAGGTTTGAACACAGATTGTAATCGTTAAGATACAAATGAGGTTTAAGATGAAATCAAGTGGCAAACTTGAAGAATTATTTAGTTTCATATATTATAATCAATATTTTAATTCATTTTAATTGTCCAATGTCATTAGTCCACAGTCGATAATCCACAGTTAATAGTCCCATAATTCATATATAATTTAATATATAATATTCGAATTAATTAATACGTATCGTGACCCTTGTACATGTCTCAGACTCGATCACAACTCAAACTATATATATATATAGATGGGTCGATATGATATGTCAAAACATTGTATACGTGTCCCGATATTTAAAATGCGTAAATAACAGAATGACGATAAATAAAGTGCGTAAAATAAATAACATAAATTAAATGACGATAAATAAAATTGCGAGAATGTAAATTGCGAGAATGTAAATTGCGATAATTAAATTGCAATAAATAAAATGTAACCAGTTAGCTAGGAACAGTTAGCATGGATTCTTAACAAAATTCTTCTCATAGTTAAAATTGTTTGTTTCTAACAAGTTTTATTTTCCAATGTTTTCTTCATTATGCCACTTGTTGAATTCTGATAAATCAAAATCCCAATATGAATTTGGATGAATATGCTTATTCTGTGGTGAACGGATACGTATATCGGTGGTTGTAAGTAGGATAGTAAATGACTGTTGAATCAGTTTTGAAGAATGTACAATGTAATTTATTAATGTGAAATCTAAATATTCCTCGGGTATTACCTACCCGTTAAAATATTTTCACCATTAACAGTTTGCACAAAAGAATTTTTAATTACAATCTTTATGAAAACATATATACATATATATTTTCTTCAGATGTAATCATGGATTTAATGAGTTAATATGATATTAAACTCATTTGATATACCGTTAGAACAAGAATATATAATCTCCAAAACAATAGAGATTACTTGATCGCCATGAAGAACGAAGATAATTGATGTAGAACGATACGTAGAATGATGATTATACTTGAGGTACAGAGTGAGATGTTGAGGCATGGATTGTTGATGGTACTGGTACTGTTATTGATGGTTCTGTTGATGCCGGTGATGTTGCTGAAGCTGGTAAATTTTGCACTATCTTTTCCAAGGCTACAACTCGGGCGTGAAGCTCGTTGACTTCTTTTATTACACTAAGATGATTATCGGTTCGAACGAGCGAATGAATGAGGTTTAGAATCTGAGATAGTATATGATCGTGACGAGACACTCTGGAAATGAGAGAGAAAATGGTGTCTCGAACAGGTTCGTCGGTAAACGCTTCAGGTTGATTGTCAAGAGGTGAATTCGTTTGATGGAAGGGATCGCCTTCTTCGCGTCTCCATTGATTAAGTTGACTACAAACCCATCAGATGAATTGGGGATGATTAATTGATTGATTCATTCCGGTGACGCTGATAGGTGAAACTTCATATCGGAATAGCTGTCGGAATCCGAGGAATTCGAACTGCTTGAGGGATTCATCTCGTACGATCAGATGAAGGATTTTCGATAAGAAATAGATTATAGGATGCAGATTAGTACCCTGCAATACATAATTTCAATATGCGTATATTATACTAAAATCCCATAAATTACGGAGGAATCTACGGAAGTTGTCAGGCAAAGGTAACAATAACAGATACGCTAAGATATGAACTTATCTATACATTGTCTATGCAATAGAGGCAGTAAGACGTGTCTAGACTTTAAGGATGATAAGCAAATAATTTTTGACACTAAATGATAAGCAAAACTGTTGACATGCAGACACGGTCGAAGTCCAGACTCACTAATGCATCCTAACGACTTATCAGTTAGACACACTAATGCAGACCTGGCTCGCTAAGACCACCGCTCTGATACCAACTGTAGAGACCCGTCCTAATCCATCCGGACGAAGTCCATATCGATTATAAATGATTCACAACAGTTGATTACATAGCGAGGTACTTGACCTCTATATGATACATTTTATAAACATTGCATTCGTTTTTGAAAAGACAATCTTTCATTACATCGAAAGTTGACAACATGCATACCATTTCGTAATATATTTTACTATTATTGACTTAATAATAATCTTGGTGAACTCAACGACTCAAATGCAACATTTTTTGAAATATGTCATGAATGACTCCAAGTAATATCTCTAAGATGAGCAAATGCACAGCGGAATATTTCTTTCGTACCTGAGAATAAACATGCTTTAAAGTGTCAACAAAAAGGTTGGTAAGTTCATTAGTTTAACATAAATTATCATTTCATAATTTTAATAGACCACAAGATTTCATATTTTCATTTCTCATAAACATACGTCCCATGCATAGAGACAAAAATATCATTCATATGGATTAAACACCTGGTAACCGACATTAACAATATGCATATAAGAATATCCCCATCATTCCGGGATCCTCCTTCGGACATGATATAAATTTCGAAGTACTAAAGCATCCGGTACTTTGGATGGGGTTTGTTAGGCCCAATAGATCTATCTTTAGGATTCGCGTCAATTAGGGTGTCTGTTCCCTAATTCTTATATTACCAGACTAAAAAGGGGCATATTCGATTTCGATAATTCAACCATATCATGTAGTTTCGATTACTTGTGTCTATTTCGTAAAACATTAATAAAAATTGCGCATGTATTCTCAGCCCAAAAATATAAAGGGTAAAAAGGCAAATGAAACTCACCTAATGTATTTTGTAGTAAAAATACATATAACGACATTAAACAACTGAACAATGCAGGGTTGGCCTCGGATTCACGAACTTATATCAATTGTATATCCATTAAAACATATAATGGAAATCACATAATTTCCTTTATTAATTATATATTATTTATGTGTTTGTAGTTTATATAATGTATATTAAATTCCATTTAAAAATATATACTTATTTTATATCTTAAAGTACACGTTATATATATTTATTGTATATATATTTAAAATGATTAGAATCTATACATTTAGTTATATTAATATATCCATGTATATATATAGTATTATATTAAAAATATCGAATTTGTTGTATGTCGGTATTTATATAAGAGATGTTAATATGTCTTGTATATAGTTAAATAGATTATTAATATAGTTGTAGTATATATAATAAGTAGGTTTTATGTACCAAATATCTTATTTGTTAAAAATGATAGTTTTGATATTAATGATTTTACTAATAATAACTTTATTAATGATGATAATACTAATAATAAGAATGATAATGATAATAATGATAGTACATATGTTAATAATGATTCTAAAAATACTAATAAGTACATAATGATACTAATACTAATATTAATAATAATAATAATAGTTTATGTTATTTTGATAATAATAATAATCCTAATCATAATAATAGTAATAATACATATATTAATAATAATGATAATGATAAAGATTATAATTTTAGTAACAATAACAATAATAATAATAATAATAATTTTTGTAATGAAATCTACCTTCAAAAGCGTTTCTAAAAAAATATGTCCAGAACCGGATTTGAACCCGAGACCTCTCGCTCACCCACCAACACCCTTAACCATTCTGCCATTCATGTCTTTCTTATTTATTATGAAACCCAAATATATATATCTAATATCTATTTCAACTTGAATCATCTTCTTCATCTTCTACCTTAAATCAATTCAAACATGGAACTTCAAAAAAAAATAAATCAAAATAACGCATTCTGGTTTTCATTTATGACTTGTAAACAACATGAAAAAAAAAATGTGTTTATGATATAAAAAAAATGAGAGAAAAAAAAAAATCCTTGCTCGTAGCCAAGAAAAAAAAAATTTTGTTTTCAATTTTTGAGTTCGTTTCGGACAATCTTTACAACATGAAACATGTTTCAAATCATTCCTAAAAACTATTGAAATCGTCAATTGAACTTGAAACATCAAAACGAGCTCTAATTTCTCGATGAACAAATTGGTTGACTTTTGACAAAATAACTTTGACTTACAAATTCGACTTCGTTATTAAGAATTGGAACTTAAGATTTTACAGGAAGTTTAAGTAAATGATTCCTAACAACTCTGCATTTTTAGTTTTTGAAATTTGTTTCGAATTCAAGTTAGTTTATATCACTGTCAAGAACACATGAGCTCAAAAGTTGGTTTTGAAATTAAGAATGTTATAGATTATGATTACAACATGAATTATGTTGCAAATCATTCCGATAATCTTTATGGATCATCAAATTAACTGGAAACATCAAAAGAAACTCAAATTTGATTCAAGAACACTTAGTTGACTTTTAAAACCCAAAACTTTAACTCTCAAATTAGAGATTAATAGAAAGAATTGAGGATTGAAAACTTACAGATAGTTTAGATAGACGATTCCTAACAAGACTGTATTATTACATTTTGAAAATTCATTCAAAATCAAAATATGGTTAAAAAGATGAAGAATAGAGGTGTCGAGCTTTATTTCATGAATTTTGTTGGTTTAGTTCTTTCTCAAAATGCAGTGTCTATATAATGAATGAATTTTGTATTGTACTGATAAATTAGATACTGACATCTAACAGATTGGAGACAAGATCAAAAATTAAATATAGTGGGATAGAGATGTGAAACTGAATTCACTATGTATATGACTCTATATATATTAACTTAATTTTAGTAATTAATTTTAAAAATTATAATACTATTAAATAATTAGCAATAATAATAATAATAGAATTAATAATAAGGATATTTAATAGTAATAATATCAAAATAATACTAGTAATAATAATAATCATATTAATAACTAAAAATCATAATTACAAAAATGATAATATTAATATTAACAATATAAATGATAGCTTTTGTAATAATACTTATACTACTAATGATAATATATAATATTATTAACAATGATAATTATAATTATTAATAACAATGTAAATAATGAAATTTTTAATAATAATAGTAACTAATGACATTTACATTTTTAATTCAACTGATTAAATTATATTTTATTAATTCCAATTAATATATATACTCCTATGTTTATTTTTATATATATCTATATATGTATATATTTATTTACAGTATTTGTTCGTGAATCGTCGGGAATAGTCAAAGGCCAAATGAATTCATGAAAACAGTTCAAAAATTTTGAGATGCAACATTACAGACTTTACTTATCGTGTTGAAAACATATAAAGATTAAAGTTTAAATTTGATCGGAAATTTCCGGGTCGTCACACACATAATATGCAATCCTGGTTCTCTACAACAAACCTGCTCTGATACCAATCTGTCACACCCCCAAAATGAACCAGGGGTAATTGTGACCAATCATATCATAACACAGTTGTATAAACGAGAACGACTCTATATGAGACCTTTTAAATAAAACCTTTGTTAATAAAATAGCGAAAGCAGTAATAAATGTTTACATTATTATTAAAATGTAAAATAAATGTTTATGAACTAAAATATAATATGCGATGTGGACTCCATGCAAGCGTCAAATCTATCATCACAAAGTTGCAAACAGTTTGCTCAATCATCCCCTGAGACAAAACATGCTTAAAGTGTCAACCAAAAAGGTTGAGCGAAATTCACAGGTTTATAAATAGTATCCAAAGTTTTAGACCACAAGATTTAGTTTAAAGTTGATCAATATCGATATATCAATATAAAAGTGTTGCTGTAGTTTGTAATATCGCTACTAAACAATTTACCCTATGACACCTTGCACTGTCAATATCGTGGAATCATTATTATGTAACCAAAGATCAGCGGTCAAATGGTTAGAGACGTTACTCTCAATAGGCCTACTCACAATAATTAAGTTTGCATTTAAAGGTAGCAATTAATGATATTACGGTAGGGATTTAGCATGAATCAAAGCATGACAGCATAGTTAACAATTTAGTACTTGTGTCTAAGCGTAAAACAGTTATAAAGCAAGCATGTATCTCACCCCAAAAGTTATAAAAACAGTTATGAAACAGTAAAAAGTGGGGCTATGAAGTTCACCTTAGTAGCACATAAGAGTATTCCACAAACGAAAGAATTGAACGAAAGGACGTGACCGAGATCTCAACCTTGTAACATCCCGTTTTTCCCGTACACATTTAAAGGTACAAACTTAATTTTTAGTACGCTTATAACTTGTGCATTTATATGATTAAAAGACCTAAGTGTTAGAAATTGTGTAATTATATATATATGTGTTTAGAATATATGCATGTATAGTTATATGCATGAGTCTTTGTTCATGTCAAGGCTTGTGAGACTAAAGATGAGGTTTAGACGTGCATATGAAGCTTGAACGAAGTGTACAAGTTGGATAAATTGTTAAGTTGTGTAAAGTTGTCGAATGGCTCAGTTGAAGGCCATTGCCGCGCCGCAGAAGCCTTTGTCGCGCCGCGACATTGAACTCAAACCAGAGTCAGGAGACATGTTAAGAAGGGTCGAATTTCCCTTTGTATGTCGCGCCGCGGAGAAGAGGGTCGCGCCGCGACAAATAACTAGAATATGAGTCAGGAATGATTTAAGAAAGCTCGTAAAATATGTTAAACGCCGCGCCGCGACAATTGGGGCCGTGCCGCGACCCTCTGGGTGAACTGGTTCCGGATTTTGTTTTTAAAATAAGTGGTTCAAGGGCAAAATAGTCATTTTATGCCTAGATCTGATTGGAGCACTAAATCTCCACCACTCATCCATTTTATTCATTTTCATTTCCCTTTTCTTTCTCCATTTACTCTCAAAACTTAAAAACCCATTTGATTTCAAGTGAGATTTGAGAGTGGAGATTGGTGAATCAAACCTTGGAGCAAGAATTAAAGTCGTTCTCCTTGTTCTTAGCTACAAGAGGATAGTGTTGGTAAGTCCTAACCCCATGTTTTGAGTTTTAATTAGTTTATACTAGGGTTTGGTTCATTTGGAACTGGTAAGACCCATTTAGGGGTAATATGGGTGGATTTGGGTTAGGTGATAAAAGGAAACCCTAAATAGCCATAATCTAGGGTTTGGTCTTATGATTTGGGGTTGTAAGTGTTAAATGGTGTCGTTAATCATTAATACATCTTTAAATTGATGAAAGAAGTGTTAATGGGTAAGTTTGACTCGATTGTGAGTCTAAGTAATTAAAATGGGTCAAATGAGTACTAGTTGACCAAATTGGGGGAAGTGGGTATGAAATGCCCAAGTTTGTGTTAGTAGACTTTAATTCACTAGCTTTAGCGATTGAAGTCGAGTCTTGACCCTTAAGGGCGGTTTTGGTGAAAATGGGGCATTTAATGCATTAAGTCATTAAATGCACATAAGTAAATTGTTGGTATTTAGTCCAACTAGATATTGTGTTGATTGAAGTACTTATTATATTAGGTACTTGGCCTTGAAGCTTGCGGAAGTATAAAACCGTCACCGAATCGTTAAGGTGAGTGGAATAATTATATGTGTAGGTATATAATGTATCTATTTGTTGTAGCATGAGATGTGAAGTGTCGAGGTGCTAAGACACCACATTTCACGTGACGAGTGAAGCATCGAGGTGTTAAGATGCCACTCAAGGTGAAGCATCGAGGTGTTAAGATGCCACCTAGGAGTGAAGTGTCGAGGTGTTAAGACGCCACTCCATAATAAAGGGTGAAGTGTCGAGGTGTTAAGACGCCACCCGAGGGTGAAGTATCGAGGTGTTAAGATGCCACCCGGGGGTTAGTGATACGAGGTGCTAAGTACACTAATGGATGTTGTGAACTCCGATGGCCTTTCGCGGGCGCCATTCCCTTGTACAATTGGTTAACCATGGTTATTTGTGTTGTAAGCGAAGACTTATTATATTGTTCGAGTTATATATAAATTTATGCGATTGTTATACTAGCTTGTGGTATTGGAGGTTGGTAGCCTCGTATGGATGATAAGCTAATTGTGTTGCTAGCATGTATTTCGGTATGTGTATTTGAGTGTTTGCAAGTAGGTATATTATATATGTATGTGTATAATTATTGCATTCACTAAGCTTTAGCTTACCCTTTCGTTGTTTATCTTTTTATAGGCTCCGGCGTGGACAAGGGTAAGGGCATTCGGTTGGATTAGAGATCCCGCTTTATTTGTTAGGGGACGCTTTTGGATTTGTTAGCTTTTGGAAGTTGGCCTAACGTTTTGGATAGTTTAGTCCCAAACCATACTCGAAGTGTCGTTTGGATTATAAACTATCATTTGTAGTGGGTCAAACTTGTATTAAACTTAACTAATGGCCTTCGTGCCTTGTAAACATTTAAATTGTGGTACGTTTTAAATGGAACTTGTGGAATGGTCTACATATTTAATTGGCGCGTAAATGTGTATTAATAAAAAAAAAAATTTATCGTATGGAATACGGGTTGGGTTGTTTCAAATGGTATCATAGCATGGTTTAAGGGATTTAGGCGACTTGAGATAGGTGCCTAGACTTAGACTTATTTGTGTATGCACTTTATACGGGACTTGTATGAGACGGGTCGGATCGGGAGTTGATTAGTGCTTATGTTTATGTGAATTAACCTTGCACTAACTGTTTTGTGTTGTCTTAGCAGTCATCAAGCGAGATAGACATTGTACTAGCGAATTAATGCGACGTGATCGCGTAACAATGATTAGCTACCATTGTTACGGGTTCAAATCGTGTCAAACAAGCGATGTACGACGATTGTTGAGCAAGATGGGGTAGTGTGGTGTATATGTATATACATATGTGTTAAGTCCTTTCGTTTCGTTGCTTAATTTACTTCGTTTTATAGAATGAAGATGAGAAATGGACACGACACCAATGATGGAACTACGAGTGAGGACGTTGAACTCACAACCAAGGTTAAGGCCATCTTTAAAACGCTAAAAGGATTTTCTTGATGATGTTCGAAAGGTTTTCCAAGAGTCGGTTGATGGGCAAGTAACCGAAATGATAAATGAGCGAATGAATGCCGCGATCGAGGAGGCATTAGAAGCTAGAAACATTCATCCTCGTGGTGAAGGGGGTGATGGCAACGGTGGGAATGGAAGGCGGGACTTCCATTACAAAAATTTCAAGGATGCTCAACCCCCGATGTTTAATGGGATACGGGATCCGTTGAAAAGCATATGTTGGATTTCCGATATCGAGGGAGCTTTCCGTACCGCGGAATGTCCTCCCGAGAAGAAGACGAGGTATGGGTCTAGCATGTTGCGCGAAGAAGGCAAGTTGTGGTGGGATGATAAAATCAAATTATATGGTGAAGAGCAATGCATGAGCTTGACATGGGAGGAGTTTAAGAAGGAATTTTTCCAAGAATACTGAACTTCTTCCGATCTTGATAGAATCCGGGACGAGTTGCACAATTTGCAACAAGGTTCAATGGACTTGGTTACTCTCAAGTCTACCTTCTTGGAAAAGACTCGTTTTTGTCTGAAATATGTTGGTGAGGATCACAAGCTAATGGTACCATGAATGATGAGTATAAGGGTAAGATTTGTCAAGGAGCGGCTAAGTCTTTTGAAGAGTTATTTGAATTGGCTCTGGGTTTTGAGCCGAAAGTTCCAAGGAGAAGTGATTTCACTTTTTCTAAAAGAAAGTTTGAAGGTTCTAGTCATTCTAACTTTTCAAACAAGAAGAATAAGAACAAGAAGGTTTCCGAAAGTGTCAATAGCGTGAAGAAGGGCGCTTCTGGTGGTTTTTCTTTTTCGTGTTACAATTGTGGGCAAGCGGGTCATATGGCTCGTGATTGTCCGAAACCATCTTCAGGAAACAAGCTCACTTGTTTTAATTGCGGTAAAGAAGGGCATAAGAAGCCGGAGTGTCCCGATTTGCGAAACGATAATGTTAAGCGTCTAGAGAAGGAGGCGGGTACGGCTAGGGGTCGCAACTATTTGATGACAAATGATGAAGCCAAGCAATCCAACGAAGTTGTCTCAGGTACTTTTATGGTTAATTCTAATACGGCAAAAATTTTATTTGATAGCGGTGCAAATTTGTCGTTTGTGTCTCCAAAATTTTTGCCTAAACTTAATAGACCATTAACTAAGTTAAGTCGTCCGGTAGAAGTCAAAATACCGGATGACAAAACGGTGCTAGTGGTGGATGTGTGTAAAAATTGTGATATCGTGTTTGGTGCCGAAAACTTTAAAATTGATCTCATCCCGATGACTTTGGGTGATTTTGATATCGTTGTTGGTATGGATTGGCTCGATCATAATAGAGCCGATATTGCATGCCATGAAAAATTTATTCGTGTAAAGACCCCAAGTGGGGGAGAGTTAATTATTCACGGTGATAAATGGAGAAGACTTGTGCCGATATGCACTTTTGCACGGGCATGTCGTTTCCTTTTTAGTGGTGGCATGGATTTTCTTGCCCATGTTGTTGATACTCGAGATGAGCCACCATCCATTCGTGAAATTCCGGTGGTAAATGACTTTGAAGACGTTTTTCCGGATGAGTTACCGGGTGTTCCGGCGGAAAGACAGGTTGAATTTCGCATTGAGTTGGTTCCGGGAGCTACTCCCATTGCTAAAACTCCTTATCGTTTAGCGCCGACGGAAATGAAAGAGTTGTTAAATCAAACCCAAGAGCTACTTGAAAAGGGTTTTATACGACCGAGTGCTTCGCCATGGGGTGCTCCGGTTTTATTCGTGAAGAAGAAGGATGGTAGTATGCGGATGTGCATCGATTATCGGGAGTTGAACAAAGTGACGATCAAGAATCGTTATCCATTGCCTCGGATTTACGATTTATTTGACCAACTCCAAGGTGCAACGTATTTCTCTAAAATCGACCTACGGTCCGGCTATCACCAAATGCGGGTCCGTGAGGAAGATATTGAGAAAACGGCTTTTCGAACGCGTTACGGGCATTTTGAATTCGTAGTTATGCCTTTTGGTCTTACGAATGCACCGGCGGCATTCATGGACCTTATGAACCGAGTGTGCCAACCTATGTTGGACAAGTCGATAATAGTGTTCATTGACGACATACTTGTCTATTCGAAGAGTATGAAGGAACATGAACATCATTTACGAAGTGTGTTAAAGACGTTACGGAAGGAGAAGTTGTATGCTAAATTCTCTAAATGTGAATTTTGGCTAAGGGAAGTTCAATTCCTTGGCCATATTGTGAACGAAAATGGTATTCAAGTAGATCCGGTGAAGATTGAGACGGTTAAGAGTTGGGGACGACCAACTACGCCTACGGAAATCCGAAGTTTTCTCGGATTGGCCGGTTATTATCGTCAGTTTTTCCAAGACTTTTCTAAGATCGCTTCTTCTTTGACGAAATTGACGAGGAAGAACGCGAGATTTGTGTGGGAGAACGAGCAAGAAATTGCTTTTCAATTGCTAAAAGAGAAATTGTGTCAAGCTCCGGTGTTAGTGTTGCCGGAAGGGGTGGAAGACATGACGGTGTATTGTGATGCCTCTCTAAATGGGCTCGGGTGTGTTCTAATGCAAAGAGGTAAAGTCATCGCTTACGCCTCTCGACAATTAAAGGAACACGAAACGAGATATCCGACTCATGATCTTGAGTTGGCAGCGGTTGTTCATGCGTTGAAAATTTGGCTATATTACTTGTATGGTGTCAAGTGTACGATTTATTTGGATTACAAGAGTTTGAAACATCTTTTTGATCAAAGAGATTTGAATTATCGTCAATGTAGGTGGATGGATGTGGTAAAAGATTATGATTGTGAAATACTTTATCATCCGGGCAAGGCGAATGTGGTCGCGGATGCGTTAAGTAGAAAGAGTCACCACTCGGCGTTACGATTGGGATTGTTACGTATGATTATTACTAACGATTTTCTTGAAAAACTTGGTGTGATTCAAATTGAAGCTTACGTTCACAACAAGCAGGCAGAACGAATTGTGGGGCAATCGAAATTCATTACTATGGGTTCGCGTAGTTTGTTGTCTTTTCAAGGAAGAGTGTGGGTGCCTAAGATGGGGGATTATCGACGAGTTCTACTTGATGAAGCACATAAGTCAAAGTATTCCATCCATCCGGGCGCTACGAAAATGTATCTCGATTTGAGAAAGGATTATTGGTGGCCGGGCATGAAGCATGATGTTGTTAAGTATGTTGAGCAATGTGTCACGTGAAATGTCCCGTTCATATTGATTATAAACGTTCCATATTAATTAATTTCGTCGCGAGGTTTTGACCTCTATATGAGACATTTTTCAAAGACTGCATTCATTTTTAAAACAACCATAACCTTTATTTTATCTATAAAGGTTTAAAAAATATTACGTAGATTATCAAATAATGATAATCTAAAATATACCGTTTACACACGACCATTACATAATGGTTTACAATAAGAATATATTATATCAAAAATAAGTTTCTTGAATGCAGTTTTTACATAATATCATACAAGCATGGACTCCAAATCTTGTCCTTATTTTAGTATGCAACAGCGGAAGCTCTTAATAATCACCTGAGAATAAACATGCTTAAAACGTCAACAAAAATGTTGGTGAGTTATAGGTTTACCCTATATATTATCAAATCATAATAATAGACCACAAGATTTCATATTTCAATATACATCCCATACATAGAGATAAAATTCATTCATATGGTGAACACCTGGTAACCGACATTAACCAGATGCATATAAGAATATCCCCTATCATTCCAGGAAATCCTTCGAACATGATAAAAACGAATTCGAAGTACTAAAGCATCCGGTACTTTAGATGGGGTTCGTTAGGCCCAATAGATCTATCTTTAGGATCCACGTCAATTAGTAGACCGGTTTACTAATTCTTAGGTTACCAAGCAAAAGGGGCATATTCGGCTTCGATAATTCACCCATATAATGTAGTGTCATTTACTTGTGTCTATTTCGTAAAACATTTATAAAACTGCATGTATTCTCATCCCAAAATATTAGATTTTAAAATTGGGACTATAACTCACTTTCACAGATTTTTACTTCATCGGGAAGTAAGACTTGGCCACTGGTCGATTCACGAACCTATTACAAATATGTACATATATATCAAAGTATGTTCAAAATATATTTACAACATTTTTAATACATTTTACTGTTTTAAATTTATTAAGTCAGCTGTCCTCGTTAGTAACCTACAACTAGTTGTCCACAGTTAGATGTACAGAAATAAATCGATATATATATTATCCTGAATCAATCCACGACCCAGTATATACACATCTCAGGCTAGATCACAACTCAAAGTATATATATATTTTGGAATCAACCTCAACCCTGTATAGCTAACTCCAACATTACTGCATATAGAGTGTCTATGGTTGTTCCAAATAATATATATACATAGGTCGATATGATATGTCAAAACATTTACATACGTGTCTATGGTATCTCAAGATTACATAATATATTAGAATACATGTATAATACAATATAAGTTAGCTAGGATATGATTTGTATAGAATTGTTACAATATTTCCCGTAGCTACAACAATCAAAAAATATCCAATCTTGTTTTACCCATAACTTCTTCGTTTTAAATCCGATTTGAGTGAATCGAATTGCTATGGTTTCATATTGAACTATATTTTATGAATCTAAAAATAAAAAGTATATTTTTATAGTCGGAAATATAACTTACAAGTCATTTTTGTAAAGGTAGTCATTTCAGTCGAAAGAACGACGTCTAGATGACCATTTTGGATATAGTTTAACCATGATTTTTGGATATAGTTTCATGTTCATAAGAAAAATCATTTTCCCAGAGTAACAACTTTCAAATCAAAGTTTATCATAGTTTTTAATTAACTAACCCAAAATAGCCCGCTGTGTTACTACGACGGCGTATATCCGGTTTTACGGTGTTTTTCGTGTTTTCCGGTTTTAAATCATTAAGTTAGCATATCATATAGATATATAACATGTGTTTAGTTGATTTTAAAAGTCAAGTTAGAAGGATTAACTTTTGTTTGCGAACAAGTTTAGAATTAACTAAACTATGTTCTAGTGATTACATGTTCAAATCTTCGAATAAGATAATTTTGTATGTATGAATTGAATGATGTTATGAACATCATTACTACCTCAAGTTTAGTAGATAAACCTACTGGAAGTGACAAGAAATGATCTAGCTTCAAAGGATCTTGGATGGCTCGAAAGTTCTTGAAGTAGAATCATGACACGAAAACAAGTTCAAGTTAGATTATCACTCGAATTAAGATAGTTATAGTTATAGGAATTGAATCAAAGTTTGTATATGAGTATTACCTTGATTTAGAATGATATCCTACTATAAACAACAAGGATTTCTTGAGGTTTGATGATCACTTTACAAGATTGGAAGTAAGCTAGTAAACTTGGAAGTATTCTTGATTTTATGAAACTAGAACTTGTAGAATTTATGAAGAACACTTAGAAATTGAAGATAGAACTTGAGAGAGATCAATTAGATGAATAAAATTGAAGAATGAAAGTGTTTATAGGTGTTTTTGGTCGTTGGTATATGGATTAGATATAAAGGATGTGTAATTTTGTTTACATGTAAATAAGTCATGAATGATTACTAATATTTTTGTAATTTTATGAGATATTTTATGCTAGTTGCCAAATGATGGTTCCCACATGTGTTAGGTGACTCACATGGGCTGCTAAGAGCTGATCATTGGAGTGTATATACCAATAGTACATACATCTAAAAGCTGTGTATTGTACGAGTACGAATAAAGGTGCATACGAGTAGAATTGTTGATGAAACTGAACGAGGATGTAATTGCAAGCATTTTTGTTAAGTAGAAGTATTTTGATAATTGTCTTGAAGTATTTCAAAAGTGTATGAATACATATTAAAACACTACATGTATATACATTTTAACTGAGTCGTTAAGTCATCGTTAGTCGTTACATGTAAATGTTGATTTGAAACCTTTAAGTTAACGATCTTGTTAAATGTTGTTAACCCAATGTTTATTATATCTAATGAGATGTTAAATTATTATATTATCATGATATTATGATATATTAATATATCTTAATATGATATATATACATTTAAATGTCGTTGCAACGATAATCGTTACATATATGTCTCGTTTCGAAATCCTTAAGTTAGTAGTCTTGTTTTTACATATGTAGTTCATTGTTAATATACATAATGACATGTTTACTTATCATTTATCATGATTAAACATAGTGTAACAATATCTTAATATGATTCGTATGTAATTAGTAAGACGTTGTTATAGCGATAATCGTTATATATATCGTTTCGAGTTTCTTAATTCAATAAACACAATTTTATGTATATAACTCATTGTTAAAATACCTAATGAGATACTTACTTATCATAATATCATGTTAACTATATATATAATCATATATATGTCATCATATAGTTTTTACAAGTTTTAACGTTCGTGAATCACCGGTCAACTTGGGTGGTCAATTATCTATATGAAACCTATTTCAATTAATCAAGTCTTAAAAAGTTTGATTGCTTAACATGTTGGAAACACTTAATCATGTAAATATCAATTTCATTTAATATATATAAACATGGAAAAGTTCGGGTCACTACATCACGTGTTTGCAAGTTAAAGCCGAACACCAAAAGCCGTATGGTAAGTTACAACCGTTAGAAATCCTGAAGTGGAAATGGGAGCACATTACCATGGATTTTATCACAAAGTTACCAAAGACGGCGAGAACCCAATTCGATTCGATTTGGGTGATAGTTGATCGATTGACGAAGAGTGCGTTGTTTCTTCCCATCCGGGAAGCGATATCATCGGAGACTTTGGCTAAGTTGTTTATCAAAGAGGTGATAGCGAGACACGGGGTTCATATATCTATTATTTCGGATCGAGATACCCGTTTTACATCTCGGTTTTGGGAGAAGTTTCACGAAGATATGGGTACACAATTGAAATTGAGCACGGCGTATCATCCTCAAACGGACGGTCAAACCGAACGTACGAATCAAACATTGGAGGATATGTTACGGGCGTGTATTATTGATTTCGGTGGTAGTTGGGATGAGCACTTACCTTTGGTGGAATTCTCGTACAATAATAGTTATCATACTAGTATCAGGATGCCACCTTACGAGATGCTTTATGGGCGGAGGTGCTGATAATGCTAAAAACGAACATATATTTCATAGAATTATTCCTCAAGAAAGACAAGCTTTTAGTTGCAATTGTCCTATTTACAAGTGATATTCGTTTAAATAATAGAAGGTGAAGACAAAAGATAGATTCGACGAATTGAAGACGCAAACGACCAAAAAGCTCAAAAGTACAAAATACAATCAATGAGGTTCCAATTATTGATAAGAAACGTCTCAAAATTACAAGAGTACAAGATTCAAAACGAAAAGTACAAGATATTAAATTGTACGCAAGGACGTTCGAAAATCCGGAACCGGGACCAGAGTCAACTCTCAACGCTCGACGCAACGGACTAAAAATTACAAGTCAACTATGCATATGAATATAATATAATATATAATTAATTCTTAAAATTAATATATATATTATATTATATTTAAATAAACGTCGGCAGAAGAAAACAACCAAAAGTGGCTCTCCCCAGCTGGCCATGCGATCGCATGGCCTGGAAGGCATAAATCCATGCGATCGCATGAGCCCCTTTTCCAGATCACAGGCTTATAAAAATCGAGCTTTGGTGCACCATTTTTCCATCCAGAATATCAATCTCTCTATATACGTAGTATATATTTATATTTATATTTTAATTTTAATTTTAATTTTAATTCTAATAATAAGGGTATGTTAGCGAATGTTGTAAGGGTGTAAGTCGAAATTCTGTCCGTGTAACGCTACGCTATTTTTAATCATTGTAAGTTATGTTCAACCTTTTTAATTTAATATCTCGTAGCTAAGTTATTATTATGCTTATTTAATCCGAAGTAATCATGATGTTGGGCTAAAAATATTAAAATTGGGTAATTGGGCTTTGTACCATAATTGGGGTTTGGACAAAAGAACGACACTTGTGGAAATTAGACTATGGGCTATTAATGGGCTTTATATTTGTTTAACTAAATGATAGTTTGTTAATGTTAATATAAAGATTTACAATTGGACGTCCCTATAAATAACCATATACACTCGATCGGACACGATGGACGGGGTATTTATATGTAGGAATAATCGTTCATTTAATCGGACACGGGAATGGATTAATAGCCACTAGAATTATTAAAACAGGGGTGAAATTATGTACAAGGACACTTGGCATAATTGATAACAAAGTATTAAAACTTTGGGTTACACTCAGTCGACATCCTGGTGTAATTATTAAACAAAGTAATAAAATCTTGTTACAGTTTAAGTCCCCAATTAGTTGGAATATTTAAACTTCGGGTATAAGGATAATTTGACGAGGACACTCGCACTTTATATTTATGACTGATGGACTGTTATGGACAAAAACCAGACGGACATATTAAATAATCCAGAACAAATGACAATTAACCCATGGGTATAAAACTAAAATCAACACGTCAAACATCATGATTACGGAAAGTTTAAATAAGCATAATTCTTTTATTTCATATTTAATTTCCTTTATTTTATATTTAATTGCACTTCTAATTATCGCATTTTTATTTATTGTTATTGTATTTAATTGCACTTTTAATTATCGTACTTTTTAATTATCGCAAGTTTATTTTATCGCACTTTTATTATTCGCAATTTCATTATCGTTATTTACTTTACGCTTTAAATTAAGTCTTTTATTTATTTAATATTTTACATTTTTTTTAACTGCAACTAAAGTTTTTAAAATCGACAAACCGGTCATTAAACGGTAAAAACCCCCCTTTATAATAATAATATTACTTATATATATATTTGTATTTTTATAAATTTAAACTAATATAGCGTTAAGCTTTGATTAAAAGATTTTCTCTGTGGAACGAACCGGACTTACTAAAAACTACACTACTGTACGATTAGGTACACTGCCTATAAGTGTTGTAGCAAGTTTTAAGTATATCCATTCTATAAATAAATAAATATCTTGTGTAAAATTGTATCGTATTTAATAGTATTTCCTGCTAAAATTTAATAGTATTTTATACCCCTTAGCTTTAACCATCAAGTATTTTTGGCGCCGCTGCCGGGGAACCATCTAGCTTAAAAGCCGGAAGAGCAACGCTAATATAAAAAAAAAAATACACTTTTGTAAAAATACGTTTTAATATATTCTAAAACATAAAAAGAAAATAAAAATATAAATATTTTTAAGAGTTTGTTAAATATATAAGTTATATAAAAGTTTCTTTATCTTTATAAAAATATAAGTTTTATTTAATTTATAAAAATATATTACATAAATATTTAAAACAGAAAAAATAAACACAGCAAAATAAAAAAAAATTAAAAAAACCAAATTCAGCCCGTACTGTAGCAGCCCAGTGTCTGGCCCGAAACCCTAGCCCATGCGATCGCATGGCTGGGTAACATAGGACTCATGCGATCGCATGAGCCCTTCTGACACGCCACATCTGATTCTCGTACAGCATTTATTACGGATAATAATTATTATTATTTAACTTCAAACCCTAATTAGGGTTGTTTTTATTATTATTTAGTTTTAGTTTTTATATTTAATTTGTGTTATTTAGTTTAATTAGTTTAATTAAATTATAAAATTAATAGTTTTATTAAATAAATAATATACAAATAATATTTTTATAAAAATTGTAATTTTTACACTTTTAGTATATTTTTATATTTTGTTACTTTTTAATTGTTTTTAGCGTAATTTTTGTATTTTTGGCTCGTATTTATTTTTAATTCATAGTTTTTGCCATAGTTATTTTTATTTCTAGATTTTTAGGCTTTGCGGTAAAATCCCTTAAGTGCTTTTTCTTTAGACTAAGATTTAAGTGCTTTAGAATTCTGCGACGTTTTTTTTTTAAGTTTTAATACCTTTTTGAGATATTGCCATTTGGAATATTGTTTTTCCTGTAAGCTTTAATATTTTTAGACACCTTTTACCTATGTATCAATTATCATTCCAATTAGTAATCTCAATTTGCGATTATAATTTTAAGTTAGTGATAGTAATAAGGTTGGGTTAGTCGAGTTTTTTTTTTTTAAGTTTTATAGTCATTTTTTTTTCTTTCTTATTTTTCGACGCCTTTTATTTTTCGATCTTTTCTTTTTCGACCTTTTTCGACGCGCTCTTTTTCTTTCTTATTTTTCGTCATTCTAGTTTTTAGGACTTAGAATTTTTTCTACTTCCTATCTATACTTCTTAAAATTACGAAAATTTATTTTAAGTGGTTAAATTGATAGACATCAAAATTTTCTGGTTCGTAGTAATAGTTGGATTTGTACGTGGACCGGGTTATTGGAGCCAAACAGTCCTCAATTATATTGAGACCAAACGAATCCTGCCCCTCTGCTGCATCTTTTGGCTATTCGAAACGTGGGCAAAATCAGAAAAGTCTATTAATTGGATAACTTATATAATTTTTTCTTTCCTTTTAAAAACTAATAGGATATTCAGTGAATGCACTGAGCAAGACGTTCACCACCTTTTGTACGTTGACCACCTGTAACTAGATCAAGACATCTAGCAAATATTATCGCCGTTGATTTTCCTTTAGAATCATCATCCAGTCGACCAAGAACTCCAATTCAAATTTCCGATAATCCATTTTTTGAACCCGACCTCACAATTGAGAATCCGGATAATATTCAGGGACAATTCATAGATCCTGAACCATTAAATTTTTCTCCGGAACCACCAATCATTCAAACAGAGATTGTTGAGTAACGAACCATTAAATCAGAATCCTCTAGTGATTCGGATTCAACAAATTCAATCATGGAAAATCTGGAACCTTTAAGTATGGAAGACCGAATGAGAGCTAAACGCACTGGCCAAGGTCACGCAATTACTCATCCAGACATTAATGCGCCAGATTATGAAATCAAAGGACAAATTCTACACATGGTGACTAATCAATGCCAATTTAGTGGTGCGCCGAAGGAAGATCCAAATGAACATCTTCGTACCTTTAATAGGATCTGCACACTATTTAAAATAAGAGAAGTTGAGGATGAACAGATATATCTCATGTTATTTCCCTGGACTTTAAAGGGAGAAGCCAAAGATTGGTTGGAATCGTTACCTGAAGGGGCGATCGATACATGGGACGTTTTAGTTGAAAAATTTCTTAAACAATTCTTTCCGGCATCTAAAGCCGTAAGACTTCAAGGAGAAATTGTTACGTTCACACAGAAGCCAAATGAAACTCTATATGAGGCGTGGACAAGATTTGGAAAGTTATTAAGAGGATGTCCGCAACATGGTTTAGATACCTGTCAAATAGTACAAATATTCTACCAAGGATGCGACATCACTACAAGGAAAGACATAGATATTGCAGCTGGTGGTTCCATTATGAAGAAAACCGAAACTGATGTTTACAAAATTATTGATAACACTGCTTCCCACTCACATGAGTGGCACCAAGAAAAAGATATCGTTAGATCATCTAAAGCAGCTAGAGACGATTCTAGCCATGACTTAGATTCCATTTCTACAAAGATATATGCTGTCGAGAGACGAATGGAAAAGATGACTAAAGATATACACTCAATACGAATTAGTTGTGAGCAGTGTGGAGGACCACATTTGACAAAAGATTGTCTTAGTATTGAATTAACAATGGAACAAAGAGAGAATATTTCATACATAAACCAAAGGCCTGGAAATAATTATCAGAATAATTATCAACCGCCAAGACCGATTTACAATCAAAATCAGAATTATAACCTAAATATTCCATACAACAACCAACAAGGTCCTAACAATCAACAAGTATCCAATAATACTTACAATCAGCAAAGACCTAATTTTCAAAACAAACCACCACAAACCGATGATAAAAAGCCGAATTTAGAAGATATGATGACGAAGCTAGTTGAAACTCAAACGCAGTTTTTCACATCTCAAAAACAAACCAATGAACAAAATACTCAAGCATTTAGAAATCAACAAGCTTCTATTCAAAATTTGGAACAAGAAGTAAGTAACCTAGCAAGGTTAATAGGTGAAAGAAAACCGGGAAGTCTACCTAGTGATACAAATGCTAACCCCCGGAATGAAACAGCTAAAGCCATTACCACAAGAAGTGGTACAACACTTAAACCACCTGAAATACCTGTAACTTCTGATGAAGCTATTCCTACTCCACAAGAACCACAACCTGATCAAGATAAGGAAAAAGAACCGGTAGTTGAAAAGGTTAATGAAGATAACACAGTTAAGGCTAAACCTTATGTTAAACCATACTAACCACCGCTTCCTTACCCGAGTAAAATGAGAAAATAGAGACTTGAAGCCGAGCAATCCAAATTCTTGGATATGTTTAAACAGATAAATGTAAATCTTCCTTTCATTGATGTGATTTCAGGAATGCCTAGATATGCTAAATTTCTGAAAGATCTAATCTCGAATAGAAAGAAAATGGAAGAACTCTCGGCTGTTACTATGAATGCTAATTATTCAGCAGTGCTATTGAATAAGATACCAGAAAAACTATCTGATCCAGGAAGTTTCACAATTCCATGTTTTCTGGGCAGTCTTAGTTCAATAGAAGCATTGGCAGACTTAGGTGCTAGTATAAATTTAATGCTGTTTTCACTATACACTAAACTAGACCTTGGAGAATTGAAACCAACAAGAATAAGCATACAACTAGCCGATCGATCAATAAAATATCCTAGAGGGATAATGGAGAATATGCTAGTTAAAGTTGGTACTTTAGTATTTCCAGTAGATTTTGTTGTTCTGGACATGGAAGAAGATTCTAAAGTTCCTCTCATATTAGGAAGCCCATTCTTAAACACGGCTAAAGCAATGATAGACGTGTTCGGTAAGAAATTGACCCTAAGTATAGAGGACGAGAGTGTTACCTTTTCATTTGATAGAGCAATGCAACAACCGCAATCTGCAGATGATACATGTTATTATATTCAAACTATAGATTCACATGCAGAATTGTTAGAAGAATTTCCAGAATTACAAGGAACAGGAGAATGTTCTTTAGGAGAAGGAACTGAACAAATTGATGAAGCTGAAATGTTAGCTACACTTATAGCTAATGGATATGAACCAACAACAGAAGAAATTCAAATGCTAAAAGAAGAAGACAGATATCGATATAAATCATCGATAGAAGAACCTCCGAAATTAGAGTTAAAGCCACTTCCAAACCATTTGGAATACGCTTATTTACATGGTGAATCTGAATTACCTGTAATAATATCGTCTTCTCTTACCGAAAATGAGAAATCACAACTCATTTCTGTGTTGAAAGCTCATAAACCAGCCATTGCATGGAAAATTCATGATATTAAAGGAATAAGTCCTTCGTATTGCACACATAAAATCCTTATGGAAGAAGGTCATAAAACGTATGTGCAATGCCAACGAAGACTAAATCCGAATATGCAAGATGTAGTTAAAAAAGAAATTATTAAACTGCTAGATGCAGGTTTAATTTATCCAATCTCTGATAGTCCATGGGTAAGCCCAATTCAATGCGTGCCTAAGAAGGGTGGCATGACTGTCATTACAAATAAAAAAAATGAGCTTATTCCTACAAGGACTGTAATAGGATGGCGTGTATGTATTGATTATAGAAAATTAAATGACGCCACCAGAAAAGATCACTTTCCCTTACCTTTCATTGATTAAATGTTGGAAAGATTAGCCGGAAATAGTTACTATTGTTTTCTTGATGGTTTTTTCGGATATTTTCAAATTCCAATAGCACCCGAAGATCAAGAGAAAACCACATTCACGTGCCCTTATGGTACTTTTGCTTACAAACGCATGCCATTTGGACTTTGCAACGCCCCTGCAACCTTTCAAAGGTGCATGATGGCGATTTTTCACGACATGATAGAAGAATGCATGGAAGTTTTCATGGATGACTTTTTAGTCTTCGGTGATACATTTGAATCATGTCTAGTTAATCTGGAACGAATGCTTATTAGATGCGAACAATCAAATCTAATACTTAATTGGAAGAAATGCCATTTCATGGTTAAAGAAGGCATCGTTCTTGGAATAAAATTTCAAAAGAAGGAATTGAAGTGGATAAAGCTAAAGTAGATGTAATTGCTAAACTTCCACATCCCACCAATGTTAGAGGAGTTAGGAGTTTTCTAGGGCATGCCGGTTTTTACCGACGTTTCATAAAAGTTTTTTCTAAAATTGCCACTCCTATGAATAAACTCCTAGAAAAGGATGCTCCATTCATCTTTTCAGATGAATGTATCAAATCTTTTAATATTCTTAAAGAGAAACTCACTAATGCGCCGATCATGATAACACCAAATTGGAATCTACCGTTTGAACTAATGTGCGATGCAAGTGATTTTGCAATGGGAGCCGTTTTAGGACAAAGGATTGAAAAACGATTTCAACCTATATATTATGCTAGTAAGACGTTACAAGGAGCACAAACGAACTATACAACTACTGAAAAAGAACTCCTTGCTATTGTCTTTGCTTTTGACAAATTTCGTTCATATCTCGTTCTAGCAAAAACGGTGGTCTATACCGACCATTCTGCTCTTAGATACCTATTTTTGAAACAAGATGCCAAACCAAGATTAATCCGTTGGATCTTACTCTTACAAGAGTTCGATATTGAAATCCGAGATAAAAGAGGAGCAGAAAATCTCGCCGCTGATCATCTTTCTCGTCTTGCAAATCCTGAATTAGAAGTTCTAAATGAATCGGCCATACAAGACAACTTTCCTGATGAATATCTATTGAAGATAGATTATAATGAAATACCATGGTTTGCAGACTATGCAAACTACTTAGTATGTGGATTCCTTGAAAAAGGATTATCGTACTAAAAACGAAAGAAATTCTTCAGTGATATAAAACACTATTTTTGGGAAGATCCACATCTGTTTAAAAGTTGACCCGATGGAATAATACGCCGATGTGTATTCGGAGATGAAGCTAGTAAAATTTTAAACCATTGTCACACAGGACCAATAGGAGGGCACTATGGGCCTCAACTAACAGCAAGAAAAGTTTATGATGCTGGATTCTATTGGCCTACAATTTACAAAGACGCACACCTTCTTTGCAAATCCTGTGATGCTTGTCAAAGGGCCAGAAAAATAAGTCAACGTGATGAAATGTCACAAAAAGTCATCCAAGTATGTGAAGTATTTGACATTTGGGGTATTGACTTTATGGGTCCATTTCCAAAATCTCATAATAATCTCTACATTCTCGTAGCCATTGATTATGTATCTAAATGGGCGGAAGCACAAGCTCTCCCAACTAACGATGCACGAGTTGTAGTCAACTTTTTAAAACGTCATTTTGCAAGGTTCACCGAAAGCTTTAATAAGTGATCGGGGTACTCATTTTTGTAATAATCAACTTGAGAAAGTTCTCAAAAGATATGGAGTAACTCATAAAATCTCAACCGCTTATCATCCACAAACAAGTGGACAAGTTGAAAATAATAACCGAGCTTTAAAACGTATTCTAGAGAAAACTGTAGGATCAAATCTGAAGGAATGGTCCATGAAATTGGAGGATGCACTTTGAGGTTTTAGAACAGCCTACAAAACTCCAATTGGAACCACACCTTTTAGACTCGTTTATGGAAAAGCATGTCATCTTCTAGTAGAAATTGAACACCAAGCATTTTGGGCTTTGAAGACATGTAATCTTGATTTACATGAAGCTGGACGTCTACGATTAAGTCAACTAAACGAATTAGAAGAATTAAGACATGAAGCATACGAAAATTCATTAATCTATAAAGAAAGAACGAAGAAATGGCATGATAAAAGAATCAGAAGTTCAAAAGAATTTAAAGAAGGAGACAGAGTTCTTCTTTTCAATTCACGATTCAAGCTATTTCCTGGAAAATTGAAATCAAGATGGTCTGGACCATTCATAGTCAAAAGAGTTTTCCCATACGGAACGATAGAATTAATAAATTCAAATGGAATTGAATTTAAAGTTAATGGTCACAGAGTTAAACATTACATAGATAGTCCGATGGAAGTCGACAATGAAGTTAATCACAATTTCGATACCACAGCTAACTAAGTGTGAGGAGAATCAAGTCTTTTAAGGATTTTATGTATTTCTGTTAGAGTTAGATTGTCTGTTTTCATGTAGTTCTCGAAAATGGAACCCGAATGGTCTTTCCCTAGCAGACCCTAAAGAACTAGTCTTCTCCCCCCATTCTGATTTTTTATTTTTTTTAGGAAATGAAGACTGCCTGTGAACTAAACCATGGTCTAATGCTACACGCTTTGATCACTAAACGTAATAATGACACACTTCCGAGTGAAATAGTATCAGTAATCAGAGAAAGATTGGACGGAGTAAGAAAAGAATCCAGATGCGAAGATAATAAGTTACAATTTGGTAAAGGAAAATCAAAATCCGCAGCGAAAAGAAGAGCACGACACCTTGAAAGATGTCACAAATGCGGAAAATGGTCACATGGAGGTAAATGTTCAAATAATCAAACCTATTCAAATACCGAATTTGTTACTTTATGCAGAGACGGACCGTTCATATGTTTAGAAGAAAAAATACTGAATGCTCGAGGTTACGCCTATGTAGCTATGGAAAACCAATTAAACCGACTATCTTATGAATGGGATAGATCATATAACTAAGAATACTATCTCACAGGTAAGTCTGTACAGTTTTTATTTTTTTATTTTTATTTTTAACCTCTTGATAATAAACGCTAATTTATTCGCTATAAAGTATTAAATTGGTATTGAATAAAATTAGGTTTGGCGACCGAAATTATTGATATCATACAAAAATTTATTACATCACTATGAAATTTAACGTTTATTCTTAAGGTATAAATATCTTTAATCAATCAACCCAAAATATTTCAAAAATTCGTCATGAGTTAAATTAGGTCATGGAACCGAAATTACTTTACCGAAAAGAGGGGCGCATATTTTTGATAATATTTGATTGATTAAAGTGGGATAAAAGCCAAAAAGATTTTTAATTTTATTTTTTACCATGTTTTTAAAATTAATATATAAATATTAAATTAATATTTTGAACTTTGTAAAATCAATATAATTAAAATTGTAAATATTTGAAAAATTAATCTTTTTAATATAATTTTGTATGTATAAAAATAAAAATATAATATAAGTTTGGTGTGAATTTATAATATGAATTTTTATTTAAGTTTGGTGTGAATTTTTAATTTTATGCATATTTTAAATTTAAGTTTGGTGTGAATTTAAAAACAAAAATTTACTTTATTTCGCTAAGTTAAAAATATGATTTTTAAAATTCGTCGTGAGTTGAAGACTAGGTCGTTGAACCGAAATTGCTTTACCCGAGGGAGGGACGAGAACTTTTATTATCATTATTTATAATCTTATTGAATTAAAGTATGCCAAAAACATTAAAAAATCCAAAAATCTTTACTTTTAAAACCGCGCTTTGATTTGACAAATTTTAAAAATTTTGTCGAGGGACAGACTAGGACATCGATCCGAAACGCCCTCATCCTAAAAAGAAACAAATTTCTAAAATTTTATTAATTTTATGTTTTATAAAGTATAAGGTTTTATTTATTAAAAAAAAAGGCAAAACACTGTAGCCGGCACCCCATGCGATCGCATGGGGTTTGCACTTGGAACCCATGCGATCGCATGGGGACCAAATGCAGGTCAGACTCAAAACTCCCAGCAGGTCTGTCTTCTCCACACAACACACATACAAACACGAACCAACTCCAAAATCACCTCTAAAATTCGCAATTTTCCACCGTAATTCGTCATTTTTCTTGCTCTAATCATGCCTAGATTCTCATTAATCAGCAAAATGGTAAAAATTACACTCCTAAACTCATAAATTTGCTAGTTTTTGTGATAAATTCCAATTTTTTACCTAATGCAATTTTGTTAATTTCTAATGTAATTAGGGTTAAATTGTTAGTATTTTATGCATGTATAACCTAGATTGATGCTATTTAACATGATTTGAAGCCAAAAACTTCAAAATTTTTAGAAATCTAGGGTTTGTGTTCTTGAACAATTTGGGGCTTTTTGATATAAACAGGTTATGGCCAATTTTTGTCATGAATTATTGCTAAATTGAGTAGTGTAACATGTTTAGATAGTTAAATGATCCAAACATTGATCCTAAACATGATTTTTGGAGATTAAAGTGGACTTTTTAAGTCCAAAATTCATGAACTTGATTAATTTGATATATTTGCCATTTGAGACTTGTTTAATTATTAGTAATGAATATTTTGACATGTAATTTGAGTTAAAAGCTTATGAACTTTGTATACATTCTCATATTTGCTTATTTGAAAAGTGTAGAATTGTGAAAAATTGTAAAAATGTGTATAAGTTTAATTTTGATTTAATATGTTATAGTGATTGTTTTAAGTTGTTATTTTGCTAACACTAATGCATATTTGGATGCACAAATTTTGTGTTTAATGTGTTTTGCAGAAAGCCGATACTGGAGGTTCAGGAGCATCATCATCTAGACGACCAGCACCAGAACCAGAACCAGAAATGCAACACGAACAAGAACCACAACAGGAACAACAACAACAGCCTGATCAGCACGTACCTTATTATGATCCGGTACAGTTTGTTGATGAATTCATAGTATTTCCAATGAGGCCGCCAGTAGAATTCCCAACGATTCTTGAGCACACTCTGCATCCTAATCTGAGATTTGATAGGAGATGGAGAGATTACGAGACATATCAAAGGAACAAATTCAAATTGGTAACAAAAAATGTAGAGGTGCCAAGGGTAATCGATTGGGCCCCTTTGGAAACGGTCCATCTAGCTGACCGTGTTAGACAGTTTTTAGTTCAAAGGTATGGCAGTTCTTCTTTTACAGATTGGGAACGTCTTTTCACCATTCGTAGACCTGTATATAAGGAATGGTGTGTTGAGTTGATGAGTACTGTATCACTTGATACAAATATAGTTAGAATAGATGATAGAAGATTTCTTAGGTTTATCCTTGGCGGTAGGATGTACAAAATGTCCATGCTGGACATGGCCAGGGCCTTACAGATATATACTCCTGGTGAGTTGCTATTACCCGATTGTACAAATTTGATTCATTATGGTGAAAGGGTAGATAGTAACTTTGACGCTGACGCCATTTGGAGGCGTATGTCACATTTTGATGTTTTTACACAATAGCAGGAGGACACTCCTATACACATATTGACAGAGCCGAGTTTCGTATTATTCATAGATTTTTGGCTAACTCGATTACACAGAGAGGTCATAATAAAGAAAAAATTACCTTACATGATTTATTCTACCTAAAGTGTATTCGGTATCCTAAAAGCTTTGTCAATATCCCTTACTGTGTTGCTTTTTATTTATCTAAAATGGTAGAGAGAATGCAAGACGGGAGTATAATAGGAGGAGGTATTTTTGTTACTCTCATTGGAGAGTATTTAGGTGTTGATAGGAACCAAGGGGGTCCATTACAGCTTTGTAGAGAACAGGTTGAGCCCTTAGGATTGAAAGTTTATGTGGGTGCTAAGGTATTGAAAAGTAGACGTAACCAGGCAGTACCCTATGAGAGATCTCATCCTCACGTAGAGAGAGGCTCAGATGAGGAAATAGAGGAGGCGGAAGACATTAGGGATGTCTTTCGAGATGCTATTCTTGACGTCCACGTTCGTATAGATGAGGAAGCATTGACGAACGCGGCCAGACATAGTATGAATGAGCAGTGGAACTCCGAGCGAGTATACGAGGATTATAGGCGATGCCAACACGATAGCTGGTTAGTTCATCAGCACCAAATCATGAGCCAGCTATCATATCAGGTACCAAATAATTACGTACCTACTCGACCTGCTCATTTTCCACCACACAGCCCCGATATCCGACCACCCTTTAACCGGTATGAGTATAATCAAGCCTATCAGAACACCTATAACCAACAATGGAACCCACCTGACGAGATGAACTGGAACCCATATCCAGACTGATTTAGTTCCATTTGGTTATTATATGATTTTTATGTTTTTATCTTTTTACTTATTCATGTTTAAACTTATGTTATTGAAAATACTTATGTAATATTTATCATTTTTATTATTATTGTGTACTAATATTTCACATTTAGGATTTGAAATTGGGATATTAAGTCCCATTTCAAATTGCCATGCATGTTTATATTTGTATGTATGTATATGGTAAATTGTACAAAACAGGGTAAAACAGCGCATTTTCAAAGACTGGAATTAAGTTCAGCAAAAGCTACTAATTTTGATGACAAGATAAATGTGATGTAACAACAGACGGAATGGACAAATGATATGTACCATTTATCATTCAGCAAACAAACGCCAATATGTTTGGAAACTTTGGTAAAATTTAATCATGTCTACGCTAATCACCCTCAATAATTTAAATTGTTACTGATTTCTTGCAAATGAGGGCATTGCAAGATCTTAAGTGTGGGAAGGGGTTAAATTCTTTCGGATTTTTTAAATTTTTTTACTTTAAACACTTGGTTACCATTAGAAATACTAGTAAAGTAGTAGTTGTATTAGAATCTAGTGCTCTCTGATAATAAAGAACAGCCCTAGTCTTATATACTGACTACCCAATTCTAGTAAAATTTTTCAAAATTTTCAATTAAATGAACTCAAAATCATGTTTATACATATTTATGAACGATAAAACTAGGTGTTAACACCGAAATTATTGTTACCTCGGAAAGGACATAAATTGAGAAACAAACCAAAATGTTAAAATTCATTTAAAATGGAATAAAGGACAATAAAAAGGAAAATAAAAGCCAAGTGTGGGAAATTTTCACCGAATTATTCAAAATACATATCACATATTTTTGTACAAATAATTGAAAATACTTTTGTTTTGGACGATAATTAACTGTTTTACCCGATGAAAGAAAAGAAGAGATGGATCTACACGATGAATCAATTCCATCGTTAAAAGGAAGTAAAGTCTTTCGAAAAAGACACGCGCTTCTTGATTTAGGTCATGAAGTTGTCGTCCAGACCAGCTGTAGGTTGATGAAAAATCTAGAAAAGTCATCTCTAAAATCAGCAGGAAATCCACGGACCTCAGCATAAAACAGGGTCGCCAAGTGGTCATATTTATCCTAACCATGAGAAGGATTTATCTCGTACAATGGGGGGCACCGTGCAAATTAGCTTGATAAGACTAATAAATCAGATCCCCAGAAAGGATAATCTGCTTAAAAGATCAAAAATCAGCTTTTAAGCCTGATATTACTCAATCCTAGAGATTGACCTTAAAGATTGAGAATTCAAACTCATGGAATTCAATGATATCTAAACTCGAGCTTGAACGAGAAAACATTTTGATCAAATTATAAACCGATTTGTTTTCTGAAAACCCATTTTCAATGCGTTCATTACCATTGAACGTAAAATCCTAGGAATTCACCTGGAATTCATTAGGTCATCTGAACCAAATCGGGTGTCAACCGTAAAAACGGTGGTTGCATAGCATGGTCGAAGACAGGACCTTGTGCCAGACCGAAAAATCATAAGGGTGAGCTTTACTATTGCTCCTACAAAGGATAGTAATTGCGTCCGACACGTTATAGACCATAATTAAAAGCATGTCAGGGGACATTGCCTTAACAGTTGCTTGTTCAACGCTTTCCTTTATAACCGGACGGTAGTTTACCGAAAGGTAATATACGGAGCAAGTATACTGGATGTGTTGCTTTCCTAATATAAGGTTAGCAAGTGGGTGACACAAAACCACAAGTTTTGAGCTAAAATTTTCAAATCTGAAACCCACCAAACCCACAAAAATATTTTGCAAACACCGGTGAAGGGTTATTCCGGAAAACTTATCTAGGGTAAAAACTAGATTTAATTTTCAAAAGATCAAATGTTTTCATAAAGATCCAATTTCCTTAATGGATCTAAATTTTATAGTCATGTGGGACTGTAAACCACATCGTTACTACCATTGTTTATACCGCCGTAAAGAAATCACTGATGTACAAAGTGTGAAGAATAAAGAAGTGATTTTAGTATTTCAAGACTATATTGCTTGAGGACAAGCAACGCTCAAGTGTGGGAATATTTGATAATGCTAAAAACGAACATATATTTCATAGCATTATTCCTCAAGAAAGACAAGCTTTTAGTTGCAATTGTCCTATTTACAAGTGATATTCATTTAAATAATAGAAGGTGAAGACAAAAGATAGATTCGACGAATTGAAGACGCAAACGACCAAAAAGCTCAAAAGTACAAAATACAATCAATGAGGTTCCAATTATTGATAAGAAACGTCTCAAAATTACAAGAGTACAAGATTCAAAACGAAAAGTACAAGATATTAAATTGTACGAAAGGACGTTCGAAAATCCGGAACCGGGACCAGAGTCAACTCTCAACGCTCGACGCAACGGACTAAAAATTACAAGTCAACTATGCATATGAATATAATATAATATATAATTAATTCTTAAAATTAATATATATATTATATTATATTTAAATAAACGTCGGCAGAAGAAAACAACCAAAAGTGGCTCTCCCCAGCTGGCCATGCGATCGCATGGCCTGGAAGGCATAAATCCATGCGATCGCATGAGCCCCTTTTCCAGATCACAGGCCTATAAAAATCGAGCTTTGGTGCACCATTTTTCCATCCAGAATATCAATCTCTCTATCTATATACGTAGTATATATTTATATTTATATTTATATTTATATTTTAATTTTAATTTTAATTCTAATAATAAGGGTATGTTAGCGAATGTTGTAAGGGTGTAAGTCGAAATTCTGTCCGTGTAACGCTACGCTATTTTTAATCATTGTAAGTTATGTTCAACCTTTTTAATTTAATGTCTCGTAGCTAAGTTATTATTATGCTTATTTAATCCGAAGTAATCATGATGTTGGGCTAAAAATATTAAAATTGGGTAATTGGGCTTTGTACCATAATTGGGGTTTGGACAAAAGAACGACACTTGTGGAAATTAGACTATGGGCTATTAATGGGCTTTATATTTGTTTAACTACATGATAGTTTGTTAATGTTAATATAAAGATTTACAATTGGACGTCCCTATAAATAACCATATACACTCGATCGGACACGATGAGCGGGGTATTTATACGTACGAATAATCGTTCATTTAACCGGACACGGGAATGGATTAATAGCCACTAGAATTATTAAAACAGGGGTAAAATTATGTACAAGGATACTTGGTATAATTGATAACAAAGTATTAAAACCTTGGGTTACACTCAGTTGACATCCTGGTGTAATTATTAAACAAAGTATTAAAATCTTGTTACAGTTTAAGTCCCCAATTAGTTGGAATATTTAAACTTCGGGTATAAGGATAATTTGACGAGGACACTCGCACTTTATATTTATGACTGATGGACTGTTATGGACAAAAACCAGACGGACATATTAAATAATCCAGGACAAAGTACAATTAACCCATGGGCATAAAACTAAAATCAACACGTCAAACATCATGATTACGGAAAGTTTAAATAAGCATAATTCTTTTATTTCATATTTAATTTCCTTTATTTTATATTTAATTACACTTCTAATTATCGCATTTTTATTTATTGTTATTGTATTTAATTGCACTTTTAATTATCGTACTTTTTAATTATCGCAAGTTTATTTTATTGCACTTTTATTATTCGTAATTTCATTATCGTTATTTACTTTACGCTTTAAATTAAGTCTTTTATTTATTTAATATTTTACATTTTGTTTTAACTGCAACTAAAGTTTTTAAAATCGACAAACCGGTCATTAAACGGTAAAAACCCCCATTTATAACAATAATATTACTTATATATATATTTGTATTTTTATAAATATAAACTAATATAGCGTTAAGCTTTGATTAAAAGATTTTCCCTGTGGAACGAACCGGACTTACTAAAAACTACACTACTGTACGATTAGGTACACTGCCTATAAGTGTTGTAGCAAGGTTTAAGTATATCCATTCTATAAATAAATAAATATCTTGTGTAAAATTGTATTGTATTTAATAGTATTTTCTGCTAAAATTTAATAGTATTTTATACCCCTTAGCTTTAACCATCAGGTGCCGAACTCCGATTTGTTAGGGTGAAATTGGTCAAAAAGATATCGGGAGTACCGATTTGGTCTTAGAAATGAATAGTAAGATTGATATGATTCGGGATCATTTGAAAAAGGCGCAAGATAGACAAAAGTCGTATGCCGACAAGCGTAGACGAATGATCGAATTTCAAGAAGGTGACATGGTGATGCTTAAGGTTTCACCATGGAAAGGTATTATTCGGTTTCGAAAACGGAGAAAGTTAGCTCCTCGGTTTATTGGTCCTTTTAAAATTTTAGCTCGTGTTGATGAAGTCGCGTATCGTTTGGAATTACCCGAAGAGTTTGCGGGGATCCATAATACATTCATGTTTCTCATCTCCGTAAGTGTCTTGCGGATGATTCATCTTGGGTGCCATTAGACGAGATTGAGCTAAACAATAAGTTAGAATATATTGAGGAGCCGATTGCCATACTCGATGAGAAGGTCAAAAGGTTGAGAAATAAAGAAGTGAGGACTTTTAAAGTTCAATGGCGTCGTAGTAAAGGTTCCGAGTTTACTTGGGAGCCCGAAGAATTCGTGTTGGTTTATCTTCCTTCTTGTCATGCGGCTTGATCGCGAGGACGCGCTCCGATTCAAGTGGGGGAGAGTTGTAACATCCCGTTTTTCCCGTACACATTTAAAGGGTACAAACTTAATTTTTAGTACGCTTATAACTTGTGCATTTATATGATTAAAAGACCTAAATGTTAGAAATTGTGTAATTATATATATATGTGTTTAGGATATATGCATGTATAGTTATATGCATGAGTCTTTGTTCATGTCAAGGCTTGTGAGACTAAAGATGAGGTTTAGACGTGCATAGGAAGCGTGAACGAAGTGTACAAGTTGGATAAATCGTTAAGCTGTGTAAAGTTGTCGAATGGCTCAGTTGAAGGCCATTACCGCGTCGCGGAAGCCTTTGTCGCGCCTTGACATTGAACTCAAACCAGAGTCAGGAGACATGTTAAGAAGGGTCGAGTTTCCCTTTATATGTCAACTAGAATCTGAGTCAGGAATGATTTAAGAAAGCTCGTAAAATATGTTAAACGCCGCGCCGTGACAATTGGGGCCGCGCCGCGACCCACTGGGTGAACTGGTTCCAGATTTTGTTTTTAAAATAAGTGGTTCAAGGGCAAAATTGTCATTTTACGCCTAGATCTGATTGGAACACTAAATCTCCACCACTCATCCATTTTATTAATTTTCATTTCCCTTTTCTTTCTTCATTTACTCTCAAAACTTAAAAACCCATTTGATTTCAAGTGAGATTTGAGAGTGGAGATTGGTGAATCAAACCTTGGAGCAAGAATTAAAGTCGTTCTCCTTGTTCTTAGCTACAAGAGGATAGTGTTGGTAAGTCCTAACCCCATGTTTTGAGTTTTAATTAGTTTATGCTAGGGTTTGGTTCATTTGGAACTTGTAAGACCCATTTGGGGGTAATATGGGTGGATTTGGGTTAGGTGATAAAAGGAAACCCTAAATAGCCATAATCTAGGGTTTGGTCTTATGATTTGGGGTTGTAAGTGTTAAATGGTGTCGTTAATCATTAATACACATTTAAATTGATGAAAGAAGTGTTAATGGGTAAGTTTGACTCGATTGTGAGTCTAATTATTTAAAATGGGTCAAATGAGTACTAGTTGACCTAATTGGGTGAAGTGGGTATGAAATGCCCAAGTTTGTGTTAGTAGACTTTAATTCACTAGCTTTAGTGATTGAAGTTGAGTCTTGACCCTTAAGGGCGGTTTTGGTGAAAATGGGGCATTTAATGCATTAAGTCATTAAATGCACATAAGTGAATTGTTGGTATTTAGTCCAACTAGATATTGTGTTGATTGAAGTACTTATTATATTAGGTACTTGGCCTTGAAGCTTGCGGAAGTATAAAACCGTCACTGAATCGTTAAGGTGAGTGGAATAATTATATGTGTAGGTATATAATGTATCTATTTGTTGTAGCGTGAGATGTGAAGTGTCGAGGTGCTAAGACACCACGTTTCACATGACGAGTGAAGCATCGAGGTGTTAAGATGCCACTCAAGGTGAAGCATCGAGGTGTTAAGATGCCACCTAGGAGTGAAGTGTCGAGTTGTTAAGACGCTACTCCATAATAAAGGGTGAAGTGTCGAGGTGTTAAGACGCCACTTGAGGGTGAAGTATCGAGGTGTTAAGATGCCACTCGGGGGTTAGTGATACGAGGTGCTAAGTACACTAATGGATGTTGTGAACTCCGATGGCCTTTCGCGGGCGCCATTCCCTTGTACGATTGGTTAACCATGGTTATTTGTGTTGTAAGCGAAGGCTTATTATATTGTTCGAGTTATATATAAATTTATGCGATTATTATGCTAGCTTGTGGTATTGGAGGTTGGTAGCCTCGTATGGATGATAAGCTAATTGTGTTGCTAGTATGTATTTCGGTATGTGTATTTGAGTGTTTGCAAGTAGGTATATTATATATGTATGTGTATAATTATTGCATTCACTAAGCTTTAGGTTACCCTCTCGTTGTTTATCTTTTTATAGGCTCCGGCGTGGACAAGGGTAAGGGCATTCGGTTGGATTAGAGATCCCGCTTTATTTGTTAGGGGACGCTTTTGGATTTGTTAGCTTTTGGAAGTTGGCCTAACGTTTTGGATCGTTTAGTCCCAAACCATGCTCGAAGTGTCGTTTGGATTATAAACTATCATTTGTAGTGGGTCGAACTTGTATTAAACTTAATTAATGGCCTTCGTGCCTTGTAAACATTTAAATTGTGGTACATTTTAAATGGAACTTGTGGAATGGTCTACATATTTAATTGGCGCGTAAATGTGTATTAATAATAAAAAAAAAATTATCGTATGACATACGGGTTGGGTTGTTTCAAACCTAGAGATAGAACGTATGATCAGACATTGCCTAACAGACAATAGTATATAGTGCTATATTAATAGTAATGGTTCACTAAAAAATTTCCATTTTCGAAAGGTTACTATTTATGAAAAGTTTCCACTTATAGTATGTTTATAGTTTAGGAAGTTCGGGTTATAATCCTTCACAAAGAGTTGTACAACTTTGCCCAAACCTCGTTGCTATCAAGTAAGTCACTCTGATGATCTGTTGTTACTGGGCGCCCAGGACTCTTGACCAGAATCTAAGTCTTGGCATTCGAGATTCACAAGCGGTTCCCATAAGGTAACAAGGACCACCCTAGGCCGTAAGTAGCGGTGAGGTTCGTATAAAGTGCACGTTATTTTTTAATTATAACCTTCACGTTATAGGTGTATACACACAACGAATTATTAATGTACTTAATAATTATATATGTGATAATATAATCTAAGTATTAATAATATAACGTAAGTATTATTTAATATTTAGTTATCTTTTAATTATAACATTCACGTTATAGGTGTATGTCTTATATATATTTTAAATATAATTACCTTTAAATAAATACCTAAATTACTTCAAAAATAATAGTGTTTTATAATCAAACATTATCCAAAAATGTCTAAATAATCAATTAAATATCTAAAAATTATATACATAATTTTTATAGTCTTAGTTAATCATATAGATCAGTAGAAAAATTTAAGCAAACATTTTTATTATATTTTTGTATTTATTTTTTTACCCTTAATTTATTCACAAAACAAGTTTAATTCTACATAATTACTAAATAAACCCAAATAATTATTTTTATAATTTTCTATCAGTCTAATAACCTGTAGAAAAATATTTAAAAAATATTTTTTTATTTTTTTATATTTATTCTTAATTTACCTTCGAATTACATAATAATAGAGTTTAATTATATAATAATTACCAATTCGACCCAAGTAATTATTTTTATAATTTTTACATATCTATATAAGTTTTATAAACTCAGAAATAATTTATATATATTTTATTTTTGGTTAAAAATATTTATTACGAATTTTATATTGTTTTTATGTTTAAATACTACATAATTCGTATTTAGTTATAAATAATATTCCATAAATTATCAAAATTATTTTTATACATCATAATACTTATAATACTAATTATAACATATAAACATAGATAATTTCTAATTTTATAAAGAATATACAATAAATATAAATATAATCGACAATATTAAAAAAAAATAGAAAGTACCTCAAATTTTCTTCAAGGTTTTGAGCGAATAACCTAAGTTTTTGTTTTTGGCAAGAAAAAATGAATGAGGAGCCATGTATTTATAGGTAAAAATGGTTGGTGAAAAGAAAAAAATAAAATAAAACAAAGGTGCCAATTTTGACAAAAAAATAAAAACATGTTAAAAATGTTTTTAATAAGTTTTTGTTTTTGAAAATATTTAGTCAAAATTCATGGGCTCATTATTTAATTTATAAAAAAAATCTTATTTCTTTTTTTTATAAGCTAAAAATATAAATAATGATTAAAATAACTTATCATTTAATTAATAATTATGTTACATATAGTTTTATATATAATACACATTAATATTAATATCAACTAAAGTTATTTTATATAATTAGTATAAACTTTAGTTAACAAAACGTGCTGACAAAAAAATAAATATTTAATCAACGTCGAATTTAATCATATATTAAGTATGGATAACAATCCTAGGGCAAATTAGTCAATTCAAGTATGGAAATCTGAGAGTTGTTAAATTTAAGCTCAACTTGAATCCAACTTTTAACGAGTCCAATTAGACCACTGTTAACCCTGACGGTAACGTCAAAGTCAGATGATGTCCTTTTTGATGATGTGGCAAGGTAAAGAAGAGAAGTTTTTTTAATGGGGAGTGTTAAATTTGTGATTGGTGATATGGTAAAATGTTATTATTAATTGGGTATAAAATATATTAATTAATAATACATAAATATTTAAAGGTGAAATCTGATTGGTCCAAAAAATTCTGACGCTTACATTTTTTCCCGTCGGATTGGTGACTAACGCCCCAAAAGCGTTACGGGTGACGCCTCGTTATAGGCATAAGTAGCGTCAGAGAAGTGCCAAGTGAAATGCCACAAGTCAGGGGCGTCAGAGGGGTGTTAGAGAGGTGCCAAGTGAGATGCCACATCCCACAAGTGAGGTGCCAAGTGAGGTGCCAAGTGAGATGATGTGACAACCCGAAAATTTTTGACCAAATTTAAACTTTATCTTTAAATGATTTAATGTTTTCAACACGATAATCAAAGTCTGTAATATTGAGTCACAAAAGTTTTGGAACTATATTCATGTAATCAATTATTCTTTAACTGTTCTTGAAGATTCACGAACAATATATATATAACTTAATGTGCATATATATATATATATATATATATATATATATATATATATATATATATATATATATATATATATATATATATATATATATATATGATTTTAAGTTATTTAGTAAACGATAGTAACATTCGATTATTGATTCGATTGATATTTAGATAAGTTAACTAAAACATTTAAGATATACCAGTAAAACACTAATTTGCTATAGTATTTTCGAATTTCTACAGTACCCGAAAAGCTACAGTGTTTTCTAAAATCACTATTCACTACAGTAAAAAAAGGTACACGTCGCGTAACGAAAAGTACTAGTTTTCTAAGCGTACGAAAATGCATTCGAGAAATCGGAACCGGGACATAAGTCGAGTGACAACGTACGAGTCAACGGACCAAAAATTACAAGTCAACTATGCATGTGAATATAATATAATATATAATTAATTATATAAATTAAATATATTATATATAATTAAATAATATGTCGACGAACAATGAGACAAATCATTGTAAGCTGGCTGAGGGACTCATGGGATCGCATGAGAATCCCATACAAGCCTCATGCGATCGCATGAGGTGCTGGGACAGAAATGATGCTATAAATTCGTTCGATTTCAGTTCGAGTAAAAACATATATCCTTCTTTATCTATCTGCTCTCCTTATTTATATTATTATTATTATTATTATTATTATTATTATTATTATTATTATTATTATTATTATTATTATTATTATTATTATTATTATTATTATTATTATTATTATTATTATTATCATCATCATTATTATTATTATTATTATTATTATTATTATTATTATTATTATTATTATTATTATTATTATTATTATTATTATTTTTATTATTAGTATTCATATTTATACATAAAATACTACGACGGAGTCATGAGCAAATTATTTCAAAACAAGCTTTTCGAACGGGATAGAGTTAAGGAAATTATGGGTTATAACTATGGAGGTTATGGGTATAATTCGGGAGTATTGCTCTTAAGTCAAACTAGTGTTTATCATCTCTGTTGCGTCTGCGTACTTTCCTGCAATATTGAATCACAATATTGATACGTGAGCATTTATATCTTATCTTTTATATATTAATAGTGTATACATGTCTAGTGCTCGAGTATATATGTTTATGCATGCTTGTATGCTAAAATTTGTCGTTAGACAGTTTATGATGAATCACGAATTAAATACATATATTACTGATAAAAGGTATATGATATGCATGTTTTTGGAAAGCTGGCAAAAAATTAATAACTTTTCATTTAGAAATCGTGATTTATGGAATTTGGTATTATATATACATATGTAAATTATGTATTGAAAAATACCAAACTAAATTCTATAATCTAATTCATATCAAAAATCATCTCCCTAATTATACTAGATGGATCCCGTACCTAGTTCAAATTCCTTAAACTCAGACAGCTATTTCGATATGGATATTCACCTGAATTCTGAAGACAGTGTAACCAGAATGGATCAACCAATCAGCCATCACCTATTCTGGATGAATTGGGGATGGGTTCGTAGTCTGCTTAGTCATTAGAGATAAGAAGAAGGTGATCCCTTCCATCCACCACATTTCCCTCTTGGCGAAGAACCTGAAGCACTTACCGGCGAACCTGTTCGAGACACCATTTTCTCTCTCATTTCCAGAGTATGTCGTCACGATAATATACTATCTCAAATTCTGAATCTCATTCACCCACTCGTCCGAACCGATAATCATCCCGGTGTAATAGAAGAAGTCAACGAGCTTCGCGCTCGGGTAGTGGCTTTGGAGAACATGGTGCAAAGGTTACAAGCACCAGCAGCAGCACCGGCAGCAACAGTACCACCATCAGCAAAACCAACAGTACCATCACCACCACCAACAACAACATCCGCATCCCACACCTTAACATCACAATCTGTACCTCGAACATCAACGTCATACGCCCCATAGATACCAAGGAATACCAATAACAACAAACGATGAAGTATTGATTCATAACTTCATCGAAGAAATATTCTGCAGAGAATATGTAATGTCAAAAAGTTTTAGAGATTACTTATTCTAGTTCTATTTGTAAACCAGATGAATGAGCGAATAGAAATGATGAAATAAAACCCTGGTTGGAATGGTGTACGATTTACAAACTAGATCTGTTAGCAGCAGCACCGTCAGTACCATCAGCATCGGGACGAAATTTCTTTAACGGGTAGGTACTGTGACAACCCGGAAATTTTTGACCAAATTTAAACTTTATCTTTAAATGATTTAATGTTTTCGACACGATAAGCAAAGTCTGTAATGTTGAGTCACGAAAGTTTTGGAACTATATTCATGTCATCAATTATTCTTTGACTGTTCTCGAAGATTCACGAACAATATATATATAACTTAATGTGCATATATATATATATATATATATATATATATATATATATATATATATATATATATATATATATATATATATATATATGATTTTAAGTTATTTAGTAAACGATAGTAACATTCGATTATTTATTCGATTGATATTTAGATAAGTTAACTAAAACGTTTAAGATGAACCAGTAAAACACTAATTTGCTACAGTATTTTCGAAATTCTACAGTACCCGAAAAGCTACAGTGTTTTCTAAAATCACTATTTGCTACAGTAACTCTCTACAGTAAAACACTATTTTAAAATGAATATATATATATATATATATATATATATATATATATATATATATATATATATATATATATGTATGTATGTATATACTACGAGACGATGATTTATAGAAGCAAATAACCAAAACACTTAATTGATTAAAGCTACACTTCGAGTGACATAGTTTATCAATTACTCAACCAGACATTAATGCGCAAGATTATGAAATCAAAGGACAAATCTTACACATGGTAACTAATCAATGCCAATTTAGTGGTGCGCCGAAGGAAGATCCAAACGAACATCTTCGTACCTTTAATAGGATCTGTACTTTATTCAAAATAAGAGAAGTGGAGGATGAACAGATATATCTCATGTTATTTCCCTGGACTTTAAAGGGAGAAGCCAAAGATTGGTTAGAATCGTTACCTGAAGGGGCGATTGATACATGGGACGTTTTAGTTGAAAAATTTATTAAACAATTCTTTCCGGCATCTAAAGCCGTTAGACTTCAAGGAGAAATTGTTACGTTCACACAAAAGCCAAACGAAACTCTGTATGAGGCGTGGACAAGATTTGGAAAGTTATTGAGAGGATGTCCGCAACATGGTTTAGACACTTATCAAATAGTAAAAATATTCTACCAAGGATGCGACATCACTACATGAAAAAACATCGATATAGCAGCTGGTGGTTCCATTATGAAGAAAACCGCAATTGACGCTTACAAAATTATTGATAACACTGATTCCCACTCACATGAGTGGCATCAAGAAAAAGATATCGTTAGATCATCTAAAGCGGCTAGAGCCGATTCTAGCCATGACTTCGATTCCATTTCTGCAAAGATAGATGCTGTCGAGAGACGAATGGAAAAGATGACTAAGGATATTCACTCAATACGAATTAGTTTTGAGCAGTGTGGAGGACCACATTTAACAAAAGATTGTCTCAGTATTGAACAAACAATGGAACAAAGAGAGAATGTTTCATATATAAACCAAAGGCCTGGAAATAATTATCAGAATAATTATCAACCGCCAAGACCAATCTACAATCAAAATCAGAATTATAACCGAAATGTTCCATACAACAACCAATAAGGTCCTAGCAATCAACAAATATCCAACAATACTTACAATCAGCAAAGGCATATTTTTCAAAACAAACCACCACAAACCGATGATAAAAAGCCAAATTTAGAAGATATGATATCAAAGCTAGTTGAATCTCAAACTCAATTTTTCACATCTCAGAAACAAACTAATGAACAAAATGCCCAAGCATTTAGAAATCAACAAGCTTCTATTCAAAATTTGGAACAAGAAGTAAGAAACCTAGCAAGGTTGATAGGTGAAAGGAAACCGGGATGTCTACCTAGCGATACAAATGCTAACCCCCGGAATGAAACAGCTAAAGCTATTACCACAAGAAGTGGTATTACACTTAAACCACCTGAAATGCCTGTAATCTCTGATGAAGCTATTCCTACTCCACAAGAACCACAATCTGAGCAAGATAGGGAAACAGAACCGGTAGTTGAAAAGGTTAATGAAGATAACACAGTTAAGGCTAAACCTTATGTTAAACCATACTAACCACCACTTCCTTACCCGAGTAAAATGAGAAAATAGAGACTTGAAGCCGAGTAATCCAAATTCTTGGATATGTTTAAACAAATAAATGTAAATCTTCCTTTCATTGATGTGATTTCAGGAATGCCTAGATATGCTAAATTCTTGAAAGATCTAATCACAAATAGAAAGAAAATGGAAGAACTCTCGGCTGTTACTATGAATGCTAATTGTTCTGCAGTGCTATTGAATAAGATACCAGAAAAACTTTCAGATCCAGGAAGTTTCACAATTCCTTGTTTTCTGGGTAGTCTTAGTTCAATAGAAGCATTGGCAGATTTAGGTGCTTGTATAAATCTAATGCTATATTCACTATACGCTAAACTAGACCTTGGAGAATTGAAACCAACAAGAATAAGCATACAACTAGCCGATCGATCAGTAAAATATCCTAGAGGGATAATGGAAAACATGCTAGTTAAAGTTAGTACTTTAGTATTTCCAGTAGATTTTGTTATTCTGGACATGGAAGAAGATTCTCGAGTTCCTCTCATATTAGGAAGACCATTCTTAAACACGGCTAAAGCAATAATAGACGTGTTTGGTAAGAAACTGACCCTAAGTATAGAGGACGAGAGTGTTACCTTTTCTGTTGATAGAGCCATGCAACAACCGCAATCTGCAGATGATACATGTTATTATATTCAAACTATAGATTCACTTGCAGAATTGTTAGAAGTATTTCCAGAATTACAAGGAATAGGAGAATGTTCTTTAGGAGAAGGAACTGAACCAATTGATGAAACTGAAATGTTAGCTACACTTATGGCTAATGGATATGAACCAACAATAGAAGAAATTCAAATGCTAAAAGAAGAAGACAGATATCGATATAAATCATCGATAGAAGAACCACCAACATTAGAGTTAAAGCCACTTCCAAACCATTTGGAATATGCTTATTTACATGGTGAATCTGAATTACCTGTAATAATATCGTCTTCTCTTACTGAAAATGAACAATCTCAACTCATTTCTGTGCTAAAAGCTCATAAACCAGCTATTGCATGGAAGATTCATGATATTAAAGTCATAAGTCCTTCGTATTGCACACATAAAATCCTTATGGAAGAAGGTCATAAAACGTATGTGCAACGCCAACGAAGACTAAATCCTAATATGCAAGATGTTGTTAAGAAAAAAATAATTAAACTGCTAGATGTAGGTTTAATTTATCCAATCTCTGATAGTCCATGGGTAAGCCCAGTTCAATGCGTACCTAAGAAGGGTGGCATGACTGTCATCACAAATGAGAAAAATGAGCTTATTCCTACTAGGACTGTAATAGGATGGTGTATTTGTATTGATTATAGAAAATTAAATGACGCCACCAGAAAAGATCACTTTCCCTTACCTTTCATTGATCAAATGTTGGAAAGATTAGTCGGAAATAGTTACTATTGTTTTCTTGACGGTTTTTCAGGATACTTTCAAATTCCAATAGCACCCTAGGACCAAGAGAAAACCACGTTCACATGCCCTTATGGTACTTTTGCTTACAAACGCATGCCATTTGGACTTTGCAACGCCCCTGCAACCTTTCAAAGGTGCATGATGGCGATTTTTCACGACATGATAGAAGAATGCATGGAACTTTTCATGGATGACTTTTCAGTCTTCGGTGATACTTTTGAATCATATCTAGTTAATCTTGAACGAATGCTTATTAGATGCGAGCAATCAAATCTAGTTCTTAATTGGGAGAAATGCCATTTCATGGTTAAAGAAGGCATCGTTCTTGGTCATAAAATTTCAAAGGAAGGAATTGAAGTGGATAGAGCTAAAGTAGATGTAATTGCTAAACTTCCACATCCCACCAATGTTAGAGGAGTTAGGAGTTTTCTAGGGCATGCCGGTTTTTACCGACGTTTCATAAAAGATTTTTCTAAAATTGCCACTCCTATGAATAAACTCCTAGAAAAGGATGCTCCATTCATCTTTTCAGATGAACGCATCAAATCTTTTAATATTCTTAAAGAAAAACTCAGTAATGCACCGATCATGATAACTCCTAATTGGAATCTACCATTTGAACTAATGTGCGATGCAAGTGATTTTGCAATGGGAGCCGTTTTAGGACAAAGGATTAAAAAATGATTTCAACCTATTTATTATGCTAGTAAGACGTTACAAGGAGCACAAACGAATTATACAACTACTGAAAAAGAACTCCTTGCTATTGTCTTTGCTTTTGACAAATTTCGTTCATATCTCGTTCTAGCTAAAACGGTGGTCTATACTGACCATTCTGCTCTTAGATACCTATTTTCGAAACAAGATGCCAAACCACGATTAATCCGTTGGATCTTTCTCTTACAAGAGTTCGATATTGAAATCCGAGATAAAAAGGGAGCAGAAAATCTCGCCGCTGATCATCTTTCTCGTCTTGAATATCCTGAATTAGAAGTTCTAAATGAATCGGCCATACAAGATAACTTTCCTGATGAATATCTATTGAAGATAGATTATAGTGAAATTCCATGGTTTGCAGACTATGCAAACTACTTAGTATGTGGATTCCTTGAAAAAGGGTTGTCGTACCAAAAACGAAAGAAATTCTTTAGTGATATAAAACACTATTTCTGGGAAGATCCACATTTGTTTAAAAGTTGTCCCAATGGAATAATACGCCGATGTGTATTCGGAGATGAAGCTAGTCAAATCTTAAACCATTTTCACACATGACCAATAGGAGGGCATTATGGGCCTCAGCTCACAGCAAGAAAAGTTTACGATGTTGGATTCTATTGGCCTACAATTTTCAAAGACGCACACCTTCTTTGCAAATCCTGTGATGCTTGTCAAAGGTCCGGAAAAATAAGTCAACGTGATGATATGCCAAAAAATGTCATTCAAGTATGTGAAGTATTTGACGTTTGGGGTATTGACTTTATGGGTCCATTTCTAAAATCTCATAATAATCTCTACATTCTCGTTGCCATTGATTATATATCTAAATGGGTGGAAGCACAAGCTCTCCCAACTAACGATGCACGAGTTGTAGTCAACTTTTTAAAACGTCTTTTTGCAAGGTTCGGGACACCGAAAGCTTTAATAAGTGATCGGGGTACTCATTTTTGTAATAATCAACTTGAGAAAGTTCTCAAAAGATATGGAGTAACTCATAAAATCTCAACCGCTTATCATCCACAAACAAGTGGACAAGTTGAAAATACCAACCGAGCTTTAAAACGTATTCTAGAGAAAACTGTAGGATCAAATCCGAAGGAATGGTCCATAAAATTAGAGGATGCACTTTGAGCTTTTAGAACAGCCTACAAAACTCCAATTGGAACCACACCTTTTAGACTCGTTTATGGAAAAGCATGTCATCTTCTAGTAGAAATTGAGCATAAAGCATTTTGGGCTTTGAAGACATGTAATCTTGATTTACATGAAGCTGGACGTCTAAAGTTAAGTCAATTAAACGAATTAGAAGAATTAAGACATGAAGCATATGAAAATTCGTTAATCTATAAAGAAAGAATGAAGAAATGGCATGATAAAAGAATCAGAAGTTCAAAAGAATTTAAAGAAGGAGACAGAGTTCTTCTTTTCAATTCACGATTCAAGCTATTTCCTGGAAAATTGAAATCAAGATGGTCTGGACCATTCATAGTCAAAAGAGTTTTCCTATACAGAACAGTAGAGTTAATAAATTCAAATGGGATTGAATTTAAAGTTAACGGTCATAGAGTTAAACATTACATAGATAATCTAATGGAAGTTGAAGATGAAGTTAATCACAATTTCGATACCACAGCTAACTAAGTGTGGGAAGTTTCGAATCTTTTTAGGGTAATATATATTTCTGTTAGAGTTAGATATTCTGTTTTTGTGTAGTTTTCGAAAATGGATTCCGAATGGTCTTTCCCTAGCAGACCCTAAAGAACTAGTCTTCTCCCCCCATTTTGAATTTTATTTTTTTTAGGTTTTACGAGATGAAGAATTCCTTTGATCTGAACCATGGTCTAATGCTACATGCTATGATTACTAAACGTAATAATAACACCCTTCCGAGTGAACTGGTATCATTCATAAGATGCAAAATGGACGGAGTAAGGAAAGAACTCAGAAAAGATCGTCATAAGATACATTTTGGTAAAGGAAAATCAAAATTCGCAACAAAAAGAAGAGCACGACCCCTTGAAAGATGTTATAAATGCGGAAAATGGTCACATGAAGGTAAATGTTCAAATAATCAAACATATTCAAATACCGAATTTGTTACTCTATGCAGAGAAGGACCGTTCATATGTTTAGAAGAAAAGATATTGAAGAATCGAGGTTATGCTTACGTAGCTATGGAAAATCAAATCACACGACTCTCCTATGAGTCGGCTAAAGCAGGTCTCTGAGAATTCTTTCTCACAGGTAAGTATGTACAGTTTTTATTTTTATTTTATTGCTTTTAACCTTTTGATAATAAACGCTGAATCGTTCGCTATAAAGTATTAAATTGGTATTCAATAAAATTAGGTATGCGTAACCGAAATTATTGATATCATACAAAAATTTATTACATCACTGCGAAATTTACCGTTTATTCTTAAGGTATAAATATCTTTAATCAATCAACCCAAAATATTTCAAAAATTCGTCAGGAGTAAAACTAGGTAATATAGCCGAAATTACTTTACCGAAAAGAGGGGCGTATATTTTTGATAATATTTGATTGATTAAAGTGGGATAAAAGACCAAAAAGATTTTGAATTTTAATTTTTACCATGTTTTTAAAATTAATATTAAATTAATATTGTAAACTTTTTAAAATCAATATATTTAAGTTTGTACATATTTGAAAAATTAATATTTTTAATATAAGTTTGTATGTATAAAAACAAAAATATAATATAAATTTGGTGAGAATTTTTAATTTTAATAATATGAATTTTTAATTTTATGCATTTTAAATTTAAGTTTGGTGTGAATTTAAAAACAAAAATTTACTTTATTTCATTAAGTTAAAAATTTGATATTTAAAATTCGTCGTGAGTTGAAAACTAGGTCGTTGAACTGAAATTACTTTACCCGAGGGCGGGACGAGAACTTTTATTATCTTTATTTTTAATCTTATTGAATTACAGTATGCCAAAAACATTAAAAAAAATCCAAAAATCTTTACTTTTAAAACCGTGCTTAAAACGTGAAAATTTTTTAAAATTTTATCGAGGGACGGACTAGGACAACGATCTGAAACGCCCTCATCCTAAAAAGAAACAAAATTTTAATTTTTAATTAATTATATGTTTTATTAGTAATGGTTTTTTTATATAAAAAAAAAAAAAACACCAGACCCCCATGCGATCGCATGGGGTTTGGCCTTCAAAACCATGCGGTCGCATGGTGACCAAATTTTGGTCAGGAACAAATACTCCACGAACTGGTTCTGTCTCATACCACCACACACACAAACACATACGAAACTCTCCCAAAATCACCCCTAAAATCGCCAATTTTTCACCAAATTCAACCAAATTTCATCCTACAATCCACTCTAATCATGCCTAGGTTCGGATTTTTCAGCAAGAAGGTAAAAAATTACACCCCTAAACTCTTAAATTTCCTAGTTTTTGTGATATTTACCAATATTTTACCTAATTTGATTTTATTAATTTCTAGTGTAATTAAAGTTAAATCGTTAGTATATTATGCATGTATAACCTAGATTGATGCTATTTAACATGATTTGAAGCCAAAAACTTCAAAAATTTTAGGAATCTAGGGTTTGTGTTCTTGAGCAATTTGGGGCTTTTTGATATAAACAGGTTATGGCCGATTTTTGTCATGAATTATTGCTAAATTAAGTAGTGTAATATGTTTAGGTAGCTAAATGATCCAAACTTTGATATTAAACACGATTTTTGAGAATTAAAGTGGACTTTTTAGGTATAAAATTCATGAACTTGATTAAATTGATGTAAATGCCATTTGAAACTTGTTTAATTGCTAGTAATGGTTGTTTTAACATGTTATTTGAGTTAAATGCTTATGAACTTTGTAAACATTTTCATATATGCTTATTTGAAAAAGTATAGAATTGTAAAAATTGTGAAAATGTGTATAAGTTTAATTTTGATTGAACATGTTATTGTAATTGTTTCAAGTTGTTATTTTGCTAACACTAATGCATATTTGGATGCACAAATTTTGTGTTTGATGTGTTTTGCAGAAAAATACCGATACTGATGGTGCATCATCATCATCTAGACAACCTGCTCCAGAACCTGAACCAGAAATGTAATATGAATCTGAACAGGAGCAACAACAGGAACAACAACAACAACCTGATCAACACGTACCTTATTATGATCCGTAACAAGAATATGTTGATGCCTACATAGTATTTCCGATGCATCCGATAGTAGCACACCTAAAGATTCATGAAGAACAGTTGCATCCCAATTTGAGGTTTGATCGAAGTTGGAGAGATTACCCATCATATCAAAGTAACAAATTCAAACTGGTACCGAAAAATGTAGAAGTACCGAGGGTAATCGATTGGGAGCCTTTGGAAAGGGTCCAACTTTCTAACTCAGTTAGACAGCATCTGATCCAAAGGTATGGCAGCTCTTCTTTTCCCGATTGGGAACGTTTATTCACCATTCGTAGACCTGTATATAAGGAATGGTGTGTTGAGCTTATGAGTACTATAGCGTTAAATGCGGATGTAGATAGGTTAGATGATATAAGTTTTCTTAGATTTATACTTGGCCGTAGGATGTACAGGATGTCCATGCTGGACATGGCCAGGGCTTTACAGATATATACGCCCGCTGAATTACTATTACCCAATTGTACAAACTTGATTTATCATGGTGAAAGGGTAGATAGGAATTTTGATGCTAACGCCGTCTGGAGGCGTATGTCAGATTTTAATGTTTTTGGGCGGGCAGGAACACATACCTACTTACATATTAACAAAATCGAGCTTCGTATAATTCATAGATTTCTGGCTAACTCGATTACACAGAGAGGTCACAACAAGGAGAAAATGACCTTACATGATTTATTCTACCTTAAGTGTATTCGAGACCCAAGAGGCTTTGTTAATATCCCCTACTGTGTTGGTTTTTATTTGTCTAAGATAGTGGAAGGAATACAGGAAGGAGGAATAATAAGAGGAGGTATTTTTGTTACTCTCATTGGAGAGTATTTGGGTGTAGATAGGGATCAAGGGGGTCCACTTTTGGTATGTAGGGAACAGGTTGAGCCTTTAGGATTGAGGGTTTATCAAGGTACTAAGGTATTAAAGAGCAGACGCAATCAGGCAGTACCCTATGATGGTAATCATCCACAGGTAGAAAGAGGTTCAGATGGGGAAATGGAGGAAGCGGATGACATTAGGGATGTCATTAGGGAGGCTATGACTGACGTCTACCAGCATGTAGATGAGGTAGAAATGACAAACTAGGAGAGACATAGGCGGTACGAGCAGTGACAAGCCCGGAATGATTACGAGCATTCCAGGAAACGACAGCATGATAGATGGCACTATCATCAGCATCAGATCATGAGCCGGCTATCACCTCAGGATCATTACGTACCGACCCGACCCGCTTACTATCCTCCACACCAGCCCGATATGAGACCACCATATACTCTCTACGACCCTAACCAGGCCTACCAGTACACCTATGACCAACCATGGAACCCGACCGAAGACATGAACTGGAACCCCTATCCAGATTGATATAGTTCCCGTTAGTGATTTTTATGATTTTTATCTTTTTATTATTTTTCGACCTTTTATTTATGTTTAAACATATGATATTATGATACATTAATGTATTGTTTAATATTTTTATTATTTTGTACTAATATTTCATATTTGATTTGAAAGTGGGATTTTAAGTACCATTTCAAATTACCATGCATGTTATTATTTGTATGTATGTATATTGTCAATTGTACACAACAGGGTAAAACAGCGCATTTTCAAAGACTGGCATTAAGTTCAGCAAAAGCTACTAATTTTGACGACAAAACGAAAAACAAATGTGATGTAACAACAAGACGGAATGAACAAATGATGTTCACCATTTATCATTCAGCAAACAAACGCCAATATGTTTGGAAACTTTGGTAAAATTTAATCATTTTTCTACGCTAATTTTCCTCAATAATTTAAATTGTTACTGATTTCTTGCAAATGAGGGCATTACAAGATCTTAAGTGTGGGAAGGGGTTAAATTCTTTCGGATTTTTAAAATTTTTTGACTTAAACACTTGGTTACCATTAAAAATACTAGTAACGCAGTAGTTGTATTAGAATCTAGTGCTCTCTGATAATAAAGAACAGCCTAGTCTTATATACTGACTACCCAATTCTAGTAAATTTTTTTAAAATTTTCAATTAAATGAACTCAAAATCATGTTTATACATATTTATGAGCAATAAAACTAGGTGTTAACAACGAAATTATTGTTACCTCGGAAAGGACATAAATTGAGAAACAACCCAAAATGTTAGAATTCATTTAAAATGGAATAGAGGACAATAAAAAGGCAAAGAAAGGAAAATAAAAGCCAAGTGTGGGAAAAATTTACCAAGTTATTTAAAACATATATCACATATTTTTGTACAAATAACTGAAGATACTTTTGTTTTGGACAATTTTATCAGTTTTACCCAATTTCTTATAATATATTTGAAAGAAAAGATGGATCTACATGATGAATCAATTCCATCATTAAAAGGAAGTAAAGTCTTCCAAAAAAGACACGCTCTTCTTGATTTAGGTCAGGAAATTGTCTTCCAGACCAGTTGTAGAGTCTACGAAAAACATTGAAAAGTTTTCTCGAAAATCAGCTGGAAATCCACGGACCTCAACATCAAACAGGGTCGCCAAGTGGTCAGACTTATCCTAACCATGAGAGGATCTGTCTCGTAAAATGGGGAGGGCGCCGTGCAAATTAGCTTGATAAGACTAATGAATCAGAACCCCAGAAAGGATAATCTCCTTAAAGATTAAAAATCAGCTTTTAAGACTGATATTACTCAATCCTTGAGATTGACCTTAAAGATTGAGAATTCAAACTCATGGAATTCAAAGATATCTAAACTCGAGCTTGAACGAGAAAATATTTTGATCAAATTACAAACCGATTTGTTTTCTGAAAACCTATTTTCAATGCGTTCATTACCATTGAACGTAAAATCCTAGGAATTCACCTGAAATTCATTAGGTCACCTGAACCAAATCGGGTGTCAACCGTAAGAACGGTGGTTGCATAGCATGGTCAAAGACAGGACCTTGTGCCAGATCGAAAAACTATAGGGTGATCTTTACTATTGCTCCTACAAAGGATAGTAATTGCATCCGACACGATATAGACCATAATTAAAAGCATGTCATGGGACATTACCTTAACAGTTGCTTGTTCAACGCTTTCCTTTACAACCGGACGGTAGTTTACCGAAAGGTAATATACGGAGCAAGTATACTGGACGTGTTGCTTTCCCAATACAAGGTTAGCAAGTGGGTGACACAAAACCGCAAGTTTTGAGGTAAAATTTTCAAATTTAAAACCCACAAAACCCACAAAAACAATTTTGCAAACACCAGTGAAGGGTTATTCCGGAAAACTTATCTAGGGTAAAAGCTAGATTTAATTTTCAAAAGATCAAATGTTTTCATAAAGATCCAATTTCCTTAAGGATCTAAATTTTCATAGTCATGTGAGACTATAAACCATAACGTTACTATCATTGTTTATACTGCCGTATAGAAATCACTGATGTACAAAGTGTGAAGAATAAAAGAAGTGATTCTAGTATTTTTATTTTCAAGACTATATTGCTTGAGGACAAGCAACGCTCAAGTGTGGGAATATTTGATAATGCTAAAAACGAACATATATTTCATAGCATTATCCCTCAAGAAAGACAAGCTTTTAGTTGCAATTGTTCTATTTACAAGTGATATTCATTTAAATAATAAAAGGTGAAGACAAAAGACAGATTCGACGATTTGAAGACGCAAACGACCAAAAAGCTAAAAAGTACAAAGTACAATCAAAGTGGTTCAAATTATTGATGAGAAACGTCTCAAAATTACAAGAATACAAGACACAAAACGCAAAATACAAGATATTAAATTGTACGCAAGGAAGTTCGAAAATCCGGAACCGGGACCAGAGTCAACTCTCAATGCTCGACGCAACGGACTAAAAATTACAAGTCAACTATGCATATAAATATAATATAATATATAAATAATTCTTAAAATTATTTATATAATATATATATATTTAATTAAACCGTCGGCAAGAAGAAAACAACCAAATGTGTGCTGTACCAGCTGGCCATGCGATCGCATGGCCAGGAAGAAGGAATTTCATGCGGTCGCATGACCTAAAAAGTGAGGCCACATTGCTATAAATTTCGCAGTTTCAGTCAAATGTAAACACATATTTTTTCTTTCTTCATTCTCTCAACGTGTATATATATATATATATATATATATATATATATATATATATATATATATATATTATAATTTTAATTTTAATTTTAATTTTAATTTTAATTTTAATAATAATAAGGGTATGTTAGCGAATGTTGTAAGGGTGTAAGTCGAAATTCTGTCCGTGTAACGCTACGCTATTTTTAATCATTGTAAGTTATGTTCAACCTTTTTAAATTAATGTCTCGTAGCTAAGTTATTATTATGCTTATTTAAGCCGAAGTAATCGTGATGTTGGGCTAAATATTAAAATTGGGTAATTGGGCTTTGTACCATAATTGGGGTTTGGACAAAAGAACGACACTTGTGGAAATTAGACTATGGGCTATTAATGGGCTTTATATTTGTTTAATTAAATGATAGTTTGTTAATTTAATATAAAGATTTACAATTGGACGTACCTATAAATAACCATATACACTCGATCGGACACGATGGGCGGGATATTTATAAGTACTAATAATCATTCATTTAACCGGACACGGGAATGGATTAATAGTTAATGGACTTATTAAAACAGGGGTGAATTATATACAAGGACACTTGGTGTAATTATAGTTTAAGTCCCCAATTAGTTGGAATATTTGACTTCGGATATAAGGATAATTTGACGAGGACACTCGCACTTTATATTTATGACTGATGGACTGTTATGGACAAAAACCAGACGGACATATTGAATAATCCAGGACAAAGGACAATTAACCCATGGTAATAAACTAAAATCAACACGTCAAACATCATGATTACGAAAGTTTAAATAAGCATAATTCCTTTATTTCATATTTAATTGCACTTTTACTTATCGCACTTTTATTTACTGTCATTTTATTTAAATGCACTTTTGATTATCGTACTTTTTAATTATCGCAATTTTATTTATCATCATTTTATTTATCGCATTTTTATTTATCGCAATTTCATTATCGTTATTTATTTTACGCTTAAAATTAAGTTATATTTATTTTTAATATTTTACATTAGGTTTTAACTGCGACTTAAGTTTTAAAATCGACAAACCGGTCATTAAACGGTAAAAACCCCCTTTTTATAATAATAATACTACTTATATATATATATTTATATTTTTACAAATATAGTTTTTAAAAATATAGCGTTAAACTTGGCTAAGATCCCTGTGGAACGAACCGGACTTACTAAAAACTACACTACTGTACGATTAGGTACACTGCCTATAAGTGTTGTAGCAAGGTTTAGGTATATCAACTCTATAAATAAATAAACAACTTGTGTAAAATTGTATCGTATTTAATAGTATTTTGTAGTAAAAATATAACTATTTTGTACCCCTTCGCTTTAACATCAAAACCTTCGAGTTTAAATTATGAATATTTTAAAGCAGCGTTGGGAACTGAAGCATGAGTTAGTATAATATAATGACACTTGATCAACGTGATTATATTACAGTAAGTCATGCTGAGTTTCTAATGGAACGTGATAAAGGTTCACAGATCATACCCTCATTATAAACCATGTTACATAACTCTTTCATTCTATTTAACCTCTAAACTATCAAGAAAATATTTTCTTAATGATTTGGTCTTTTTCGAGGTATTCTGGTAATTTGACAAGTCAGATTGTGCTATTACCGTTTCTTTTTTTAGGACATTAATTATGTTCATTCCGAAATTCATACCTACGAATTCTGGACCATTATTCGCTTGATTTAAAGTCGGGAAGATAAAACAAAAGCATGAAGCTTCAAAATATCAATGGAAGTATATATAAATCACAGTAAATTGGAGAGAGTATTAACTGTGGATGTCAATGATTATGGAAAGTCAGAAGCAGAGACATCGAAATATAAGGGAAGATATAAAACCCAACAACCACCCAGAAATTATAAACCGTATATATCGATGAATATAGCAATATAAAGACAAGGGAGGACTAAAAATACTATAAAACCAAGAGTATAGTAGAAGTGAATAGATTCTTCTGGCGGCAGATGAAAAAGAAGAATGACGGATATGAAGGTTAGAAGTATATCAAGAATCAGAACCGGATGGAGCATATTGACGAATGCTTTAAAATAAGAATTGAGGGACAAAAATGGTATGAGCTGTGGAAAATAAGGAAACGAATGGGGTAGATTTATAGTATAATATCAGACAGGAAAATCGAGACAGATCATCGCATTAAATCGAAAAGAATCATAATTTCCTTAATTACCGAAGAATCAAATCTTATTACGAAGATTTTCTCCAAATCTCTTGAACTCCGGAAATCAACCCATCTACGTCAAAAGATATGACGAAACTTACTTTTTCTCATTTCACTCTTTTGTGATAACTTCACTCGTACACTTCACATAAACAAATTGTTTTATCCATATTACTCAATGATGATAAAACTCTAATTTTCAACTTGTATGAGTCATGAAAACATACTTATTGTCATCCATGACCATCCCAACCAAATTTCGGGACAAAATTTCTTTAACGGGTAGGTACTGTGACAACCCGAAATTTTTTGACCAAATTTAAACTTTATCTTTAAATGATTTAATGTTTTCGACACGATAAGCAAAGTCTGTAATGTTGAGTCACGAAAGTTTTGGAACTATATTCATGTAATCAATTATTCTTTGACTGTTCTCGAAGATTCACGAACAATATATATATAACTTAATGTGCATATATATATATATATATATATATATATATATATATATATATATATATATATATATATATATATATATATATATATATATATATATATATATATATATATATATATGATTTTAAGTTATTTAGTAAACGATAGTAACATTCGATTATTGATTTGATTGATATTTAGATAAGTTAACTAAAACGTTTAAGATGAACAAGTAAAACACTAATTTGCTACAGTATTTTTGAATTTCTACAGTACCCGAAAAGCTACAGTGTTTTCTAAAATCACTATTTGCTACAGTAACTTTGCTACAGTAAAACACTATTTTAAAATGAAAATGTGTGTGTATATATATATATATATATACTACGAGACGATGATTTATAAAAGCAAATAACCAAAACACTTAATTGATTAAAGCTACACTTCGAGTGACATAGTTTATCAATGATTAAGTTTAATTTTTGATAAAGGTACACGTCGCGTAACGAAAAGTACTAGTTTTCTAAGCGTACGAAAATGCATTCGAGAAACCGGAACCGGGACATAAGTCGAGTGACAACGTACGAGTCAACGGACCAAAAATTACAAGTCAACTATGCACGTGAATATAATATAATATATAATTAAATATATAAATTAAATATATTATATATAATTAAATAATATGTCGACGAACAACGAGACAAATCATTGTGAGCTGGCTGAGGGACTCATGCGATAGCATGAGAATCCCATACAAACCTCATGCGATCGCATGAGGTGCTGGGACAGAAATGATGCTATAAATTCGTTCGATTTCAGTTCGAGTAAAAACATATATCCTTCTTTATCTATCTACTCTCCCTATTATTATTATTATTATTATTATTATTATTATTATTATTATTATTATTATTATTATTATTATTATTATTATTATTATTATTATTATTAGTATTCGTATTTATACATAAAATACTACGACGGAGTCATGAGCAAATTATTTCAAAACAAGCTTTTTGAACGGGATAGAGCTAAGAAAATTATGTGTTATAGCTATGGAGGTTATGGGTATAATTCGGCAGTATTGCTCGTAAGTCAAACTAGTGTTTATCATCTCTATTGCGTCTGCGTACTTTCCTGCAATATTGAATCACAATATTGATACGTGAGCATTTATATCTTATCTTTTATATATATTAATAGTGTATACATGTCTAGTGCTCGAGTGTATATGTTTATGCATGCTTGTATGCTAAATTTCATCGTTAGACAGTTTATGATGAATCACGAATTAAATACATATATTACTGATAAAAGGTATATGATATGCATGTTTTTGGAAAGCTGGCGAAAAATTAATAACTTTTCATTTAGAAATCGTGTATTTTCGAGGAACGGATTAAAAGTTATGGTCAACTGAATTATGATTAACATTAATCAGAATTGCTTTTGATCTGCAATTGATATTTAAACAACTTGTTTATGAGATTGATAAATTCAATTTTCAAATATTACTAATCGTGTAAATGAATTTCTATATAAGGCACGTCTCGTCTTGTTGAACAATTGTCAAAATTGACTGTCTTATCATGTTTTAAAACTTTATAAACACTATAATCTGGTTTTACAAGTATTGGGAAACTATATGAAATATTAAAATATATTCAATTGCCATGATCATTCAAATACAATATAACTCTTGAAATAAATAATGTTTAGAGTTTGATAAATTATAAATTCATTCAACTATCAAGACTTATACTATGTTAATATAATAAACATATATAGATTTAAAGATCATATCGGGTCAGGTTGACTTTTGAAATGACTTTTGTTAACTTTCACATGTCGGTCTCGAGCATTAGGATTGTGATACATTATGACCCAACCTAGCTTACTAGACATGTATTGACCAACATATGTTCTCTAGGTTGAGATCTATGGTTAATTTTTCATTCCGAGTTTCGGTCACTTTTTGGTGAATGACCTTATGTGCTGCTAAGGTGAGTTTCATTTGCTCCCTTTTTAAATGATTTTGCAATATATATTTTTGGGCTGAGAATACATGCACTTTATTTTAAAAACAATGGACACAAGTACCTACTAAATTCTATACTGAGTTTGAACCGAAAATCCCTTAGCTTTGGTAACTAGTACCTGCCGGTTATAAGAACTGGTGTGCGCGAGTAGTAGTATATGGATCCATAGGGCTTGATATCCCCGTCCGAGCTAGAGCGCTAGCCTTTTAACGGACGTATGCTATTTGAGAAGTGTACACGTTGGTTTGCGTGTATTATTAAGATGATTATACAAAGGGTACAAATTATATATACGTTAAGTTTAGTTACCAGGGTGCTCAATTTCGTAGAATATTTTGATAAACGTTTCTGGATGAAACAACTGAAATCTTGTGATCCACCTTTATATACAGATTATACGATACATTAAAACTATGAACTCACCAACCTTTGTGTTGACACTTGTTATCATGTTTATTCTCAGGTTCCCTAGAAGTCTTCCGCAGTTTGCTTATATGTTAGACAAGCTTTGTGCATGGAGTCATACATGCTTTATTCAAGAAAACGTTGCATTCACAAAACCATCATCATGTATCTATTTTGACTGCATTGTCAACGGAAGTATTATTGTAAACTATTATTTACGGTGATTGTCTATATGTAGAAATCATCAGATGTCGAAAACCTTGGATTTAAATATTCATTATGGTATACCTTTTCCAAAGAATGCAATGTTTATAAAACGTATCATATAGAGGTCAAATACCTCGCAATGAAATCGATGAATGACGTATTCGTCCATATGGATTTGGAGCGATCGTCACAGATGAAGTGACAGGTAACTATGTAACTCGTAAGGCATGACTTTCTAATCTAAACTCTATATATTCATGTAAGTCATACTTCATACTTCTACATTCTTTTTAAAGATACAATTGATTGAAATATAATGGATAGATATATATACACACTGGAATTGAAATATAATGGATAGATATATATATAAACTGGAAGTGATACTTTCAACATTCAAATTGATAAATTCACCATTTTTATAGTATTTTCAATTATATTCTTCCAATAAATTCTAACAAAAAAAAACTATGTAACTATGTAAGACATCGTTAAGGCTAGTTTAGAAAATTATGGATCTATCAAAAAACTTTGTTGAAAATATAAGGGAAATAGTAAATGGACTTGGCCCATTTGGGCCAGATATTGGGCCAGAGATAAGGAGGGAAAAAAGAGGAAAAAGGAAAAAGGGTACGTGGGTCGAACCCATGACCCTTGATCATGTGCGTGCGCAGCAGACCATTGAAGCGCTGGTGTTTTTGTCAAAAGAATACAACTAGTTTTCGAACCTTCGCTTCGCGCCGGGGGTTCGGTTTTCAATGTATTTTATTTCGTTTAATTTGTAAAATTATTTCGTGGCTAACGATGATGTCGTTGAAGCCCAACTCGAGTCGAACTAAAAGGTATAACCCGTGAAAGATTTAAATGTTATCTTAAATTAACAATATATGTGCATCTCCGCGTTTCGCTATGGAATTGTCGACTTTTAAAAATTTAATGCAAAATCAACGTGTATAAAAAGTACCCCAAATATTTAGCGTTTTTTAAAAGAATCCGTTTTGAGTATAGTTAGTGACGTTGTGTTCTTAAAATTATTTCGAGTTTAACGATGATGCCGGAAAAATTTAACTCGTTGCGAGCGAGAGGATATGACCTGTTAAGTATTTGGGTGGAGTATATTTAAGATTTTTTATGAAAATTTAGCCCCCTGTTTGGGGGGCCGGTTTTAATGTTTGAACAAAGTGGGTGGAGGGGGGGTTATTTGGCAAAGTGGAAGTAAAAAAAAGAAGTAAAATGACCAAAATACCCATGACACTATTGATGAATAGTGTTACAGAGTTTTGTCTATTAGTATATATAGATAATATTTAATATATAACGGGTAAATAATTTTGGGGATAACTATTCATCAATAATAATCACATTTGCTCTAATGTAATATTATTATAATCAACCGTAACCATATTTGCTCTAATGTAATATTTATTAATATAAATATCCTTAACATGATTGTAGATTTTAATCCCAACTTCATAACTTTAGCTCGCAACTTCAGCCGATGTGGGTGATCCTTCTTTTGAAGGAACATACTTGTTTTTTTTTTTTTTTTTTTTTTTCTTAACGCGCATTTATGTCATCTTGTATCCATATAAGTTCATTACCTAACAATGCAAATCACAAGGCCTGAACGCCATTTGACACCAAGGGATAAAAAACGGAGTACTGGCGATGATAAGAGACTTTACAGTATCATTCTTCGTTGATACTAATATATATTCAAATGAAGATGTTTTACTCGACTATATGGTATCGTGGTGGCCCTATAACCAAGAGGTTGGGTTCAAGTCCCACTTGGGACATATTCGTGGTTGTATATATTCGTGTTAATGGTGTATGTGAGTTTGCCTTTCAAAAAAAACATACAAAGACTTACTATTTATCGACTACTTATGATTAATTAGCACTTAACGTTAATTATAACGATAGCCGATAACAATCAGATAAAAATTTCATCCAGTTCTCGGTGGAAAGAGCAGAGCTTCTCCTTTAACAAGTCAGCCTCTATTTTCTTATCACCTTGCACCTGTTCAACGAAGCATAATCAATAATTAAATTAAATATTACATATTATTTATAATAATATATTGTCATTCAAAGACTGATTATCCATTGTGGCCACCAGTAGAAGTATGCTTTATTGATTTAAATTCATCATTGTGACACTGAGATTCTCTGTTATAATATTAAAACTTGTCTTATATTGTAGAATATATTTATTTATATATGTATTTGTATATATCATAGTCGGTTGAAAGGTTTCTACAAGTTTTGAACTATTATGTATATCTTGAAAAAAGATATGTACTAGTTGTAGTTGTAAAGATTCTCATATCTGCTTTTCAAAACAAAAAAAAAAAAAAAAAAAAAAAAAAAAAAAAAAAAAAAAAAAACAAAAAAAAAAGGAAAAAAATTCCAAACATTCTTATTTCTCAATAAGCTGCCCCTTAATCTTCCAAATTGTTTATTGAGAATAAACGGATAAACGAATTGATTTCTTCTGTTCAAGCTAACCGCTAAAGACGGTCTTTTTTCCCTTTCTTATTTAAAAAAAATTCTTTTATCACGAATACGAAGGTTCAATTCTTTCGTTCAATATGTATTGTTGATCAACACAAATCATTAAACTAACAAAATTTTTTTATATGTGAGTATATATACTTAAACTACTACAATAATAGAAACTGGATATGAAGGTTAAAATTAAAGAAGTAGAATTTTTGTATATATCAAATATCAAATGTTCTTGAAGATATATGGCGATACAGAAGATTGATGTATATGTATTACCTTAAGATGAAGAGTGTTTGATATAATTCCTTCTCCTGAGCTTTTGAAAGTTGTCGAATTTAGCAAAACATATCCATCTTCTTCCGGCTCTAAGTATTCCAAAACCTTTGACAATGGGCCAATCTCATTGTTGTGGGTCGTGAAATCGGTTGAAGATATCAGCTGAATCATTACTTCTTTCTCGCTCAAAACGCTCACAGATGAAACTACCGATGATTTTCTTTTTAATATAGCATCTTTTGGACTTTGTTTCTTGAGATTCACCTGAGCAGCTGATGATGAATAAGATAAAAGTTTCTCCTTTTTTCGTATTAACATCCCCACTTCCTTTTGTAGTTCAGCTATGTATTTTAGAGCACGTGAAACAGTTCGTGGAATACTTAATTTTTTCTGTCATGAAAGTGAATTACATTAGAACATAGAAGCAGATAATAGTTTTGAATAAACTTAGATAAAAGAATGCACTAAATGTTTATGTACCTTTTGATCATTTGAGATCGGCAATAGCGAACGAAGAAATGCATACAAGTCGTTAACCTTTTTACGACGCTCTCTTTCACTTGCATTATGATTGAGCTTTTTGGCCACTTTCACAGGATCACCAATATTTTGATTTACAGTTCCAGCAGAAGAAATGGAAATGGAATTTTCTTGTGCAATATCATGTTCAATAATTTGATCATTTGTAGGTAAATTGAGAAGAGAATGATATGAATTTGCTTCAAATTCTAAAGATATATGATCATTAGTATAATCTTGTTGAATATTTTGGGTAATGAGATCCTCATTGAGCCATCCATATGAAAACAAAGTAGGGGATAATGCCAACATCTTTTTAGATTTATTTTTCTCTTTTATAATATAGGGAATATGTAGGTAGTAATTAGCGAGAACTTGTATGAGAGAATGAGGAAGATAAGTTGGTTTATTTATACAATGCCAAGTATGCAACTTCTCTTGCATATTAAAAGCTATGATACATACATCATCTTGGAATAAAAATGTCAACAGATCAGCAGAAGAATATAATTTGGCTCAGAACTTGTAAAAACTTATTTACTCTTATAATTTTTAATCTTAATTACATAACATTACATATCTAATATTATCCAATATCCAATTTGGTTTTGAACTAATTAACATCGTCTTCTTAAGTGATTATTCTTTTAGAATGGAATTGAACTTACACAACACCTTACAAAAAATATATACATTTACTTCCGAGTAAGTACATTTATTCATTCTAGACTTAAATCCAAGATCAACTCGATACCGCTAAACCATTAAATCTTTTGTTGAGTGATTGTTGAAGTTAGGCGCCAAGTCAATATTAGGAATTTGGCGTGCGTAACAAGAACTTGATAACCCTAGTTATTAGACCCACCGCACAACAAACAGATAATATAATCAAACACGCAAAGATAATGAACAAAGAAACCAAAGTATCACAGAAATTTAACATGGTTATGTCCAATCGTTTATTCTAACGATTGCTTAGTCCACGGCCAAACACAGAGATTTTTCTCATTGACTTTTGTAGGTGCTACACTGATACAACAAGTTTTGGGTTACAATTTATATGGATAAAAACGAAATTGTTTCCAAAACAGAAAAACATGGTGGCTACGACACCACTTCACGACCGCGAAGTCAACCGTAAATCCAAGGTGTAAGTTTACAACCCGATTGCTTCTATTTAGAATTCCCGACTTCACCATTTTCGCAATCACGAGGATCGGCTATTCGGTCACGTAAATCACTCCAACATCAGCTCTTGATTTCCTTCGTTTTTCATTCCGTTTAACATATTCAACCCCTTCAAATCTCCCACTTTGAAGATTTTGAATGAACCCGGACCAAAACACCACTTTTTACTCTATTCAAACTACCCGTCTATACTGTCAAGAAAACTTCTTAGGACACATACATTCCAACCATCAAGCTGACAACTTTCGATAAAGAGCACTTCAACATCTCTTGTCAAAATGTAATCAACAACCTCAAATTGTAAACTTACACTACAATCATCCCACAACAACAATCGATTCATAACTCATTTTAAAAATACCTCCGGGTAAAACAACTCGGGAAATGCCGCACTTCCACGTCATGGGAGGGAAGACTTTCGACACCTTACACTAACCTACAATATAATATTCGTTACTCGCCTCTCTATTTATGGCAATCATCTCATTCAACTATGAGATACCGGGTCAGAGTCCGACTCGAATCTATCAATCCCATCACCCAAGTGATCCATCCGTATACAAATTCATCCACTCGGTCTATCTGTAAGACCCGAATAATTGCAGTGTACATAAGTGTATTTGCGATACTTGAGACGGGGTTTTGTTGTGTATATTTAAAGCAGGGAAGAATTCTGAACTGGGGGTGTCGCGCGCCGCGCGGCTATATGGCGCGCCGCGCCATCTGTCTGCGACAGATTCCCCTTTTCTTTTAATTAGATATTTTGAGGGCATTTTGGTAAAACTACTTTGGGACCCGAATTTAATGCCTTAGATCAGTTTGGGAGCCTCATTCACTCCATTCACAACCACCTTATCATCTTCCATTCAAGTTTAGAGAGAGAGGAGGTTCTAGAGTGACAAAACTCCATTAAAGGAAGAAGGAAGTCGAATCGAGTCTTGGTGCGAGTTCTAAAGTCATTCATCTAGTCTCTAGCTACGTGGTGATTGTGTTGGTAAGTTATAAAATCCAATTTCTTACTTTAATTGTGTTTAAGGGTTAGGGTTGGGTTAGTGTTGCACACAAAACCCATTTGCTAGTAAATTTGGGGGTTTTGGGTGAATTTGGGTCATGTAGATTCAAAGATGACCAATTAGGGTTTTCAAAGTATTAAATTATATTTATAAGCCTAAATTGGTTAGTTAATGTACTTGCACACTTATATATATGTAAATGGGTGTAATGACCTTGAAATGGGTCAAATGGGTCTTTAATGACCTAAGTGGTCTTGCTAGTGTGAAATTGAGTTAACCTTGTGATTTAAGAATGTAATAAGACCATAATTGGCTAGAGTTAGGGTTTTTGGTGAAGTTAACCCATTATTAGGGTTAATGGTGCAAAATGAGTTGAAATTGCACTTTGGGTCAAAATGGCTTTAGAATGGTGAAAGAATTGGTTGACCAACTTGAGTTGCGTTTAATAATATGTATAATGTGATTAGGTACGTTACATTGAGGTTTCGCAAGCTCGGGTATCTTTTCACAAGACTTTGAGGTGAGTGGAATAATTATATGCGTAGGTATATAATGTATCTATTTGTTGTAGCGTGAAATGTGTAGTGTCGAGGTGTTAAGACACCACGTTTCACGTGAAGAGTGTAGCATCGAGGTGTTAAGATGCCACTCGGGTGTAGCATCGAGGTGTTAAGATGCCACCTAGGAGTGTAGTGACGAGGTGTTAAGACAACACTCCATAAAATATGAGTGAAGCATCGAGGTGTTAAGATGCCACTCGGGGTGAAGTACCGAGGTGTTAAGGTGCCACCCTAGGGGTTAGTGGTGCGAGGTGTTAGGTGCCCTAACGGATGTTATGAACACCGATTTCGTTTTCGCGAGCGCCGTTCCCTTGTACGATTGGTTAACCATGGTTATTTATGTTGTAAGCATATTATATTATTCGAGTTATATTTATATGCGGTTGATATGCTAGCTCGTGGTATTGGAGAATGATAGTTGTAATTTTGACTATAAGCTAATTGTGTTTGCTAGCATGTTTGCGGTATTGTGCAAGTGTATGCAAGTAGGTATAATTATATATGTATTCGTATAATTAGTGCATTCACTAAGCTTTGCTTACCCTCTCGTTGTTTACCTTTTTATAGGCTCGGTTGTGGACAAGGGTAAGGGCATCATCTTGGATTAGAGATCCCGTCGTTGCTAGAGAATGCTTTTGAGCTATTTAGCTTTTGGAGTATTGACCGAGACTTGGTTAGTTTATGTGATGACCCGGAAATTTCCAATCAAATTTAAACTTTAATCTTTATATGATTCCGACACGATTAGCAAGAATCTGTAATGTTGAGTCTCGAATGTTTTGAAATCTATATTCATGTAATCAATTACCCTTTGACCATGCCTAACGATTCACGAACCTCTATGTGTGTATAATATATACTTATTAATGAAAATGTTAACAAAGTATTAATTGTTATACTCTGAGATTATTTGTTTCAATATATCTATAATTAATATATTTACCTACTTGATAATTAAATCATAATTACATATATATTAGATGAAACATATATATATATATATATATATATATATATATATATATATATATATATATATATATATATATATATAAGTATATATAATTTCCATACATAATTATTGATTGTATGAAGATTGTAATATATTAAGATGTATAATTATTAAATGTTCAATATGTGTGATCATATCATATATATATATTATATAATTAGTAAATATTATATAATTAATAAAATGTATGGTTAATACATTAAATGTAATTACAAATTAGAAATATAAGTGTTATACAAATATTATTATTACTTTCATTATTATTATTATTATTATTATTATTAATATTAATATTGAAATCAGTATTAGTCATATTATTATTTTAAAATAGAAATAAGAAGTTTGATATACATAAATTGATATGTTATTATTAGTACTAATATTATTATTATTATTATTATTATCATTTATAATATCAATTATATTATAAATAGTATTATTATCATGAATAAGATTATTAGTATCAATTTTATAGTTAATATCATTGTTATTACTTATTAATATTATAAATATTATAAAAAGTAATTATTATTAGTATTATTATTAATTATCATTAATAATACTATTAATATCTATTACACTAAGAATTATTATTATTACTCCTTTTAACATTATAATTAGTATTAATATTACTATTAATATTAGAAATTATTATTATTATTGTAATTATTAACAGTATTAATATAATATAAAGATTATGAACATAGTTATACAGGAAACCAGATTCATGTATACAGATACATATATATATAGAGTACGTATACTGCTGAATAAATAAATAAATCTGTATAAAATTACAGCACAAGCCGTATTATGTTTTCAATCGTTATCAAGCTGTAGTAACTCTTGCTTTATGACTTCAATCCAGTACAAATCGATTTCATATATTTCGATAACAAACAAATCAGTTGGAGTCGATTAGATTTTTTTTACTTTATTAATTCTGACAGAATATTGTGTGTCGAGCATCAAACTACAAAACAAACGAGTTAATTCACACTAGCTGTCCTCAAGTCTACTAATATCCATATAACACGCTGCAAATAGAAGGAGAGTGAAAAAGAACAGAAATCAAAATCTAAATTGAAATTAATAACACGAGGTATTCTACTGATTACTATTACATACTTATCGTTCTTTCTTCTTTTCTTCTGTATCCTCTTCAAACCATCACCTTCAACCGTCGCTAAAACCATCACTTTCGAACAAACGATCTTACTTATATGTTTCTGTTTTTCCTGTTTCCTGTCTGGCAGCAAATCATCCTTTCACACTGCAATTTATGGTTCTGTTTTTGGTTTTAGTTCAAACAAACCACCACGATGAGCTGTTTTTTACATACTCACTTTTTTTGTTTTAAAACCACTATAAAATCTCTTTGAAACCTATATTATTCATCATCTTCTTGAGATAACCCTAACCTGCTATCTACTCCTGCTATATATTTTTTTCAGCGAGAGATGAATGATGAGGAGGATTATGATTGTGAATAAAATAAGGATTGAACCAAGACCCATCGGCGGTTTTATTTTTATTCGTGCTATATATTTCTTTTATCTCTTGATGGCCGACATTCCCTAAACCGATAAATCCCACTCGCACCAATTAGGGATAAAGTGATTGTCGATATATTTTCTTTTTCTTCCTTTCTGACTAACTCGTAATCAGGCTCAGTTCGGGTTACTAGATCACAACTAATGGGCTGCTAATTAATTTTAGATGGGTTGTCGATTACTAGTTGGGCCAAAACCCAAATCCTGTGGTACCATCGCTGTTTAATTTACAAAGAAGAATAAGAAGAAGATGGAGTAAACAGAAATATTATAAATACAAATTAATTGGGTAATATAACAGAAAAACGTGATCAGTCGAATGGTAGAGGGTGTTAGTGTAGAGCGGGAGGTCACGGGTTCGAGTCCCTTATGCATCATTCTTTTTACTCATAGATTTTAAAGGGTATACTCTCATTTATTTATTATTATTATTATTATTATTATTATTATTATTATTATTATTATTATTATTATTATTATTATTATTATTATTATTATTATTATTATTATTATTATTATTTTTATTATTATTATTAATTAATTATTGTTATTATTATGATAATTGTTATTATTTCCTAACATTTAAAAATATGATTATTCTTATTATTAATCTAATTAATAGTATTATCATTGTTATTATTAATATTATCATTAAGAATTATTATTTTTATTATTATTACTATAACTATAACTATTAGTATTATTACTAGTATTATTATTATTATTTTTATTTTTATTATTAACATAATTTTAAGACTATTATTATTAATATTATATTTAATATTATTATTAACATTAGTAATAGTATTATAATTAAGAATATTATTAGTAGTATCATTTTTTTAATAAAACTATCATTTTTATTAAAACCCTCATTTTATATAAAAATTATCACTTCTGGTATTATTAATATTATAAATATCATTTTTATTAGTAATATCATTTTTATCATATTTAGGTAAAGTATCATTATTATTAGAATTCTCATAATTATTAGAATTTCCACTGTTATCAAAATTATCATTTTCATTAATATCATTATATTATAACATATAGACAAAACCGGGTACAAGTGTTATCTAAAATACAACATCAAATATATATATAAATATTATATAATTAATAGATGAAATTATGTGATTTCCATTATATATTTTAATAAGATATACAATTAATATAGGTTCGTGAATCCAAGGCCAAACCCTGCATTGTTCAATATCGTCATATGTATTTTTACTACAAAATACAGTAGGGTGAGTTCATTTAATCCCTTTTTACTCATTTCGTTTTTGGGCTGAGAATACATGCAAATGCTTTATTAACTATTTTACAATATTTATATGCGTGAGTTTCATTTGCCTTTTTACCCTTTATATTTTTGGGACTGAGAATACATGCGCTGTTTTTACAACTGCTTTATTAAATGCTTTTGAAATATATTTTGAACTGCGAATACATGAAATGCTTTTATAAATGTTTGACGAGATAGACACAAGCAAAACATTCCTCGAATGAATTATTACGCAGACAGAAGTTCTGCGAATTATTATTGAATTATGTGGACATGATAATTGCCACCATTGAATTATGTGGACATTATAATTGCCACCATTGAATTATGTGGACATGATAATTGCCACCAGTTGAAGTGAATGTTATGTATCGAGAGAATGATTTTATACACAGGTTATGTGTATGTTATTTTTGTGCACAAGATATGTGTACAGTTACTATGATTTATGAAAATGGTTTCGTACACGAGAAAGATATACTGTATTTAAAAGATATAGCATGTACATTACAGGTGGGTATAGGATTCGGGCCCATTTGTGCCATGCAACATTTAAATTTTGTGGTCTATCAAAATGATGAATTTTATTGTTTTATGATAAACTTATGAACTCACCAACCTTTTGGTTGACACTTGAAAGCATGTTTATTCTCAGGTACGAAAGAAATCTTTCGCTGTGCATTTGCTCATATTTAATGGAGTCGTTCATGGCATATAGAGGTCAGAACCTCACAATGGGACCAACTGTTGAAGACTTCGTCCAGATGGATTAGGACGGGTCATCACAGGTGGTATCAAAGCGGTGGTCGTAGCGAACCAGGTCTTGCATTAGTGTGTCTAACTAGTAGTCGTTAGGATGCATTAGTGAGTCTGGACTTCGACCTGGTCTGCATGTCAAAAAGTTTTGCTTATCATTTTGTGTCGAAAATTATCTGCTTATCATTCTTAGTCTAGACACGTCTTACTGCATTGATTGCATGAATAGTGTATAGACAAAATTCATATCTTAGCGTATCTGTTACTGTAAACCTTACCTGGCGTATCCCGTAAATTCCTCCGTAATCTACGAAACCTTTTGTTCTATATATATGGATATTCTATGTGATTAGAATACCATCCGTTAGCCAGAACACCATTTCATATTTAAAAATTCTCTATTCAATCGTACGAAATGGAATTCGTCATTAGTTCAAGTCACTCGGATTCCGAAATGGAATCCCACTCAAGCTCCGAAAGCAGTGTGACCGGAATGGATCAATCAATCAGTCATTGATAATGCTAAAAACGAACATATATTTCATAGCATTATTCCTCAAGAAAGACAAGCTTTTAGTTGCAATTGTTCTATTTACAAGTGATATTCGTTTAAATAATAAAAGGTGAAGACAAAAGACAGATTCGACGAATTGAAGACGCAAACGACCAAAAAGCTCAAAAGTACAAAAGACAATCAAAAAGGTTCCAATTATTGATAAGAAACGTCTCGAAATTACAAGAGTACAAGATTCAAAACACAAAGTACAAAATATAAAATTGTACGCAAGGACGTTCGAAAATCCGGAACCGGGACCAGAGTCAACTCTCAACGCTCGACGCAACGGACTAAAAATTACAAGTTAACTATGTATATAAATATAATATAATATATAATTAATTATATTAATTATATATATATTATATTTATGAATAAAAACCGTCGGCAGAGAAAGACTCCAAAAGGGAGAGCTGTAAAAACAAACTCCGCGACTCGCGGAGTTTGAAGGCAAAAATGCCGCGAGTCGCGGAGCCCCAAAATGAAAAACTGCCTATAAAGCCAACCGAATTCTGATCGCAAATCATCATCTTTTTCTTCTTCTCCTCATACGTAAAATATATATATATATATATTTATAATTTATATTTTAATTTTAATTATAATTCTAATAATAAGGGTATGTTAGCGAATATTGTAAGGGTGTAAGTCGAAATTCTGTCCGTGTAACGCTACGCTATTTTTAATCATTGTAAGTTATGTTCAACCTTTTTATATTAATGTCTCGTAGATAAGTTATTATTATGCTTATTTAAAACGAAGTAATCATGATGTTGGGCTAATTACTAAAATTGGGTAATTGGGCTTTGTACCATAATTGGGGTTTGGACAAAAGAACGACACTTGTGGAAATTAGACTATGGGCTATTAATGGGCTTTATATTTGTTTAAGTAAATGATAGTTTGTTAATGTTAATATAAAGATTTACAATTGGGCGTCCCTATAAATTACCATATACACTCAATCGGACACGATGGGCGGGGTATTTATATGTACGAATAATCGTTCATTTAACCGGACACGGGAATGGATTAATAGCCACTAGAATAATTAAAACAGGGGTGAAATTACATTCAAGGGTAATTGGTGTAATTGCTAACAAAGTAGTAAAACCTTGGTTTACACGCAGTTGATAACCTGGTGTATTCATTAAACAAAGTATTAAAACCTTGTTACAATTCGAATCCCCAATTAGTTGGAATATTTAACTTCGGGTATAAGAATAATTTGATGAGGACACTCGCACTTTATATTTATGACTGATGGACTGTTATGGACAAAAACCAGACGGACATATTAAATAATCCAGGACAAAGGACAATTAACCCATGGGCATAAAACTAAAATCAACACGTCAAACATCATGATTACGGAAGTTTAAATAAGCATAATTCTTTTATTTCATATTTAATTTCTTTTATTTTATATTTAATTGCACTTCTAATTATCGCATTTTTATTGTTATTTTATTTAATTGCACTTTTAATTATCGTACTCTTTAATTATCGCAAGTTTATTTTATCGCACTTTTATTATTCGCAATTTCATTATCGTTATTTACTTTACGCTTAAAATTAAGTCTTGTATTTATTTATTATTTTACATTTGGTTTTAACTGCGACTAAAGTTTTAAAATCGACAAACCGGTCATTAAACGGTAAAAACCCCCCTTTATAATAATAATATTACTTATATATATGTTTGTATTTTTATATAGCATTGAGCTTTGTTTAAAAAAGATTCCCTGTGGAACGAACCGGACTTACTAAAAACTACACTACTGTACGATTAGGTACACTGCCTATAAGTGTTGTAGCAAGGTTTAAGTATATCCATTCTATAAATAAATAAATATCTTGTGTAAAATTGTATCGTATTTAATAGTGGTTCCTAGTAAAAATATAAACTATTTCGTACCACCACGCTACGACATCAGTCATCATCTATTCTGGATGAATTGGGGATGGGTTTGTAGCGTCCTCAATCATTGGAGACAAGAAGAAGGTGATCCTTTCCATCCGCCACATTGCCCTATTGGCGAAGAACCTAAAGCACTTACCGGTGAACCTGTTCGAAACACCATATTTTCTCTCATTTCCAGGGTATCTCGTCACAATTATATTCTATCCATAATTCTAAACCATATTCATCCACTCGTTTCGACCGACAATCATCCTGAAGTAATAGAAGAAGTCAGTGAACTTCGTGCTCGAGTAATAGCCTTAAAAAAATATGGTGTAAAACGTACCAGCTTCAGCAACATCACCGGCACCAACAGTACCACGAACAACCCAAGTTTCAACATCACATGCCCCAACATCTCATTCTATACCTCGAGTATAATCACCGTTCTACGTATCGATCTACATCAATTATCTTCGTTCTTCATGGCGATTATGTAATCTCTAAAGTCTTAGAGATTATTTATTCTAGCTCAAACCGAAAAGCAATTGAGATTAATATCATATTAACTCATTAAATCCATGATTACATCTGAAGAAAATATATATGTAAGTATTTTTTGACAAAGATTGTAATTAAAAATTCTTTCGTACAAACTGTTAATGGTGAAAATATTTTAACGGGTAGGTAATACCCGAGGAATATTTAGATTTCACATTAATAAGTTACACTGTACATTCTTCGAATCTGATTCAATAGTCAATTACTATCCTACTTATAACCACAGAAGTACGAATCCGTTCACCACAGAATAACCATTTTCATTCAAATTCAATTTCATATTTGGATTTTGACTTACCAGAATCCAACAAGTGGCATAATGAAGAAATAATGGACACAATAAAAAAAAATCGATTAGAAACAGACTAATTAACAATATGAAATTTTGTTAAGAATCCACGCTAACAAGATCCTAGCTAACTGTTCCTAGCTAACTGTTAATTCCGTATTATATTTTATTTTATCGCAATTTATTTATCGCAGTTTATTTATCACAATTTATATTCTCGCAATTTTATTTATCGTCATTTAATTTCTGTTATTTACTTTACGTACTTTATTTATCGTCATTTAATTTCTGTTATTTATTTTACGCACTTTAAATATCGGGACACGTATACAAGGTTTTGACATATCATATCGACGCATATATATATATATATATATATATATATATATATATATATATATATATATATATATATATATATATATATATATATATATATATATATATATATATATATATATATATATATATATATATTATTTGGATTAGCCATAGACACTCTATATGCAGTAATGATCGAGTTCTCTATACCGGGTTGAGGTTGATTCTATAATAATATATATACTTTGAGTTGTGATCGAGTCTGAGACGTATACGGGTCATGACACGTATTAATTATTTCGAATATTATAAATTAAACTATATATGAATTACTGTACTGTTAACTGTGGACGATCGACTGTGAACTATCAAGATTGGACAATTAAAAATGAATTAAAATATTGATTATAACATATGAAACTAAATAATTCTTCAAGTTTGCCACTTGATCTCATTTTAAACCTCATTTATATCTTGACGATTACAATCTGCGTTCAAACCTTTCATGATTCTTGAAAACACCTCAATCGAGAGGATGAACCAACCGCACTTCATCTACGGAAGAAAAGATTTATGCATATGGTTATGTACCTGAAAAACACTCGGAACCTGTGTAAACGTTTAACCCGTATCTGTGCTAGCTCCTTTGGCGTTGTTATTACCGAAAATAACTTTACAATCCCTTTCCAAATTAACCAATTTTGTCACAGCTCCAACAAGTCAACTTCAATTTTTTGTTCGAAACAACCTTATTATAACCTCGATATATATGCGTGCTCATTTATTGTTATTAGAGAACCTTTTATATTCCACCATATTACCCTCAGCGTTTAATCATCTAAAAACACAATTGTCTTGAAACCACCTCGGATTGATAATCGATGACTCAGATATGGTAGCATTAAATACAGAGGAAACATAAAAATTATAGATGGTCTAAACGACAAAAAGTTTGATTATAAAGAAGGAAGTGTTGGGAACGCTCGATAGAAAATTTGGTATTGAAAAAAAAAATAGATTGAGCAAACCACGAAGGAGTCTCTGAACGAATCACAAGGACTAAACTTGTACATTAAGAATCCTGATGATTCTGTTTCTGATGAAATCTTTAGCGAATACCTTGCTTCTGACTCCAAACCCTTGCGGACAATAGTTTCTATCATCCTCTGATCTTAGATATTCCGAGATATTATCGTATCTTTCATTATAAATATCCTCGATATTTCTGAATATATTTTCATAACTAATCTTATTTGAAATCATTAATCTCTTCGTGCTATCAGTGTTACATCATATAGAAACTGTTAGTTTCTTTATTTTGTAAACTTTCGAGCTTAAAATATGAATGTTATTGAAGTAATGTTGGGAACTGAAGCATGAGTTAGTATAATATAATGACACTTGATCAACGTGATTATATTACAGTAAGTCATGCTGAGTTCTAATGGGACATGATGATTCACAGATCATAACGTCATCATGTGGCATGTTACATAACTCTTTCATTCTGTTTAACTTCTGAACATATCAAGAAAATATATTCTTGATAGTTATATTCTCAGCGATTCGGGTAATTTGACAAATCAAATTGTGCGATTTCGTTCTTTCTTGTTTAGAACATTAAGTTCTTTCAAAACTCCATAATTACGAATTCTGGACGATTATCCGCTTGACTTAAAGCCGGGAAGAGAAAGCAAGAACACGGAGCTCCGAAATATAAAAAGAAATATAAAGCTCAACAATAATACAGAAATTACAAACCGTGGATATTAATACGAAAAGCGATATAAAGACACGGTAGAATTAAGAATAGTATAACCCCAAGGTAATAATAGAAGTAAACAGATTCTTCTGGTGGAAGATTAAAAAGAAGGATGACAGAAATGATAACTAGGAAAATATCAAAGATTAGAACTGGATTAATTTTCACAATCTTTTGAATGTATGAACTAAGAAAGAAAGTATAAGAATGGTGGGAATATTAGAACTGAAGAGTTTAATTTATAATGGAAATATCAGACTGAGTAATCGAGGCAGATCAAATCTTAATTTCCTTACTCGACGAAGAATCAAATCTCTCAAACTTCGAAGATTTTCTTTAAATCCCTTGAATTCCGGAATTCAACCATGTTTACGTCAAAAGCTAAGAAAAATCTTATTTTTCTTCAATTCACTCTTTTGTGATAGCTTCATTCGTATCCTTAGAATAATCGAATTATTTTATCATTATTATTCAATGATGATAAACCTCTAATTATCAACTCATATTGATCATGAAAACATTTTTATTGTTAGCCATGACCACCTCACTCAAATTTCGGGACAAAATTTCTTTAACGGGTAGGTACTGTGATGACCCGGAAATTTCCAATCAAATTTAAACTTTAATCTTTATATGATTCCGACACGATAAGCAAGAATCTGTAATGTTGAGTCTCGAAAGTTTTAAAATCTATATTCATGTAATCAATTACCCTTTGACCATGCCTAACGATTCACGAACCTCTATGTGTATATAATATATACTTATTAATTGAAAATGTTAATAAAGTATTAATTGTTATACTCTGAGATTATTTGTTTCAATATATCTATAATTAATATATTTACCTACTTGATAATTAAATCATAATTACATATATATTAGATGAAACATATATATATATATATATATATATATATATATATATATATATATATATATATATATATATATATATATATATATATATATATATATATATAAGTATATATAATTTCCATACATAATTATTGATTGTATGAAGATTGTAATATATTAAGATGTATAATTATTAAATGTTCAATATGTGTGATCATATCATATATATATTATATAATTAGTAAATATTATATAATTAATAAAATGTATGGTTAATACATTAAATGTAATTACAAATTAGAAATATAAGTGTTATACAAATATTATTATTACTTTCATTATTATTATTATTATTATTATTATTATTATTATTATTATTATTATTATTATTATTATTATTATTATTATTATTATTATTATTATTAATATTGAAATCAGTATTAGTCTTATTATTATTTTAAAATAGAAATATGGATTTTGATATACATAAATTGATATGTTATTATTAGTACTAATATTATTATTATTATTATCATTTATAATATCAATTATATTATAAATAGTATTATTATCATGAATAAGATTATTAGTATCAATTTTATAGTTAATATCATTGTTATTACTTATTAGTATTATAAATATTATAAAAAGTAATTATTATTAGTATTATTATTAATTATCATTAATAATACTATTAATATCTATTACACTAAGAATTATTATTATTATTGTAATTATTAACAGTATTAATATAATATAAAGATTATGAACATAGTTATACAGGAAACCAGATTCATGTATATATATATATATATATAGTACGTATACTGCTGAATAAATAAATAAATCTGTATAAAATTACAGCACAAGCCGTATTCTGTTTTCAATCGTTATCAAGCTGTAGTAACTCTTGCTTTATGACTTCAATCCAGTACAAATCGATTTCATATATTTCGATAACAAACAAATCAGTTGGAGTCGATTAGATTTTTTTTACTTTATTAATTCTGACAGAATATTGTGTGTCGAGCATCAAACTACAAAACAAACGAGTTAATTCACACTAGCTGTCCTCAAGTCTACTAATATCCATATAACACGCTGAAAATAGAAGGAGAGTGAAAAAGAACAGAAATCAAAATCTAAATTGAAATTAATAACACGAGGTATTCTACTGATTACTATTACATACTTATCGTTCTTTCTTCTTTTCTTCTGTATCCTCTTCAAACCATCACCTTCAACCGTCGCTAAAACCATCACTTTCGAACAAATGATCTTACTTATATGTTTCTGTTTTTCCTGTTTCCTGTCTGGCAGCAAATCATCCTCCCACACTGCAATTTATGGTTCTGTTTTTGGTTTTAGTTCAAACAAACCACCACGATGAGCTGTTTTTTACATACTCACTGTTTTTGTTTTAAAACCACTATAAAATCTCTTCGAAACCTATATGATTCATAATCTTCTTGAGATAACCCTAACCTGCTATCTACTCCTGCTATATATTTTTTTCAGCGAGAGATGAATGATGAGGAGGATTATGATTGTGAATAAAATAAGGATTGAACCAAGACCCATCGGCGGGTTTCTTTTTATTCGTGCTGTATATTTCTTTTATCTCTTGATGGCCGACATTCCCTAAACCGATAAATCCCACTCGCACCAATTAGGGATAAAGTGATTGTCGATATATTTTCTTTTTCTTCCTTTCTGACTAACTCGTAATCAGGCTCAGTTCGGGTTGCTAGATCACAACTAACGGGCTGCTAATTAATTTTAGATGGGTTGTCGATTACTAGTTGGGCCGAAACCCAAATCCCGTGGTACCATCGCTGTTTAATTTACAAAGAAGAATAAGAAGAAGATGGAGGAAACAGAAATATTATAAATATAAATTAATTGGGTAATATAACAGAAAAACGTGATCAGTCGAATGGTAGAGGGTGTTAGTGTGGAGCGGGAGGTCACGGGTTCGAGTCTCTTATGCAGCATTCTTTTTACTCATAGATTTTAAAGGGTATACTCTCATTTATTTATTTATTATTATTATTATTATTATTATTATTATTATTATTATTATTATTATTATTATTATTATTATTATTATTATTATTATTTTTATTTTTATTATTAATTAATTAATTATTGTTATTATTATGATAATTGTTATTATTTCCTAACATTTAAAAATATGATTATTCTTATTATTAATATAATTAATAGTATTATCATTGTTATTATTAATATTATCATTAAGAATTATTATTTTTATTATTATTACTATAACTATAACTATTAGTATTATTACTAGTATTATTATTATTATTATTTTTATTATTAACATAATTTTAAGACTATTATTATTAATATTATTATTAATATTATTATTAACATTAGTAATAGTATTATAATTAAGAATATTATTAGTAGTATCATTTTTTTAATAAAACTATCATTTTTATTAAAACCCTCATTTTATATAAAAATTATCACTTCTGGTATTATTAATATTATAAATATCATTTTTATTAGTAATATCATTTTTATCATATTTAGGTAAAGTATCATTATTATTAGAATTCTCATAATTATTAGAATTTCCACTGTTATCAAAATTATCATTTTCATTAATATCATTATATTATAACATATAGACAAAACCGGGTACAAGTGTTATCTAAAATACAACATCAAATATATATATATAAATATTATATAATTAATAGATGAAATTATGTGATTTCCATTATATATTTTAATAAGATATACAATTAATATAGGTTCGTGAATCCAAGGCCAAACCCTGCATTGTTCAATATCGTCATATGTATTTTTACTACAAAATACAGTAGGGTGAGTTCATTTAATCCCTTTTTACTCATTTCGTTTTTGGGCTGAGAATACATGCAAATGCTTTATTAACTATTTTACAATATTTATATGAGTGAGTTTCATTTGCCTTTTTACCCTTTATATTTTTGGGACTGAGAATACATGCGCTGTTTTTACAACTGCTTTATTAAATGCTTTTGAAATATATTTTGAACTGCGAATACATGAAATGCTTTTATAAATGTTTGACGAGATAGACACAAGCAAAACATTCCTCGAATGAATTATTATGCAGACAGAAGTTCTGCGAATTATTATTGAATTATGTGGACATGATAATTGCCACCATTGAATTATGTGGACATGATAATTGCCACCATTGAATTATGTGGACATGATAATTGCCACCAGTTGAAGTGAATGTTATGTATCGAGAGAATGATTTTATACACAGGTTATGTGTATGTTATTTTTGTGCACAAGATATGTGTACGGTTACTATGATTTATGAAAATGGTTTCGTACAAGAGAAAGATATACTGTATTTAAAAGATATAGCATGTACATTACAGGTGGGTATAGGATTCGGGCCCATTTGTACCATGCAACATTTAAATTTTGTGGTCTATCAAAATGATGAATTTTATTGTTTTATGATAAACTTATGAACTCACCAACCTTTTGGTTGACACTTGAAAGCATGTTTATTCTCAGGTACGAAAGAAATCTTCTGCTGTGCATTTGCTCATATTTAATGGAGTCGTTCATGGCATATAGAGGTCAGAACCTCGCAATGGGACCAACTGTTGAAGACTTCATCCAGATGGATTAGGACGGGTCATCACAGGTGGTATCAGAGCGGTGGTCATAGCGAACCAGGTCTTGCATTAGTGTGTCTAACTAGTAGTCGTTAGGATGCATTAGTGAGTCTGGACTTCGACCTGGTCTGCATGTTAAAAAGTTTTGCTTATAATTTTGTGTCGAAAATTATCTGCTTATCATTCTTAGTCTAGACACGTCTTGCTGCATTGATTGCATGAATAGTGTATAGACAAAATTCATATCTTAGCGTATCTGTTACTGTAAACCTTACCTGGCGTATCCCGTAAATTCCTCCGTAATCTACGAAACCTTTTGTTCTATATATATGGATATTCTATGCCATCCGTTAGCCAGAACATCATTTCATATCTAAAAATTCTCTATTCAATCGTACGAAATGGAATTCGTCATTAGTTCAAGTCACTCGGATTCCGAAATGGAATCCCACTCAAGCTCCGAAAGCAGTGTGACCGGAATGGATCAATCAATCAGTCATCATCTATTCTGGATGAATTGGGGATGGGTTCGTAGCTTCCTCAATCATTGGAGATAAGAAGAAGGTGATCCTTTCCATCCGCCACATTGCCCTATTGGCGAAGAACCTAAAGCACTTACCGGTGAACCTGTTCGAAACACCGTCTTTTCTCTCATTTCCAGGGTATCTCGTCACAATTATATTCTATCCATAATTCTAAACCATATTCATCTACTCGTTTCGACCGACAATCATCCCGGAGTAATACAAGAAGTCAGTGAACTTCGTGATCGAGTAATAGCCTTGAAAAAAAAATATGGTGCAAAACATACCAGCTTCAGCAACATCACCGGCACCAACAGTACCACCAACAACCTAAGTTTCAACATCACATGCCTCAACATCTCATTCTGTACCTTGAGTATAATCACCGTTCTACGTATCGATCTACATCAATTATCTTCGTTCTTCATGGCGATTATGTAATCTCTAAAGTCTTAGAGATTATTTATTCTAGCTCAAACCGAAAAGCAAATGAGATTAATATCATATTAACTCATTAAATCCATGATTACATCTGAAGATTGTATATATGTAAGTATATTTTCACAAAGATTGTAATTAAAAATTCTTTCGTACAAACTGTTAATGGTGAAAATATTTTAACGGGTAGGTAATACCCGAGGAATATTTAGATTTCACATTAATAAGTTACACTGTACATTCTTCGAATCTGATTCAATAATCAATTACTATCCTACTTACAACCACAGAAGTACGAATCCGTTCACCACAGAATAACCATTCTAAGGGATTTAGGTGACTTGAGATATGCGTCTAGACTTAGACTTTTTGTGTGTGCGTTATGCGGGACTTGTAGGACTTTGGGTCGGATTGGGATTGGTTAGTGCATAGGTTTATGTAAACTAATCATGCGCTATTTGTTGTGTATGTTTAGTGAGCATCGAGCGAGATGGACGTTGTACTAGCAAGTTAATGCGACGTGCTCCCGCAGTGATGACTAGCTACCATTATTACGGGTGCAAATCGTGTCAAATAAGTAATGTACGATGATTGTCGAGTGAGATGGGATAGTGTGGTATATATGTACGTACGTATGTGTTGTGTCTTTTCGTTTCGTTGCTTAACCTCTTCCGTTTTATAGAATGAAGACGAGAAACGGACCCGATCATGATAACGGAAGTACAAGCGAGGACGCCGAGTTTTCGGCCAAGGTTGAGGCCGTCTTTAAAAAGTTAAAAGCGGATTTTCTTACGGACGTCCGAAAGGTTTTTCAAGATTCGGTCGATGGGCAAGTGACCGATTTGATAAATGAACGAATGAAGGCCACTATCGAAGAGGCCCTTTGTGACGACCCGGATTTTTCCGATCGTTTTATACATAAAAGATTAATATTTACATAAATTAAGCATTACCAACATGATAAGCAATCAAAAATGTTGAGACTTATATTTTTGAAAAGAGTTTTACACAACGTTTGACCATCCAACTTGACCGATGATATCACGAACTATATAACATACGATAATTATACGTATGTGTATATATATGTATTTATATATATTTAACATGATCTAAGGATGGTTTAACATCTCATTGTATAATAATAACAATGAGTTATAAGTATACTTTGAAACTACTAACTTAAGTTTTCAAAATGATAACTATATGTAACGTTCTTTGATATATATATATATTTATAACCTAAAATGCTTATACATGTATCGTATATATAATGTATTTAATCACTTTTTAAGGACTTAAATACATAAAATAATATAAGTATATTCACAAAAGATAGCTATAATTGAATTCTCGTTCCATTTTCTCAAGATTTCTATACGTATATCAAGGGTATATGACGCCGTATCATACTCAGCTTCTATACGTATTTACTATTGGTATATACACATCACATCAACATCCAAATCAGCCATGTTATTACCCTAGATAAGAGGTAATTAGGAATTGGAAGTTAGCTTGACTAATTCCATAAAAATACAACATGAATTTTTGTTCTTGTTCCCCTCATAATCACGCCACATACATACATAAATACACATGCTCATTTTCATTTTTCTTCACTAGATCACTAACTCTAAAACACACTATTTTAAGGAATGAAAACCCTTAAACACTCCAGCAAATATTCATCATGAACTAATTCCAAAAACAACACTTAAACATCATAAGAAAATCTTTCCAAGAACACTTCAAAAATTCTTCCAAGAACACAAGTTTACTGCCAACCTTTTGATCCAACTCCACCACTCTTTTGGTTCTAGGATTTTACTCATCTTTTACAGCAACTTTGTCCAAGTAACGTGAGGTAGTAACCTTGTTCATAATTTTATTCGATTCATATTTATATAGCTATCTTATTTTGTGATATAAAATTTTAACAATAAGAACATAGTTTGAATGATTTCAAACTTGTTCGCAAACTAAATAGATCCTTCTAACTTAACTTTTAAAACACTTCAAGACCTGTAATATATCATAATGATATGCTAACTTAACAAGATACAACTTGTTTTTACAAAGAACACCTTAAAACTGAATCTACGTCGTCGGAGTGCAACCGGGGGCTGTTTTGGGTTGGATAATTAAAAACCATCTTGAACTTTGAAATGGAAGTTCATGTTCCGGAAAAATGATATTTCTTATGAATATGTTAACACATAAAAATTTCATGGTTTAACTCAAAGTACAAGTATTTTTAGAAAAATGATCATTAAATGTTGTTTTTATGATGGAAAATGATCACTTTCATAAGTTTCACCAAAGTTTGACCTATAACCTGTGATTTTGAATACAAACTAAGGTATTTTCAGTTCATATTCTTAAAATTTGACTCGATCCAAGGAAGTGACAAGTTGAACCAACAAAAACGGAGTTGTAATGAAGAAACTACGACTAAAACAAGATTGGGTACCCGAAGCTAGTTTAGCTACGAAAATATTTGGAGAAAAATTAAATTAATCATATATTTTCTAATTAATATGATATTTCATATATATTTACTTATCATTTGATTTTATATATTTCAGGACCACCCGTAAACAACACGAGAAGATTAATCATAAGACCTCATGATTGTACGCAACACGTCATTTGACAACACGGTACTTTATGTACGCAACACGTCACTTGACAACATGGTACCATGGGTCGAGATTAATTCTGATCAATACGAATACGATGGGGTCTTTATTTATTTTATTGAGCAATTAATTGTGGACCACTAACATCGGACTGCTAACTACGGACTAAGAAAATATTAAAAGTATTATAAAAATATATATATATATATATATATATATATATATATATATATATATATATATATATATATATATATATATATATATATATATATATATATATATATATATATATATATATATATATATATATATATATATATGTAACGATTACTTGAAAAGAAAATATGTTGATATATTATATATATGGTTAGGTTTGTGATATCAATCGGAGGCCAAGTCGTGTTTATTACCTTCAAGGCAAAAGTGAGTATATAGTCCGACTTTTAAACTCTAAATATTTCGGGATGAGAATACATGCATTTTATGATTTACGTTATGGACACAAGTTATTAAAAATATATATTCTACGTTGAGTTGTACCACTGGCATACTTCCCTATAACTTGGTAACTACTATTTACATGAGGTATTGTAAACGCGAATCCTGTTGATAGATCTATCGGGCCTGACAACCCCAACCGGACTGGACGACCAGTATTCAACGGTTGCACAGTACTTCGTTTCGGTGACTACACTTGGTACGGTGTAGTAAGATTTCATAATAAAGGGAATATGCGACGTTGATTAAATGTTAAGTATGGTTATCAAGTGCTCAACAACTTAGAATATTTTTATTAAAACATTTATATATGAAATCTTGTGGTCTATATTTATAACGCTGCCGGCATTAAACCTATATCTCACCAACTTTATGTTAACGTTTTAAGCATGTTTATTCTCAGGTGATAACTAAAAGCTTCCGCTACAACATGTTGAATTTAAGCAAGATCTTGAGTATGCATATTTGTGTCAAAAATAAAACTGCATATCGGAGGATTTGTAATGTAAAATATGTTGGAAGTCGTATTGTTATTATCACATGTAAAGTTTGTAAGTCTAAGATTATCGCTAAACGATAATCATTATTAAGTTGTTTAAACCTTGTATTTGTAATAAAAGCTATGGTTTGTATTGTAAAAACGAATGCAGTTTTTGAAAAATGTCGCATATAGAGGTCAATACCTCGCAATGAAATCATATGTTATTGTATTCGTCCTTATGGTTAAGGTCGGGTTTTGACATGTGGTATCAGAGTGTTGGTCTTAGAGAACCAGAAAATTTGCATTAGTGTGTCTTATCGAGTTTGTTAGGATGCATTAGTGAGTCTGGACTTTGACTGTGTTTGATTTAGAAAACTATTGCTTATCCTTGTTGGTTAAAAGTTAATATGTAAATATTATGTGATACTAACATGCTAGTTGTTATGTGATAGATGTCTAGCTTAGAACTTGTTATCACATTCAGCGACTCCGAACCAGAATCTTCAGATGGTGTTCCAGTCATTAACATGTCCGATGATGAAAACGACACCTTTGGAGAAGACTCACAAGTTCCGGATGAATCAATTGAAGAGGAACCGGAAGGTGATTCTGAGGAGGAAGAAATACAGGAAATTACGAAAGACAAGTTCGAACGAGGAAAGAAACGAAAGGCTACTGAATTGGAAAATTCAAATACCGAGTTTAGTAAGGATGTTGTGGCACCAACTCCACCAGATACTTCCACACCTATTCCCGCTATTCCTATTAGTTCTATCCCGGCATCCAGTTCTTCAGCCCCTCAACCAAAACGCAGGGAGACAACCAGGATAACCTTTAAGCGATTCCTTTGAACACAAACGCTTTGGGTTAAATGATACGCTGTTGTTTTAAACCATGGAATCATATAAAGATTTGTATAATATTACTAGTGTGGTTTGCTTAATGTTTGATGTAAGATAAGCATATGTTAAATAGTGAAGTGTGAAATGCAATAATTTTCCATGGTTGAGTATTATTTGGGTGATAGTAATTGATTTTCGTACTAAGCTATTAAGTATGAACTTTAACGGGTAGGTACTACCCTAGGTATAATTATAAAACGCTAATAAGAAGAAAAGGTTTTTATAATAATAACTGGTTCATATTATTAATAAGCTACGATGTACTGTAAATACATACTACATCTATAATATTCCATGTGAATAATTATTATTTTTTCCATTTTTATTGAAGATTATGGCGCGATTGAACTGAATGACGGAACAAGAAATCCAGGAACTCATCAATCAGCGAGTGAATGACAGAATGTTATGGGTCGAGGCTGCAAGAGGTGCTGCAGTTAACCCAAATCCTCGTGTGGGATGCACTTACAAAACTTTTCAAGGTTGCAAGCCCTCATCATTCAGTGGAACAGAAGGACCGGTCAGTTTAACCTGGTGGATCGAAAAGATTGAGTCTGTGTTTAAAATCAGTGGTTGTATTGAGAAGGACATGACCAAGTATGCAGCGTGCACCTTACAAAATAGTGCACTCACGTGGTGGAAAAACTATGTGAAGGCCGTAGGAGGAGATGTAGCTTATGATACTCCATGGGAAGAATTCAAAACAATGCTAATCAACGAATATTGTCCAAGGAACGAGGTTAGGAAGTTGGAAGCTGAATTACGAAGCCTGAAAGTTGTTGGTACTGAACTCACCAACTACAATCAGCGATTCATGAAATTAGCTTTGCTATGTCCCGAATTGGTACCAACCGAAGAACGGAAGATTGAAATGTACAAAGACGGTTTGCCTAAAAAGGTCAAGGCAAATGTTACAGCATCCAAACCCAAGACTATTCATGAAGCTATCACCATGGCGAACGAGTTGATGGACCAAATTATTCTAGATAAGAACATCGATGTCAAGATATCGGGAAACAAAAGAAAGTGGGAAGGTAATCATCAACAATCCAACAAGAAACAAGAAACCACGCAAGGTGCGGGTAGCGTTTCAAACTCAGGTTACAAGGGACGAAATCTTTTATGTAACAGATGCCACAAACATCACACTGGTTATTGTAATGTGGTGTGCAACAATTGTAATCGAAAAGGTCATCTTGCTGATGATTGTAGGGTTCCCGCTACAAATACAAACGGTACCAAGACTCCTGCCACCAATGCAAATAGAACTGCCTTGGCCACTGTTACTTGTTATGGGTGTGGGAAACAGGGTCATTATAAGAGTCAGTGCCCGAATCCAGAGAAGAATAATGGATCTGCACGTGGAAGAGCATTTGTTATTAATGCTAGAGAGGCGTGTAAAGGCCCGGAGCTTGTTACGGGTACGTTTACCATTAATAACTTATCCGCCTCTATTATATTTGATACTGGTGCCGATAGAAGTTACATGTGTAGAGACTTTTACGCTAAATTGAATTGTTCATCATTACCTCTAGATGCTAAGTATATGATTGAGTTAGCTAATGGTAAACTAATTAAAGCCGATAAAATTTGCCGTGATTGTAAAATAAATTTAGCCGGAGAAATATTTAAGATTGATTTGATACCCGTAGAATTAGGAAGTTTTGATGTAATAGTCGGCATGGACTGGATGTCCAAAATAGGAGCTGAAGTTGTGTGTGCCAAGAAGGCAATTCGCATTCCTCGTAAGGATAAAACGCCAGTAATGATTTATGGAGAGAAGGGTAACTCAAAACTAAAACTCATTAGTTGTTTGAAAGCTCAAAAGTGCTTGAAGAAAGGGTGCTATGTTATCTTAGCACATGTTAATAAAGTCGAAACGAAGGAAAAAGTGAAGAGCATCAATGACGTGCCTGTGGCAAGAGATTTTCCTGAAGTCTTTCCGGAAGAGTTGCCGGGATTACCTCCATTTAGATCTGTAGAATTTCAAATAGATCTTGTACCAGATGCTGCACCTGTTGCCCGTGCTCCATATAGACTTGCACCGTTCGAGTTAAAAGAACTTCAGAGTCAGTTAAAAGAATTACTGGAGCGAGGATTCATACGACCAAGTACTTCACCGTGGGGAGCTCCAATTTTATTTGTTAAAAAGAAAGATGGATCTTTTAGGATGTGTATAGATTATCGTGAATTAAATAAGTTAACTATCAAGAATTAGTATCCACTACCGAGAATTGACGACTTATTTGATCAACTGCAAGGATCATGTGTAACATCCCGCATTTTTCCGTTAAATTATTTTAACGCCCGTCTTTTTCTTTTTAAATAATACCCTTCGTATCTAGATTCGTATCCTTTGTTATGTAACGTTTTAAATATTCTCGTTATCGGATTTCAATATCTCCCGTACTCCCGTGTAACTTAAAATAAATCGTTTGGTTATATCCCGCACCCGATTTGAACTCGAAGGACTAAAGTCGCCAAAGGGTCAAACTAGTGACTAGGTCAACTAGTCAACCCTTCTCCTCCATCCATTCATTTCACCTCCTTCTTCCTTTTTGATACTTTCAAACTCTCTCAACATTCAAACCTTAAATCATCATCCAAATCCGTTCAAGCGAGCTTCAATCCAAACAAACTACATATTCTTGATCCTCTCATCATCCTCTTCGATTTGATGCTAACCACTTCGATTTTGGGTAACATTTCTTAAACACTAGATTTCTTTAAATTCGTGTTCTTGACTTAAAAGTATGTTAATTGGTGTCTATGGCTCATTGTGATGTCGTGTATGTAATTTGTATGCTCGATTTGTTGTTTTTGGGAGTAACTAGTTCATTATGAAAATTGCTTGCTAAATCCTTGATTTTGGATGATCAAATGTTGTTAGATTGTTAAAGTGCATGTTTTAAAAGTGTTACTAGTATCTTTAGCTTCGTTTTGATGTATAGGTTGATTAAGGAAACATCAAACTCATGACTATTGATTTTTGTGAATTTTCGTTAGAGTTTGATAGACTTTAAATGAACTTTTGATGATTTGAATGCCATGAAATGTTGTTAGTAAGTGTTTAGTTGTATTACATGTTTCATTACCTTTAAAACGGCATATCATATGTATAAATTGGATTCCCGAAACTTGAATTGCAATTGATGAACTTGAAACCTTGTTTTGGAACGTTTAACGAACTTTCGACGAGATTTTTGTTGTCTAAAATGATAAATTTGATTTAGGAAATGTATCTAGTTGTGTTCCTTGTCGAAAGAGCTTTCCGGTGATATAAAATACATGTCTTGATTGTTTGCGGATCATAAACTAGGATTGATTGAAGTTTGGCTCGTGCCTTGTGTTTTCTGCAAACAGGACCTGTAAGCCTTTTGGGACGCCGTCCCAACCTCCTAGACGCCGTCCCACCCTTCATATTGGGACGCCGTCCTGACAATTGGGACGCCGTCCCACTCTTCATATCAGGACACCGTCCTGATTTTTGGGACACCGTCCTGATACACTAAAATGGGCTGTTTGCTTTGATCTTTTGACGTAAAATGTTTGCTATGCTACGGACCTCCGATTAACATGAAACTTGGCCAACATGCTCATATATGATTATATAACTTAGAAAAATTGTCGGATACCCAACCCGACCCCGTTGACTTTTCCATTGACTTTGACCCGACCAAGTTTGACTTTTTGTCAAACTTAACCAAATACTTATGCAACCTTTCTAACATGATTATTTACTTGTAACTTGCATGAAACTTGACTAGTTGATTCACATGTTAATATAATCGAGTCGTAACGAGCCATAGGACTAATTGAACATCTTTGACCGTTTGTGCTTACCGATATTGATATAACCTATATGTTTAGGTCAAGAATAGCTTTGTCTTTGCACGCGTTTACTTGTTGAAGTACTTTATTAACTCTCGCGCTCAAGGTGAGATCATAGTCCCACCTTTTCAACAACTTTTATACTTTTAAATCGTGGGCTGAGAAAACATATACCTTGTTACATCTTGTACTACTTACTTTTATGTTTTGAACACAAGTGTGAAAACAAACATTCCACGTGCGAGTTAGAACAAAAATGCCTCAATTCGATTATCATTAGTTACACTTGCAGGGTGTAAGCGAGAACTTATATTGTGTGGCCATACGGGTTTAACAAACCCTCATTCGGACGGTTCGCTACCGTTATGCGGATGAAATATATTTTTGTGTTTTAGTGTGGGTTCTAGCACTGTGTGATGGGGTAACGTTGGTTAAGTTTTGATAATTGAGTGCTCGCGTATAACAACACTTTTGGAATGCAAATGATTTGGATAATCTACGTTATGGAAATACAAAATCTTGTGGTTCAAAAACAACGTTTAATACTTACTAAACCTATGATTTCACCAACGTTTTCGTTGACAGATTCTTCTATGTTTTCTCAGGTTTTGAATGCTTAGTGATACGTGCTTCCGCACTCTTTTGATACTTGCTTGGATGTCGAGTATACATGCATTTTGGAGCATCTTTTGAACTTATTTAAACTGTGTCGCATAGTTTTCATTTGTACTTATAACGTTGTAACTTAACTTGTGGTCAATTATCTTTGTAAACTTTGAAACAATCTTTACACTTGAATGGATGCGACATATTTTGGGTCAAACGTCTATTTTAAAGACTTATGACCAGGTAATGGGACCTACGTAGTCGACGCCGTCACTTGACGATTTGTCGGGGTCGCTACAAGTGGTATCAGAGCCTTGGTTGTAGGGATTTAGAGTTCATTTGTGTCCACCCCGAGTCATAGGGTACATAGGTGAATCTAGACTACAACCGGCATATAGACTGAAGTAGGAATTACTTGACTATTTGTGCATCTATACTCGAACTCTTCTATCATATCTAACTCGTATTCGATCTTGATCTTACGTTGATAAATTTTGTTGACGCGCCACCTTGACTTTATGAGGTAATGTTAAATGCACATGAGAATCAGGGTAATATAATTTCCGGGATTATATTACGGTGATTCATATGGACATTCCGACATTATGACATAAAGAATTTAAGGCGAGTCAAGGAAAATTTTCTCTACATCATCATTCCCTATCATGATTAGTATTATTGAGAATACTAATCAACGATATTCTTGTGTCTTGAAGGAACAATGCCTCCCCGTCGCGGGCCACGTAATGAAACTTCCGAACAAGCTTTTCAACGCATGATAGCCACCACCATAGGTGCGGATATGGCTAGTATCTCCTCCGACATCAATAACAACCACAACCACAACAACCATGGAGCCGGTAATTCAAATGAGGGTTGCTCCTACAAAACTTTCATGGGGTGCAAACCTCACACCTTCGATGGGACCGGAGGACCGGTTGTGCTCACCCGATGGTTTGAGCAAACAGAAGCCGTTTTTAGCATAAGCGGTTGTCGGGACCAAGACAAAGTCAAATATTCCACCCACACTTTTGCCGGTATCGCCCTCACATGGTGGAATACGTATGTGCTGTCGGTGGGTATCGATGAAGCTCACACTCTCTCATGGGCCGACTTAAAGAAAAAGATGATCACCGAATACTTCCCGCGCGAAGAGACCCGTAAGCTCGAACACGAACTAAGAACTTTAAAAGCGGTCGGGAATGACCTAAAGGCATATAATCAACGATTTTCTGAGCTATCCTTGATGTGCCCAAACCTCGTGACCCCCGAACCTCTAAGGGTTGAACTTTACATGGATGGTCTTCCCAAGAGCATCAAACAAGGAGTAATGTCATCCAAACCCAGTAATCACCAAGAGGCCCTGAATATGGCCCGTCAATTGATCAAAACGGTAGACGAGATTGAAGTGCCGGCACCTAAAGCCGAGGATGAGTCGGGTGACAACAAAAGAAAATGGGAAGCCCCCCAATCGAGCAACTACAACAACAACTTTGCCAAGGAACCTCTCACCCCCGTCGGCAAGAAAAGTTATGCCGGGACACGACCTTTTTGCAACAAATGCCACAAGCATCATTTTGGTGAATGTGGCAAGCTAATTTGCCATAAGTGCCAAGGTAGTGGTCATATTGCCAAGTATTGTGGAAGTACCGCCCCCGTCACTCAAAAGGGGCCCGCCGCACCAAAGCCGAGTATTTGCTACAAATGTGGCCAATCGGGTCATTTTAGGAATGAATGCCCAAAGAATAAAGCAAAAACCAACGCGCGCCGTTGAACTTACAACATCGACACCTAGGATGCCCGAGACGATGATGGACTAGTCACGGGTACGTTTCTTCACAACAAACCGTATATTTCATACTTATTCGATTCGAGTACCGTTAGACGTTTTATAACCAAGGATTTGACTCGTGCTCTTTATACTCCACCTCTTTTCCCCAGATACTACTTAGACGATTTAAGTGACCGACGGAAAATATTGTGTGCCTATAAATTTTATCGGAGGATATGCGTTAAGAAATTGGACTCGACACCTATAGAACTAAGGAACTCAAAACCTATTCATTAAGGAGAAATTGTTGCCCTACATTTATGTATAGATTATTGTGAACTAAGTAACTTTCGGTTGGAAACCAATACTCTCTTCCTCGTATCCATTACCTCATGATTATTTGCGTGGATCCCGTGTATTCCAAATCGACCTCCGTTCTGGTTATCATCAATTGGGGGTTAAGGGTGACGATGTCTCCTAAGCCATTTTCCGAGCTCGCAACGTTAGTTGTAAATCCCTCTTAGTACCGTTTGATTTATTTAGGACTCCGTCCGTATTCATGAACCTCCTAAACCACGTATGCAACTTATCTAGACAAATCTGTTATCATATTTATAGATGACATCTTAACTTATTCAAGTAAAGAAGGCAAACGAACAACATCATCATCTTACGCTCGAACTTTGAGAAAAGAGCAACTCTATACCAAATTCTCCGAGTGAGAATTTCTGTTAAACGAAGTCAAATTTTCTAGACCATGATGTTAATGGTCAAGGCATTACAATCAATCTCGAAATCAAGCCACACGTAATCATGAAACTCTCTCAACTCAGACTTGTATTCGTAAAATCTTAGATCTCGCCTGTTATCACCGAAGATTCATTTCTGACTTTTCTCGTGTTACCCGACTTTTAAACTCGTTAACTCACTAAGGGAAAACTTTAAACCTCTCCGTGTTCGAACCTTGAGCGTGATTCTTCACACCAACATTTCTAGTTAAAATCGTATAGCAACAGATGGAACTCAAACATGGAAATATTTCTACATGAACGCCGAAAGGCATACTCTCTCGACTCAAAATTTACGTAACTAAAATTCATTATTTTGCACGAAGAATTCGAATACTAAACTGTAGATCCGATCAACTTTCTCGTCATCACGTACCACACACATACCTCTGTTATTTCACCGTTACTGTCTGATATTACTGGAATTTAAGATAACACACAATCCAACGATACTTCACTCTTCTTTGACTTAACGTCCTTGTGTTTCTGATAATCGGCCAACTATTATTCAACCCCGAACTATACAATTACGTGTACTATCTTGTTTCTCTTCCAGACTTCAATTTCCGACAACTAGAGGCACGTTATGGCAACCTCGAGATGTAAGCTCATCCTATTCTCAGTCCTCATTTCACTCCTATCTTTATCGCTCGCATTTCCGTTTAAGGAAACTCCTTGTAACATTTCTCCATGGATAGAGAAACTCCTCACATTACATTAGTATTCGCCACGAGGGTGAATAGTCCTAACGAACATTTTTTTTGAACCCTAACTAACTTGTTCAAACATATCTTAAGAGATTCTATTCCAACACGGTGTATCCTTGTCAATTATTCCGTATCGAAATACTCGTTTCACTTCTAGTTTTACAAGAAACCCTGGAGACCCGCTTAGACATGAGTACCACGTACCACCCACAAACCGATGAACCGAGCAAACGAACGATTTACGTCTTGGAAAGACATGTCACAAACTCGTATTGTCACCTTTAGTAGATCACTCGTACAACAGTAGTTACCACTCGTGTGTTCACCCGCACTTTCCGAAACCCTATATGACCGCTAATGTCGTACCCCTGTTCATTTAACCAACGCATGTGGCAAACAAAACACAAAATCTGAACTCAATCAAGAAACAACAATTGAGATCATTAAAGTCCGAGAAGGGCTCGAGACAACCCATAGTCACCAAAAGAGTTATACCAAACTTAGATGAAAACCTCACAAAATCCCTGTAACAGTGTAATATTGAGAACCCGCACCTTGGAAAGGTGTAATCCGTTTCGGGAATCAGGGAAAGTTAAACTCGCGACACGTTAACCCTTTTGAAACCTTGGGGCGTATTGGAACCGCTTCCTACCGTTTGGAACTTCTGACTCAATTAAGTTTCCGCTTACCCTGTGTACCATGTAACAAACTTAGAAACGTGTCCTGCGGAACAGGAACGTGCAATCCTGCTAGATACATCAACTATCGATGACAAACTTCTCTTCATAGGAAAACCAGTTGAAACCAGGGATCGTAAAAACCGAACCTTAATACAACGAAATACCCTAACTATCCAAATTCATGAGAACACTCAAGGACGTGCCTTCACTTATTCATAACATTGACAACGTAAAGTCTCGAGTAAGAGATATCGACTACTACTTCCAACTAAATTTCGGGACGAAATTTCTTTTGAGGTGTGGATAATGTAACATCCCGCATTTTTCCGTTAAATTATTTTAACGCCCGTCTTTTTCTTTTTAAATAATACCCTTCGTATCTAGATTCATATCCTTTGTTATGTAACATTTTAAATATTCTCGTTATCGGATTTCAATATCTCCCGTACTCCCGTGTAACTTAAAATAAATCGTTTGGTTATATCCCGCACCCGATTTGAACTCGAAGGACTAAAGTCACCAAAGGGTCAAACTAGTGACTAGGTCAACTAGTCAACCCTTCTCCTCCATCCATTCATTTCACCTCCTTCTTCCTTTTTGATACTTTCAAACTCTCTCAACATTCAAACCTTAAATCATCATCCAAATCCGTTCAAGCGAGCTTCAATCCAAACAAACTACATATTCTTGATCCTCTCATCATCCTCTTCGATTTGATGCTAACCACTTCGATTTTGGGTAACATTTCTTAAACACTAGATTTCTTTAAATTCGTGTTCTTGACTTAAAAGTATGTTAATTGGTGTCTATGGCTCATTGTGATGTCGTGTATGTAATTTGTATGCTCGATTTGTTGTTTTTGGGAGTAACTAGTTCATTATGAAAATTGCTTGCTAAATCCTTGATTTTGGATGATCAAATGTTGTTAGATTGTTAAAGTGCATGTTTTAAAAGTGTTACTAGTATCTTTAGCTTCGTTTTGATGTATAGGTTGATTAAGGAAACATCAAACTCATGACTATTGATTTTTGTGAATTTTTGTTAGAGTTTGATAGACTTTAAATGAACTTTTGATGATTTGAATGCCATGAAATGTTGTTAGTAAGTGTTTAGTTGTATTACATGTTTCATTACCTTTAAAACGGCATATCATATGTATAAATTGGATTCCCGAAACTTGAATTGCAATTGATGAACTTGAAACCTTGTTTTGGAACGTTTAACGAACTTTCGACGAGATTTTTGTTGTCTAAAATGATAAATTTGATTTAGGAAATGTATCTAGTTGTGTTCCTTGTCGAAAGAGCTTTCCGGTGATATAAAATACATGTCTTGATTGTTTGCGGATCATAAACTAGGATTGATTGAAGTTTGGCTCGTGCCTTGTGTTTTCTGCAAACAGGACCTGTAAGCCTTTTGGGACGCCGTCCCAACCTCCTAGACGCCGTCCCACCCTTCATATTGGGACGCCGTCCTGACAATTGGGACGCCGTCCCACTCTTCATATCAGGACACCGTCCTGATTTTTGGGACACCGTCCTGATACACTAAAATGGGTTGTTTGCTTTGATCTTTTGACGTAAAATGTTTGCTATGCTACGGACCTCCGATTAACATGAAACTTGGCCAACATGCTCATATATGATTATATAACTTAGAAAAATTGTCGGATACCCAACCCGACCCCGTTGACTTTTCCATTGACTTTGACCCGACCAAGTTTGACTTTTTGTCAAACTTAACCAAATACTTATGCAACCTTTCTAACATGATTATTTACTTGTAACTTGCATGAAACTTGACTAGTTGATTCACATGTTAATATAATCGAGTCGTAACGAGCCATAGGACTAATTGAACATCTTTGACCGTTTGTGCTTACCGATATTGATATAACCTATATGTTTAGGTCAAGACTAGCTTTGTCTTTGCACGCGTTTACTTGTTGAAGTACTTTATTAACTCTCGCGCTCAAGGTGAGATCATAGTCCCACCTTTTCAACAACTTTTATACTTTTAAATCGTGGGCTGAGAAAACATATACCTTGTTACATCTTGTACTACTTACTTTTATGTTTTGAACACAAGTGTGAAAACAAACATTCCACGTGCGAGTTAGAACAAAAATGCCTCAATTCGATTATCATTAGTTACACTTGCAGGGTGTAAGCGAGAACTTATATTGTGTGGCCATACGGGTTTAACAAACCCTCATTCGGACGGTTCGCTACCGTTATGCGGATGAAATATATTTTTGTGTTTTAGTGTGGGTTCTAGCACTGTGTGATGGGGTAACGTTGGTTAAGTTTTGATAATTGAGTGCTCACGTATAACAACACTTTTGGAATGCAAATGATTTGGATAATCTACGTTATGGAAATACAAAATCTTGTGGTTCAAAAACAACGTTTAATACTTACTAAACCTATGATTTCACCAACGTTTTCGTTGACAGATTCTTCTATGTTTTCTCAGGTTTTGAATGCTTAGTGATACATGCTTCCGCACTCTTTTGATACTTGCTTGGATGTCGAGTATACATGCATTTTGGAGCATCTTTTAAACTTATTTAAACTGTGTCGCATAGTTTTCATTTGTACTTATAACGTTGTAACTTAACTTGTGGTCAATTATATTTGTAAACTTTGAAACAATCTTTACACTTGAATGGATGCGACATATTTTGGGTCAAACGTCTGTTTTAAAGACTTATGACCAGGTAATGGGACCTACGTAGTCGACGCCGTCACTTGACGATTTGTCGGGGTCGCTACATCATGTGTGTACTCAAAAATCGACTTAAGATCGGGCTATCATCAATTACGTGTCAAAGAAGAAGATATTCCAAAAACTACTTTTCGGACACGCTACGGTCATTACGAATTTTTGGTCATGCCGTTTGGATTAACGAATGCACCAGCTGTATTCATGGACCTTATGAATCGAGTTTGTAGTCCGTATTTAGATAAGTTTGTTATCGTTTTCATTGACGATATTCTTATCTATTCTAAGAGTGAGCAAGAGCATGAGCAGCATTTAAGGTTGGTATTAGAATTGTTAAGAAAAGAACAGTTATACGCCAAATTTTCTAAGTGTGCATTTTGGTTGAAAGAAGTGCAATTTCTTGGTCACGTTGTAAGTAGCAAAGGAATTCAGGTTGATCCAGCTAAAATTGAGGCCATTGAAAAATGGGAGACTCCTAAGACACCAACACAAATACGTCAATTTTTGGGATTAGCCGGTTATTATAGAAGATTTATTCAAGATTTTTCCCGAATAGCTAAACCATTAACAGCGTTAACGCAAAAAGGGAAGAAGTACGAATGGACTTCTGAGCAGGAGAGTGCATTTCAATTACTGAAGAAGAAGTTGACTACATCGCCTATTTTATCGTTACCTGAAGGGAACGATGATTTTGAGATATATTGTGGCGCTTCACAACAAGGTTTTGGTTGCGTTCTTATGCAACGGAAGAAAGTTATAGCATACGCATCCCGACAATTGAAGATTCACGAGCGGAATTATACGACGCATGATCTAGAATTGGGAGCAGTAGTGTTTGCATTAAAGATATGGAGACACTACTTATATGGAGTTAAATGCACTGTGTTTACTGATCATAAAAGCCTTCAACATATTTTTGATCAAAAACAGCTGAACATGCGGCAACGTAGGTGGGTTGAGCTGATAAACGACTATGATTGTGAAATTCGATATCATCCCGGGAAGGCGAACGTGGTGGCCGACGCTCTAAGCAGAAAGGAACGAGAACCAATTCGAGTACGAGCGATGAACATAAAAATTCGCATGAATCTCAACTCACAAATCAAAGAGGCTCAACGAGAAGCTCTTACTAAAGAAAACATAGGAAATGAAATAATGAAGAAGTATGGGAAGCAACTCGTTATACGGGAAGACGGAATTTGATATTTTGCAAACCGTATTTGGGTACCGAAGTTGGGTGGATTAAGGAAGTTGATATTGAATGAGGCGCACAAGACAAGATACTCGATACATCCTGAAGTTGGAAAGATGTACCAAGATCTTAAGACGCATTATTGGTGGCCTAATTTAAAGACAGATGTTGCAACATATGTCGGGGAATGTTTAACTTGTTCCAAAGTCAAAGCAGAACACTAGAAGCCGTCAGGGTTACTTCAACAACCAGAAATCTCAGAATGGAAATGGGATGGTATTACCATGGATTTCATCACAAAGTTACCTAAGACTGCCTGGGGTTATGACACCATTTGGGTAATAGTTGATCGTCTCACCAAATCTGTACATTTCTTGCCTATAAAGGAAACGGATAGAATGGAGAAGCTATTACGACTGTACATAAAGGAAATTGTTTCAAAGCATGGAATACTTATTTCCATTATATCCGATCGTGATAGTAGATTTACATCAAAGTTCTGGCAATCACTACAGGAGGCCCTAGGAACTCATTTGGATATGAGTACCGCATATCATCCACAAACTGACGGGCAGAGTGAAAGAACAATTCGGACTCTTGAAGACATGCTCAGGGCATGTGTGATCGATTTTGGAAACGGATGGGATAAATATCTACCATTAGCAGAATTCTCGTATAATAATAGTTATCACGCGAGCATTAAAGCTGCACCATTTGAAGCACTGTATGGAAGGAAGCGTAGATCCCCTATCTGTTGGAATGAAGTAGGAGATCGATAATTAACTGGTCCCGAGATCATACACGAAACGACTGAGAAGATAGTACAAATCAAGGAGAGATTGAAAACAGCCCGTAGTCGCCAAAAGAGCTACGCCGATGTCCGAAGGAAACCATTAGAGTTTCAGATCGGTGACATGGTTATGTTAAAGGTGTCACCTTGGAAAGGTGTAATACGTTTTGGTAAAAGGGGTAAACTGAACCCAAGGTATGTAGGCCCGTTCAAGATCATCGAACGCATTGGACCGGTAGCTTATCGACTCGATTTACCACAACAACTTGCCGGAGTACATAATACATTTCATGTCTCAAACCTTAAGAAATGTCTTGCAAAGGAAGATCTCACCATTCCTCTTGAAGAAATTCAAGCCGACGAGAAACTATAATTCATAGAAGAACCAGCCGAAATCATGGACCGTGAAGTTAAACGGCTCAAGCAGAGCAACATACCAATCGTTAAGGTTCGTTGGAATGCTTGAAGGGGTCCCGAGTTTACTTTGGAACGAGAGGATCAGATGAAACAAAAGTATCCACATTTGTTTCCCGACAACGCAAAATAGGTACAACTTTAAAATTTCGGGACGAAATTTATTTAACGGGTAGGTACTGTAACAACCCGGATTTTTCCGATCGTTTTATACATAAAAGATTAATATTTACATAAATTAAGCATTACAAACATGATAAGCAATCTAAAATGTTGAGACTTATATTTTTGAAAAGAGTTTTACACAACGTTTGACCATCCAACTTGACCGATGATATCACGAACTATATAACATACGATAATTATACATTTGTGTATATATATGTATTTATATATATTTAACATGATCTAAGGATGGTTTAACATCTCATTGTATAATAATAACAATGAGTTATAAGTATACTTTGAAAGTACTAACTTAAGTTTTCAAAATGATAACTATATGTAACGTTCTTTGATATATATATTTATAACCTAAAATGCTTATACATGTATCGTATATATAATGTATTTAATCACTTTTTAAGGACTTAAATACATAAAATAATATAAGTATATTCACAAAAGATAGCTATAATTGAATTCTCGTTCCATTTTCTCAAGATTTCTATACGTATATCAAGGGTATATGACACCGTATCATACTCAGCTTCTATACATATTTACTATTGGTATATACACATCACATCAATATCCAAATCAGCCATGTTATTACCCTAGATAAGAGGTAATTAGGAATTGGAAGTTAGCTTGACTAATTCCATAAAAATACAACATGAATTTTTGTTCTTGTTCCCCTCATAATCACGACACATACATACATAAATACACATGCTCATTTTCATTTTTCTTCACTAGATCACTAACTCTAAAACACACTCTTTTAAGGAATGAAAACCCTTAAACACTCCTGCAAATATTCATCATGAACTAATTCCAAAAACAACACTTAAACATCATAAGAAAATCTTTCCAAGAACACTTCAAAAATCCTTCCAAGAACACAAGTTTACTTCCAACCTTTTGATCCAACTCCACCACTCTTTTGGTTCTAGGATTTTACTCATATTTTACAGCAACTTTGTCCAAGTAACTTGAGGTAGTAACCTTGTTCATAATTTTATTCGATTCATATTTATATAGCTATCTTATTTTGTGATATAAAATTTTAACAACAAGAACATAGTTTGAATGATTTCAAACTTGTTCGCAAACTAAATAGATCCTTCTAACTTAACTTTTAAAACACTTCAAGACCTGTAATATATCATAATGATATGCTAACTTAACAAGATACAACTTGTTTTTACAAAGAACACCTTAAAACTGAATCTACGTCGTCGGAGTGCAACCGGGGGCTGTTTTGGGTTGGATAATTAAAAACCATCTTGAACTTTGAAATGGAAGTTCATGTTCTAGAAAAATGATATTTCTTATGAATATGTTAACACATAAAAATTTCATGGTTTAACTCAAAGTGTAAGTATTTTTAGAAAAATGATCATTAAATGTTGTTTTTATGATGGAAAATGATCACTTTCATAAGTTTCACCAAAGTTTGACCTATAACCTGTGATTTCGAATACAAACTAAGGTATTTTCAGTTCATATTCTTAAAATTACACTCTATCCAAGGAAGTGACAAGTTGAACCAACAAAAACGGAGTTGTAATGAAGAAACTACGACTAAACCAAGATTGGGTATCCGAAGCTAGTTTAGCTACGAAAATATTTGGAGAAAAATTAAATTAATCATATATTTTCTAATTAATATGATATTTCATATATATTTACTTATGATTTGATTTTATATATTTCAGGACCACCCGTAAACAACACGAAAAGATTAATCATAAGACCTCATGATTGTACGCAACACGTCATTTGACACACGGTACTTTATGTACGCAACACGTCAGTTGACAACATGGTACCATGGGTCGAGATTAATTTTGATCAATACGAATGTGATGGGGTCTTTATTTATTTTATTGAGCAACTAATTGTGGACCACTAACATCGGACTGCTAACTACGGACTAAGAAAATATTAAAAGTATTATATATATATATATATATATATATATATATATATATATATATATATATATATATATATATATATATATATATATATATATATATATATATATATATATATAACGATTACTTGAAAAGAAAATATGTTGATATATTATATATATGGTTAGGTTTGTGATATCAATCGGAGACCAAGTCGTGTTTATTACCTTCAAGGCAAAAGTGAGTATATAGTCCCACTTTTAAACTCTAAATATTTCGGGATGAGAATACATGCATTTTATGATTTACATTATGGACACAAGTGATTAAAAATATATGTTCTACGTTGAGTTGTACCACTGGCATACTTCCCTGTAACTTGGTAACTACTATTTACATGAGGTATTGTAAACGCGAATCCTGTTGATAGATCTATCGGGCCTGACAACCCCAACCGGACTGGACGACCAGTATTCAACGGTTGCACAGTACTTCATTTCGGTGACTACACTTGGTACGGTGTAGTAAGATTTCATAATAAAGGGAATATGCGACGTTGATTAAATGTTAAGTATGGTTATCAAGTGCTCAACAACTTAGAATATTTTTATTAAAACATTTATATATGAAATCTTGTGGTCTATATTTATAATGCTGCCGGCATTAAACCTATATCTCACCAACTTTATGTTGACGTTTTAAGCATGTTTATTCTCAGGTGATAACTAAAAGCTTCCGCTGCAACATGTTGAATTTAAGCAAGATCTTGAGTATGCATATTTGTGTCAAAAATAAAACTGCATATCGGAGGATTTGTAATGTAAAATATGTTGGAAGTCGTATTGTTATTATCACATGTAAAGTTTGTAAGTCTAAGATTATCGCTAAACGATAATCATTATTAAGTTGTTTAAACCTTGTATTTGTAATAAAAGCTATGGTTTGTATTGTAAAAACGAATGCAGTTTTTGAAAAATGTCGCATATAGAGGTCAATACCTCGCAATGAAATCATATGTTATTTTATTCGTCCTTATGGTTAAGGTCGGGTTTTGACACCCTTGATGCTAAAAACATTTATCCTCGCGATGAAGGAGGTGAAGGAAGGCGGGACTTCCATTATAAGAATTTCAAGGACGCTCAATTCCCGATGTTTAATGGGGTGCGAGATCCTTTGAAGAGTACATGTTGGATCTCCGATATCGAGGGAGCTTTCCGTACCGCGAAATGCCCTCCCGAGAAGAAAACAAGGTATGGTTCAAGCATGTTTCGGGAGGAAGCTAAGTTGTGGTGGGACGATAAGATCAACTTATATGGCGAAGAACAATGTATGGGCTTGACATGGGAGGAGTTCAAGAAAGAATTTTTCAAAGAATACCGAACTTCATCCGATCTCGATAGAATCCGGGACGAGTTGCACCATTTGCAACAAGGGTCAATGGACTTGGTTACACTCTAGTCTACCTTCTTGGCAAAGACTCGTTTTTGCCCGGAATATGTGGGTGATGATCACAAGTTAATGAAGGATTTCTACCGTACCTTGAATGATGAGTACAAGGGCTAGATTAGTCGGGGTATGGCTAAGTCGTTTGATGAATTGTTTGAGTTGGCTCGGGTTTTGAGCCGGAGGTTCCAAGAAAGAGCGATTTCACGTTTTCCAAAAGAAAGTTTGAAGGTTTTAGTTACTCTAACTCTTCAAACAAGAAGAACAAGAACAAGAAGGGTTCCGAAAGTGTCAATAACGTGAAGAAGGGCACTACCGGTGGTTTTTCTTATACGTGCTACAATTGTGGGCAACCGGGTCATATGGCTCGTGAATGTCCGAAACCAACTTCCGAAAACAAAATCACTTGTTTCAATTGCGGTAAAGAGGGGCACAAGAAGGCGGAGTATACCGATTTGCGAAATTATAATGTGAAGCGATTAGAGAAGGCGGCGGGTACGGCTAGGGGTCGCAATTACTTGATGACCAATGATGAAGCCAAACAATCGAACGAAGTTGTCTCAGGTACTTTCATGGTTAATTCTAATCCGGCAAGGATTCTTTTTGATAGCGGTGCAAATTTGTCGTTTGTGTCTCCAAAATTTGTGCCTAAACTCGATAGACCGTTAGCTAAGTTAAGTCGTCCAGTAGAAGTCGAAATAGCGGACGGCAAGACGGTGCTAGTGGTTGATGTGTGTAAGAATTATGATGTTGTTTTCGGTGCCGAAACCTTTAAAATTGATCTCATTCCAATGACCTTGGGCGACTTCGATATTGTCATTGGTATGGATTGGCTCGATCATTATAGAGCCGATATTGCATGCCATGATAAGTTTATTCGTGTGAAGACCCCAAGTGGGGGAGAGTTGATTATTCATGGTGATAAGCGAAGGAAACAGGTGCCGATATGCACTTTTGCACGGGCACGTCGTTTTGTTGTTACCGGTGGCATGGCTTTCCTTGCTCATGTTATCAATATTCGTAATGAGCCACCACCCATTCGTGAAATTCCGGTGGTTAATGAATTTGAAGACGTTTTTCCGGATGAGTTACCGGGTGTTCCGGCGGAAAGACAAGTTGAATTTCGCATCGAGTTGGTTCCGGGGGCTACCCCCATTTCTAAAACACCCTATCATTTAGCGCCAATGTAAATGCAAGAGTTGTTGAATCAATTCCAAGAGTTGCTTGAAAAGGGTTTTATTCGACCGAGTACTTCGCCATGGGGCGCTCCGGTGTTATTTGTGAAGAAGAAGGATGGTAGCATGCGGATGTGCATCGATTATAGGGAGTTGAATAAAGTGACGATCAAGAATCGTTATCCTTTACCTCGGATTGACAATTTGTTTGACCAACTCCAAGGTGCAACGTATTTCTCTAAAATCGACCTACGTTCCGGCTATCACCAAATGCGGGTCCGTGAGGAAGATATTGAGAAAACGGCTTTTCGAACGCGTTATGGGCATTTTGAGTTTGTGGTAATGCCTTTTGGTCTCACGAATGCACCGGCGGCATTCATGGATCTTATGAACCGAGTGTGCCAACCTATGTTGGACAAGTCAGTGATTGTGTTCATTGACGACATACTAGTCTACTCGAAAAGTATGAACTAACATGAACGCCATTTGCGTGAAGTATTGAAGACGTTACGAAGAGAGAAGTTGTATGCTAAGTTCTCCAAATGCGAATTTTGGCTAAGGGAGGTTCAATTCCTTGGCCACATTGTGAACAAAGACGGCATTCAAGTAGATCCGGTGAAGATAGAGACGGTGAAGAGTTGGAGACAACCGACTACGCCTACGGAAGTTCGAAGTTTTCTCGGATTGGCAGGTTATTATCGACGGTTTATCCAAGACTTTTCTAAGATCGCTTCTTCACTGACGAAATTGACGAGGAAGAACGCGAGATTTACTTGGGAGAACGAGCAAGAAATTGCTTTTCAATTGCTAAAAGAGAAGTTGTGTCAAGCTCCGGTGTTAGTTTTGCCGAAAGGAGTGGAAGACATGACGGTTTATTGTGATGCTTCGCTAAATGGGCTCGGGTGTGTTCTAATGCAAAGAGGTAAAGTCATCGCTTATGCCTCTCGACAACTAAAGGAACACGAAACAAGATATCCGACTCATGATCTTGAATTGGCGGCCGTGGTACATGCGTTAAAAATTTGGCGCCATTACTTGTATGGTGTCAAGAGTACGATTTATTCGGATCATAAGAGTTTGAAACATCTCTTTAACCAACGAGATTTGAATTATCGTCAACGTAGGTGGATGGATGTGGTAAAAGATTATGATTGTGAAATACTTTATCATCCGGGCAAGGCGAATGTGGTCGCAGATGCGTTAATTCGAAAGAGTCATCACCCGGTGTTACGATTGGGATTGTTACGTATGATTATTACTAATGATTTTCTTGAAAAACTTGGTGTGATTCAAATAGAGGCTTACGTTCATAACAAGCATGCGGAGCAAATTGTGGGGCAATCGGAATTCATCACTATGGGTTCGCGTGGTTTGTTGTCTTTTCAAGGAAGGGTGTGGGTGCCTAAGATGGGTGATTATCGACAAGTGCTACTTGATGAAGCACATAAGTCAAAATATTCCATTCATCCGGGCGCGACGAAGATGTATCTTGACTTGAGGAAGGATTATTGGTGGTCGGGCATGAAACGTGATGTTGTAAAGTACGTTGAGCAATGCGTCACGTGTTTGCAAGTTAAGGCCGAGCACCAAAAGCCGTATGGTAAGTTACAACCGTTAGAAATCCCGAAATGGAAATGGGAGCACATTACCATGGATTTCATCACAAAGTTACCTAAAACGGCGAGAACCCAATTTGATTTGATTTGGGTTATAGTTGATAGATTGACGAAAAGTGCTTTGTTTCTTCCCATTAAAGAAGCGATATCGTTAGAGGCCTTGGCTAAGTTGTTTATCAAGGAAGTGGTCTCGCGACATGGGGTTCCTATATCTATTATTTCGGATCGAGATACCCGTTTTACATCTCGGTTTTGGGAAAAGTTTCATGAAGATATGGGTACACAATTGAAGTTGAGCACGGCGTATCATCCTCAAACGGACGGTCAAACTGAACGTACGAATCAAACTTTGGAAGATATGTTACGGGCGTGCATTATTGACTTCGGTGGTAGTTGGGATGAGCATTTGCCTCTGGTGGAATTCTCGTACAATAATAGTTATCATACTAGTATCGGGATGCCACCTTATGAGATGCTTTATGGGCGAAGGTGTCGAACTCCCATTTGTTGGGGAGAAGTGGGTCAAAGAGAGATCGGGAGTACCGATTTGGTTTTGGAGACGAATAACAAGATTGATATTATTCGGGAACATTTGAAGAAGGCTCAAGATAGACAAAATTCGTATGCCGACAAACGTAGACGAACGATCGAATTTCAAGAAGGTGACATGGTGATGCTTAAGGTTTCGCCATGGAAAGGTATTATTCGATTTCGAAAACGGGGAAAGTTAGCTCCTCGGTTTATTGGGCCATTCAAGGTTTTAGCTCGTGTTGGTGAAGTTGCGTATCGTTTGGAATTACCCGAAGAGCTTGCGGGGATCCATAACACGTTTCATGTTTCCCATCTCCGTAAGTGTCTTACAGATGATTCTTCATGGATGCCATTAGACGAAATCGAGCTAAACAACAAGTTAGAATATGTTGAAGAGCCGATTGCTATACTAGATGAGAAGGTGAAAATGTTGAGGAATAAAGAGGTGAGAACTTTTAAGGTTCAATGGCGACGGAGTAAAGGTTCCGAGTTTATGTGGGAACCCGAAGAGTTCGTGTTGGTTTATCTTCCTTTGTGTCATGCGGCTTGGATTGCGAGGACGCAATCCGAATAAGTGGGGGAGAGTTGTAAGACCCGAATAATTGTAGTGTTCATAAGTGTATTTGCGATACTTGAGACGGGGTTTTGTTGTGTATATTTAAAGCATGGAAGAATTCTGAACTGGGGGTGTCGCGCGCCGCGCGGCTATATGGCGCACCGCGCCATCTGTCTGCGACAGATTCCCCTTTTCTTTTAATTAGATATTTTGAGGGCATTTTGGTAAAACTACTTTGGGACCCGAATTTAATGCCTTAGATCAGTTTGGGAGCCTCATTCACTCCATTCACAACCACCTTATCATCTTCTATTCAAGTTTAGAGAGAGAGGAGGTTCTAGAGTGAGAAAACTCCATTAAAGGAAGAAGGAAGTCGAATCGAGTCTTGGTGCGAGTTCTAAAGTCATTCATCTAGTCTCTAGCTACGTGGTGATTGTGTTGGTAAGTTATAAAATCCAATTTCTTACTTTAATTGTGTTTAAGGGTTAGGGTTGGGTTAGTGTTGTACACAAAACCCATTTGCTAGTAAATTTGGGGGTTTTGGGTGAATTTGGGTCATGTAGATTCAAAGATGACCAATTAGGGTTTTCAAAGTATTAAATTATGTTTATAAGCCTAAATTGGTTAGTTAATGTACTAGCACACTTATATATATGTAAATGGGTGTAATGACCTTGAAATGGGTCAAATGGGTCTTTAATGACCTAAGTGGTCTTGCTAGTGTGAAATTGAGTTAACCTTGTAATTTAAGAATGTAATAAGACCATAATTGGCTAGAGTTAGGGTTTTTGGTGAAGTTAACCCATTATTAGGGTTAATGGTGTAAAATGGGTTGAAATTGCACTTTGGGTCAAAATGGCTTTAGAATGGTGAAAGAATTGGTTGACCAACTTGAGTTGCGTTTAATAATATGTATAATGTGATTAGGTACGTTACATTGAGGTTTCGCAAGCTCGGGTATCTTTTCACAAGACTTTGAGGTGAGTGGAATAATTATATGCGTAGGTATATATTGTATCTATTTGTTGTAGCGTGAAATGTGTAGTGTCGAGGTGTTAAGACACCACGTTTCACGTGAAGAGTGTAGCATCGAGGTGTTAAGATGCCACTCGGGTGTAGCATCGAGGTGTTAAGATGCCACTCGAGGTGAAGTACCGAGGTGTTAAGGTGCCACCCTAGGGGTTAGTGGTGCGAGGTGTTAAGTGCCCTAACGGATATTATGAACACCGATGGCATTTTCGCGAGCGCCGTTCCCTTGTATGATTGGTTAACCATGGTTATTTGTGTTGTAAGCATATTATATTATTCGAGTTATATTTATATGCGGTTGATATGCTAGCTCGTGGTATTGGAGAATGATAGTTGTAATTTTGACGATAAGCTAATTGTGTTTGCTAGCATGTTTGCGGTATTGTGTAAGTGTATGCAAGTAGGAATAATTATATATGTATTCGTATAATTATTGCATTCACTAAGCTTTGCTTACCCTCTCGTTTTTTACCTTTTTATAGGTTCGGTTGTGGACAAGGGTAAGGGTATCCTCTTGGATTAGAGATCCCGTCATTGCTAGAGAATACTTTTGGGCTATTTAGCTTTTGGAGTATTGACCGAGACTTGGGTAGTTTAATCCCAAACACCATGCTCGTAGTGTAGTTTGGTACTTAAACTTTTGATGGTCAAAACTCATATTTTGAATTAAACTCGTAAAACGGCCGATGTGGGCCCCGCTTGTAAAACATCATTTTTATGTTTGAATCGTGATAGTTTTACATATTTAAATGTGTGGTTAAAAGCGTGTCGTCTAAAAATGTCGGGAACTAGTCGATCTTTTTTGCATTTGAAACTTTTCGGACAGGCCATCCTGGCGCGCAGCGCGGCCATCCTGGCGCGCCGCGCCACTTCACTGTAAAGCAAATTTTTTTTTATTTTTTATTTTCACGTGGTTGGGTCGCGGGTTGGTTTGGGTTGTTACACTATCTTTCCAACAAAGAATAGACAACCCGTTAGATCAAACACGTGGATACAACCATTAAGGCACCCATGATAGAACACCATCACATCCTTGATCTTCCACCTTATCGCTTTCTCTTTCACCGTTGGATCACTGGCCACATACGTGTGCACAAATTCAGACGAACCAAAATCTTCAATGCGTGTCAACTCCCACTATATAGATGTAGTAATACCAATGACTCCCACAAGAGTATCGTGTTCATCTTCCTCGGTCAGTTGCAACATATTTGCTGTCGGAAGTGATCTAACCGAAGTCTCGAAATCTCTAGTGCTTCTGAATCGATTAACTTGTTTAGTAGCTTTAATGCTCCCAATAAACCCGATTCCCCACTAGTTCCACGTCTTCCCGAGCTCCCACTCTACCAAGATCCCTCAAAAAAATCAGAGAGTTCAAGCATGCTCCGATTTCCAACACATAACCTCCCACCTATCCATTCCTCATTAGGAATCTCAACCATATACATGGTTCTTCTCTTAACTGAAATGTCCCATTCATTATAATTATAAACGTTTCATATTAATTGATTTCGTTGCGAGGTTTTGACCTCTATATGAGACGTTTTTCAAAGACTGCATTCGATTTTTGAAACAAACCATAACCTTTATATTTGCTATAAAGGTTTAAAATATTACGAAGATTATCAAATAATGATAATCTAAATGTAGCATTTTCACACGACCATTACATAATAGTTTACAATAATATTGCACAACAACTTAAGTTTTCGAATGCAGTTTTTAAAAAATATTGTACAAGCATGCAGACTCCAATCATGTCTTTATTTAGCATGCAACAGCGGAAGCTCTTAATAATCACCTGAGAATAAACATGCTTTAAATGTCAACAAAAATGTTGGTGAGTTATAGGTTTAACCTATATATTTATCAATCGTAATAATAGACCACAAGATTTTCTTTTCATTTCTCATAAATACACATCTCATATCACACATTTCGCAAACTGCATATAGATAAAAATCATTCATATGGTGAACACCTGGTAACCGACATTAACAGAACGCATTTAGAATATCCCCATCATTCCGGGACTCTCATCGGACATGATAAAATCGAAGTACTAAAGCATCCGTAACCCGGATGGGGTTTGTTAGGACCAATAGATCTATCTTTAGGATTCGCGTCAATTAGGGTGTTTGTTCCCTAATTCTTAGATTACCAGACTAAAGGGGGCATATTCGGTTTAATAATTCAACCATAGAATGTAGTTTCATGTACTTGTGTCTATTTTGTAAAACATTTAAAAAAAATTTGCATGTATTCTCATCTCAAAAATAAGATTTTAAAAGTGGGACTATAACTCACTTTCACAGATTATTACTTAGTCGGAAAATAACACTTGGCCACTGGTCGATTCACGAACCTATAACAAATATATACATATATATCAAAGTATGATCGAAATATATTCACAATATGTTTTATTATGTTTTAATGATTTAAGTTTATTAAGTTAACAGTCCAACGTTTCGTAGTCCACAAATAGTTGTCCACAGTTAGTAGGACAGAAATAAATCAATATATATTATCTCGAATCAATCCACGACCCAGTGTATACAAGTCTCAGACTCGATCACAACTCAAAGTATATATATTAATTTGGAATCAACCTCAACCCTGTATAGCTAACTCGAACGTTACCGCATATAGAGTGTCTATGGTTGTTCCAAATAATATATATAGATGACGTCGATATGATATGTCAAAACATAGTATACGTGTCTATGGTCTATCAAGATTACATAATATATGTTAGAATACATGTATAATACAATATAAGTTAGTTAGGATATGGTTAGTATAGATTTTTGTCAATTCATCCCGTAGTCAAATTAACCATTTTTAACCAATTTTGTTTTACCCATAACTTCTTCGTTTTAAATCCGTTTTGAGTGAATCAACTTGCTATGGTTTCATATTGAACTGTATTTTATGAAACTAAACAGAAAAAGTATATGTTTATAGACAGAAATACAAGTTACAAGTCGTTTTTGTAGAGGTAGTTATTTTAGTTAAAAAAACGACGTCTTGATGACCATTTTGAAAAACATATTTTCACTTTGAGTTTAACCATAATTTTTGGATATAGTTTCATGTTCATAAGAAAAATCATTTTCCCAGAAGAACAACTTTTAAATCAAAGTTTATCATAGTTTTTAATTATCTAACCCAAAACAGCCCCCGGTTTCACTACGACGGCGTATGTTCGGTTTTACGGTGTTCTTCGTGTTTCCAGGTTTTAAATCATTAAGTTAATATATCATATAGATATAGAACATATGTTTAGTTGATTTTAAAAGTCAAGTTAGAAGGATTAACTTTGTTTGTGAACTAGTTTAGAATTAACTAAACTATGTTCTAGTTATTACAAGTTTAAATCTTCGAATAAGATAGTTATATATATATGAATCGAATGATGTTATGAACATCATTACTACCTCAATTTTAGTAGGTAAATCTACTGGAAGTGACAAGAAATGATTTAGCTTCAAAGGATCTTGGATGGCTTGAAAGTTCTTGAAGTAGAATCATGACACGAAAACAAATTCAAGTAAGATTTCTACTCGAATTAAGATTGTTATAGTTATAGAAATTGAATCAAAGTTTGAATATGAGTATTACCTTGAATTAGAATGATAACCTACTGTAAATAACATAGGTTTCTTGATCTTAGATGATTACTTGGAATGGATTAGAAAGCTTGGAAGTAGACTTGCAAACTTGAAAGTGTTCTTGAAGTTTACTTGAGTAGTTGTTTTGAAAGTTGATCTAGGTTAGGATTTATGAACTAGATTGAGCTAGATTTTGTTGAAGATGATGAAAAACACTTAGAAAACCATGAGAGAACTTGAGAGAGATAAGTTTGATGCATGAAAGTTGAAAAATGAAAGTGTTATGGTTGGTGAAGAAAAACGTGACCCTACACTTGAATATAAGGTTCCATTAGTTTGTATTTTTGTTAGATATTTTATGCTAGTTGCCAAATGATGGTTCCCACATGTCTTGGTAACTCACAAGGGCTACTAAGAGCTAATCATTGAAGTGTATATACTAATAGTATGTACATCTAGGAGCTGTGTATTGTACGAGTACGAATACGGGTGCATACGAGTAGAATTGTTGATGAGAATGAATGAGAATGTAATTGTGAAACGACTCGTCCATATTACTATAAATGTGGTACGTTATTCATTGGTCCCGTAGCGAGGTATTTGACCTATATATGATACATTTTAGAAAATATTGCATTCGTTTCATAAAAAGCACACTATTATTATACATAATGCATGTTTTAAATAATTGGGCGATTATTTAAGGAATAATCCCCATAATACATCGATTTTCAAATACTACACACGTGATATAACAGTCAAATATAATACTTGACAAAGGTTTTATTGAATGCAACACTTTATTTAATTAAAAGCATGCGACTCCATGCACAGCTTGCTCAGATAATGCAAAATCGGAAGACTTTATTAAGGACATGAGAATAAACATGCTTAAATAGTCAACACAAAGGTTGGTGAGATATATAGGTTTAGCATCGATATAAATATAGACCACAAGATTTCATAGTTATAAATATATGTACACTCGCAAGTGTATAAAAGTATTCTATAAGTTGTTGAGCGCTTCGGTAACCATACTGAACCATTAATGTAGCATATTCCCTTTATTATGAAGTCTCCTTACACTGTACCAAATGTAGTAAAAATGAAGTACTATGCACCGTTTACGATACTAGAGCGACTAGCCCGGTTGGGGTTGTCAAACCCGATAGATCTATCAATAGGATTCGCGTTTACATGCTCTTACAACATGTAAATATTAGTTACCAAGCTATTAGGGAAAAATATGCAAAGTGGTACAACTCAACGTAGAATATATTTTAAGTACTTGTGTCCATGGCGTAAAACACAAAATGCATGTATTCTCATCCCAAAATATTTTTAGAGTTTAAAAATGGGACTATATACTCACGGTAGTAAAAGTATATTAATAATAAGTTTTTAGCTTATTAAAAATATGGCCGTCGTCCTTGGATTCACGAACCTATAAAATTAATAATGATTCAGATAATAATACAACATGTGAATAAAATAAAATAAGTTCATAGAATTCTTATATATTAATTTTTAACATTTTTATGTTAGTAGTCCTTTGTTAGTAGTCCAAAATAGTCCGAAATGTCCAACAGTCCAATAATTGGTATATATATATAATCTTAGAATTACCTCACGACGTATTGTATACGTATTGTCTTTGCATCAATCCAGAGACGTATTGTATACGTATTGTCTTAGAATTTATCAAAACGTATTGTATACTTATTGTCTTAGGATTTATCAAAACGTATTGTATACTTATTGTTATGGAATGTACCAAGATTATATATATATATATATATATATATATATATATATATATATATATATATATATATATATATATATATACAATCTTGGAATTAACTAAGATTATAATATTTTGTTATACTAATAATAACATGTCCAAATATATATAGGATATAGGAAAAGTTAGCAAGGATATGGTTAATATAGTTTTTACAATATAAATTTCGTCCATACAACGTTAATTTTAGCAGATTTTGTTTTGCTCGCCAAATATTCATTACAACTCCTTTTAAAGTGAATCAAATTGCTATGGATTCCTTAAGAAGTTAATTTTTCAAAAACAATTTGAAAAGTTCAGACCATGTATTAATATTCAGAGTTTTACCCTCTTTTTGTGCCGGTGGACAGTTTTGGAAGAATCCCGGCACCCACCCAATATATGATTTTTGATAAAATACTTCCACTTTGTCTAAAATCATGAAAAAAAATACTGGAAGTCTTATTTACATATATTAACATATTTCCAAAGTCTTAGCCTCGAACTCAAAGTCTAAGATAGGTTTTTAATTCCCAACCCAAAACAGCCCGCTTTTTACCGAATGGAGATTAAACGATATATGTTAAGTTTCAAGGTGTTCTTCATATGTACGAGTTATAAGTTCTTATATTAACTTAATATAACATCTTAGTACATATAAATAATTATTATTAGAGTTAAGTTAGAAAGATTAGATTAGTTCTTCAAACAAGTTTAGAATCAACTAAATTATGTTCTAGTTTATAAACTCTTATATAGATAGCTATAAACATATGAATTGAACAAGAGTTGAAGTAGAGTTTTTACCTCAAGTTTAGAATGTAAAGTTGATGGAAAGAAGTAGTAGAAAAAAACTTGAGAGAGTTCTTGCAAGTGTGTGTGAAAATTGGAAGTAAAATTTGGAAAATGAATGTGTAAAAATGAGTTAGAAATGGTGCTTATTTATAGGCTTGAAAATTTAGTTTTTAGTGAAAATATCTAAGATAAGTTAAAATGAATTAAGTCATGGATGACATATTAAATTGATTAGGTCATGGATGACATATTACACAAATAATTGCAGATTTCTATTGGTATATACCAATAGTAAATACTTCTAGAAGCTGTGTATAATACGGGTAAAAATACCGTATGAATGCGAGTAGAATTCTTTGAGGAAATTGAACGGAAATATGAGTATAGCTATCCTTTATATGTATTGGTATATTATAAAGTGTATTCAATACTTGTAAGGATGTATTTACACTCGTAATACATTATATGTAAATACATTTTAACATAAGTTAATTACGTCGTTTAAATAGTAATATATATATTGTTTGAAAACTCTTTAAATTAGTAGTATGAAAATATATATATAATACTTTGTTAATATACTTAATGAGATATTTAATTATCATATTTTCAAGTTAAATATATATAAATCCATATATATACACAATAATTAAACAATTAAACAATTAAATCAAGTTATGACGTTCGTGAATCGTCGGAATAAAAGGGTGACCAAAAGCTTGTGTAAAACTCTTTTCGGAGGTTCAAGATTTATTAAAATTCATTGCTTATCAAGTCGGAATTATATAAAGATTAAGTTTAAATTTGGTCGGAAATTTCCGGGTCGTCACAGTACCTACCCGTTAAAGAAATTTCCTCCCGAAATTTGATCGAGGTCGTCATGGCTAACAATAAGAATGTTATTATGATGAATATAAGTTGATTCATAGGGTTTTATCATGATTGAGAAATATGGATAAAATAATTCGATTACTCGAAACGTATGAGTGAAGTTATCGTAAAAGAGTGAAATGAGAATATAGGGATTTGTCTTATCTTTTGACGTCATCATGGTTGATCTCCGGATTAAAGAAAATCTTTGTAATCTATATAAGATTTGATTCTTCGGCGATTAAGGAAATTATGATCCTCTTCGATTTAATGCAATAATCTATCTCGATTTCTCTGTCGGATATTTTACTATAAATCAACCTCCTACGTTTCCTTATTTCCACATCTCCCATCTTTTATACTTTCTTCCTTTCTTTGTACCTCCAAGACATTCGTCAATATGCTCCATCCAGTTTTAATTGTTGATATATTCTTGACTATCACATATGTCATTCTTCTTTTTCATCTTCCACCGGAGGAATCCGTTAATTTCTACTATGCTCTTGGGTTTATAGTGTTCTTAGTTTTCCCGTGTCTTAATATTGTTATATGCATCGATATACACGGTTTGTAATTTCTGCGTTGTCTTCGTGCTTATATTTTTCCTTATATTTTGGAGTTTCATGCTTCCGTCTTCTTTTTCCGACTTCAAGTCAAGCGAATAATGGTCTAGAATTCATAGATATGAAATTCGGAATGAACATAGCTAATGCTCTAAGAGAGAAATTTTAATAGCACAATTTGACTTGTGAAATTACCAGAATCCAAAGAAAAAGATAGAACTATCAACAGAATATGTTCTTGATATGTTTAGAGATTAGATTGAATGTAAGAGTCATGTAACATGACACATGATGACGTTATGGTCTGTGAATCATTACGTTCCATTTAGAAACTCAGCATGACTTACTGTAATATAATCACGTTGATCAAGTGTCATTATATTATACTAACTCATGCTTCAGTTCCCAACATTACTTCAAAAACATTCATACTTTACACTCAGAGGTTTCAGATATTTAGAAACTAAAATAGTTTTCTTTAAGATGTGATACAGATAACGTGAAGGAATAAATGATTTCAGATAAGAATGGTTATGAAAATATCTTCAGAAATATGAAGGATATTTATAATGGAAGATACGATGATATCTTAGAATATTTAAGATAAGAGGATGATGAAGAATATTGTTCGCAAGGGTTTTAGAGTAAGGAGCAAGGTATTTGCTAAGGATTTTAGCAGACACCGAATCATTTGGTTTCTTTGAAGGTAGATTTCATCCTTGTGATTTATCCACAGCCTCCTTCAGGGTTTGCTCAATCCGTTTTCCAGTTCTAAACCTTTTCTTTTTCTGTGCTTTGCTAACACAATATTCTTTATCATCAACTTTTGACTGTTACGGTTGTCTACAGTTTCTGCTGCTTCATTCAGCTTTTTCAAAACTTCATAGTACTGATTCGTAGGCTGAAGTGCTATTCCGGATTTCAGAATTATAATTCCAGGAAATAATGTTATATGTATATGCAGAAATGATGTGAGATTCAAGAATAATTATTGATTCTTCCTGGGTTTGGTATGACAATTATTGTTACAAGATGTAGATAGATACATGATAAGGTTTTATAGTGATCTTTCAGAGAGATTTAAGTCAAAGAGCAATAAAGTTGCTGGCAAGCTTACTACTAATGTGGTGGAATATAAAAGGTTCCCCAGTAACGATGGTGAAAATACAACGTATATATCAAGGTTATAATAAGGCTACTCCGGATGAAAAGTCGAAGTTGTCTCTTTGGAGCTGTGATAAAATTCGCTATTTTGAAAAGGGATTGTAATGTTATTTTGGGTAATAATAATGCTAAAGGATCTGACACGGATACGTGTTGAACCTTTGCTTAGGTTCAAGTGTCCTCCGAATGCATATCTATATGCATATATTCTTCGTATGTATCATGTGACTGGTTCATTCTCTCGATTGTTCCTTAGTTGAGATGTTTTCAAGAATTTTGAAGGGCTTAGACTCATGTTGTCATCGTCAATATCCGTATAATGAATTCATCGTGAATCTTGAATGATACGAATATCTTTATGAGTTCTGTGAATGAAAGTGATGTTCTAGTATAGTTTGAATTTAAAGTATGATTTTGAAGGATGTAGGAATTTAAGATTGATGGCACTTCTTAAATCTTGACTTGGATTTTGATCTGTCAAAATCAGAATATGTAATTGAATTGGTATGGAAAATGGTTGTCTTGAATTTTGTGAAATGATGTATATTGCTATGAAAGGAGAGAGTATAATTAACGATTGTCGAAACATCATTGAAAATGTACAGTGTAACATATTAATGTGAACTTAAGTATTTCTCGGGTATTACCTACCCGTTAAAATAAAATTTCACAAGTAATATTTTGTACAAAAGAATTTTTATTACAGTCTTTATTAAAATATATGTATGTATATTTTCTTCAGATGTAATATGGATTTAATGAGTTAATATTATATTAATCTCATTTGGTTTACGGTTGGAACTAGAAATGAATAATCCCTAAAACTTTAGAGATTACATAATCGCCGCAGAATATTTCTTCAACGTAAATGAAATAATGAATTAATACTTCATCACTCATTATTGTTGGTATCCCTCAGTGCCTGCGGTGCATATGATGTTGATGCTCGTAATGCGGCGTGCGATGTTGAGGCTTGTGATGTTGTTGGTAATGCTGGTGCTGGTGCTGGTAGTGGTTTGATGTGAGTATAGATGATGAGAATTTGTTTTGTTTTGTATTGTGAAAGAAGATATTTAAAGTTTCTTGAATAAAAAGAGAGGTCAAGAGCTTTATAAAGGGAATGAAATGATGTAGGATGCACTTGCTAATGAAGTTTTGCTTTTCATGACAGTAAATTTTTTTTTTTACTAAATAATTCACCATGCAAGATACGGAGTAAATGTCGGATAACCTCAATAATATTAGTAATATTATACTCGTTGCGGCATATCCTGGAAAGAAGAGAGACAATGGTGTTACGAACGGGTTCGCCGATAAGTGCCTCATGTTCTTCGCCAAGAGGGAAATGTGGTGAATGGAATAGATCACCTTCTTCTTGTCTCCAATGATTAAGTAGACTGCGAACCCATCCCCAATTCATCGAGAATAGATGATGACTAATTGGTTGATCCATTCCAGTCACACTGGTTTCGGAGCTCGAGTGAAACTCCATATAGGAATCCGAGGGACTTGAACTAGTGGCGAGTTCCATTTCGTACGATTGAATAAAGGATTTTTCGATATGAAATGATTTCCGGCTATCGGATGGTATTCTAATTACATAGAATATCTATATATATATATATATATATATATATATATATATATATATATATATATATATATATATATATATATATATATATATATATATATATATATATATATATATATATATATATATATATAGAACAAAAGATTTCGTAGATTACGGAGGAATTTACGGAATATGTCTGGCAAAGTTTACAGTAACAGATATGCTAAGATATGATTTAGCAGATATACTAAGATATGAATTTTGTCTATACACTATCTATGCAATAATTGCAGTAAGACACGTAAAGACTTAAGATGATAAACAGGTAATTTTCGACAAGAAATGATAAGTAAAACTTTTGACATGTAGACATGGCCGAAGTCCAGACTCACTAATGCATCCTAACAACTATCAGTTAGACACACTAATGCAAGACCTGGTTCGCTAAGACCACCGCTCCGATACCAACTGAAATGACTCGTCCATATTACTATAAACGTGCTACATTATTCATTGGTCCCATAGCGAGGTATTTGACCTCTATATGATACATTTTAGAAAATATTGCATTCATTTCATAAAAAGTATACTATTATTATACATAATGCATGTTTTAAACAATTGGGCGATTATTTAAGGAATAATCCCCATAATACATCGATTTTCAAATACTACACACGTGACATAACAGTCAAATATAATACTTGACAAAGGTTTTATTGAATGCAACACTTTATTTAATTAAAAGCATGAGACTCCATGCACAGCTTGCTCAGATAATGCAATAGCGGAAGACTTTCTTAAGGACCTGAGAATAAACATGCTTAAACAGTCAACACAAAGGTTGGAGAGATGTATAGGTTTAGCATCGATATAAATATAGACCACAAGATTTCATAGTTATAAATATATGTACACTCGCAAGTGTATAAAAGTATTCTATAAGTTGTTGAGCGCTTCGGTAACCATACTTAACCATTAATGTAGCATATTTCCTTTATTATGAAATCTCCCTACACTGTACCAAGTGTAGTAAAAACGAAGTACTATGCAACCGTTTACGATACTAGAGCGACTAGCCCGGTTGGGGTTATCAAACTCGATAGATCTATCAATAGGATTCGCGCTTACATGCTCTTACAACATGTAAATATTAGTTACCAAGCTATTAGGAAAAAATATGCACAGTGGTACAACTCAACGTAGAATATATTTTAAGTACTTGTGTCCATGGCGTAAAACATAAAATGCATGTATTCTCAACCCAAAATATTTTTAGAGTTTAAAAATGGGACTATATACTCACGGTAGTAAAAGTATATTAATAATAAGTTTTCAGCTTATTAAAAATATGGCCGTCGTCCTTGGATTCACGAACCTATAACAATAATAATGATTCAGATAATAATACAACATGTGAATAAAATAAAACAAGTTCATAGAATACTTATATATTAAATTTTAATATTTTTATGTTAGTAGTCCTTTGTTAGTAGCCCAAAATAGTCCGAAATGTTCAACAGTCCAATAATCGGTATATATATAATCTTAGAATTACCCCACGACGTATTGTATACATATTGTCTTTGCATGAACCCAGAGACGTATTGTATACGTATTGTCTTAGAATTTATCAAAACGTATTGTATACTTATTGTCTTAGGATTTATCAAAACGTATTGTATACTTATTGTCATGGAATGTACCAAGATTATTATATATATATATATATATATATATATATATATATATATATATATATATATATATATATATATATATATATATATTATTATATATATATATATACAATCTCAAAATTAACTAAGATTATAATATTTTGTTATACTAATGATAACATGTCCAAATATATATAGGATATAGGAAAAGTTAGCAAGGATATGGTTAATATAGTTTTTACAATATAAATTTCGTCCATACAACGTTAATTTTAGATGATTTTGTTTTGCTCGTCAAATATTCATTACAACTCCGTTTAAAGTGAATAAAATTGCTATGGATTCCTTAAGAAGTTAATTTTTCAAAAACAATTTGAAAAGTTCAGTCCATGTATTAATATTCCGAGTTTTACCCTCTTTTTGTGCCGGTGGACAGATTTGGAAGAATCCCGGCACCCACCCAATATATGATTTTTGATAAAATACTTCCACTTTGTCTAAAATCATGAAAAAAATACTAGAAGTCTTATTTACATATATTAACATATTTCCAAAGTCTTAGCCTCGAACTCAAAGTCTAAGATAGGTTTTTAATTCCAACCCAAAACAGCTCGCTTTTTACCGAATGGAGATTAAACGATATATGTTAAGTTTCAAGGTGTTCTTCATATGTACAAGTTATAAGTTCTTATATTAACTTAATATAACATCATAATACATATAAATAAGTGTTATTAGAGTTAATTTAGAAAGATTAGATTAGTTCTTCAAACAATTTTAGAATCAACTAAACTATGTTCTAGTTTATAAACTCTTATATAGATAGCTATAAACATATGAATTGAACAAGAGTTGAAGTAGAGTTTTTACCTCAAGTTTAGAATGTAAAGTTGCTGGAAAGAAGTAGTAGAAAAAAATTTGAGAGAGTTATTGCAAGTGTGTGTGAAAATTGGAAGTAAAATTTGAAAAATGAATGTATAAAAATGAGTTAGAAATGGTGCTTATTTATAGGCTTGAAAATTTCATTTTTAGTGAAAATATCTAAGATAAGTTAAAATGTATTAAGTCATGGATGACATATTAAATTGATTAGGTCATGGATGACATATTACACAAATAATTGCAGATTTCTATTGGTATATACCAATAGTAAATACTTCTAGAAGCTGTGTATAATACGGGTAAAAATACCGTATGAATGCGAGTAGAATTCTTTGAGGAAATTGAACGGAAATACGAGTATAGCTATCCTTTATATGTATTGGTATATTATAAAGTGTATTTGATGCGAAGCGAGGTGTATATAAAATAGTTATTATTTTACTAGGAAAACACTATTAAATACGATACAATTTTACACAAGATATTTATTTATTTATAGAATGGATATACTTAAACCTTGCTACAACACTTATAGGCAGTGTACCTAATCGTACAGTAGTGTAGTTTTTAGTAAGTCCGGTTCGTTCCACAGGGAAATCTTTAAACAAAGCTCAACGCTATATTAGTTTACTTTTATAAAAATACAAATATATATATAAGTAATATTATTATTATAAAGGGGGGTTTTTACCGTTTAATGACCGGTTTGTCGATTTTAAGACTTTAGTCGCAGTTAAAACCTAATGTAAAATATAAAATAAATACAAGACTTAAATTAAAGCGTAAAGTAAATAACGATAATGAAATTGCGAATAATAAAAGTGCGATAAAATAAACTTGCGATAATTAAAAAGTACGATAATTAAAAGTGCGATTAAATAACAATAAATAAAAGTGCGATAATTAGAAGTGCAATTAAATATAAAATAAAGGAAATTAAATATGAAATAAAAGAATTATGCTTATTTAAACTTCCGTAATCATGATGTTTGACGTGTTGATTTTAGTTTTATGCCCATGGGTTAATTGTCCTTTGTCCTGGATTATTCAATATGTCCGTCTGGTTTTTGTCCATAACAGTCCATCAGTCATAAATATAAATTGCAAGTGTCCTTGTCAAATTATTATTATACCCGAAGATAAATATTCCAACTAATTGGGGATTCGAATTGTAACAAGGTTTTAATACTTTGTTTAATGAATACACCAGGTTATCGACTGCGTGTAAACCAAGGTTTTACTACTTTGTTAACAATTACACCAATTACCCTTGAATGTAATTTCACCCCTGTTTTAATTATTCTAGTGGCTATTAATCCATTCCCGTGTCCGGTTAAATGAACGATTATTCGTACATATAAATACCCCGCCCATCGTGTCCGATCGAGTGTATATGGTAATTTATAGGGACGCCCAATTGTAAATCTTTATATTAACATTAACAAACTTTCATTTAGTTAAACAAATATAAAGCCCATTATTAGCCCATAGTCTAATTTCCACAAGTGTCGTTCTTTTATCCAAACCCCAATTATGGTACAAAGCCCAATTACCCAATTTTAGTAATTAGCCCAACATCATGATTACTTCGTTTTAAATAAGCATAATAATAACTTAGCTACGAGACATTAATGTAAAAAGGTTGAACATAACTTACAATGATTAAAAATAGCGTAGCGTTACACGGACAGAATTTCGACTTACACCCTTACAACATTCGCTAACATACCCTTATTATTAGAATTATAATTAAAATTAAAATATAAATTATAAATATAAATATATTTACGTATGAAGAGGAAGAGAAAAAAGATGTTCAAAACTCGGCAGAAAACTGGCTTTATATAGGACCTGACCAGCAATCTCACTCCATGCGACTCGCATGGATTTGTGCTTCTGGCCATGCGAGTCGCATGGCCACCCTGGATCCAGCCAAATGGATTTGTTTTCTTCTTGCCGACGTAATATAATAATAATAATATATATAATATATAATTATATATAATTATATATATATTATATTATATTCTTGTGCATAGTAGACTAGATATTTTTGGTCCGTTGCGTCGGGCGTTTCTTCTTGGCTCAGGTCCCGGTTCCGGATTTTCGGACGTCCTCGCGTATTATTTTAAATCGCGTACTTTGCGTCTTGTAACTTGTACTCTTGTCATTTTGAGACGTTCCTCATCAATATTTTGAACCTTTTTAATTGTATCTTGTACTTTTTAGCTCTTTGGACCTTTTTGTCTTCAATTTGTCGAATCTGCCTTTTGTCTTCACCTTTTATTATTTAAACGAATATCTCTTGTAAATAGAACAATTGCAACTAAAAGCTTGTCTTTCTTGAGGAATAATGCTATGAAATATATGTTCGTTTTTAGCATTATCAAATATTCCCACACTTGAGCGTTGCTTGTCCTCAAGCAATATTGTCTTGAAATACTAGAATCACTTCTTTATTCTTCACACTTTGTACATCAGTGATTTCTATACGGTGGTATAAACAATGGAAGTAACGATATGGTTTACAGTCCCACATGACTATAAAAATTTAGATCTATTAAGGAAATTGGATCTTTATGAAAACATTTGATCTTTCGAAATCTAGTTTTTACCCTAGATAAGTTTTCCGGAATAACCCTTTACCGGTGTTTGCAAAATATTTTTGTGGGTTTGGTGGGTTTCAGATTTGAAAATTTTAGCTCAAAACTTGCGGTTTTGTGTCACCCACTTGCTAACCTTGTATTTGGAAAGCAACACGTCCAGTTTACTTGTCCCGTATATTACCTTTCGGTAAACTACCGTCCGGTTGTAAAGGAAAGTGTTGAACAAGCAACTGTTAAGGCAATGTCCCGTGACATGCTTTTGATTATGGTCTATAACGTGTCGGACGCAATTACTATCCTTGGTAGGAGCAATAGTAAAGCTCACCCTTATAATTTTTCGGTCTGGCACAAGGTCCTGTCTTTGACCATGTTATGCAACCACCGTTCTTACGGTTGACACCCGATTTAGTTCAGGTGACCTAATGAATTCCAGGTGAATTCCTAGGATTTTACGTTCAATGGTAATGAACGCATTGAAAATAGGGTTTTTAGAAAACAAATCGGTTTGTAATTTTTTTTTTTTTTCATCAAAATATTTTCTCGTTTAAGCTCGAGTTTAGATATCATCGAATTCCATGAGTTTGTAATTCTCAATCTTTAAGGTCAATCTCTAGGATTGAGTAATATCAGTCTTAAAAGCTGATTTTTAATCTTTAAGGAGATTATCCTTTCTGGGGATCTGATTCATTAGTCTTATCCAGCTAATTTGCACGGTGCCTCCCCATTGTACGAGATAAATCCTTCTCATGGTTAGGATAAATCTGACCACTTGGCGACCCTGTTTAATGCTGAGGTCCGTGGATTTCCAGCTGATTTTAGTGATGACTTTTCTAGATTTTTCGTCAACCTACAGCTGGTCTGAACGACAACTTCATGACCTAAATCAAGAAGCGCGTGTCTTTTTCGGAAGACTTTACTTCCTTTTAATGATGGAATTGATTCATCGTGTAGATCCATCTCTTCTTTTCTTTCATTGGGTAAAACAGTTTAGTTTAGTCCAAAGCAAAAGTATTTTCAGTTATTTGTTACAAATATATGTGGCATATGTTTAAAATAACTTGGTAAATTTTCCCACACTTGGCTTTTTATTTTTCTTTTTATCGTCCTCTATTCCATTTTAAATGAATTTTAATATTTTAGTTTGTTTCTCAATTTATGTCCTTTCCGAGGTAACAATAATTTCGGTGTTAAAACCTAGTTTTATCGTTCATAAATATGTATAAACATGATTTTGAATTCATTTAATTGAAAATTTTGAAAAATTTTACTAGAATTGGGTAGTCAGTATATAAGACTAGGGCTGTTCTTTTTTATCAGAGAGCACTAGATTCTAATACAACTACTGCTTTACTAGTATTTTTAATGGTAACCAAGTGTATAAAGTAAAAATTTTAAAATCCGAAAGAATTTAACCCCTTCCCACACTTAAGATCTTGCAATGCCCTCATTTGCAAAAAAATCAGTAACAATTTAAATTATTGAGGGTGATTTGTGTGAAAATGATTAAATTTTTACCAAAGTTTCCAAATATATTGGCGTTTGTTTGCTGAATGATAAATGGTGCACGTCATTTGTTCATTCCGTCTTGTTATTTCACATACATTTTGCATCATTGTCGTCAAAATTACTTTCTTTTGCTGAACTTAATGCCAGTCTTTGAAAACGCGTTGTTTTACCCTGTTTTGTGCATAAAAGAGAATACATACAATACAAATATAATCATACATGCAATTTGAAATGGAACTTTGGCATCCCACTTTCAAACTATAAGAAAAATATTAGTACACAATAATAATAAGAATATCAAACATTACATAAACGTAATAAAATGTTAAGTGTTTAAAATAAAAATAAAATTACCAACTTATCTCTACTGATCAGGAGGTGGGTTAGGAGGAAAATTAGGATATGGATCCCAATTCATGTTCGCGTCCGGGTTCCATGGCTGATTATAGGTGAACTGGTATGCTGCGTCATAATCATATGAATCATAGGGTGGTCTCATTTCTGGCTGATGTGCGGGATAGTATGCGGGTCGGGTCGGATAATACATCTCGCCAGGCTGCAACTGGCTTATAATTTGGCGCTGATGATAATCCCATCGGCCATGCTCTCGTTGCCGGGAATGCTCGTAGTCATTCCGACGTTGCCATGCCTCGTACTGCATATGCCTATCATAGTTCGTCATGTATTCATCCTCCATACGAACGCCTAAATCAAGAGCAGTCTCCCGAACAACTCCTATAATGTTGTTCGCCTCTTCCATTTCATCATCCGAACCTCTTTCTACCTGTCGCTGAGGTCCCTCGTATCGATATACCCGACCACGTCTCATCAATAATACCCTTGCACCGTGATAAAGGTTTGAACTTATAGTTTCACCTCCGTCCTCTATTTCGTTCATTGGACCCCCTTGGTGCTTATCTACACCTAAATACTCTCCAATGAGAGTAATGAAAATACCACCACCTATAATACTCCCCGATTTCATCCCCGAAACTACATTAGCGAGATAATAACCAACACAATAGGGAATGTTAACGAAACTCCTCGGGTCTCTAATACACTTGAGGTAGAACAAATCGTTTACGGTCAATTTCTCCTTATTCCTACCCCTTTGTGTAATTGTGTTTGCTAAGAATCTATGAATCACCCGGAGTTCAGCTCTGTCTATATCTAAGTATGTATGATTTCCACTGGCGTGAAATTCATTAAAGTGGGACATACGCCTCCAGATGGCGTTAATATCAAATTCCCTATCTACCCTTTCTCCTTGGGCAATCAGGCTATTACAGTCGGGGCTCAAAAGTTCAGCAGGGGTGTAAATCTGTAAGGCCCTAGCTAAATCTATCATGGACATTCTGTACATTCGTCCACCTAACAGAAATCTAATAAAGCTTCTATCATCTATCCTCCTAACATCACTGTTTAACTTAATAGTACTAAGTAATTCTATACACCATTCCCTATATATGGTTCTACGAATGGAAAATAGACGCATCCAATCGTTAAACTGAGAATTACCATACCTTTGCACCAATAATTCCCGAATCGGTTCGGCAAGGTTAACTGTTTCCAAAGGTACCCAGTCAATTGCCCTTGGCATTTCAACAACCTTAAAGTAGAGAATGTGCATGTTCTTTTGATAATCTGGATACTCTATCCAACATCGATCAAATCTCAGATTTGGGTGTAACTGATCTTCATTAATGTCTAAACTCAGAATCCTTTGATGTGGAGCGAATTGACGAAACTGATTCATGAATAATTGATCTTGATCGTGATATGGAATATGTTGCTCCTCCTGTTCTTCTTCTTCTTGTTGCATATATTGTTCTTGTTCATGAAACATTTCCGGTTCGGGCTCTGGTTGTCTGGACGATGATGCTCCTGAACCTCCAGTATCGGCTCTCTGTAAAACACATTAAACACAAAAATTGTGCATCCAAATATGCATTAGTGTTAGCAAAATAATAACTTGAAACAATTATGATGACATGTTCAATTCATAACACATTTTATACACATTTTCTTAACAATAACAATTCTACACTTTTACATACGAAAATGTGTACAATGTTTTATCACATTTAAACTCTTAAACATGTCAACAATAATCATTATAGCAATTAAACACTTGTTACATGGCATTCAAATCAAACTAGTGCTCATTTTCATATTTTTGTCAAGTCTATACTTTGTCAAATAAACATATACGAAAAATGTACATCAAGTTCATAAGCATTTATCTCAAATAACATGCCAAAATAATCACTACTAGCAATGAAACAAGTTTCAAATGGCCTTTATATCAATTTATCCAAGTTCATGAATTTTTGGACTTAAAAAGTCCACTTTAATTCTCAAAAACATGTTTAGGCTCAAAGTTTGGATCAATTAACTACCTAGACATGTTACACTACTCAATTTAGCAACAATTCATGACAAAAATCGGCCATAACCTGTTTATATCAAAAAGCCCCAAATTGCTCAAGAACACAAACCCTAGATTCTTAAAAATTTGAAGTTTTTAGCTTCAATTCATGTTAAATAGCTTCTATCTAGGATATACATGCATAATATAACAACAATTTAGCTCTAATTACACCTAAATTTAACAAAATCAAAATATAAATTTTCTAGCTCAAGAACACAAAAATTCGAATTTAAAGAAATTAGGGGTGAAATCTTTACCTTTCTCCTGAAGGGTTGAGACTACTGAATCTAGGCATGATTATTGTGAAGTTTTGCAAGAATTTTGATGAAAAATGATGAATTTTTGAGAGGGTTTTGGAGATGGTTCGTGTATATGTGTGTGTGTTGTGAAAAAGAGCAGCTCGGCTGGAAATTTTGATCCTGTCCAGTTTTTTATGGCCATGCGACTCGCATGGATTTGTGCATACCCCCATGCGAGTCGCATGGGGTGAAAATCCAGGATTTAAATTTTTTTTTTTTTTTTTTTTTTTTTTTTTTTATAAAACCTTATACTTTTAAAACATAGAATTAATAAAATTTTAAAAATTTTGTTTCTTTTTAAGACGAGGTTGTTTCGGGACGATGCCCTAGTCCGTCCCTCGACAAAATTTTAAAATTTTGTCATTTTCAAGCGATTGTTTTAAAAGCTTAGATTTTTGGATTTTTTAATTTTTTTGGCATACTTTAAATCAAAAAGATTAAAAATAATGATAATAAAAGTTCTCGTCCCTCCCTCGGGTAAAGCAATTTCGGTTCAAAGACCTAGTCTTCAACTTACGATGAATTTTAAAAATCATATTCTTAACTTAATGAGATAAAGTAAATTTTTGTTTTTAAATTCACACAACTTAAATATAAAATTCAAAATTAATATTAAAAATTCACACCAAACTTAAAATTTGAAATGCATAAAATTAAAAATTCATATTTTTTAAAAATTAAAAATTCACACCAAACTTAATTTAAAAATTTATAAATCATATCAAACTTATATTAATTTTTTCAAATATTTACAATTTTAAAAATATTGTTTATATAAAGTTTACAATATTAATTTAAGGTTTAAATATTAATTTTAAAAACATGGTAAAATATAAAATTAAAAATCTTTTTGTCTTTTTATCCCACTTTAATCAATCAAATATTATCAAAAATATGCGCCCCTCTTTTCGGTAAAGTAATTTCGGTTCCAAGACCTAATTTAACTCATGACGAATTTTTGAAATATTTTGGGTTGATTGATTAAAGATATTTATACCTTAAGAATAAACGTTAAATTTTGCAGTGATGTAATAAATTTTTGAACGATATCAATAATTTCGGTCGCCAAACCTAATTTTATTTAATACCAATTTAATACTTTTTAGCGAACAAATTAGCATTTATTATCAAAAGGTTAAAAATAAAAATAAAAATAAAAACTGTACAGACATACCTGTGAAATAGATTTCTTAGTTATATGATCTATTATATTCATAAGATAGTCGGTTTAATTGATTTTCCATGGCTGCATAGGCGTAACCTCGAGCATTCATTGTCTTTTCTTCTAAACATATGAACGGTCCGTCTCTGCATAAAGTAACAAATTCGGTATTTGAATAGGTTTGATTATTTGAACATTTACCTCCATGTGACCATTTTCCGCATTTGTGACATCGTTCTAGGTGTCGTGCTCTTCTTTTCGCTGCGGATTTTGATTTTCCTTTACCAAATTGTAACTTATTATCTTCGCATCTGGATCCTTTTCTAACTCCGTCCATTCTTTCTCTGATTACTGATACTAATTCACTCGGTAGTATATCATTATTTCTTTTAGTGATCAAAGCGTGTAGCATTAGACCATGGTTTAGTTCACAGGCAGTCTTCATTTTGTAAAAACCTAAAAAAAATAAAAATTCAGAATGGGGGGAGAAGACTAGTTCTTTAGGGTCTGCTAGGGAAAGACCATACGTGTTCCATTTTCGAGAACTACACGAAAACAGACAATCTAACTCTAACAGAAATACATATTATCCTTTAAAGACTTGATTCTCCCCACACTTAGTTAGCTGTGGTGTCGAAATTGTGATTAACTTCGTTGTCGACTTCCATCGGACCATGTATGTAATGTTTAACTCTGTGACCATTAACTTTAAATTCAATCCCATTTGAATTTATTAATTCTATCGTTCCGTATGGGAAAACTCTTTTGACTATGAATGGTCCAGACCATCTTGATTTCAATTTTCCAGGAAATAGCTTGAATCGTGAATTGAAAAGAAGAACTCTGTCTCCTTCTTTGAATTCTTTTGAACTTCTGATTCTTTTATCATGCCATTTCTTCGTTCTTTCTTTATAGATTAACGAATTTTCGTATGCTTCATGTCTTAATTCTTCTAATTCGTTTAGTTGACTTAATCGTAGACGTCCAGCTTCATGTAAATCAAGATTACATGTCTTCAAAGCCCAAAATGCTTTGTGTTCAATTTCTACTGGAAGATGACATGCTTTTCCATAAACAAGTCTAAAAGGTGTAGTTCCAATTGGAGTTTTGTAGGCTGTTCTAAAAGCCCAGAGTGCATCCTCCAATTTAATGGACCATTCCTTCGGATTTGATCCTACGGTTTTCTCTAGAATACGTTTTAAAGCTCGGTTGGTATTTTCAACTTGTCCACTTGTTTGTGGATGATATGCGGTGGAGATTTTATGAGTTACTCCATATCTTTTAAGAACTTTCTCAAGTTGATTATTACAGAAATGAGTACCCCGATCACTTATTAAAGCTTTCGGTGTTCCAAACCTTGCAAAAAGACGTTTTAAAAAGTTAACTACAACTCGTGCATCGTTAGTTGGGAGAGCTTGTGCTTCCGCCCATTTAGATACATAATCAATGGCTACGAGTATATATAGATTATTATGAGATTTTGGAAATGGACCCATAAAGTCAATACCCCAAATGTCAAATACTTCACATACTTGGATGACATTTTGTGGCATTTCATCACGTTGACTTATTCTTCTGGCCCTTTGACATGCATCACAGGATTTGCAAAGAAGGTGTGCGTCTTTGTAAATTGTAGGCCAATAGAATCCAGCTTCATAAACTTTTCTTGCTGTTAGTTGAGGCCCATAATGCCCTCCTGTTGGTCCTGTGTGACAATGGTTTAAAATTTTACTAGCTTCATCTCCAAATACACATCGGCGTATTATTCCATCGGGACAACTTTTAAACAGATGTGGATCTTCCCAGAAATAGTGTTTTATATCACTGAAGAATTTCTTTCGTCTTTGGTACGATAATCCTTTTTCAAGGAATCCACAAACTAAGTAGTTTGCATAGTCTGCAAACCATGGGATTTCTTTATAATCTATCTTCAATAGATATTCATCAGGAAAGTTGTCTTGTATGGCCGATTCATTCAGAACTTCTAATTCGGGATTTTCAAGACGAGAAAGATGATCAGCGGCGAGATTTTCTGCTCCCTTTTTATCTCGGATTTCAATATCAAACTCTTGTAAGAGTAAGATCCAACGGATTAATCTTGGTTTAGCATCTTGTTTTGAAAATAGGTATCTAAGAGCAGAATGGTCGGTATAGACCACCGTTTTTGCTAGAACGAGATATGATCGAAATTTGTCAAAAGCAAAGACAATAGCAAGGAGTTCTTTTTCAGTAGTTGTATAGTTCGTTTGTGCTCCTTGTAATGTCTTACTAGCATAATATATAGGTTGAAATCGTTTTTCAATCCTTTGTCCTAAAACGGCTCCCATTGCAAAATCACTTGCATCGCACATTAGTTCAAATGGTAGATTCCAATTTGGTGTTATCATGATCGGCGCATTAGTGAGTTTTTCTTTAAGAATATTAAAAGATTTGATACACTCATCTGAAAAGATGAATGGCGCATCCTTTTCTAGGAGTTTATTCATAGGAGTGGCAATTTTTGAAAAATCTTTTATGAAACGTCGGTAAAAACCGGCATGCCCTAGAAAACTCCTAACTCCTCTAACATTTGTGGGATGTGGAAGTTTAGCAATTACATCTACTTTTGCTCTATCCACTTCAATTCCTTCTTTTGAAATTTTATGTCCAAGAACGATGCCTTCTTTAACCATGAAATGGCATTTCTCCCAATTAAGTACTAGATTTGATTTTTCGCATCTAATTAGCATTCGTTCCAGATTAACTAGACATGATTTAAATGTATCACCGAAGACTGAAAAGTCATCCATGAATACTTCCATGCATTCTTCTATCATGTCGTGAAAAATCGCCATCATACACCTTTGAAAGGTTGCAGGGGCGTTACAAAGTCCAAATGGCATGCGTTTGTAAGCAAAAGTACCATAAGGGCACGTGAATGTGGTTTTCTCTTGGTCCTCGGGTGCTATTGGAATTTGAAAATATCCGGAAAATCCATCTAGAAAACAATAGTAACTATTTCCGGCTAATCTTTCCAACATTTGATCTATGAAAGGTAAGGGAAAGTGATCTTTTCTGGTGGCGTCATTTAATTTTCTATAATCAATACATACACGCCATCCTGTTACAGTCCTAGTAGGAATAAGCTCATTTTTCTCATTTGTGATGACAGTCATGCCACCCTTCTTAGGCACGCATTGAACTGGGCTTACCCATGGACTATCAGAAATTGGATATATCAAACCTGCATCTAGCAGCTTAATAATCTCTTTTTTAACTACATCTTGCATATTAGGATTTAGTCTTCGTTGGCGTTGCACATACGTTTTATGACCTTCTTCCATAAGGATTTTATGTGTGCAATACGAAGGACTTATTCCTTTAATATCATGAATCTTCCATGCAATGGCTGGTTTATGAGCTTTCAACACAGAAATGAGTTGTGATTTCTCATTTTCAGTAAGAGAAGACGATATTATTACAGGTAATTCAGATTCACCATGTAAATAAGCGTATTCCAAATGGTTTGGAAGTGGCTTTAACTCTAATTTCGGAGGTTCTTCTATCGATGATTTATATCGATATCTGTCTTCTTCTTTTAGCATTTGAATTTCTTCTGTTGTTGGTTCATATCCATTAGCTATAAGTGTAGCTAACATTTCAGCTTCATCAATTGGTTCATTACCTTCTCCTAAAGAACATTCTCCCGTTCCTTGTAATTCTGGAAATTCTTCTAATAATTCTGCATGTGCATCTATAGTTTGAATATAATAACATGTATCATCTGCAGATTGTGGTTGTTGCATTGCTCTATCAACTGAAAAGGTAACACTCTCATCCTCTATACTTAGGGTCAGTTTCTTACCGAACACGTCTATCATTGCTTTAGCCGTGTTTAAGAATGGTCTTCCTAATATGAGAGGAACTTGAGAATCTTCTTCCATGTCCAAAACAACAAAATCTACTGGAAATACTAAAGTACCAACTTTAACTAGCATGTTCTCCATTATCCCTCTAGGATATTTTATTGATCTATCGGCTAGTTGTATGCTTATTCTGGTTGGTTTTAATTCTCCAAGGTCTAGTTTAGCGTATAGTGAATACGGCATTAGATTTATACTAGCACCTAAGTCTGCCAATGCTTCTATTGAACTAAGACTACCCAGAAAACATGGAATTGTGAAACTTCCTGGATCAGATAATTTTTCTGGTATCTTATTCAACAGCACTGCTGAACAATTAGCATTCATAGTAACAGCCGAGAGTTCTTCCATTTTCTTTCTATTCGTGATTAGATCTTTCAAGAATTTAGCATATCTTGGCATTCCTGAAATCACATCAATGAAAGGAAGATTTACATTTATCTGTTTAAACATATCCAAGAATTTGGATTGCTCGGCTTCAAGTTTTTCTTTCTTCATTTTACTCGGATAAGGAAGTGGTGGTTGGTATGGTTTAACATAAGGTTTATCCTTAACTGTGTTATCTTCATTAACCTTTTCAACTACCGGTTCTTGTTCCTTATCTTGATCAGGTTGTGGTTCTTGTGGAGTAGGAATAGTTTCATCAGAAGTTACAGGTATTTCAGGTGGTTTAAGTGTTGTACCACTTCTTGTGGTAATAGCTTTAGCTGTTTCATTCCGGGGGTTAGCATTTGTATCGCTTGGTAGACTTCCCGGTTTTCTTTCACCTATCAACCTTGCTAGGTTACTTACTTCTTGTTCCAGATTTTGAATAGAAGCTTGTTGATTTCTAAATGCTTGAGCATTTTGTTCATTAGTTTGTTTTTGAGATGTGAAAAACTGCGTTTGAGTTTCAACTAGCTTTGTCATCATATCTTCTAAATTCGGCTTTTTATCATCGGTTTGTTGTGGTGGTTTGTTTTGAAAATTCGGTCTTTGCTGATTGTAAGTATTATTGGATACTTGTTGATTGCTAGGACCTTGTTGGTTGTTGTATGGAATATTTCGGTTATAATTCTGGTTTTGATTGTAAATCGGTCTTGGCGGTTGATAATTATTCTGATAATTATTTCCAGGCCTTTGGTTTATGTATGAAATATTCTCTCTTTGTTCCATTGTTAATTCAATACTGAGACAATCTTTTGTCAAATGTGGTCCTCCACACTGCTCACAATTAATTCGTATTGAGTGTATATCCTTAGTCATCTTTTCCATTCGTCTCTCCACAGCATCTATCTTTGCGGAAATGGAATCTAAGTCATGGCTAGAATCGGCTCTAGCTGCTTTAGATGATCTAATGATATCTTTTTCTTGGTGCCACTCATGTGAGTGGGAAGCAGTATTATCAATAATTTTGTAAGCATCAGTTTCGGTTTTCTTCATAATAGAACCACCAGCTGCTATATCTATATCTTTCCTTGTAGTGATGTCGCATCCTTGGTAGAATATTTGTACTATTTGACAGGTGTCTAAACCATGTTGCGGACATCCTCTTAACAACTTCCCATATCTTGTCCACGCCTCATATAGAGTTTCATTTGGTTTCTGTGTGAACGTAACAATTTCTGCTTGAAGTCTTACGGCTTTAGATGCAGGAAAGAATTGTTTAAGAAATTTGTCAATTAAAACATCCCATGTATCGATCGCCCCTTCAGGTAACGATTCCAACCAATCTTTGGCTTCTCCCTTTAAAGTCCAGGGAAATAACATGAGATATATCTGTTCATCCTCCACTTCTCGTATTTTAAATAGTGTGCAGATCCTATTAAAGGTACGTAGATGTTCATTTGGATCTTCCTTCGGCGCACCACTAAATTGGCATTGATTAGTCACCATGTGTAAAATTTGTCCTTTGATTTCATAATTTGGCGCATTAATGTCTGGATGAGTAATTGCGTGACCTTGGCCAGTGCGTTTAGCTCTCATTCGGTCTTCCATACTTAAAGGTTCCAGATTCTCCATAATTGAATTTGTTGAATTGGTATCACTAGATGCTTCAGATTTAATGGTTCGTTCCTCAACAATCTCTGTTTGAATGATTGGTGGTTCCGGAGGAAAGTTTAATGGTTCAGGATCTATGAACCGTTCCTGAATATTTTCTGGATTCTCAATTGTGAGGTTGGGTTCAAAAAATGGATTATCGGAAATTTGAACTGAAGTACTTGGTCGACTGGATGACGATTCTAAAGAAAAATCAACGGCGGTTATATTTGTTAAACGATGTCTTGATCGAGTTACAGGTGGTGAACGTACAAAAGGTGATGAACGTCTTGCTCGGTGCATTCACAGAATATCCTATTAGTTTTTAAAAGGAAAGAAAAATTATAATAAGTTATCCAATCAATAGACTTTTCTGATTTTGCCCACGTTTCGAATAGCCAAAAGATGCAGCAGAGGGGCAGGATTCGTTTGGTCTCAATATAATTGAGGACTGTTTGGCTCCAATAACCCGGTCCACGTACAAATCCAACTATTACTACGAACCAGAAAATTTTGATGTCTATCAATTTAACCACTCAAAATAAATTTTCGTAATTTTAAGAAATTTAGATAAGAAGTAGAATAAAAATCTAAGTCCTAAAAACTAGAATGGCGAGAAATAAGAAAGACAAAGAGTTCGTCGCAAAAGGTCGAAAAAGAAAAATGTTTGAAAAATAAAAGGTGACGGAAAAATAAAAGAAACTTATAAAAACTTAAAAATACTTAACTAATTTAACCTTATTACTACAACTAACTTAAAATTATAATCGCAAATTGAAATTACTAATTGGAATGATAATTGATACATAGTAAAAGGTCTAAAAATATTAAAGCTTACAAGGAAAAACTAAATCCCAAATGAAAATAACTTAAAAAGAAACTAAAACTTAAAAAGGCGTCGCAAAATTCTAAAGCACCTAAATCTTAGTCTAAAGAAAAAGCACTTAAGGAATTCTACGGCAAAGCCTAAAAATCTAGGAGTAAAAATAACTATAGCAAAAACTAATTTTAAAATTAATTATGAGCTAAAAATACAAATATTACGCTACAACGATTAAAAAGGGACAAAATATTAAAAGAAATAAAAAGTGATAAAAAAAATACAATTTTTATTAAAATATTATTTTTATATTAATTATATTAAAGTATTAAGTGTTAAATATAATAAAACTAATTAAAAGTAATTAATTAAACTAAAAACTTAATTAATAATAATAAAATCAAATTAGGGTTTAATAATAATAATATATTATACTCCGTAATAAATGCGTTATTAGGGTTTGTTTGTGGCCCTGTCAGACCCCTCATGCGACTCGCATGGGGTTTAGTTGAATTATCATGCGACTCGCATGGTGTTCGGATCCAGGCCAAAAGTTGGGCTGCTACAGTACCTTGGCCCGATTACTTATTATTTTTTTTTTTTTTTTGTTTTTCTAAATAAATAAAATATTTTTAAAATAAAACTTATATTTTTATAAACTTAAAATAGAAATAAAGAAACTTATAAAACTTAAATATTTACAAAATCTTAAAAATACTAATATTTTTGTTTTTCTTTTTATATTTTTCGAATTTTTAAAAACGTATTTTTACAAAAACGACTTTTAATAAAAGTAACTAAAAATTTTTTTTATTTTTTTTATATTAGCGTTGCGCTTCCGGCTTTTAAGATAGTCCCCGGCAGCGGCGCCAAAAATATACTTGATGCGAAGCGAGGTGTATATAAAATAGTTATTATTTTACTAGGAAAACACTATTAAATACGATACAATTTTACACAAGATATTTATTTATTTATAGAATGGATATACTTAAACCTTGCTACAACACTTATAGGCAGTGTACCTAATCGTACAGTAGTGTAGTTTTTAGTAAGTCCGGTTTGTTCCACAGGGAAATCTTTAAACAAAGCTCAACGCTATATTAGTTTACTTTTATAAAAATACAAATATATATATAAGTAATATTATTATTATAAAGGGGGGTTTTTACCGTTTAATGACCGGTTTGTCGATTTTAAGACTTTAGTCGCAGTTAAAACCTAATGTAAAATATAAAATAAATACAAGACTTAAATTAAAGCGTAAAGTAAATAACGATAATGAAATTGCGAATAATAAAAGTGCGATAAAATAAACTTGCGATAATTAAAAAGTACGATAATTAAAAGTGCGATTAAATAACAATAAATAAAAGTGCGATAATTAGAAGTGCAATTAAATATAAAATAAAGGAAATTAAATATGAAATAAAAGAATTATGCTTATTTAAACTTCCGTAATCATGATGTTTGACGTGTTGATTTTAGTTTTATGCCCATGGGTTAATTGTCCTTTGTCCTGGATTATTCAATATGTCCGTCTGGTTTTTGTCCATAACAGTCCATCAGTCATAAATATAAATTGCAAGTGTCCTTGTCAAATTATTATTATACCCGAAGATAAATATTCCAACTAATTGGGGATTCGAATTGTAACAAGGTTTTAATACTTTGTTTAATGAATACACCAGGTTATCGACTGCGTGTAAACCAAGGTTTTACTACTTTGTTAACAATTACACCAATTACCCTTGAATGTAATTTCACCCCTGTTTTAATTATTCTAGTGGCTATTAATCCATTCCCGTGTCCGGTTAAATGAACGATTATTCGTACATATAAATACCCCGCCCATCGTGTCCGATCGAGTGTATATGGTAATTTATAGGGACGCCCAATTGTAAATCTTTATATTAACATTAACAAACTTTCATTTAGTTAAACAAATATAAAGCCCATTATTAGCCCATAGTCTAATTTCCACAAGTGTCGTTCTTTTATCCAAACCCCAATTATGGTACAAAGCCCAATTACCCAATTTTAGTAATTAGCCCAACATCATGATTACTTCGTTTTAAATAAGCATAATAATAACTTAGCTACGAGACATTAATGTAAAAAGGTTGAACATAACTTACAATGATTAAAAATAGCGTAGCGTTACACGGACAGAATTTCGACTTACACCCTTACAACATTCGCTAACATACCCTTATTATTAGAATTATAATTAAAATTAAAATATAAATTATAAATATAAATATATTTACGTATGAAGAGGAAGAGAAAAAAGATGTTCAAAACTCGGCAGAAAACTGGCTTTATATAGGACCTGACCAGCAATCTCACTCCATGCGACTCGCATGGATTTGTGCTTCTGGCCATGCGAGTCGCATGGCCACCCTGGATCCAGCCAAATGGATTTGTTTTCTTCTTGCCGACGTAATATAATAATAATAATATATATAATATATAATTATATATAATTATATATATATTATATTATATTCTTGTGCATAGTAGACTAGATATTTTTGGTCCGTTGCGTCGGGCGTTTCTTCTTGGCTCAGGTCCCGGTTCCGGATTTTCGGACGTCCTCGCGTATTATTTTAAATCGCGTACTTTGCGTCTTGTAACTTGTACTCTTGTCATTTTGAGACGTTCCTCATCAATATTTTGAACCTTTTTAATTGTATCTTGTACTTTTTAGCTCTTTGGACCTTTTTGTCTTCAATTTGTCGAATCTGCCTTTTGTCTTCACCTTTTATTATTTAAACGAATATCTCTTGTAAATAGAACAATTGCAACTAAAAGCTTGTCTTTCTTGAGGAATAATGCTATGAAATATATGTTCGTTTTTAGCATTATCAGTATTCAATACTTGTAAGGATGTATTTACACTCGTAATACATTATATGTAAATACATTTTAACATAAGTTAATTACGTCGTTTAAATAGTAATATATATATATATCGTTTGAAAACTCTTTAAATTAGTAGTATGAAAATATATATATAATACTTTGTTAATATACTTAATGAGATATTTAATTATCATATTTTCAAGTTAAATATATATAAATCCATATATATACACAATAATTAAACAATTAAACAATTAAATCAAGTTATGACGTTCGTGAATTGCCGGAATAAAAGGGTGACCAAAAGCTTGTGTAAAACTCTTTTCGGAGATTCAAGATTTATTAAAATTCATTGCTTATCAAGTCAGAATTATATAAAGATTAAGTTTAAATTTGGTCAGAAATTTCCGGGTCGTCACAAATTGTAAGCATTTTTGTTAAGTAGAAGTACTTTGATATGTGTCTTGAAGTCTTTCAAAAGTGTACTAATACATCTTAATATACTACATGTACATACATTTTAACTGAGTCGTTAAGTCATCGTGAGTCGTTACATGTAAGTGTTGTTTTGAAACATTTAAGTTAACGATCTCATTTAATGTTGTTAACCCAATGTTTATTATATCTAATGAAATGTTAAATTATTACATTATCATGATATTATGATGTATGAATATATCTTAATATGATATATATACATTAAAATGTCATTACAACGATAATCGTTACATATATGCCTCATTTTGCAATTCTTAAGTTAGTAGTCTTGTTTTACATATGTAGTTCATTATTAACATACTTAATGATATATATAATTATCATCTTATCATGTTAAATATAGTTAACAATATCTTAATATGATACATATGTATTTAGTAGGACGTTGTTATAACGATAATCGTTATATATATCGTTTCGAGTTTCTTAACTTAGCAGTCTCATTTTATGCATTAACTCTTTGTTAATATACTTTTTGAGATATTCACTTATCATAATATCATGTTAACTATATGTATATCCATATATATATTATCATGTAGTTTTTACAAATTTTTAACGTTCGTGAATCGCCGGTCAACTTGAGTGGTCAATTGTCTATATGAAACTCATTTCAAATAATCAAGTCTTAACAAGTTTGATTGCTTAACTTGTTGGAAATATTTAATCATGCAAAAATAGTTTTCATCTAATATATAATCATGGAAAAGTTCGGGTCACTACATTAACTCCTCAAGCAATGGTTCGACCGGCTCTAGACAATATCCATTTTTGATCTCCAAACAAAACATGTCACATTTCATCATTCAATTGCCCAACTGAGATTATCCTTTTCGTGAGATTGGGAATGAACCCCATGTTCCTCAAGATCCAAATATAATTGAAGTGTTTTATATCAAGGTCACAACTACCCACAATATCAAGTAATGTTTCGTCCGCAACTCAAACTCTATCGGAATACCACCTGAAATTAAACATATCGTTCAAGTACGTGGACGCATGATATGAGGAACCCGAATTTAAAGCCCAAAGATTTTCCAAGTAACTCCTTATGGAAAATCGATGCATCTTTAATCACCGTCGTTGTGTTGTCACCTGCCTTTAAACCCGAGAACTACGAAATAAAGTGACAGACTTGCTTCCAATAAACAACGTTTCTTACATGTGATGGATCTCTCTTATATCTTGTCGTGCTTGTAAATCTACCCCTGTGTCTGCTGGTTGTATTCCACATAGAACATGAATTTCCTATAGAATCTTTCCTCCCGATTCCTGCACTGAGAATTAAATCTCGGATCCCTTCAAAGGTAAACTTAGTGGTTCTGGATGAACCACTAACTGTTTTAACCATGCCACACCAAATCTCGAGCAACGAAGACAAAACAAAAAATTCTTCCAACCCATCTTCAAACCTAACCGGGTCAAAATCAGGTTAAACTCGTTAACAGGTTCTGTTGCCGAAGCTCCTTCCTTCATTCTTCCCGTTAAATAACTTACCAATCAAGAAGAATTTTTTTAAAGCTCATGGTTTCTCATACATGTTGGACAGTGCAGACAACACTCCTTCAGCCATGGTTTCACCCACGTTGTTGTCGGCGACATTCTTGGCCAGAGAAAGCCGAACTACACCGAGTGATTTTCTATCGAATAGATCACAATCCTCCTGCTTCATCTCTTCCAGTTATATACGAGTGATTGGCTGATATAAACCCTTTTGATACAGTATATCTTCGATCTGCATCTTCCAGAAGCCAAAATCTAACCCATCAAACTTATCTATCTTAATCGTGTTATTATTTGTCACTGTCCTAGTAACACTCACAACTCAAGTTTTGTACCACTTGTTAGGAATTTAGCGAGCCCTAACAAGAACTTGATAACCCTAGTTATCATACCCGCCACACGACATACAGATAATATAATCAAACATGCAAAGATAATTAATGAATAAAGAAATGGATGTAACACATGAATTTAACGTGGTTATGTCTAATCGTTTAATCTAACAATTAGTTTAGTCCACGACCAAATAGAGAGAGTTTTCTTATTGGTTTTTTTTGCAGGTGCTACACTGATACAACGAGATTTGGGTTACAATTTATTGGAAAAAACAAAATCATTTCCAAAACAGAAAAACTTGCTGGCTATGACACCACTTCGCGACCGCGATCAAGGCTTCGCGACCGCGAACTCAACCATAAATCCAAATTGTAAGATTATGGTCCGATTGCTTCTATTTAGATTTCCTTATTTCACCATTTATGCGACCGCGAGGATGAGCTTTCCGGTCGCGAAATTCACTCTAGCATCAGTTCTTGATTTTCTTCGTTTTTCATTTTGTTTAACATCTTCCACCCCAACAGCCAAGAGTCCCTTGCACAAAATGATGTAGGCGTAACGTAAACTTTAAAATACTATCCGAACTCCATGTGTAAATCCAAATTCAACGATGGAATGAGCATAATGTAAATTCAAAGAATTTACATACATGAACAACTTCTTCTATATTAGAGTTCAAACTTGTTCTGCTAATATATTTGGCTTTGTACAAATTAATGAGAAGAAGGTTTCAATATTAAGTCCTCTCCTAACCATATTATGAAAACTTGCATAACGCACCCATACCAATGGAAACGAAGATATAATTGTTCGAGACAAACTTGCTAGGAATAATAGAATGCTAAATAAATAATTCATAGACACGGTGATTAGCTTGGTTCGGCAAAACAAAACCCTGCCTATTTCCACCCTAAGAGTTCCCTTTATTTTTATAATGAAAAGATCATGGTACAAGAAATAGTACACTATGAGTTAAACCCAAATCGAAGTCCCTTAGATAAATTCCAAGTTTCTCGTATACTCTTTTACAATCTAATAAGAATAAAACCCTCGACCTCACAAAGAAAGGTTTCCGTTGATGTTACTAATCAAGTTCCTATCTACTTTCTGATTATACCCTCACAAATAAAACACTCTACGCTGATATTATGGAACAACAATGTTCTCAAATTTGTGATATGTGATCCTGTTGATACTTTCTCTTCTCTGCATGAGCGCTATTCATACATGTAGATATACATGCATATAATTGCTAGCATAACTCTAAGCCACACATTCATGTGAAAAAAGAAAAGAAACATACATTGCCTTCTTTGACTTTACTACACACATGAAACATTTTATTCCATATTTAGACAAACACTACTAATAAATAATCTTCAACACCTAGCATATAGACCATGTAAATAATGAGATGTTGATAGTGCTCCAAATGAACATATATTTTGTAGCAATATCCTCCCAATATGTAAATTATTTATTTGTAATTGTCCTATTTTAAGTTGTAATCGTTTATATTAAATAAGTGCGAAGACAAAAGGCGAAAATGACGATTTGAAGACGCAAACGTCCAAAAAACTCAAATGTACAAGATACAATCCAAGTGGTTCAACTTATTGATAAGAAACGTCTAAAAATGACAAAAGTACAAGTTGCGGAACGCAAAGTACAAGATGTTAAATTATACGAAAAGGCGTTCGAAAATCCGGAACCGGTACCCGAGCCAACTATCAACGCACGACGCAATAGACCAAAAATAACAAGTCTACTATGCACAAGAATATAATATATAAATAATTGTATTAATTATTTATATTTTATATTTATATATAAATTATGTCGACAAGCAAGGTTCCAAAATTTTGTGAGCTGGATTTTCAAACTCCACGACTCGCGGAGTTTGCAGGCTTAAAATGCAGCAACTCACGGAGCTGCAAAAATCAGAAATGCCTATAAAAGGTCATGCATTTTGCTGAGTTTAAATAACATAAAAAAATAATAATAATACTCTGTAATAAATAATAAATATATATATATATATATATATAGTATAGGGTAGTTTTATATTAGTTAGTTTGGGTTATGCAAAGGTTATTTTACGGGTTTTAAAGTCGAAGCTCTGTCCGTGTAACACTACGCGATAAATAATCAATGTAAGCTATATTTTCCTTTTTAAATTAATGTTTCGTAACTAAGTTATTGTTATGCTTATTTAAGCCGAAGTAATCATGATGTTGGGCTAAATATATTAAAATTGGGTAATTGGGCTTTGTACCATAATTGGAGTTTGGACAAAAGAACGACACTTGTGAAAATTAGACTATGGGCTATTAATGGGCTTTATATTTGTTTAACTAAATGATAGTTTGTTAATTTTAATATAAAGATTTACAATTGGACGTCCCTATAAATAACCATATACACTCGATCGGACACGATGGGCGGGATATTTATATGTACGAATAATCGTTCATTTAACCGGACACGGGAATGGATTAATAGTCTATGGAATTATTAAAACAGGGGTGAAATTATGTACAAGGACACTTGGCATAATTGATAACAAAGTATTAAAACCTTGGGTTACACGCAGTCGATATCCTGGTATAATTATTAAACAAAGTATTAAGACCTTGTTACAGTTTAAGTCCCCAATTAGTTGGAATATTTGACTTCGGGTATAAGGATAATTTGACGAGGACACTCGCACTTTATATTTATGACTGATGGACTGTTATGGACAAAAACCAGACGGGCATATTAAATAATCCAGGACAAAGAACAATTAACCCATGGGAATAAACTAAAATCAACACGTCAAACATCATGATTACGGAAGTTTAAATAAGCATAATATATTTTATTTCATATTTCCTAGTACTTTTATTTATTGTCATTTTAATTATTGTTATTTATTTTATATTGTTAGTTAAATATCGTCATTTACTTTACGCTTCGCTTAAAATATAAAATCGACAAACCGGTCATTAAACGGTAAAACCCCCTTTTATATATTATTAATATAATATATTTTGTACGAATATAATTGTTTAAAATATAGTGTGAAATAAGCCAGCTCCCTGTGGAACGAATCGGACTTACTAAAAACTATACTACTCTACGATTAGGTACACTGCCTATAGTGTTGTAGCAAGGTTTAGGTATATCCATCTGTAAATAAATATCTTGTGTAAAATTGTATCGTATTTAATAGTTTTTTCCTAGTAAAATATACACTATTTCATATACACCTCGCTACGACATCAAGTTTTTGGCGCCGCTGCAGGGGAACTCTGCGAAACGCTATATTTTTAATATATATTTGTATAAATATATTTTTAGAAAAATAATAAAAAAAAAAACGTTTTACATCCTCCACGACTCGCGGAGTTTTAAGGCACGTGGCACCGCGACTCGCGCAGCCACCCTGACACGTGTGTCCTGCAACCCTAATTCGCATTTATTACGGAGTAATTATTATTTATTATTTTTTATTTAACCCTATTTACTTAATTATTATAATATTTAGTTTTAGTTTTTAAATTAATTTGTATTTTGTATTTTAATTAGTTTTATTATAAATAAAAATTAATACTTTTATAAAATAATAAAGATAAAAATAATATTTTTATAAAAATTGTACTTTTTACAATTTTAAGTTTATTTTTATTTTTATTTTTGTTTATTTTTATTTGTTTTTAGCGTAATATTTGTATTTTTCGCTCGTATTTAGTTTTAAGACATACTTTTTGCCGTAGCTTATTTTTATTTCTAGATTTTTAGGCTTTGCTGTAAAATCCCTTAAGTGCTTTTTCTTTAGATTAAGATTTAGGTGCTTTAGAATTTTGCGACACTGTTTATAAATTTTAGTACCTTTTAAGTTACGACGCGCTACTTTCTTTTTATTTTTCAACCTTTTATTTTTCGACATTTTTCGACGCGCAATATTTTTCTTTCTTATTTCTCGACACGCTAGTTTTTAGGACTTAGAATTTTCTCTATTTCTTCTCTATAATTTCTTTAAAATTTCAACTAAAAATTATTTTAAGCGGTTAAATTGATAGACATCCAAATTTTTTGCTTCGTAGTAATAGTTGGATTTGTTAGTGGCTGAGTTGTAGCTTCCGATTTAAAGGGTTCTGGCTCCCTGCTGCATCTATTGGCTATTCGAAACGTGGGCAAAAGCAGAAAAGTCTATTAATTTGATAACTTATATAATTTTTTTTATTTTATTTTATAACTAATAGGATAATTAGTAAATGCACCACATTGTAGCTAAAATTTGGTAATAAACGCATTATGGAAAATCTCGAAAATATCTTAGAAACTCTTTACGACATACGAAATCAATACTCTCAACCGAGTGTTGATGACAATTCGTTCGGTCAATCTTGGATCACGAATGACGAAACAATAACTGGTTGTGAAATCTGTGGAGATTATCACTCAACATGGGAATGTTATTATTACGTTCCTATGGAAAATTACGCACCCACGGAACCCGAATGGAATGATTATGAAGAATACAATTCAAATTAGGATTATTCCCAAGAATATATCCAAACTCAACAACCAGTAGACGAGGAAAATTACGTGTCTGAAAATTTATTAGACAATATGAAAATCAAACTCGAAGAACTTGATGCTCAAAATGAACAAATGAGAGAGTTTGTAAACCGGCAAGCTGAAACTCTATCAGACTACACACCTGTTGATCTGAGGAGTATTGTGCAAGAAAATCTCATATCATCGAATTTTGATGAATCCGAGAGCTCCGAAATCACCAACTATCCCGATGATACTTTTTATTCAGCTTTACCAATTTCACAACATATCGACACATTAGCCTCTACCGACGAAATCATCGATCCATCAATGGATGAAGAAGAAGTAAGGGTGACAAATTGGTACTCTTGGGAAAACGATAACGTTGAAAATTTTACCCCCGAGATCAAAGTGGTGGGACCGATAAGTACCGTTAATGAAGAAGAATCTACTTCGATCCCGAAATTCACCATTCCACAACCTTCCAACCCAATATTCTCAATAGATGAGTCATCTATCGAAGATGAACTACGAGCTGTAATAGATAATGACACCTCGGATTTCACCCAATTGGGTAATAGAGGTGAAAACTTTGATCTCGAGAATAAAAGGAAGGAAACGTTAGAAATTGTCCACCCTATAATATGTATGTCGGTGTATATCGATCCATTTGACCAAGAACCAGAAAAGAGACATATCCATTTACTAAAAGCTACACTTAAAAAAGAATTAAGTAGTGATATTCGAGTGGGTCTAAACTTTAAACCCATTGATATATTTTATACCACCCGAGATGTAAATAAGTGGCTCACTATTTTAATTCGTGGAACTTATTCTACCGACTTCACATGTTGTAAGCTAAGTGTGGGGAAGTCTAACCCCACTTAACGTTAAATTAGGGGTTTGGGTTAGTGCATAACTCGTTAAATAAACATGCATAATAAGTAAGGGTAAAAGACGTATTTTCAAATATTAGATAACAGTTCAGAAAAGCAACCGTTTTTGAAGAAAAACATGTGTGATAAAACAAGAAGGAATGAACGATGAGGCGCGCCATCTATCATTCGATGAGCTTTGTAATTACAAACTGGGTATTTTTAATCACTTTTCTACACTTATCACCCTCGTGAATTTATAATTATAGTCTGATTTCATGCAAATGAGGGCATTGCATGATTTCAAGTGTGGCGAAGGGTTATAAATTCTCTCGGGTTTGCACTTGGTTTATTTTCTAAATTTTATGAAAATTTTAAAAAAATTTCAACTAAATGAATTCAAAATCATATTTATACATATTTATGAACGATGAAAACTAGGTGTTAATACCGAAATTATCGTTACCTCGGAAAGGACATAAATTGAGAAACAACTAAAATGATTGAATTTATTTATTAAGATATAAAAAGACGCATAAAAAAAGCCAAGTGTGGGGAGAAAGTACCAAGTTATTCAATTAAAAATTATCTATCACATATTTATGTAAAGTTATTGCAGGTGCTTTTGTTTTGGACTAAATTAACTGTTTTACCCGATTTATTGTAATACTTTTGAAAGAATAGATAGATCTACACGATGAATCAATTCCATCATTAAAAGGAAGTAAAGTCTTCCGAAAAAGACACGCGCTTCTTGATTTAGGTCAAGAAGTTGTCGTCCAGACCAGCTGTAGGTTGACGAAAAATCTTGAAAAGTCATCTCTAAAATCAGCAGGAAATCCACGGACCTCAGCATCAAACAGGGTCACCAAGTGGTCAGACTTATCCTAACCATGAGAGGATCTGTCTCGTAAAATGGGGAGGGTGCCGTGCAAATTAGCTTGATAAGACTAATGAATCAGACCCCCAGAAAGGATAATCTCCTTAAAGATTAAAAATCAGCTTTTAAGACTGATATTACTCAATCCTTGAGATTGACCTTAAAGATTGAGAATTACAAACTCATGGAATTCGATGATATCTAAACTCGAGCTTGAACGAGAAAATATTTTGATCAAAATTACAAACCGATTTGTTTTCTGAAAACCTATTTTCAATGCGTTCATTACCATTGAACGTAAAATCCTAGGAATTCACCTGGAATTCATTAGGTCACCTGAACCAAATCAGGTGTCAACCGTAAGAACGGTGGTTGCATAGCATAGTCGAAGACAGGACCTTGTGCCAAACCGGAAAATTATAAGGGTGAGCTTTACTATTGCTCCTACCAAGGATAGTAATTGCATCCGACACGTTATAGACCATAATTAAAAGCATGTCAGGGGATATTGCCTTAACAGTTGCTTGTTCAACGCTTTCCTTGACAACCGGACAGTAGTTTACCGAAAGGTAATATACGGGACAAGTAAACTGGACGTGTTGCTTTCCTAATACAAGGTTAGCAAGTGGGTAACACAAAACCGCAAGTGTTGAGCTAAAATTTTCAAATCTGAAAGCCACAAAACCCACAAAAATATTTTGCAACACCGGTGAAGGGTTATTCCGGAAAACTTATCTAGGGTAAAAGCTAGATTGAATTTACAAAAGATCAAATGTTTTCATAAAGATCCAATTTTCTTAAGGATCTAAATTTAAGTAGTCATGTGGGACTGTAAACCACACCGTTACTATCATTATTTATATCGCCGTATCAAAATCACTGATGTATAAAGTGTGAAGAATAAAGAAGTGATTCGTGTAATTTAATTTCAAGTTCTGTATTGCTTGAGGACAAGCAACGCTCAAGTGTGGGGTTATTTGATAGTGCTCCAAATGAACATATATTTTGTAGCAATATCCTCCCAATATGTAAATTATTTATTTGTAATTGTCCTATTTTAAGTTGTAATCGTTTATATTAAATAAGTGCGAAGACAAAAGGCGAAAACGATGATTTGAAGACGCAAACGTCCAAAAAGCTCAAATATACAAGATACAATCCAAGTGGTTCAACTTATTGATAAGAAACGTCTAAAAATGTCAAAAGTACAAGTTGCGGAACGCAAAGTACAAGATATTAAATTATACGAAAAGGCGTTCGAAAATCCGGAACCGGTACCCGAGCCAACTATCAACGCCCGATGCAATGGACCAAAAATTACAAGTCTACTATGCACAAGAATATAATATAATATATAAATAATTATATTAATTATTTATATTTTATATTTATATATAAATTATGTCGACAAGCAAGATTCCAAAATTTTGTGAGCTGGATTTTCAAACTCCACGACTCGCGGAGTTTGCAGGCTTAAAATGCTGCAACTCGCGGAGCTGTAAAAATCAGAAATGCCTATAAAAGGCCATGCATTCTGCCGAGTTTAAATAACATAAAAAAATAATAATAATACTCTGTAATAAATAATAAATAAATATATATAATATATATATATATATATATATATATATATATATATATATATATATATATATATATATATATATATATATATATATATATATATATATATATATATAGATATATATATATAGTATAGGGTAGTTTTATATTAGTTAGTTTGGGTTATGCAAAGGTTATTTTACTGGTTTTAAAGTCGAAGCTCTGTCCGTGTAACACTACGCGATAAATAATCAATGTAAGCTATGTTTTCCTTTTTAAATTAATGTTTCGTAACTAAGTTATTGTTATGCTTATTTAAGCCGAAGTAATCATGATGTTGGGCTAAAAATATTAAAATTGGGTAATTGGGCTTTGTACCATAATTAGAGTTTGGACAAAAGAACGACACTTGTGGAAATTAGACTATGGGCTATTAATGGGCTTTATATTTGTTTAACTAAATGATAGTTTGTTAATTTTAATATAAATATTTACAATTGGACGTCCCTATAAATAACCATATACACCCGATCAGACACGATGGGCGGGATATTTATATGTACGAATAATCGTTCATTTAACCGGACACGGGAATGGATTAATAGTCTATGGAATTATTAAAACAGGGGTGAAATTATGTACAAGGACACTTGGCATAATTGATAACAAAGTATTAAAACCTTGGGTTACACGCAGTCGATATCCTGGTGTAATTATTAAACAAAGTATTAAGACCTTGTTACAGTTTAAGTCCCCAATTAGTTGGAATATTTGACTTCGGGTATAAGGATAATTTGACGAGGACACTCGCACTTTATATTTATGACTGATGGACTGTTATGGACAAAACCAGACGGGCATATTAAATAATCCAGGACAAAGAACAATTAACCCATGGGAATAAACTAAAAATCAACACGTCAAATATCATGATTACGGAAGTTTAAATAAGCATAATATATTTTATTTCATATTTCCTCGTACTTTTATTTATTGTCATTTTAATTATTGTTATTTATTTTATATTGTTAGTTAAATATCGTCATTTACTTTACGCTTCGCTTAAAATATAAAATCGTCTAACCGGTCATTAAACGGTAAAACCCCCTTATATATTATTAATATAATATATTTTGTACGAATATAATTGTTTAAAATATAGTGTGAAATAAGCCAGCTCCCTGTGAAACGAACCGGACTTACTAAAAACTATACTACTCTATGATTAGGTACACTGCCTATAGTGTTGTAGCAAGGTTTAGGTATATCCATCTGTAAAATAAATATCTTGTGTAAAATTGTATCGTATTTAATAGTTTTTTCCTAGTAAAATATACACTATTTCATATACACCTCGCTACGACATCAGATGTAAAACTCATAAATGTGAGACATCAATTTGGACTACCATCCAACAAACCATAATGTTTTTTTTTTTGTTTTTTGTTTTTTTAATACAAAATAACAATTACTATTAAAATAATGTTGGTGCATGAATCCCCAGCCGTAAATTATCTCGACGTTTAATACATTTGGTTATGTAATAACTATTACATGTGACTATTGATTACGTTTGTGTATGTGTATGCTTTATTATTTAAATGATCAATATGTTAATAAACATACAAAGTCGACCGAGTGTGTCCACATACTCGACCGACTGTATATGACAGTCGACCGACTGAGAGACACACTCGACCGAGTGTGTCTGATACTGAGTATATATATGGGTTTGTTTCTCCTTTGTAGGGTTACACATTTCAAACCCCCTATCAACTGGTTATCCTCTATAGAGAACCCTAACACCACATACCACCGAAATACTTTGTTTAGGTGTCGATCTAATCTAGTTTTCACTCTAGGTTTGATCCAATCGATCCCGATACGACCCATATCTCAGTTTAACCCAATTCTAGTGTATTCCGCCTCTAGGATTTTTAGCAAGTGACCTAAGATCCTTAAATCTTCATCTACAAAGTGGTATCAGAGCTGGAGTCTCTGGTTTGCTTGATCTAAATCGTTTTTGGGTCAAAAAGTTGGTGTTTTTGGTGTTATTTGTGTTTTGAACGATTAATCCTTTTCCCTTACGTTATAGCTTGTGTTTTCTCTGTCAAAAGGTGTTTCTGGAGTCATTAGTGTTGTGTTCTACGTTTTGGTTTAGAGTTTTTCATCAAAAATCGATTGAAAAATCGATTTTAGTCTAGAAAACCCTAAAAGTCGACCTGTATCTGTCAAGAACACACTCGGTCGTGTGTGTCTTGACAATCGGCCGTGTGAGTCCCTCAATCGATCGAGCGAGATAGTTAGTCGACCGTGTGTGTATTACCAAACCCGTGTGAGATCATTATAGTCAGTCAGCAGTGTGAGTGTAGTCACTCGACCATTTGAGCAATACAATCGACCGTGAGATTGAGACAGTCGGCCGTGTGAGTTGTAATACCAAAGGCTTAGTGTGTAACGAAGTGCTGCAAAAAATTTTTCAGACAATCGATCGTGTGTCTTAGTCAATCGACCGTGTGTCTTAGTCAATCGACCGTGTGTCTCAGACAATTGACCGAGTGTCTTTTAACCCAGAAACTTAATTTACATTTAATTCTCCCATAATTAATTAAAATGTCGGACACTAATGAACAAGCGGCTAATGAACTCAGTTCTTTAGTGATTTCACCTGGACTTCAAAAATTAATACTTTCTGAGAATGAGTCTGGAACTTCCAATAAGGTTCCCAAGCTTGACAACCTAAAGGACTTTTTGGACTGGAAGGTGCATTTTATGATATATTTGAATGGTATAGATTCTAGACTATGGGAGTTAATTGAGACTGAATTTGCATGGCCAAATGGGGCAGACGATGAACCTAAAGAGACCGCTCAGTTCAATCTTGCTGAGCGTGAACAGTATAACTTGGAGTGTAAGTGTTACGATCAACTTACTCAGGCACTGTCTAAGGAGATCTTCTCACAGTTCAAGAACAGAAATAAGACCTCGTATACCCTTTGGCTTGAAATGTCCCGTTCTTATTGATTAAAAACGTTCCATATTAATTGATTTCGTTGCGAGGTTTTGACCTCTATATGAGACGTTTTTCAAAGACTGCATTCATTTTAAAACAAACCATAACCTTTATTTCATCAATAAAGGTTTAAAAAGCTTTACGTAGATTATCAAATAATGATAATCTAAAATATCCTGTTTACACGCGAGCATTACATAATGGTTTACAATACAAATATGTTACAACGAAATAAGTTTCTTGAATGCAGTTTTTACACAATATCATACAAGCATGGACTCCAAATATCTTCCTTATTTAAGTATGCGACAGCGAAAGCTCTTAATAATCACCTGAGAATAAACATGCTTAAAACATCAACAAAAATGTTGGTGAGTTATAGGTTTAACCTATATATTATCAAATCATAATAATAGACCACAAGATTTTATATTTCAATACACATCCCATACATAGAGATAAAAATCATTCATATGGTGAACACCTGGTAACCGACATTAACAAGATGCATATATATGAATATCCCCATCATTCCGGGACACCCTTCGGATATGATATAAATTTCGAAGTACTAAAGCATTCGGTACTTTGGATGGGGTTTGTTAGGCCCAATAGATCTATCTTTAGGATTCACGTTAATTAGGGTGTCTGTTCCCTAATTCTTAGATTACCAGACTTAATAAAAAGGGGCATATTCGATTTCGATAATTCAACCATAGAATGTAGTTTCACGTACTTGTGTCTATTTTGTAAATCATTTATAAAACCTGCATGTATTCTCATCCCAAAAATATTAGATTTTAAAAGTGGGACTATAACTCACTTTCACAGATTTTTACTTCGTCGGGAAGTAAGACTTGGCCACTGGTTGATTCACAAACCTATAACAATATATACATATATATCAAAGTATGTTCAAAATATATTTACAAAACTTTTAATACATTTTGATGTTTTAAGTTTATTAAGTCAGCTGTCCTCGTTAGTAACCTACAACTAGTTGTCCACAGTTAGATGTACAGAAATAAATCGATAAATATTATCTTGAATCAATCCACAACCCAGTGTATACATATCTCAGTATTGATCACAACTCAAACTATATATATATATTTTGGAATCAACCTCAACCCTGTATAGCTAACTCCAACATTCACATATAGAGTGTATATGGTTGTTCCGCAATATATATATATATATATATATATATATATATATATATATATATATATATATATATATATATATATATATATATATAGATGGGTCGACATGATAGGTCGAAACATTGAATACGTGTCTATGGTATCTCAAGATTACATAATATACAATATAAGTTGATTAGGTTATGGTTGGAATAGATTTATTACTAACTTTCGCGTAGGTAAAATGAGTAGTTTTTATCAATCTTGTTTTACTCGCCATTTCTTCGTTTCTAATCCGTTTTGAGTGATTCCAGTGGCCACGGTTTTGTATTGAACTTAACTTTATGAATCTAAACAGAAAAAGTATAAGTTTATAGTCGAAAATACAAGTTACAAGTCGTTTTTGAAAGAGGTAGTCATTTCCGTCGAAAGAACGACATCTTGATGACCATTTTGAAAAACATACTTTCACTTTGAGTTTAACCATGATTTTTGGATATAGTTTCATGTTCATAAGAAAAATCATTTTTCCAGAAGTATAGCTTTTAAATCAAAGTTCTTCTTAGCTTTTAATTATCCCAACCAAAACAGCCCCCGGTTTTACTACGACGGCGTATATCCAGTTTTATGGTGTTTATCGTGTTTTCGGGTTTTAAGTCATTAAGTTAGCATATCATATAGATATAGAACATGTGTTTAGTTGATTTTAATAATCTAGTTAGAAGGATTAACTTTATTTGCGAACAAGTTTAGAATTAACTAAACTATGTTCTAGTGATTACAAGTTAATAACGTTGAATAAGACAGCTTTTTATGTATGAATCGAATGATGTTATGAACATCATTACTACCTCAAGTTCCTTGGATAAACCTACTGGAAATGAAAAAAATGGATCTAGCTTCAAAGGATCCTTGGATGGCTTGAAAGTTCTTGAAGCAGAATCATGACATGAAAACAATTTCAAGTAATATTTCCACTCGAAATAAGATTGTTATAGTTATAGAAATTGAATTAAAGTTTGAATATGATTATTACCTTGTATTAGAAAGATAACCTACTGTAAGTAACAAAGGTTTCTTGATCTTGGATGATTACTTGGAATGGATTTAGAAAACTTGGAAGTAAACTTGCAATCTTGGAAGTATTCTTGATTTTATGAAACTAGAACTTTTGGAATTTATGAAGAACACTTAGAAGTTGAAGATAGAACTTGAGAGAGATCAATTAGATGAAGAAAATTGAAGAATGAAAGTGTTTGTAGGTGTTTTTGGTCGTTGGTGTATGGATTAGATATAAAGGATATGTAATTTTGTTTTCATGTAAATAAGTCATGAATGATTACTCATATTTTTGTAATTTTATGAGATATTTCATGCTAGTTGCCAAATGATGGTTCCCACATGTTTTAGGTGACTCACATGGGCTACTAAGAGCTTATCATTGGAGTGTATATACCAATAGTACATACATCTAAAAGCTGTGTATTGTACGAGTACGAATACGGGTGCATACGAGTAGAATTGTTGATGAAACTGAACGAGGATGTAATTGTAAGCATTTTTGTTAAGTAGAAGTATTTTGATAAGTGTCTTGAAGTCTTTCAAAAGTGTATGAATACATATTAAAACACTACATGTATATACATTTTAACTGAGTCGTTAAGTCATCGTTAGTCGTTACATGTAAGTGTTGTTTTGAAACCTTTAGGTTAACGATCTTGTTAAATGTTGTTAACCCAATGTTTATAATATCAAAAGAGATTTTAAATTATTATATTATCATGATATTATGATGTACGAATATCTCTTAATATGATATATATACATTAAATGTCGTTACAACGATAATCGTTACATATATGTCTCGTTTCAAAATCATTAAGTTAGTAGTCTTGTTTTTACATATGTAGTTCATTGTTAATATACTTAATGATATATTTACTTATCATAATATCATGTTAATTATATATATAACCATATATATGTCATCATATAGTTTTTACAAGTTTTAACGTTCGTGAATCACCGGTCAACTTGGGTGGTCAATTGTCTATATGAAACCTATTTCAATTAATCAAGTCTTAACAAGTTTGATTGCTTAACATGTTGGAAACAGTTAATCATGTAAATAACAATTTCATTTAATATATATAAACATGGAAAAGTTCGGGTCACTACAGTACCTACCCGTTAAATAAATTTCGTCCCGAAATTTTAAGAAGTTGGAGGTGTTGACGTATCTTCTGGAAATAAGTGCGGCTATTTCTTCTTTATTTGATCTTCTCGTTCCCAGGTGAACTCGGGTCCCCTACGAGCATTCCATCGAACCTTAACAATTGGTATCTTGTTTTGCTTAAGTCTTTTAACCTCACGATCCATTATTTCGACGGGTTCTTCGATAAATTGAAGTTTTTCGTTGATTTGGATTTCATCTAACGGAATAGTGAGATCTTCTTTAGCAAAACATTTCTTCAAATTCGAGACGTGGAAAGTGTTATGTACAGCCACGAGTTGTTGAGGTAACTCAAGTCGGTAAGCTACTGGTCCGACACGATCAATAATCTTGAATGGTCCAATATACCTTGGATTTAATTTCCCTCGTTTACCAAATCGAACAACACCTTTCCAAGGTGCAACTTTAAGCATGACCATCTCTCCAATTTCAAATTCTATATCTTTTCTTTTAATGTCAGTGTAGCTCTTTTGTCGACTTTGGGCAGTTTTCAACCGTTGTTGAATTTGGATGATCTTCTCGGTAGTTTCTTGTATTATCTCCGGACCCGTAATCTGTCTATCCCCCACTTCACTCCAACAAATCGGAGACCTGCACTTTCTACCATAAAGTGCTTCAAACGGCGCCATCTCAATGCTTGAATGGTAGCTGTTGTTGTAGGAAAATTCTGCTAACGGTAGATGTCGATCCCAACTGTTTCCAAAATCAATAACACATGCTCGTAGCATGTCTTCAAGCGTTTGTATCGTCCTTTCGCTCTGCCCATCAGTTTGTGGATGATAGGCAGTACTCATGTCTAGACGAGTTCCTAATGCTTGCAGTAATGTCTGCCAGAATCTTGAAATAAATCTGCCATCCCTATCAGAGATAATAGAGATTGGTATTCCATGTCTGGAGACGACTTCCTTCAAATACAGTCGTGCTAACTTCTCCATCTTGTCATCTTCTCTTGTTGGTAGGAAGTGTGCTGATTTGGTAAGACGATCAACTATTACCCAAATAGTATCAAAACCACTTGCAGTCCTTGGCAATTTAGTGATGAAATCCATGGTAGTGTTTTCCCATTTCCATTCCGGGATTTCGGGTTGTTGAAGTAGACCTGATGGTTTCTGATGCTCAGCTTTGACCTTAGAACACGTCAAACATTCTCCTACATATTTAGCAACATCAGCTTTCATACCCGGCCACCAAAAATGTTTCTTGAGATCCTTGTACATCTTCCCCGTTCCAGAATGTATTGAGTATCTGGTTTTATGAGCTTCTCTAAGTACCATTTCTCTCATATCTCCAAATTTTGATACCCAAATCCTTTCAACCCTATACCGGGTTTCGTCTTCCCGAATATTAAGATGCTTCTTCGATCCTTTGGGTATTTCATCCTTTAAATTTCCCTCTTTTAAAACTCCTTGTTGCGCCTCCTTTATTTGAGTAGTAAGGTTATTGTGAATCATTATATTCATAGATTTTACTCGAATGGGTTCTCTGTCCTTCTTGCTCAAGGTGTCGGCTACCACATTTGCCTTCCCCGGGTGGTAACGAATCTCAAAGTCGTAATCATTCAACAATTCAATCCACCTACGCTGCCTCATATTCAGTTGTTTCTGATTAAATATGTGTTGAATACTTTTGTGGTCGGTATATATAATACTTTTGACCCCATATAAGTAGTGCCTCCAAGTCTTTAATGCAAAAACAACCGCGCCTAATTCCAAATCATGCGTCGTATAATTTTGTTCGTGAATCTTCAATTGTCTAGACGCATAAGCAATCACCTTTGTTCGTTGCATTAATACACAACCGAGACCTTGCTTTGATGAGTCACAATAAATCACAAAATCATCATTCCCTTTAGGCAATGACAATATAGGTGCCGTAGTTAGCTTTTTCTTCAATAACTGGAACGCTTTCTCTTGTTCATCCTTCCATTCAAATTTCTTCCCTTTATGCGTTAATGCAGTCAAGGGTTTTGCTATTCTGGAAAAGTCTTGGATGAACCTTCTGTAGTAACCAGCTAGTCCTAAAAACTGGCGTATGTGTTTCGGAGTTTTCGGGGTTTCCCACTTTTCAACAGTTTCTATCTTTGCCGGATCCACCTTAATACCTTCTTTGTTCACTATGTGACCGAGGAATTGAACTTCTTCCAACCAAAATGCACACTTTGAAAACTTAGCGTACAATTCTTCCTTCCTCAATACTTCCAACACCTTTCTCAAATGTTCACCGTGCTCTTGGTCATTCTTTGAGTAAATAAGTATGTCATCAATGAAAACAATGACAAACTTGTCAAGGTATGGTCCACACACTCGGTTCATAAGGTCCATGAACACAGCTGGTGCATTAGTTAAACCAAACGGCATGACCATAAACTCGTAATGACCGTAACGTGTTCTGAAAGCAGTCTTTGGAATATCATCTTCTTTCACCCGCATTTGATGATACCCGGAACGTAAGTCAATCTTTGAATAAACAGACGAGCCTTGTAGTTGATCAAATAAGTTGTCGATTCTCGGCAGTGGGTAGCGGTTCTTGATGGTAAGTTTGTTCAACTCTCGGTAGTCGATACACAACCTGAATGTACCATCTTTCTTCTTGACAAACAAAACAGGAGCTCCCCACGGTGATGTGCTTGGTCGAATGAAACCACGCTCTAAAAGTTCTTGTAATTGGCTTTGCAGTTCTTTCATCTCGCTGGGTGCGAGTCTGTAAGGAGCACGAGCTATTGGTGCAGCTCCTGGTACAAGATCTATTTGAAATTCAACGGATCGATGTGGGGATAATCCCGGTAATTCTTTCGGAAATACATCGGGAAATTCTTTTGCGACGGGAACATCATTGATGCTCTTTTCTTCAGTTTGTACTTTCTCGACGTGTGTTAGAACATCATAGCAACCTTTTCTTATTAGTTTTTGTGCCTTCAAATTACTAATAAGATGTAGCTTCGTGTTGCCCTTTTCTCCGTACACCATTAAGGGTTTTCCTTTTTCTCGTATAATGCGAATTGCATTTTTGTAACAAACGATCTCTGCTTTCACTTCTTTCAACCAGTCCATACCGATTATCACATCAAAACTCCCTAACTCTACTGGTATCAAGTCAATCTTAAATGTTTCGCTAACCAGTTTAATTTCTCGATTCCGACATATATTATCTGCTGAAATTAATTTACCATTTGCTAATTCGAGTAAAAATTTACTATCCAAAGGTGTCAATGGGCAACTTAATTTAGCACAAAAATCTCTACTCATATAGCTTCTATCCGCACCTGAATCAAATAAAACGTAAGCAGATTTATTGTCAATAAGAAACGTACCCGTAACAAGCTCTGGGTCTTCCTGTGCCTCTGCCGCATTAATATTGAAAACTCTTCCGCGGACTTGTCCATTCGTGTTCTCCTGGTTCGGGCAATTTCTAATAATGTGGCCCGGTTTTCAACATTTATAACAAACTACATTGGCATAACTTGCTCCGACACTATTTGCTCCGCCATTACTCGTTCCGACACCATTTGTTCCTTTCGTTCTGTTAACCCCCGGTCCGTAGACCTCACACTTCGCCACGCTATGACCATTTCTTTTACACTTGTTGCAAAATTTGGTGCAGAACCCCGAGTGATACTTTTCACACCTTTGGCATAGCTGCTTCTGATTGTTGTTGTTGCGGTTATTATTGTTGTTGGGATGATTATTGTAGTTGCTGTTGTTGTTGTTGTTGTTGTTGTTGTTGTTGTTGTTGTTGTTGTTGTTGTTGTTGTTGTTGTTGTTGTTGGGCCGTTTGTTGTAGTTGCGATTGTTGGGATAGTTGTTGCGATTATTGTTGTAATTGCTGTTGTTGTTGTATTGGTGATTCTTATCACCGTTTTCCTCCCACTTTCTTTTGACTTGCTTCACATTGGCCTCTTCAGCAGTCTGTTCTTTAATTCTTTCTTCAATCTGGTTCACTAGTTTGTGAGCCATTCTACATGCCTGTTGTATGGAGGCAGGCTCATGTGAACTTATATCTTCTTGGATTCTTTCCGGTAATCCTTTCACAAACGCGTCGATCTTCTCTTCCTCATCTTCGAACGCTCCCGGACACAATAAGCACAATTATGTGAATCGTATTTCATACGTGGTAATATCAAATCCTTGGGTTCGTAACCCTCTAAGTTCTGTCTTGAGCTTATTGACCTCGGTTCTGGGACGGTACTTCTCTTTCATCAAGTGCTTGAATGCTAACCACGGTAGTGCGTAAGCATCATCTTGTCCCACTTGCTCTAGATAGGTATTCCACCATGTTAACGCAGAACCTGTGAAGGTATGCGTAGCATACTTCACTTTTTCCTCTTCAGTACACTTACTTATGGCAAACACCGATTCGACCTTCTCGGTCCACCATTTCACTCCGATCGGTCCTTTGGTTCCATCAAATTCTAAAGGTTTGCAAGCAGTGAATTCTTTGTAGGTGCATCCTACACGATTTCCTGTACTGCTAGATCCAAGGTTATTGTTGGTATGTAGCGCAGCCTGTACTGCGGCTATGTTTGAAGTAAGAAAGGCATGAAATTCCTCTTCACTCATATTCAAGGTGTGTCGAGTAGTCGGTGCCATTTCGTTCAAAATAGTCAAATGAAACGAGTTAATCATATAGAATGTCAAGAGTAGTCAATAGTATTTCGTACCGTAATATGAACTTATTTATAAAAGCTCTTTCTTCATTTTAGCGTTTTATACTCTTTAATTCGGGTAGTACCTACCCGTTAAGTTCATACTTAGTAGCTAACATACCATTTCAACTACTACAATTCTATATGAAAAACTAATCATAACAAAAACAAATATATATTTCATATTCAAACCTTTATACAATAACTTGCAAACTTACAATACCGCTATTTTACATATAGCATGAAATATAGCACATAAAACTTTGATACAAAGTAGTTGCGAAGATAATTCTAGTTAATAAATAAGGCGTTCAGCAAAGGCAACAAAGACACGTAATTCATACGTCCAGAAACAAGTCATGCATTCTGGTTTTACTAATACCACTTCCCATCCTTGGTCTTGCGGAACGTAACCATTGTGATCGATAGTATGACAACGTGTTGTAACGTCGTCAAAAGGGCTAAGGTTACGTAATGACCAACAGTCTCGTAATAACCTAAAAACCTCATTTCTTACCCCAATTACCGACTCCATCACTTGTGGGAACGTTTTGTTTAATAGTTGTAGCCCGATGTTCTTTTTCTCACTTTGGTGAGAAGCGAACATTACTAACCCATAAGCATAACATGCTTCTTTATGTTGCATGTTAGCCGCTTTTTCTAAATCATGAAGTCCTATATTCGGATACATTGAGTCAAAATAATTTCTTAACCCGTTGCGTAAAATAGCATTTGGGTTCCCCGCAATATATGCGTCAAAGTAAACACATCGTAACTTATGGGTTTCCCAATGTGATATCCCCCATCTTTCAAACGAAAGCCTTTTATAAAGCAAGGCATTCTTGGAACGTTCTTCGAATGTCTTACAAACTGATTTTGCCATAAATAGTTGTGCCGAGGAATTCTGACCGACTCTAGACAAGATTTCATCAATCATGTCTCCGGGTAAGTCTTCTAAAATATTGGGTTGTCTATCCATTTTGAGTTTTTATACTGTAAAATAGACAAGAGTTAGATTCATAAAAGATACTTATTAATACAAGAAATTTTTACATATATCGTAAAGCATAAGCACACTATATTACATATATTACACCACACAAATACAACTATCTTATTCCGACTCACTCGTTTCTTCTTTTTCGAACTTGGTTCTTTTTGCTAAGTTTTTAGGGATATATGATGTTCCCCTAATACGAGCCGTCGTTTTCCACATTGGTCTAGAAAAACCTGGTGGTTTAGAGGTTCCCGGGTTATTGTTACAACTTAAGAAATACGGGTGTTGACGATACATATAAAGTTCATCGGGGTTAGAATCAGATTTCTCAATTTTTATGCCCTTTCCCTTATTGTTCTCTTTTGCCTTTTTAAATTCAGTTGGGGTAATTTCTATAACATCATCGGAATCCTCGTCGGGATCCGATTCATCGGAGAATTGGTAATCCTCCCAATATTTTGCTTCCTTGGAGGAAACACCGTTGACCATAATTAACTTTGGTCGGTTGGTTGAGGATTTTCTTCTACTTAACCATTTTATTATTTCCCCCACTGGTTCTATTTCTTCTTCCGGTTCCGATTCTTCTTCCGGTTCTGATTCTTCTTCCGGTTCCAACTCTTCTTCCGGTTCCTCTTCGGGAACTTGTGAATCAGTCCACGAATCATTCCAATTTACATTTGACTCTTCATTATTATTAGGTGAGTCAATGGGACTTGTTCTAGAGGTAGACATCTATCACATAATATCAAACACGTTAAGAGATTAATATATCACATAATATTCACATGTTAAAAATATATAGTTTCCAACAAAATTTGTTAAGCAATCATTTTTCAAGTAAACACGGTCGAAGTCCAGACTCACTAATGCATTCTAACAAACTCGATAAGACACACTAATACAAAATTCTGGTTCTCTAAGACCAACGCTCTGATACCAACTGAAATGTCCCGTTCTTATTGATTAAAAACGTTCCATATTAATTGATTTCGTTGCGAGGTTTTGACCTCTATATGAGACGTTTTTCAAAGACTGCATTCATTTTAAAACAAACCATAACCTTTATTTCATCAATAAAGGTTTAAAAAGCTTTACGTAGATTATCAAATAATGATAATCTAAAATATCCTGTTTACACGCGACCAATACATAATGGTTTACAATACAAATATGTTACAACGAAATAAGTTTCTTGAATGCAGTTTTTACACAATATCATACAAGCATGGACTCCAAATCTCCTCCTTATTTAAGTATGCCACAGCGGAAGCTTTTAATAATCACCCGAGAATAAACATGCTTAAAACGTCAACAAAAATGTTGGTGAGTTATAGGTTTAACCTATATATTATCAAATCATAATAATAGACCACAAGATTTCATATTTCAATACACATCCCATACATAGAGATAAAAATCATTCATATGGTGAACACCTGGTAACCGACATTAACAAGATGCATATATATGAATATCCCCATCATTCCGGGACACCCTTCAGATATGATATAAATTTTGAAGTATTAAAGCATCCGGTACTTTGGATGGGGTTTGTTAGGCCCAATAAATCTATCTTTAGGATTCGCGTCAATTAGGGTGTCTGTTCCCTAATTCTTAGATTACCAGGCTTAATAAAAAGGGGCATATTCGATTTCAATAATTCAACCATAGAATATAGTTTCACGTACTTGTGTCTATTTTGTAAATCATTTATAAAACCTGCATGTATTCTCATCCCAAAAATATTAGATTTTAAAAGTGGGACTATAACTCACTTTCACAGATTTTTACTTCGTCGGGAAGTAAGACTTGGCCACTGGTTGATTCACAAACCTATAACAATATATACATATATATCAAAGTATGTTCAAAATATATTTACAAAACTTTTAATACATTTTGATTTTTTAAGTTTATTAAGTCAGCTGTCCTCGTTAGTAACCTACAACTAGTTGTCCACAGTTAGATGTACATAAATAAATCGATAAATATTATCTTGAATCAATCCACGACCCAGTGTATACGTATCTCAGTATTGATCACAACTCAAACTATATATATATTTTGGAATCAACCTCAACCCTGTATAGCTAACTCCAACATTCACATATAGAGTGTCTATGGTTGTTCCGCAATATATATATAGATGGGTCGACATGATAGGTCGAAACATTGTATACGTGTCTATGGTATCTCAAGATTACATAATATACAATATAAGTTGATTAGGTTATGGTTGGAATAGATTTATTACTAACTTTCACGTAGGTAAAATGAGTAGTTTTTATCAATCTTGTTTTACTCGCCATTTCTTCGTTTCTAATCCGTTTTGAGTGATTTCAGTGGCCACGGTTTCGTATTGAACTTAACTTTATGAATCTAAACAGAAAAAGTATAAGTTTATAGCCGGAAATAAAAGTTACAAGTTATTTTTGAAAGAGGTAGTCATTTCCGTCGAAAGAACGACATCTTGATGACCATTTTGAAAAACATACTTTCACTTTGAGTTTAACCATGATTTTTGGATATAGTTCCATGTTCATAAGAAAAATCATTTTTCCAGAATTATAGCTTTTAAATCAAAGTTCTTCTTAGCTTTTAATTATCCCAACCAAAACAGCCCCCGGTTTTACTACGACGGCGTATATCCAGTTTTATGGTGTTTATCGTGTTTCCGGGTTTTAAGTCATTAAGTTAGCATATCATATAGATATATAATATGTGTTTAGTTGATTTTAAAAGTCTAGTTAGAAGGATTTACTTTATTTGCGAACAAGTTTAGAATTAACTAAACTATGTTCTAGTGATTACAAGTTTATAACGTTGAATAAGACAGCTTTTTATGTATGAATCGAATGATGTTATGAACATCATTACTACCTCAAGTTCCTTGGATAAACCTACTTGAAATGAGAAAAATAGATCTAGCTTCAAAGGATCCTTGGATGGCTTGAAAGTTCTTGAAGCAGAATCATGACACGAAAACAATTTCAAGTAAGATTTCCACTCGAAATAAGATTGTTATAGTTATAGAAATTGAATTAAAGTTTGAATATGATTATCACCTTGTATTAGAAAGATAACCTACTGTAAGTAACAAAGGTTTCTTGATCTTGGATGATTACTTGGAATGGATTTAGAAAACTTGGAAGTAAACTTGCAATCTTGGAAGTATTCTTGATTTTATGAAACTAGAACTTTTGTAATTTATGAAGAACACTTAGAACTTGAAGATATAACTTGAGAGAGATCAATTAGATGAAGAAAATTGAAGAATTAAAGTGTTTGTAGGTGTTTTTGGTCGTTGGTGTATGGATTAGATATAAAGGATATGTAATTTTGTTTTCATGTAAATAAGTCATGAATGATTACTCATATTTTTGTAATTTTATGAGATATTTCATGCTAGTTGCCAAATGATGGTTCCCACATGTGTTAGGTGACTCACATGGACTGCTAAGAGCTGATCATTGGAGTGTATATACCAATAGTACATACATCTAAAAGCTGTGTATTGTACAAGTACGAATACGGGTGCATACGAGTAGAATTGTTGATGAAACTGAACGAGGATGTAATTGTAAGCATTTTTGTTAAGTAGAAGTATTTTGATAAGTGTATTGAAGTCTTTCAAAAGTGTATGAATACATATTAAAACACTACATGTATATACATTTTAACTGAGTCGTTAAGTCATCGTTAGTCGTTACATGTAAGTGTTGTTTTGAAACCTTTAGGTTAACGATCTTGTTAAATGTTGTTAACCCAATGTTTATAATATCAAAAGAGATTTTAAATTATTATATTATCATGATATTATGATGTACGAATATCTCTTAATATGATATATATACATTAAATGTCGTTACAACGATAATCGTTACATATATGTCTCGTTTCAAAATCGTTAAGTTAGTAGTCTTGTTTTTACATATGTAGTTCATTGTTAATATACTTAATGATATGTTTACTTATTATAATATCATGTTAACTATATATATAACCATATATATGTCATCATATAGTTTTTACAAGTTTTAACGTTCGTGAATCACTGGTCATCTTGGGTGGTCAATTGTCTATATGAAACCTATTTCAATTAATCAAGTCTTAACAAGTTTGATTGCTTAACATGTTGAAAACACTTAATCATGTAAATAACAATTTTATTTAATATATATAAACATGGAAAAGTTCGGGTCACTACATGGATTGCTCTTCAATCAGCCACAGAAGGAACAGCCACTTACCGTGCCACTAAGGGTAAGGTTCTCAAAGATGAATGGAGAGTGTTTGCTGCTCTTCTTTCTGAGTCTCTTGGAAAAACTTTGGAGAGATATCGTCTACTGGTTGCTAAAATGGCAGATTATGGAATTGATTTATCTGATGAGAAAGCAGTTAGAGTTTTGAAAGACGGTCTTCTTGAGAAATGGGACAATGAAATTGAAAAGATTCAGAATAGGTACCTTGCATCAGGTCGTACGTTAACTTTGACGACTTTTACTTCTAAGTTGATGGAAAAGGATATTCAGGTTGAGGCAAAGAGGAAGAGACTTGGTACTGTAGCTGGTTCGTCCATTATTGGGTCATCTTCGGGAAATCATGCTCCTTTGCAAACAGCTTACATTTCAACAAATGCATCACAGACCTCAGATCCAGCATCAGATTCTGGTTATTTCATTGCCAAATCTCAAGCACAGAAGTCAACTACTAAACTGATTGATTCCAGCGTTATGCAATAGACTCAATCACCAGTGATCAAGACAGAAAATATCAAGAAAAGGCCTCTAGAATTGATTAAGGAGGATATGGCTTTGGTTGCTGTTGTGGTTAACTCTTACAATGATATGATAAGTGGGCAGATAATTAATGGTCATCTGGAGAATGAGGAGAGACGTGCTAGAAAGTATTTGAAGAGAACAGGTCAGAGTACTTTGAGTTTAAACCACAATACTAAGTTTGGTTTTGATATGTCCAAAGTGAGATGCCATAATTGTGATGAGCTTGGTCATTTCAAGAGGACATGCACAAGACCACCTAAGCCTGGTTTTCATAATCCTTTTCATAATACTTCAATTGAGGTGACTCCTGGACATGCTGGTCCAACAGTGAACAAGGAAGCAACTTCTAGTGGTCAATCCAAAGCTTTGACTACTACTTATGCTGATGAAGTGTGTGATTGGTCGATCCCTATTGATGCTGAAAAGGCTAACGTGGTTTTTGTTAGTAAGAGTGAAGCTAAAATAGAAGAAGAAAGGGTTATCAGAAGAAATGCTGTGTGTATAGGTAAAGATGATCCAGCTTGCACATGCTATGTATGCAAATATAATGCACGAATGAAAAGGGTTGAAGCTGTAATGAAGATGTGTCTTAGAAAGAGGATTAGTGATAGGTTGTATGATAAGTTCCGCAAAGCCGAGGATCTGTCTGATCTTGAATTCACAACTGACTCTTCAGATGATGATGAATCCTCAGGAATGAGTTGTCATATGGGAACCTGGTTTAGAAAAGAACTTTCACATTTGATCAAGGGTGATGTTGAAGGTACTGACGGTGACAAGTTCAGATAATCCTGCTAAATTTGAGGGCAAAGAAGGTTATGATGCTGATTATTCAGATAGTACAAGTTCAGAGTCAAAATCAAAATCAGATACAGATTCGCAGGACGGTAGAAAAGATTATGCGTTCATGGCTAACACATCCAGCAATGACAAGGTATGTAATGATTCAGATTCTTTTTGTTTAAAATGCACTGACCTTGAACAGGAAATAGCTAGACTTAAATGTGTGGCCTCTAAGCTTAATGATATACCCACTACTTGTGAACTTGTTCGAAACTTAGACTTGAACTTAAGAACTTGAGTCTAGAAAATCAGACACATAGGAAGAACTATGACGATGCTCTTTTCTACCTAAATAAGCAGAAAGAGTATGTTGATGTTATTAAGTCCTTAGAGAATCAGGTAGGTCATTTAAAATCAACTATTGTAGATGATGAGAAAGTGATTCACCTGTATTTGAGCCAGATAGAAGCACTTAAGGCTGAAAAAGATTCATACAAATTAAAATATAAGTTAGAAAAGGCTAGGATCGATAACTGGCAGAGAATGTCATACGTGACATAAACTTTGAAACATCCTAAAAACCAAGGGATAGGCTATAATCAGGTTGCACCACCGCTTTTGGGAGAGTTTGCAAATAAACCTGTTGAGAAAAGTAGGGATTCGATTGTAGAACTGAAGTATGGTAAGCCTGAGAAAAATCCTAATGAGTGTAAAAGTGAGAATGGTGATGGTAAGAAGCCATTAGATGTTGTTTATGAGACGGAGTCCGACACTGATGTCGACACCGAAAAAGACGGGAAACCTTTTGTAGCTGTGACTAAGCCCATTACTATTTTTTAGAATCCAAAGGATGAGGCAAATAGGCGTGAGAATCAGAAGTCTGAGAAAAGGAGTGTTAGAGAAACGAAACAATCTAGGAAGAAAAACACTCAGCTCACTCCTGTTAAGTTTGTTAAGAATAGTAGTACTGTGAATTCTCAGGTAGTTGATTCCAAAGTTGAACTTCCACCAAAAGGTGAGAGTTCAAATTCAGGAAGCGTGACGAAATATATTCCGCCTAATCATCGACAAACTGTTAAACAGTAAGTCACGTCACCTACTCCAGCTAGGCAATAGAATACACCTCCGAGGAGACAGTTTTCCACTTCTAGGCGTCAAGTGTTTAATGCTAATGGTTTTGATAATGTTAACTGTTTCAATTGTGTGATGTTGGGACATAGGACTATGAATTACAAACCCATTCGACAGACACCACATAAGAAGATTGATCTCAGTCCCAAACGTACTTTCGTTAGTAGATCATCTTCACCTGTGTTTAAACCTACTTCTGTGAAATCAAATGAAACAAAAGTTTTCCAAACAAATGACTATTACAGGAAACCATTACCAAAAAAATGTTGTTTGGAAACATAAATAAGAAGTGAAAGGTGTCCAAAATTCTGAAGGTCCTTCCAGATCTAAGGGACAATGGGTGGAATTGCCAGTGGTTGGCATTGATGGGAAACCCACTGCCATTCGGGCATGGGTGGCCCTTTCTAACTAATCTCCTTATTTTTATGTGCAGGCCGCCTACAATCCTCGCTGCATTACATGGATTGTTGATAGTAGGGCATCCAGGAACATGACAGGGAACTTGTCCTTACTTTCTAATGTGAAAACGGTGGATGGAGGACTAGTTTCTTTTGCAGGTAGTGAAGGAGGTTTTATTACTGCGCAAGGGGTGATTGCTAACGAGAATGTCAGCTTTGATAAAGTCAATTTTGTGGAGCAAATGTCAAACAATTTGATTTCAGTATCACAGGTTGCTGACAAAAAGTATACGGTTGCTTTTGATGATAAATTGTGTTATATCTTGAGAAAAGAATTCGTACTTCCGGAAGACATGATTTTTATGACTGCTCCAAGGTGTAAGGATCTCTATATTCTTGATATGCGAAAGGCTCATGTTAAAGCAGCTACAGGCCATCTGGCTTTTGTTTCGAAGGCTACTGAACAGGAGTCCATTATATGGCACAAGCGTATGGGTCATCTGAGTATAAGGAAGATGAATAATCTAGTTCACAATGGACTAGTTGATGGTGTTAATCTTAAGAGTTTTTGAAATGTCCCGTTCATATTGACTATGAACGTTCCATATTAATTGATTTCGTTGCGAGGTTTTGGCCTCCATATGAGACGTTTTTCAAAGACTGCATTCGTTTTTAAAAACAAACCATAACATTTATTTTATTGACAAGGTTAAAAAGTCACCACCAAGATTATCCAGAAATGATAATCTAAAAATATCACACTTACACACTACCAATACATATTGGTTTACAATATTAATATGTTACAACAAAGTAAATCTCGAATGCAGTTTTAAACAATATTATACAAGCATGCTGACAACAAATCTTGTCCATATATTAGCATGCAACAGCGGAATCTCTTAATAATCACCTGAGAATAAACATGCTTTAAACGTCAACAAAAATGTTGGTGAGTTATAGGTTTAACCTATATATTTATCAAATCGTAATAATAGACCACAAGATTTCATATTTCAATATACATCCCATACATAGAGATAAAAATCATTCATATGGTGAACACCTGGTAACCGACCTTAACAAGATGCATATAGAATATCCCCTATCATTCCGGGACTCCCTTCAGACATGATGAATTTGAAGTACTAAAGCATCTGGTACTTTGGATGGGGTTTGTTGAACCCAATAGATCTATCTTTAGGATTCGCGTCAATTAGGGTGTCTGTTCCCTAATTCTTAGATTACCAGACTAAAAAGGGACATATTCAGTTTAATAATTCAACCATAGAATGTAGTTTCACGTACTTGTGTCTATTCTGTAAAACATTTATAAAACTGCATGTATTCTCATCCCAAAAATGTTAGATTTAAAAAGTGGGACTATAACTCACTTTCACAGATTTTTACTTCATTAGGAAGTAAGACTTGGCCAATGGTCGATTCACGAACCTATAACAAATATTTACATATATATCAAAGTATGTTCAAAATATATTTACAACATTTTTAATACATTTTAATGTTTTAAGTTTATTAAGTCAGCTGTCCTCGTTAGTAACCTATAACTAGTTGTCCATAGTTAGAAGTACAAAAATAAATTGATATATATTATCTTGACTCAATCCACGACCCAGTGTATACACGGCTCAGGCTAGATCACAACTCAAAGTATATATATTTTTGGAATCAACCTCAACCCTGTATAGCTAACTCAAACATTACTGCATATAGAGTGTCTATGGTTGTTCCAAATAATATATATAGATGGGTCGATATGATATGTCAAAACATTTGCATACGTGTCTATGGTATCCTAAGATTACATAATATATTAGAATACATGTATAATACAATATAAGTTAGCTAGGATATGATTAATATAGATTTGTAACCAATTTTCACGTAGCTACAACAAGAAAAATTATCCAATCTTGTTTTACCCATAACTTCTTCGTTTTAAATCCGTTTTGAGTGATTCAAGTTGCTATGGTTTCACATTGAACTTAAGTTTATGAATCTAAATAGAAAAATTATAAGTTAATAGTCGGAAATACAAGTTACAAGTCGTTTTTGTAGAGGTAGTCATTTCAGTCGAAAGAACGACGTCTAGATGACCATTTTGGAAAACATACTTCCACTTTGAGTTTAACCATGATTTTTGGATATAGTTTCATGTTCATAAGAAAAATCATTTTCTCGGAAGAACAACTTTTATATCAAAGTTTATCATAGTTTTTAATTAACTAACCCAAAACAGCCCGCGGTGTTACTACGACGACGTATATCCGGTTTTACAGTGTTTTTCGTGTTTTTCGGTTTTAAATCATTAAGTTAGCATATCATATAGATATAGAACATGTGTTTAGTTGATTTTAAAAGTCAAGTTAGAAGGATTAACCTTTATTTGTGAACAAGTTTAGAATTAACTAAACTATGTTCTAGTGATTACAAGTTTAAACCTTTGAATAAGGTAGTTTTATATATATGAATCGAAAGATGTTATGAACATCATTACTACCTCGGGTTTTGTGGATAAACCTACTGGAAATGAGAAAAATAGATCTAGCTTCAAAGGATCCTTGGATGGCTTGAAAGTTCTTGAAGCAAAATCATGACACGAAAACAAGTTCAAGTAAGATTTCCACTCAAAATAAGATTGTTATAGTTATAGAAATTGAATCAAAATTTGAATATGAGTACTACCTTGTATTAGAGAGATATGTTACTGTAAATAAAAAAGATTTCTTGAGGTTGGATGATCACTTGAAATGGATTTGCAAGATTGAAAGTAAGCTAACAAACTTGGAAGTGTTGTTGGTGTGTTCTAGAGTAGTTGTTTTGTATCTTGTTTTATGTATGGATTTATGAACTAGATTGAGCTAGATTTTGATGAAGATGATGAAGAACACTTAGAACAAAGGAAGAACACTTGAGAGAGAGAGAGTAATTTGATGCAAGAAAATTGAAATGGAAATGTGTTTGTGGTTCCTCTAGTTCACGTGAAATGAGGGGTTCCATATAGGCTCCATTAGTTTGTAATTTTGTGAGATATTTCATGCTAGATGTTAAATGATGGTTCCCACATGGTTAGGTGACTCACATGGGCTGCTAAGAGCTGATAATTGGAGTGTATATACCAATAGTAGATACATTTAGAAGCTGTGTATTGTACGAGTACAAATACGAGTGCATACGAGTAGAATTGTTGATGAAAATGAATGAGGATGTAATCATAAGCATTTTTGTTAAGTAGAAGTATTTTGATAAGTGTCGTGAAGTCTTTCAAAAGTGTATGAATACATATTAAAACACTACATGTATATACATTTTAACTGAGTCGTTAAGTCATCGTTAGTCGTTACATGTAAATGTTGATTTGAAACCTTTAAGTTAACGATCTTGTTAAATGTTGTTAACCCAATGTTTATTATATCTTATGAGATGTTAAATTATTATATTATCATGATATTATGATATATTAATATATCTTAATATGATATATATACATTTAAATATCGTTACAACGATAATCGTTACATATATGTCTCGTTTCAAAATCCTTAAGTTAGTAGTCTTGTTTTTACATATGTAGTTCATTGTTAACATACTTAATGATATGTTTACTTATCATTTATCATGGTTATATATAGTGTAACAATATCTTAAAATGATTCATATGAAATTAGTAAGACATTGTTATAACGATAATCGTTATATATACCGTTTTCAAGTTTCTTAATTCAATAGTCTCATTTTTACGTATATAACTCATTGTTAAAATACCTAATGTGGTACATACTTATCATAATATCATGTTAACTATATATATATATATATATATAGCCATACATATGTCATCATATATTTTTTACAAGTGTTAACGTTCGTGAATCACCGGTCAACTTGGGTGGTCAATTGTCTCTATAAAACCTATTTCAATTAATCAAGTCATAACAAGCTTGATTGCTTAACATGTTGGAAACACTTAATCATGTAAAAATCAATTTCATTTAATATATATAAATATGGAAAAGTTCGGGTCACTACAGTACCTACCCGTTAAATAAATTTCGTCCCGAAATTTTAAGCAGTTGGAGGTGTTGTCGTATCTTCTGGAAATAAGTGTGGGTATTTCTTCTTCATCTGATCTTCTCGTTCCCAGGTGAACTCAGGTCCTCTATGAGCATTCCATCAAACCTTAACAATTGGTATTTTATTTTGCTTAAGTCTTTTAACCTCACGATCCATTATTTCGACGGGTTCTTCGATGAATTGAAGTTTTTCGTTGATTTGGATTTTGTCTAACGGAATAGTGAGGTCTTATTTAACAAAACATTTCTTCAAATTCGAGACGTGGAAAGTGTTATGTACAGTCGCGATTTGTTGAGGTAACTCAAGTAGGTAAGCTACTGGTCCGACACGAACAATAATCTTGAATGGTCCAATATACCTTGGATTTAATTTCCCTCGTTTACCAAATCGAACAACGCCTTTCCAAGGTGCAACTTTAAGCATGACCATCTCTCCAATTTCAAATTCTATATCTTTTCTTTTAATGTTAGCGTAGCTCTTTTGTCGACTTTGGGCGGTTTTCAACCGTTGTTGAATTTGGATGATCTTCTCGGTAGTTTCTTGTATTATCTCCGGACCCGTAATCTGTCTATCCCCCACTTCACTCCAAAAAATCGGAGACCTGCACTTTCTACCATAAAGTGCTTTAAACGGCGCCATCTCAATGCTTGAATGGTAGCTGTTGTTGTAGGAAAATTCTGCTAACGGAAAGTGTCGATCCCAACTGTTTCCGAAATCAATAACACATGCTCGTAGCATGTTTTCAAGCGTTTGTATCATCCTTTCGCTCTACCCATCAGTTTATGGATGATAGGCATTACTCTTGTCTAGACAAGTTCCTAATGCTTGCTGTAATGTCTACCAGAATCTTGAAATAAATCTGCCATCCCTATCAGAGATAATAGAGATTGGTATTCCATGTCTGGAGACAACTTCCTTCAAATACAGTCATGCTAACTTCTCCATCTTGTCATCTTCTCTTATTGGCAGGAAGTGCGCTGATTTGGTAAGACGGTCAACTATTACCCAAATAGTATCAAAACCACTTGTAGTCCTTGGCAATTTAGTGATGAAATCTATGGTAATATTTTCCCATTTCCATTCCGGGATTTCAGGTTATTGAAGTAGACTTGATGGTTTCTGATGCTCCGCTTTGACCTTAAAACACGTCAAACATTCTCCTACGTATTTAGCAACATCGGCTTTCATACCCGGCCACCAAAAATGTTTCTTGAGATCCTTGTACATCTTCCCCGTTCCAGGATGTATTGAGTATCTGGTTTTATGAGCTTCTCTAAGTACCATTTCTCTCATATCTCCAAATTTTGGTACCCAAATCTTTTCAGCCCTATACCGGGTTCCGTCTTCCCGAATATTAAGATGCTTCTCCGATCCTTTGGGTATTTCATCCTTTAAATTTCCCTCTTTTAAAACTCCTTGTTGCGCCTCCTTTATTTGAGTAGTAAGGTTAGTGTGAATCATTATATTCATAGCATTTACTCGAATGGGTTCTATGTCCTTTCTGCTCAAGGCATCGGCTACCACATTTGCCTTCCCCGGGTGGTAACGAATCTCAAAGTCGTAATCATTCAACAATTCAATCCATCTGCACTGCCTCATGTTCAGTTGTTTCTGATTAAATATGTGTTGAAGACTTTTGTGATCGGTATATATAATACTTTTAACCCCATATAAGTAGTGCCTCCAAGTCTTTAATGCAAAAACAACCACACCTAATTTCAAATCATGCGTTGTATAATTCTTCTCGTGAATCTTCAATTGTCTAGATGCATAAGCAATTACTTTCGTTCGTTGCATTAATACACAACCGAGACCTTGCTTTGAGACGTCACAATATATCACAAAATCATCATTCCCTTCAGGTAATGACAATATAGGTGCCGTAGTTAACTTTTTCTTTAACAATTGAAACGCTTTCTCTTGTTCATCTTTCCATTCAAATTTCTTCCCTTAATACTTTAATGCAGTCAAGGGTTTTGCTATTCTGGAAAAGTCTTGGATGAACCTTCTGTAGTGACCAGCTAGTCCTAAAAATTGGCGTATATGCTTCGGAGTTTTTGGGGTTTCCCACTTTTCAACGGTTTCAATCTTTACTGGATCCACCTGAATACCTTCTTTGTTCACTATGTGACCGAGGAATTGAACTTCTTCCAATCAAAATGCACACTTTGAAACTTAGTGTACAGTTTTTCTTTCCTTAACAACTCTAGCACTTTTCTCAAATGTTCTTCGTGCTCTTGGTCATTCTTTGAGTAAATAAGTATGTCATCGATGAAAAAAATAACAAACTTGTTAAGGTATGGTCCACACACTCGGTTCATGAGGTCCATGAACACAGCTGGTGCGTTAGTCAACCCAAACGGCATAACCATAAACTCATAATGACCGTAACGTGTCCTAAAAGCAGTCTTTGGAATATCATCCTCCTTCACCCGCATTTGATGATACCCAGAACATAAATCAATCTTCGAATAAACCGACGAGCCATGTAGTTGATCAAATAAGTCTTCGATTCTCGGTAGTGGGTAGCGGTTCTTGATGGTAAGTTTGTTCAACTCTCGGTAGTCGATACACAACCTAAATGTACCATCCTTCTTCTTGACAAATAAAACAGGAGCTCCCCACGGTGATGTGCTTGGTCGAATGAAACCACGCTCTAAAAGTTCCTGTAACTGACTTTGTAATTCTTTCATTTCGCTGGGTGCGAGTTTGTATGGAGCACGAGCTATTGGTGTAGCTCCTGGTACAAGGTCTATTTGAAATTCAACGGATCGATGTGGGGGTAATCCCGGTAATTCTTTCGGAAATACGTCGGGAAATTCTTTTGCGACGGGAACATCACTGATGTTCTTTTCTTCAGGTTTAACTTCCTCGATGTGTGCTAGAATGACGTAACAACCTTTTCTTATTAGTTTTTGTGCCTTCAAACTACTAATAAGATTTAATTTCGCGTTGTTCTTTTCTCCGTACACCATTAAAGGTTTTCCTTTTTCACGCATAATGCGAATCGCATTTTTGTAACAAATGACCTCTGCTCTCACCTTTTTCAACCAGTCCATTCCAATTATTACATCAAAACTCCCTAACTCGATTGGTATTAAATCAATTTTAAACGTTTCATCCCCCAGTTTAATTTCTCTCTCCCGACATATATTATCTGCTGAAATTAATTTAACGTTTGCTAATTCGAGTAAAAATTTACTATCCAAAGGTGTCAATGGGCAACTTAATTTAGCACAAAAATCTCTACTCATATAGCTTCTATCCGCACCCGAATCAAATAAAACATAAGCAGATTTATTTTCAATAAGAAACGTACCCGTAACAAGCTCCGGGTCTTCCTGCGCTTCTGTCGCATTAATATTGAAAACTCTTCCACGGCCTTGCCCATTAGTATTCCCTTGGTTTGGGCAATTTCTAATAATGTGACCCGGTTTTCCACATTTATAACAAACTACGTCAGCATTATTTGTTCCGACATTATTTGTTTCTTTATTTTTGTTGTTCTTTGGTCCGTAAACCTCACATTTTGCCGCGCCATGACCACCTCTCTTACACTTTGTGCAAAATGTTGTGCGAAACGCATTCGGATGGTACTCTGCACACCTGAAGCATGGTTGTTTCTGTTGTTTGTTGTTATTGAGGTTGTTGTTGGGATTGTTATTGTTGTTGAAACGGTTGTTGTATTTGTTACTGTTGTTGGGACGTTTGTTGTAGTTATTGTTAGGATTACGGTTATTGTTGCGATCGTTGTTGCGGTTGTTATGATTGTTATTGTGATTATGGTTGTGATTGTTGTTGTTCTATTGGTGACCCTTGTCACTGGTTTCTTCTCACTTTCTCTTGAGTTGTTTCGTGTTGGCTTCTTCGGCCGCCTGCTCTTTAATTCTCCCCTCAATCTGATTTATGAGTTTATGAGCCATTCGACTTGCCTTCTGTATGGAAGCAGGCTCGTGTGAACTCACATCTTCTTGAATCCTTACTGGTAACCCTTTTACAAACGCGTCGATCTTCTCTTCTTCATCTTCGAATGCTCCCAGACATAATAGGCACAACTCTGTGAATCGTCGTTCATATGTGGTAATGTCGAACCCTTGTGTTCGTAACTCTCTAAGTTCTACCTTGAGCTTATTGACTTCGTTTCTAGGACGGTACTGCTCGTTCATCAATTGCTTGAATGCCGACCATGGTAGTGCGTAAGCAGCATTTTGTCCTACCTATTCAAGATAGGTGTTCCACCATGTTAACGCAGTACCTGTAAAGGTATGCGTAGCATACTAAACTTTGTCCTCTTCAGTACACTTACTTATGGCAAACACCAATTCGACCTTCTCGGTCCACCGTTTCAATCCAATTTGTCCTTCGGTTCCATCAAATTCCAAAGGTTTGCAGGCAGTGAATTCTTTGTAGGAGCATCCTACACGATTTCTTGTGAAATTAGTTCCACTGCTAGTGTGACGCCCCGTACAAAACCATCGTGTACGATTCGTCATCAACAGGATCTTTACACAGTTGAATACTACATGCTGTTTGAAAACCAGTTTGCATTCATAAAAAAATAGCGTTTTACAAAAGATAACGTGCATCCTACGAATAGGAGCATAAACATAAGTATTTGACCCTAAGGTCGTTACAAAGCCATTGTTTGAAATTAACATAAACTACGAATGCAACAGAAAAGTTCCATGAATGAGACATCTCTAGTAATGCAGCGGATAACTAATACAGCAGGTCCTTAACGGCAATTCAATAACAGCATGACAGCAAATCTAACAGCGAAAGCAAAAAACCTCTAGGCACCTGAGAAATACACTCTAAAAAGTCAACACGAATGTTGGTGAGCTATAGTTTAAGTTGTAACAGTAACATAAGGTAAGCCACGAGATTTCAGTATAACAAAATAGTATGAAAAGTATATGTATAACCGTGAGCACCCAGTAATTAGACTTAACGTTTATAACCCCCTGAAAGTACACTTGGCGAGTGCGTATGTTCACGAAGTATTAAACACCCGTTAAATGCTAGCGCGACTAGCCTGAGTGGGGATGTCAAACCCTATGGATCCATATCTAAGATTCGCGTTCACCGGTTCAAAAACCAATGACTAAACGTTACCGTGCTAAGGGGAATGTTTATGCCGTTGTATAACCCACACACATATAAAGTTTAAGTACTCGTGCCTAGTATGTAAAACGTAAAAAGCGTATGTATTCTCAGTCCCAAAATAGTTAAAGTAAAAAAGGGAAGCTATAACTCACAGTGATAAAAGCGGTAAAGTCGGTAATGAAAGTACGCAAGTAGTAAGTCGGTCCGAAAGGTCGTCTACCTAAATCAAGGGTTACTAGGTCAGTAGGTTGTCTTTATAAATTCTAATAGTGCATAAAAAAAGTTTAAGTGTCATCATCATCATCGTTCATCATCATAAGAGCTAAGTAAGTTCGACAAGAATAGAGATCAAAATAATAGGCTGACTTCAGTCAGCTGCTACGACTTCTACGTAAATCAAAAAGATGCATAGTCAGTGGCTATGGCTCCGTATATGAGTCCCCTAACCACTGACCAATTTTCAGAACCTAACTCGTCTTGTTTTGACCGTGGCGACAGTTTAAGTGCGAGTAGGTCCGAATTTTCAGCACAACGTTACAAAGGAGTATTGACTTTCGGAAGGCCATAGATCCTAAACCGTAACTCGGATTAAGACGAGGTCTAAACGGAAAATCATATAATCGAAACGAACTAACTGAAAATCAGCATTACAGTAGCCCAGGTGGTCTGATCAGATACGAAAAACAGTAGGTAAGTGCTCCGGTGGGGTTCTTAATGCTTGATGCTTATCACGGTTCTCATACTTGATGCTTGTAGCTTCAAGTGTACAACTCTTTGATGGATTAGCATCACCTTGACAAAGACTCCACCATCAACACACAACATGTTAAGACCAAGTAAGGATATAACTCAATCAAGAGTCTTAGATGGACGATGAACCGAGGTTACATCATATCCTTAGTCTTAACACAAATACAAGTCCTATTTACAAACAAAGTTACAAACTTTACATCAATCAAACAAGTATGAACATGATCTAAGTCAAATGAAGTGATGGAACCCTAAGCTAGAGAGCTTGGATCCCTTTCACACAATTTATAAGGTCACAAAGCTAGAAAGCTTGAACCTTTATTGTTCTTGAAGATCTTGAAGCATAGAGCTTGGATCTTTAAGTTTCATGAAGACCATAAACACAAGTTTTGATCTTTATAACAAAACAACAAGATCATAAGCTAGAAAACTTAGATCCAACAACAAGATATGAAGATTCAAGCTAGAAAGCTTGCATCTTGGTTGTTCTTGAAGATCTTGAAGCATAAAGCTTGGATCTTTAAGATACATGAAGATTACAAACACAAGTTTGAATCTTTATAACAAAATAACAAGATTAAAGTGAAAAAAATATAGATCTACAAAGTTGGTGAAGATTCAAAGCTAGAAAGCTTGAATCTTCCATGTTCTTGGAGGATTCATGCTTGAATCTACAAGATCTAATCAAGATCAAAGCTAAAAAGCAAGACCTTTAATGATGATGATGACCACGAATTAGAAAGGAGAAGAAGAAGAAGAAGAAAAAGCAAAACTTACAAGTTTCTAGAGTGAGAAAGACTAGAAAGGAAATAAGAGAGCAAGTGTGTGTGAAATTCAAATGAGAGCAAGTGTTAAATGAATGGATTAGGCTAGTATTTATAGGCAAATGGGGGAGGGGGAGGCCTTTGTGGCTGTGATTTTGGTAGGGGGAGGGGGGACACAAAGTTGCTTTTTGGTTAGTGGTTGTCTAAAGTAGGTACTTATGCTAGGATCCCATGTAACATTATGGATAATACTTGACATTTTTGCTAGCATGTTCCCTCTAATTAAATGGGTAATTGTCTTATATATTAATGGGTCACTAGTAATGAATAAATGGGCTAATTAATTGGGCCACTAGCTAGAGTAGGGTGGGCTTAAGTCCAACAAGGTAGAAAGTCCAACAAGACTAACTAGTAAGCTTAATTAAATTCCTACGCGTAATTAAGCATCCAAAAACCCAGGTAATTATTATTATAAAATAATAATTAATATTTTGTAGTCATAATCTTCCGGTTACGACAAAAGTCAAATGTGTGCGCAGTCCGCGGTTTATTCGAAACGTCAAGCGACACCAACGGTCATAAAGGCTTCCGGTGAACAAGTTAAGTATCCAACGTACCCTAAGGCACGTTTTAATATATAATTGGAAGTAAACCACGTATATCAAGTTTCTAGAGTATAAAGTAGCATAGTACGCACAAAATCGCAGTTTTGCAAAAATACAAGGCACGAAAACAAGTCAAAAAAGTCGGGTCGTTACATTACCCACCTGTTATTGGAAATTTCGTCCCGAAATTTAAGCTGATGGTGATGGAGTCGGGAAAAGGTGAGGATACTTCTGCATCATTTAATCCTCTCGTTCCCAGGTAAAATCAGGTCCACGCTTGGAATTCCATCGAACTCGGACAATTGAAATCTTATTGCGTTTCAAGGTTTTGACCTCACGGTCCATAATTTCGACAGGTTCTTCCACGAAGTGGAGTTTGTCATCAATCGTAAGTTCTTCCAATGGTATGACAAGTTCCGGTGGAGCAAGGCACTTCTTCAAATTTGATACATGGAAGGTAGGATGAACAGCACTCAATTGAGTCGGAAGATCCAGACGATAAGCAACGGGTCCAACACGTTCCAAAATTTCAAAAGGACCAATATATTGCGGGTTTAACTTTCCGCACTTTCCAAAACAAATTACACCTTTCCAAGGTGCGACCTTCAACATTACTCGGTCACCCATGTTGAATTCGAAGTCTTTACGTTTAAGATCAGCATAACTCTTTTGGCGATCGCGGGCCATCTTAAGTCTCGCCTGAATCTGAGAAATCTTCTCCGCCATTTCATGGACTATCTCGGGTCCGGTGATTTGCACTTCGCCTAACTCGGCCCAACAAATAGTAGAACGGCACTTGCAGCCATACAACGCTTCAAAAGGCGCGGCTTTAATACTCGAATGATAACCGTTGTTGTAAGTGAATTCGGCTAGCGGCAGATGCCTTTCCCAAGACTTTCTGAAGTCAATAACACAGGCACACAATATGCCCTCCAAAGTCTGAATCGTTTGTTCGCTCTGACCGTCGGTCTGGGGGTGATACGCGGTGCTCATGTCGAGACGAGTTCCCAAGGCTTCTTGCAAAGAACGCCAGAATCTGGAAGCAAAGTGGGGATCGCGATCGGATATAATCGATAAGGGCACGCCATGACGAGATACAACCTCTTTGATGTACAGTTGAGCAAGTTTCTCCATTGTATCTGTTTCTTTCATTGCTAGGAAATGAGCAGATTTTGTAAGAAGGTCAACGATAACCCAGATTGTATCGTATCCGCCCACCGTTTTTGGTAGCTTCGTGATGAAATCCATCGTAATTGCTTCCCATTTCCATTGTGGGATTTCTGGTTGTTGGAGTAATCCAGATGGCCTCTGATGTTCAGCCTTAACCTTCGAGCAAGTCAAACACCTCCCAACATAAGTTGCAACATCCTTTTTAAGATTTGGCCACCAATACTGTTCCTTAAGATCGTGGTACATTTTTCCGGCTCCTGGATGAATCGAATATCTCGACTTGTGGGCTTCATTAAGTATAAGGCTTCGTAAATCTCCATAATGAGGTACCCAAATTCTTCCGGCATAACATCAGAGTCCAGACTCCTTAACCTCGAATTTAGAGACCAGGATGTTCAGGTATTCACGAGATATGTTCTCCTCCTTGAGAGCCTCTTCTTGGGCTACTCGGATCTGGCTACGGAGGTTCGAATGGATGATGATGTTCAGAGCCCGAACATGAAGAGGTACCGTTCTCTCCTTTCGACTTAAAGCATCGGCCACAACATTGGCCTTACCAGGATGGTAATGAAGTTCAAAATTATAGTCGTTCAGCGTCTCAATCCATCATCATTGTCTCATGTTCATGTGCTTCTGATCAAAGATGTACTGGAGGCTTTTGTGATCGGTGAATATGGTACTTTTATTCCTATAAAGATAGTGTCTCCACAACTTCAAGGCGAAGACAACGGCTCCAAGTTCGAGATCATGGGTAGTGTAGTTTCGCTCATGAATCTTCAGCTGACGAGATGCATAAGCAATGACCTTCATTCTTTGCATCAAGACACAACCAAAACCATTCTTTGAAGCATCGCAGTACACAACGAAGTCGTTACTGCCTTCGGGAAGAGATAAGATAGGTGCGGTGGTTAACTTCTGCTTCAGGGTTTGAAATGCTGCTTCTTGTTCGGTTTCCCAAACGAACTTCTTTCCTTTGTGAGTCAGTGCGGTCAAAGGACACGCAATCAACGAAAAACCTTCAATAAACCTTCTATAGTAACTGGCAAGACCTAGAAATTGGTGGATGTGAGTCGGAGTAGTGGGTGTCTCCCACTTGCTGATAGCTTCAATCTTGGTGGGATCAACTTTGATACCTTGATCACTCACAATATGACCCAGAAATTGGACTTCCTTCAGCCAAAATTCACACTTGGAGAATTTGGCATAAAGCTGCTCTCGTCTCAAGAGTTCAAGCACTAACCGAAGATGTTGCTCATGTTCTTCTTCGCTCTTGGAGTAGATGAGGATATCATCTATGAAGACAATAATGAATTTATCCAGATAAGGCTTGCAGACACGATTCATGAGGACCATGAACACGGCTGGTGCGTTGGTTAATCCGAACGGCATCACGAGAAACTCGTAATGACCATAGCGGGTTCTAAACGCAGTCTTCATCACATCACTCTCTTTCACCCTCAACTGGTGGTAACCGGATCGCAAATCGATCTTAGAGTACACGCTCGATCCTTGTAGCTGATTAAAAAAGATCGTCAATTCGGGGAAGAGGATATCGATTCTTGATCGTCAATTTGTTGAGTTTGCGGTAGTCGATACACATGCGGAAGGATCCGTCCTTCTTCTTCACGAATAAAACGAGCGCTCCCCAAGGCGACGAGCTTGGTTGGATAAACCCTCGGTCGAGCAATTTCTGAAGTTGACTCTGCAACTCTTGCAGTTCAGAAGGTGCTAGTCGATAAGGTGCGCGAGCTACGGGTGCAGCTCCCGGCACTAGATCCATCTGGAATTCCACGGCTCTCGGTGGCGGTAATCCAGGCAGTTCTTCTGGAAAGATGTCGGGGAATTCATTCACGGTTCGCACATCATTCACACTCTTCTCCTCTATTTCTAAAGCCTTCACGTGTGCTAAAACAGGAAGACGTCCTTTCTTCATGATCTTCTGCGTTTTCATACAACTAATGAGGTTCAGCTTTGAGTTACATCTCTCTCCGTAAATAGTCAATGGCTCACCGTCTCCTTGTGGTATACGAAGAGCTTTATCTCCACAGATAACGTCAGCCCTTACTTTAGTCAACCAGCCCATGCCGACAATCATATCAAAGCTTCCCAATTTGATGGGTATCAAGTCAATTGTGAAATCCACACCAGCTATGTTGATAATAGCTCCTCGACCAATTTGGTCAACTTTCTCAATTTTCCCATTGGCTACCTCAACTAGCATACTCTCCTCTAAAGGTACTAACAACCAATCTATCTTAGAGCAAAAGTGTCTACAAAAATAGCTCCTATCGGCACCAGTATCAAATAGGACAGAAGCTAATAGATTATTGATAGTGAATATACCTGTAACCAAGTCGGGGTTCTCACGGGCATCCCTTGCGTTCACATTGAAAGCTCTTCCATGCGGTGGTCCTCCGTCCTTTCACTTGTTGGGACACTCATTCCTAAGGTGGCCCTGCTGTCCACACTCATAGCATTTCCTTGGTCCGTTTGGGTTTATCCTCACAGCTGGGATGAGAATCTTGCAGTTCTTGCCAACGTGCCCGATCCTGTTACACTTTTCACAGACCGTATTACAGTACCTGGTATGGTGCTTGTAGCACCTCTTGCACTGTGGTAGACTACCCTTGTAGTTGGGGTTCCTTCCGTCGTTAGGCCTCTTAGCGGGGGTTTGATCATAGGTTCTCCCCTTGTTGTTGTAGTCCCTCTTACGCTTCTCACCACTGGCTCCCAATTCGGATTTACCCTTCTCCGGTTCTTTGCTGATAATTTGGTTCATAAGGGTATGCGCCATGCGCATAGCTACCAGGACGTTGGGTGGATTAGAAGAGGTGACATTTCCTTGAATGGACTTGTGAAGTCTCCACTTGTATCGTTCCATTCTCTTAAATTCCGGGGTGACCATCGTGGGACACATCAGCGCTAATTCCAGATACCTATGATTGTAACCATCAAGATCGTTGCCCACAACTTTTAACTCTCAGAACTCAGCCTCCATTTTCTGTATCTCTATCCTGGGGCAGTACTCTTCGATCATGGCCCCCTTGAATTCTTCCCACGGAATGGCATAAGCCTCATCAATACCCTTAGCTTGAGCCAGTGTGTTCCACCAGGTTAGGGCGCCGTCTGACAGAGTACATGAGGCATACTTGGTTTTGTTCGCCTCTGAGCAGTTGCTGACGCGGAACACAGCTTCTAATTTCTCAAACCACCTAGTCAAACCAACTAGCCCCTCAGTGCCACTAAAGTTGTGGGGCTTGCAGCTTTGAAACTCTTTGTAAGTGCAACCGTTCTGGACGTTCTGGTTAACCGGTGGGGCTAGGGGAATAGCATTTTCCATGGCTGCGGCTACTCGTTCCGCAATCATTTCCTCAATTTGTCCTGCTGTGGGCGCTGCTCTTCCGTTTGCTATTGCTCTTCTAAATAGAAATTTTGACTTAAGTCAAAATCCAGCATTTAATATATAATGATACAGTATATGGTAAACAGGGGAACAACATAACGCATGCCAATTAAGTAACTAACCAGGTACAAATACCGCAAAACCAACATACAGTAACGTAAATAGAACAATGTGCAAGAATTAAACAATACAAAGTTCCATTCATTAATAAAGAGTTGCATACATCCGCATAGGTTCGTACAATACATAAGTAAAACATGAACTACAAACGAGATTACATAATGAAATCTACTACAAAGCCCTATGGTGACGGTGGGTAAAGGACGTCCATTACGTGGGACATCTGGTCCTCGAGCTCAGTTCCTCGACAGAGGGAGGGGCTGGCAGAGCAGGCGGTGCTGCTGGTGCAGGTGGTGTCGGTGGTGCAGATGGTCCAGCACCAGGAGTAGATGCTGCATAGCGGTAAGGCTTACGCACGAAAGGATCAGCAGGGTAAGGCACAACCCTCTTACGGGCGGTAACCCTACGACGCTGACCATGTGCGTCAGTGAACGCTCGACCTCCGTTGATCCCTGGAATAACGGTGCCGTCGAAACGGTACCGCTTCTTCGGCGAGGTGGAAGGTGGCTGTACAGGTGCATCATCAGGGTCCTCCTCGTCGGAGTCATCGCCACTAGAGTCGTCTGTGGATGAGTCGTCGGATGATGAATCGTCGAAAACAGCTGGAGGTGGCGGCGCTCGGCGACTGGTAGTCATGATCCGGTATCTGAAAGGTGGGATCGGTATGACACGTCCATCAGAAAGGCGTCGACACCAATGGTCATGCTCATTACGGAACAGAACGTCCCCGTATTCTCCGGGAATCACAACACCACCAGAGCGGGTCTGTGGCTCCGAGGGTCCTGGGGCAAGTAGAGCTGGAATCTCCGGGGGGTCCTGGGCTCCGTCTAAGGTAACCACTGGGGCAGGCGTATGGCTGCTGGTTCCGGAGGATGAAGCGTCGGGGTCACTGGTGGGTGTCGCTGACGGGATAGGAGGATCGGCAACAGTGGCAGGTGAAGTGGCTGAAGAGTCTGAATCACTGCCCAAAATGATGACAGGTGGAATATCCGACATCTGAACAGGGAAAAATAACTTTTCCATGTCAGTAAGTCATAAAGCAAGCACGTATTAGGCACTACAGTAACCTAGCATGGCAGTAATAAAAACAGTGCTAAACAGAAATAACATGTGAAAGCAGATAGTAATCATGCAATAGCAGAAATAAGCATACAACAAGTTTGCATGGCAGTGAAGATAAGCAATAGCATGCAGTAAGATCATACAGATGAAAATGTAGACAAAAGCATGCAGTAAATTTCGCAGAAATAAGTAAACTAGCAAGTTGTAGATTAGTCCTATTAGTGAATCCTACTTAGGTTCGGTCTAGACTCTCTAATGCAACCTAATTCCCTACAACCAATGCTCTGATACCAAATGTGATGCCCCGTATAAAACCATCGTGTACGATTCGTCATCAACAGGATCTTTACACAGTTGAATACTACATGCTGTTTGAAAACCAGTTTGCATTCATAAAAAGATAGCGTTTTACAAAAGATAACGTGCATCCTACGAACATGAGCATAAACATAAGTATTTGACCCCAAGGTCGTTACAAAGCCATTGTTTGAAATTAACATAAACTACGAATGCAAAAGAAAAGTTCCATGAATGAGACATCTCTAGTAATGCAGTGGATAACTAATACAGCAGGTCCTTAACAGCAATTCAATAACAGCATGACAGCAAATCTAACAGCAGAAGCAAGAAACCTCTAGGCACCTGAGAAATACACGCTAAAAAGTCAACACGAATGTTGGTGAGCTATAGTTTAAGTTGTAACAGTAACATAAGGTAGGCCATGAGATTTCAGTGTAACAAAACAGTATGAAAAGTATATGTATAACCGTGGGCACCCGGTTACTAGACTTAACGTTTATAACCCCCTGAAAGTACACTTGGCGAGTGCGTATGTTCACGAAGTATTAAACACCCGTTAAATGCTAGCGCGACTAGCCCAGTGGGGATGTAAAACCTTATGGATCCATATCTAAGATTCGCGTTCACCGGTTCAAAAACCAATGACTAAACGTTACCGTGCTAAGGGGAATGTTTATGCCGTTGTATAACCCACACACATATAAAGTTTAAGTACTCGTGCCTAGTATGTAAAACGTAAAAAGCGCATGCATTCTCAGTCCCAAAATAGTTAAAGTAAAAAGGGAATCTATAACTCACAGTGATAAAAGCGGTAAAGTCGGTAATGAAAGTACGCAAGTAGTAAGTCGGTCCGAAAGGTCGTCTACCTAAATCAAGGGTTACTAGGTAAGTAGGTTGTATTTATAAATTCTAATAGTGCATAAAAAAAGTTTAAGTGTCATCATCATCATCGTTCATCATCATAAAAGCTAAGTAAGTTCGACAAGAATAGAGATCAAAATAATAGGCTGACTTCGGTCACCTACTACAACTTCTACGTAAATCGAAAAGATGCATAGTCAGTGGCTATGGCTCCGAATATGAGTCCCCTAACCACTAACCAATTTTTAGAACCTAACTCGTCTTCGTTTGACCGTGGCGATGGTTTAAGTGCGAGTAGGTCCGAATTTTCAGCACAACGTTACAAAGGAGTATTGACTTTCGGAAGGCCATAGATCCTAAACCGTAACTCGGATTAAGACGAGGTCTAAACGGAAAATCATCTAATCGAAACGAAATAACTGAAAATCAACTTTAAAGTAGCCCAGGTGGTCTGATCAGATACGAAAAACAGTAGGTAAGTGCTCCGGTAGGGTTCTTAATGCTTGATGCTCATCACGGTTCTCATCCTTGATGCTTGTAACTTCAAGTGTACAACTCGTTGATGGATTAGCATCACCTTGACAAAGACTCCACCATCAACACACAACATGTTAAGACCAAGTAAGGATATAACTCAATCAAGAGTCTTAGATGGATGATGAACCGAGGTTACATCATATCCTTAGTCTTAACACAAATACAAGTCCTATTTACAAACAAAGTTACAAACTTTACATCAATCAAACAAGTATGAACATGATCTAAGTCAAATGAAGTGATGGAACCCTAAGCTAGAGAGCTTGGATCCCTTTCACATAATTTATAAGGTCACAAAGCTAGAAAGCTTGAACCTTTATTGTTCTTGAAGATCTTGAAGCATAAAGCTTGGATCTTTAAGTTTCATGAAGACCATAAAACAAGTTTTGATCTTTATAACAAAACAACAAGATCATAAGCTAGAAAACTTAGATCCCACAACAAGATATGAAGATTCAAGCTAGAAAGCTTGCATCTTGGTTGTTCTTGAAGATCTTGAAGCATAAAGCTTGGATCTTTAAGATACATGAAGATTACAAACACAAGTTTGAATCTTTATAACAAAATAACAAGACTAAAGTGAAAAAAAATATAGATCTACAAAGTTGGTGAAGATTCAAAGCTAGAAAGCTTGAATCTTCCATGTTCTTGAAGGATTCATGCTTGAATCTACAAGATCTAATCAAGATCAAAGCTAAAAAGCAAGACCTTTAATGATGATGATGATGACCACGAATTAGAAAGGAGAAGAAGAAGAAAAAAAAAGCAAAACTTACAAGTTTCTAGAGTGCGAAAGACTAGAAAGGAAATAAGAGAGCAAGTGTGTGTGAAATTCAAATGAGAGCAAGTGTTAAATGAATGGATTAGGCTAGTATTTATAGGCAAATGGGGGAGGGGGAGGCCTTTGTGGCCGTGATTTTGGTAGGGGGAGGGGGGACACAAAGTTTCTTTTTGGTTAGTGGTTGTCTAAAGTAGGTACTTATGCTAGGATCCTATGTAACATTATGGATAATACTTGACATTTTTGCTAGCATGTTCCCTCTAATTAAATGGGTAATTGTCTTATATATTAATAGGTCACTAGTAATGAATAAATGGGCTAATTAATTGGGCCACTAGCTAGAGTAGGGTGGGCTTAAGTCCAACAAGGTAGAAAGTCCAACAAGACTAACTAGTAAGCTTAATTAAATTCCTATAATTAAGCATCCAAAAACCCGGGTAATTATTATTATAAAATAATAATTAATATTTCGTAGTCATAATCTTTCGGTTACGATAAAAGTCAAGCGTGTGCGCAGTCCACGGTTTGTTCGAAACGTCAAGTGACACCAACGGTAAGTTAAGTATCCTACGTACCCTAAGGCACGTTTTAACATATAATTGGAAGTAAACCACGTATATCAAGTTTCCAGAGTATAAAGTAGCATAGTACGCACAAAATCGCAGTTTCGCAAAAATACAAGGCACGAAAGCAAGTCGAAAAAGTCGGGTCGTTACAGCTAGATCCAGAGTTATTATTATTTTGCATCGCAGCCTGTACTATGGCTATGTTTGCTGCAAGAAAAACACGGAAGTCTTCCTCACTCATGTTCAAATTCTGACGAGTTTCCGGTGCCATTTCCTTCAAAAATAGCCCAAAAGAATTAAGTGAATCATATAGAATTTTAAGAGTAGTCAATAGTATTTCGTAGCATAGTATGAACTCATTTATAAAAGCTTTTTCTTCATATTAGCGTTTTATAGTTTTAATTCGGGTAGTACCTACCCGTTAAGTTCATACTTAGTAGCTAATATACAATTCAACTACTATAATTCTATATGAAAAAACTGATTATAATAATAGTTCGCGTTCAAATTTTATACAATATTTACAAACTTACAATAACGCTATTATACATATAGGATGAAATATAGCACATAATAACTTTGCTACTCGGCAGCTATAAAGGCAATTCTAGTTAATACGCAAGTCGTTCAGCAAAAGAAATAAAGACACGTAATTCATAAGTCCAGAAACAAGTCATGCATTCTGGTTTTACTAAGACGACTTCCCATCCTTGGTCTTGTGAAAAGTAATCATTATGACCATTGGCTAGGCAGCATGTTGTAATGTCTTCAAAAGGACGAGGGTTTCGTAATGTCTAACAACCCCGTAATAATCTAAAAACCTTGTTTCTCACCCCAACTACTGAATCCGTCACTTGTGGGAAAGTTTTATTTAAAATTTGTAATCCGACGTTCTTTTTCGCACTTTGGTAAGAAGCGAACATCACTAACCCATAAGTATAACATGCTTCTTTATGTTGCATGTTAGAAGCTCTTTCTAACTCACGAAATCCTATGTTGGGATATGTTGAGTCAAAATAGGTTCTTAACCCGTAGCGTAAAATTGTATTTGGATTCCCCGCATTTAATGCTTTAAAGAAAACACGGCGTAACTTACGGTCTTCCTAATGTGATATACCCCACCTATCAAAGGAAAGCCTTTTATAAACTAAGGCATTTCTGGAAAGTCTTTCAAATGTTTGACAAGTTAATTTCACCATAACTAAATATGCTGATGAATTCTGACCGACTCTAGACAAGATTTCCTCAATCATATCCTCTGGTAGGTCTTCTAAAATATTCGGTTGTCTACCCTTAACGTCCATTTTGTTTTTATACTGTAAATAGACAAGGATTAGATTCATAAAAGATAATTAATAAACAATACAAGCAGTTTTTACATAGAACATAAAAGTACAAGCACACTACAATACATATAGTACACAATATGATTACAACTCCCTAATCTGAATCACTGGTTTCTTCTTCTTCGAACTTGGTTCACTTTTCTAATTTTCTAGGGATATATGGTGTTCCTCTAATACGAGCCGTCATTTTCCACAATGGTTTAGAAAAACCTGGTGGTTTAGATGTTCCCGGGTTATTGTTACAATTTAGGAAATACGGATGTTGCCGATACATATAAAGCTCATCGGGGTTGGAATCAGGTTTCTCTATTTTTGTACCTTTTCCCTTATTATTTTCTTTTGCTATATTAAATTGGGTCGAGGTAATTTCTATAACATCATCGGAATCCTCATCGGGATCCGATTCATCAGAAAATTGGTAATCTTCCCAATATTTTGCTTCCTCGGCGGAAACACCATTGACCATTATTGGTTGAGGATTTTCTTTTATTTAATCGATTTACTGTAGGTATCAATATTTCTTCCTTCAGAACCTCTTCTTCTTTCGGTTCTTCCTCTTCCGGTTCCTCCTCTTCCAGTTCCTCTTCTTCCGGTTCCTCCTCTTCCGGTTCTTCTTCGGGAATTTGTGAATCTTCCCAAAATATATTCGACTCTTCATTATTATTAGGTGAGTCGATGAGATTTGTACTAGTGGTAGATATCTATCACACAATATCAAATACATTAAGAGGTTAATATATCACATAATATTTGCATGTTAATAATATATAGTTTCCAACAAAAGTGTTAAGCAATCATTTTTAAAGAAAACATGGTCGAAGTCCAGACTCACTAATGTATCCTAATAAACTCGATAAGACACACTAATGAAAATTTCTGGTTCTCTAAGACCAATGCTCTGATACCAACTGAAATATCCCGTTCATATTGATTATAAACGTTCCAAATTAATTGATTTCGTTGCGAGGTTTTGACCTCTATATGAGATGTTTTTCAAAGACTGCATTCGTTTTTAAAAACAAACCATAACCTTTATTTTATCGACAAGGTTAAAAGTCACCACCTAGATTATCCAGAAATGATAATCTAAAAATATCACACTTGCACACTACCAATACATATTGGTTTACAATATTAATATGTTACAACAAAGTAAATCTCGAATGCAGTTTTAAACAATATTATACAAGCATGCTGACACCAAATCTTGTCCATATATTAGCATGCAATAGCGGAAGCTCTTAATAATCACCTGAGAATAAATATGCTTTAAACGTCAACAAAAATGTTGGTGAGTTATAGGTTTAACCTATATATTTATCAAATCGTAATAATAGACCACAAGATTTCATATTTCAATATACATCCCATATATAGAGAATAAAAATCATTCATATGGTGAAAAACTGGTAATCGACCTTAACAAGATGCATATAGAATATCCCCTATCATTCCGGGTCTCCCTTCGGACATGATGAATTCGAAGTACTAAAGCATCTGGTACTTTGGATGGGGTTTGTTGAACCTAATAGATCTATCTTTAGGATTCGCGTCAATTAGGGTGTATGTTCCCTAATTCTTAGATTACCAGACTAAAAAGGGGCATAATCGGTTTAATAATTCAACCATAGAATGTAGTTTCACGTACTTGTGTCTATTTTGTAAAACATTTATAAAACTGCATGTATTCTCATCCCAAAAATGTTAGATTTAAAAAGTGGGATTATAACTCACTTTCACAGATTTTTACTTCGTCGGGAAGTAAGACTTGGCCACTGCTCGATTCACGAACCTATAACAAATATGTACATATATATCAAAGTATGTTTAAAATATATTTACAACATTTTTAATACATTTTAATGTTTTAAGTTTATTAAGCCAGCTGTCCTCGTTAGTAACCTACAACTAGTTGTCCATAGTTAGATGTACAGAAATAAATTGATATATATTATCTTGACTCAATCCACGACCCAGTGTATACACGTCTCAGGCTAGATCACAACTCAAAGTATATATATTTTTGGAATCAACCTCAACCCTGTATAGCTAACTCAAACATTACTGCATATAGAGTGTCTATGGTTGTTCCAAATATTATATATAGATGGGTCGATATGATATGTCAAAACATTTGCATATGTGTCTATGGTATCCCAAGATTATATAATATATTAGAATACATGTATAATACAATATAAGTTAGCTAGGATATGATTAATATAGATTTGTTATCAATTTTCACGTAGCTACAACAAGAAAAATTATTCAATCTTGTTTTACCCATAACTTCTTCGTTTTAAATCCGTTTTGAGTGATTCAAGTTGCTATGGTTTCATATTGAACTTAAGTTTATGAATCTAAACAGAAAAAGTATAAGTTTATAGTCGGAAATACAGGTTACAAGTCATTTTTCTAAAGGTAGTCATTTCAGTCGAAAGAACGACGTCTAGATGACCATTTTGGAAAACATACTTCCACTTTGAGTTTAACCATGATTTTTGGATATAGTTTCATGTTCATAGGAAAAATCCTTTTCCCAGAAGAACAACTTTTATATCAAAGTTTATCATAGTTTTTAATTAACTAACCCAAAACAGCCCGCGGTGTTACTACGACGGCGTATATCCGGTTTTACGGTGTTTTTCGTGTTTTTTGGTTTTAAATCATTAAGTTAGCATATCATATAGATATAGAACATGTGTTTAGTTGATTTTAAAAGTCAAGTTAGAAGGATTAACTTTTGTTTGCGAAAAAGTTTAGAATTAACTAAACTATGTTCTAGTGATTACAAGTTTAAACCTTCGAATAAGGTAGTTTTATATATATGAATCGAAAGATATTATGAAAATCATTACTACCTCAAATTTTGTGGATAAACCTACTGGAAATGAGAAAAATAGATCTAGCTTCAAAGGATCCTTGGATGGCTTGAAAGTTCTTGAAGCAAAATCATGACACGAAAACAAGTTCAAGTAAGATTTCCACTCAAAATAAGATTGTTATAGTTATAGAAATTGAATCAAAGTTTGAATATGAGTACTACCTTGTATTAGAGAGATATTTTACTGTAAATAAGAAAGATTTCTTGAGATTGGATGATCACTTGAAATGGATTTGCAAGATTGAAAGTAAGCTAGCAAACTTGGAAGTGTTGTTGGTGTGTTCTTTAGTAGTTGTTTTGTATCTTGGTTTATGTATGGATTTATGAACTAGATTGAGCTAGATTTTGATGAAGATGATGAAGAACACTTAAAACAAAGGAAGAACACTTGAGAGAGAGTAATTTGATTCAAGAAAATTGAAATGGAAATGTGTTTGTGGTTCCTCTAGTTCACGTGAAATGAGGGGTTCCATATAGGCTCCATTAGTTTGTAATTTTGTGAGATATTTCATATTAAATGTTAAATGATGGTTCTCACATGGTTAAGTGACTCACATGGGCTGTTAAGAGCTGATCATTGGAGTCTATATACCAATAGTAGATACATTTAGAAGCTGTGTATTGTACGAGTACAAATACGAGTGCATACGAGTAGAATTGTTGATGAAAATGAATGAGGATGTAATCGTAAGCATTTTTGTTAAGTAGAAGTACTTTGATAAGTGTCTTGAAGTCTTTCAAAAGTGTATGAATACATATTAAAACACTACATGTATATACATTTTAACTGAGTCGTTAAGTCATCGTTAGTCGTTACATGTAAATGTTGATTTGAAACCTTTAAGTTAACGATCTTGTTAAATGTTGTTAACCCAATGTTTATTATATCTAATGAGATGTTAAATTATTATATTATCATGATATTATGATATATTAATATATCTTAATATGATATATATATATATATATATATATATATATATATATATATATATATATATATATATATATATATACATTTAAATGTCGTTACAACGATAATCGTTACATATATGTCTCGTTTCAAAATCCTTAAGTTAGTAGTCTTATTTTTACATATGTAGTTCATTGTTAACATACTTAATGATATGTTTACTTATCATTTATCATGTTTATATATAGTGTAAAAATATCTTAAAATGATTCATATGAAATTAGTAAGACATTGTTATAACGATAATCGTTATATATACCGTTTTCAAGTTTCTTAATTCAATAGTCTCATTTTTATGTATATAACTCATTGTTAAAATACCTAATGAGGTACATACTTATCATAATATCATGTTAACTATATATATATATATATATATATATATATCCATATGTATGTCATCATATAGTTTTTACAAGTGTTAACGTTCGTGAATCACCGGTCAACTTGGGTGGTCAATTGTCTGTATGAAACCTATTTCAATTAATCAAGTCATAACAAGTTTGATTACTTAACATGTTGGAAACACTTAATCATGTAAAAATCAATTTCATTTAATATATATAAACATAGAAAAGTTCGGGTCACTACAGTTTTCATATTTCTGAAGGATGTCTTCCGTGTAAGAAAGGAAAATAGACAAAGAAGTCTCATGTTACCAAGAAGCATTATTCTGTTATTATTCCTTTAGAGTTGTTGCATATGGATCTCTTTGGTCCAGTTAGTTGCAATACTATCACTGGAGAATCATATTGTTGGTGGTTACATATGAGTATTCATGTTTCTCTTGGGTTGTGATGCTGAAGCATAAATCAGATACTTTCGTGCACATTAAAGTCTTGATTCTGAAGCTTGAAAGTTTGTATAAATTGAAAGTTAGAAAGATTCGTACAGACAATGGTACAGAGTTCAAGAATAACAACATGCTGCTATTTTGTAATGAAAAGGGGATACAATAACAGTTCAGTCCTGCTTATACACCTCATTCGAATGGGGTTGCTGAAAGAAAGAATAGGATGTTAATTGAAACCACAAGAACCATGCTAGCTGATGCATGTTTACCTATTGTTTTCTGGGGAGAAGCCGTGAGCACAGCGTGTTAAGTGATGAACAGAGTTCTAGTGGTGAAGAGACACGGTAAGACGTGTTATGAATTGTTGCATAAGAGAAAGCCTAACATTAAACATTTTGAACCCTTTGGTGCTCCTTGTACTATTCTAGTACGCGACACAGGAGGAAAATTGAATTCTAAGGTTGTCTCGGGTATCTTCTTGGGTTATGGGAATCCAAATAAGCGAGTGTATAATACTGAATAAAAATGCGTTGAAGAACGCTTCGAGGTTGATATTCAGCGTAACGCTCCAGCTCGTGTTAGTAAAGGATTCGCATGGCAATTTGAATATGATAAACTATTTGACTCTTTTAATTTTCCACCGGAGGCTACAGACGATGAGATACTAACTCAGATGCTGTATGATTCTCAGAATTCCACAGAGAATGTTATCTTTATTCTTACCCAGACTCAGGTCCAGACTCAAAGTTCTCATCAGAGTCTGATTCAGAGTCCATGGTAAAGTACGCAGAGAAACAATTCTAATGCTGATCCTAATGTGGAAATGGTGTATGAGACAGATGAAGATAGTGATTCAGAAGAAGATGAGGGTGTTAATCGAGCACGGTTAATAGAAGAGCACTTAAATCCTCTTTATAATCAACCTCCAACTATAACAGGGTCTGAACCACCAACTGAAGCAGGAGGAGTACGTAGGTCAAATCGTGTTATCATGCCTCCAAAACGTTTAGAGGATTATTATGTAGATTCTAGGGGCATTCCTCATATTGGCATCCCTCATGCCAAGTCTGATGAAGCATCCACATCTGAAGTTCCTACTACATCTGATGTTCCTGTGGTAAGTAAGAGTCAACCGACAGCAGAAGATGGTGAATCGCAAAGTGCGAATGTTGTAACAGCTTTTTATTCCTCGTTGAACAAGATGGGGAAAGTATTTGTACATGCTCATTCATGCTATGTGTGTCAAATTGAACCGAAAGATGCATTTGAAGCATTGAAATATGATGATTGGGCTAGCGCTATGCAGGAAGAGCTGTTACAATTTAAACAATTGAAAGTTTGGAGACTAGTCAATCCACCGCATGGTTGTGAACCTTATGGTCTTCGATGGGTGTTGAAAAATAAGAAAGATGAACAGGGTATTGTTATCAGAAATAAAGCTAGATTGGTGGTAAAAGGATATCAACAAATTCCTGAGATTGACTATGATGAGGTTTTTGCTCCGGTTGCGAGACTGGAAGCAATTCGTACTTTATTGGCTTTTGTATCCTTCATGGGTTTTAAAGTATTTCAGATGGATGTGAAAAGCACATTTTTGTATGGAGAGATTAACGAGACGGTATATGTTGAGCAACCACCTGGTTTCAAAGATCCGCATTTCGCAGAAAAGGTTTATCGACTTGAAAAGGCACTTTATGGTCTTCACCAAGCTCCTAGAGCGTGGTATGCCACGTTGTCCAACTATATGCTTGAGAACGGTTTTAGGAGAGGTGTCATTGATCAGACACTTTTCATTAAGAAAAAGGGGCAACATCTTATGATAGTGCAGGTTTATGTTGATGATATCATCTTCGGGTCAACGGATCAGGGAATGGTTGATGAATTTGAAAAGGTCATGCAGTGGAAGTTTAAAATGAGTTTCATGGGAACTATAAAGTTTTTCTTAGGTTTGCAGGTAGCTCAGACGGATAAAGGCATCTTCTTGCATCAGACGAAGTATGTTGCTGATATTCTGAAGAGATTTCAGGTGGAAGCAGAAAGACCAGCTAAGACACCGTTGTCAATGAATCATAGGATCTCACCATATTGTGAGGGTGCTCCTGCAGATCCTACGTTATACAGGGCGATCGTAGGATCTCTAATGTATCTAACCGCTTCTTGACCAGATATTATGTTTGCAGTTTGCCTGTGTGCACGTTATCAGGCGAATCTGAATGTTTATCATATGTTTGTGGTTAAGAATATTTTGAGGTATTTGAAAGATACACCAAGTTTAGGGTTATGGTATCCGTGTGAGGATGGTTTTGATCTCACAACTTATAGTGATTCTGACTATGGCGGCTGCAAGAAGGACTTCAAGTCAACATCAGGAGGTTGTCAGTTCCTTAGTAGCAAGCTAGTTACTTGGCAGTGTAAGAAGCAGACAGCAGTGGCTCAGTCCACTTGTGAAGCAGAATATATTTCCGCGGACATCTGTACATCATAGGTTATCTGGATTCAACAGCAGCTACGGGTCTAAGGTTTGCATATTTCTAACACTGCTATTTATGTTGATAATACTGCTGCTATAGCTGTCACTAAAAATCCCGTGAATCATTCTAAAACGAAACATATAGGGATTAAATACCATTTCATTAGGGACTGTTATGAGAAAAAGTTAATAGATGTAGTGCAGATAGACACTACAACCCAACGGGCTGATCTCTTCACTAAAGCTTTTGATAAACCACGTTTTGAGTTCTTGTTAAAAGAAATCAGAATTTAGTTGCTAACTGATGTGGTTCATGAAACTGAGGCTCCTAACACAGAGGAACCTCCCAAAGAAACTGAGTTGTGAATGCCTTAGAACTGCATGTATAGTATGTGTACCTTGCATAGTCATTAGTAGGTCATTTGCATGCTTAATTCTCGTTTGCATGATGGATTGTTTTGTTTTCTGATAGTACTGCATGCTAGTTTGCGTTTTATTTTTTTTTGTTTTTTGTGTTTTTGTATAGATAAAATGAAAAAGACATAAAAATTATAAAACCAGAATATCAAATAAACAGTTGAATAATTGAAAAACTCATAAAAAGTGGAAAATTCAGAAAATGAGTTGCATATTCTATTCGTGGGGAAGTGATTGTAATACTGAACTGACATGTCTAGAGGATGATTGATAGTATATTGATAGACTTTATTGACATAACTTTAGATAGTGATGATCACAATAACAACGCGTAAATATCACGATGAGGAAATCATGGAAAGGTTTACAGCGGTTGAGGGCAGTCACCTACTTATCACTGAATATGTACTAAGAAATGATTGTTCAGAAACTCAACAGATGGTTGAGGTCTCCCCTACTACTATTTATACACGGTAGCAAAGGATAATTTTGTGAGTCCCAAGGTGAGCATATTTTGTCTAGAGTGCATACTTGTTTCTATTTACCTTTAATGCTTGGACCAAAAGTCAACAACATACATGTCGGGTATCCAAAGGGAGGTGTTCTCTCTAGATGGGTTGAGAAGTGCAATCCTGTATCACAGACATAGAATGATTTGAACAACGCAACGTCATCGGGTTATAGACTTCAACATCAGAAGATTGATTTTCTGTGCAGACACCACAAAAGTCAAAGACAATGGTGAATCATCATGTACAGTTATATTTATTTTATTTATTTTGTTTACTCTTTGTAATCTAGCATGGAGAAAATTGCAACATCAGAAAATCAAAAAAAAAAAAAATTGAACAAGAGAATCATGGATCAAGACTTGAACAAGCTTGAAGGAATCAAATAAGATATTCCCATGCGAAAACGGTTTTAATGATTTAGTTATCTACATCCGAGGGGGAGATATATAGCAGATCTTCAGATATAGAGAACTTAAATGATTCTATGATATGGGATTGTACCCATTGACCTAGATAGCAGGGAATATCATCTGGAGTATACCTTAGCGTTCCATCACTCAAATATATATCACTACCATCCATCCAACATCATACATCATACGATTTCTGTTTAAGTATGCGGTTTATAGCGGCCGGTATGCGTCTTTTCAAAGTATGCAATAAATTTGAGATAAACAATGTTATCTGAAACGAAAGGTATAAGTTTAAGGTAGAAACTCATGGCTGACAGGGTTGCGAGAAACATCGTGAGATGGTTCTATTCAATCAAATTGAGAGTACATTGATGTGATAAGAGGACAGCGTCAATATATTTGTGCTCAATTGTTCTACCTGAAACATCATGCGATCTCAAATGAGGACTGACTTCGTGATCAAAATCTAACATTGTAAGATGTTAAAGTAATTGATCTAACGTGATCATCAAAGTCTAGGGGGAAAGTTGGAGAATGTTTATTGATATATTTGAAAGTTATTCTGTTTATGCTATAAAATGAGTGAATCATGTCAACGTAGTTCAGATCTTATCCCCGAAATCAAAAGATTGAATCAGTTTGGTGTGTCAACTCATAAAAATATGTATTATGCTCTTCTTAGTGTTGTTCATGAAAAACAATATATCATTTATTAGTCGATGAAACTGATGTTAATAGTTGAATGATTAAAGACATGTAAGGTTTCATATTTGCTTAATATGCGTGCTATAATATTGTTTAACATGACACACTGGATCGTGTACAACTTTTCATTCTTTGTATCTTTGCATGTGCTTTTATATCTGAAAAATCCAAAAAATATGTGTATCATTGGTTAGTTGCATGTGCATTTAAGTTCTTATGTAATAAGCTTGACAACTCAGTTCTTTGAAGGGTTCATTGTGAAAGGAATCCTGAGTTTCTCTTTAAACATGGAAATGAGATGTTTTGAGCTTAATGGAACAAAGCGTATTCAATTTTTGCACTATTAAGATCAGTCCCAGGGGGAGTGGATTAGGAAGGGTTTGTGGTATTGAAATCAAAAATTTTTCTAAGTTTTAAACCCTAAAGACAGTCGACTGAGTGGGGGTACACACACGACCGAGCGAGTGTACACACACGACCGCGTGTGTCACTCACACGACCGACTTATATTGTGAAGTAATGAGTTTTGTTTAGAACACACTCAGCCGAGTGAGTCATACTCAAGGCCGAGTGAGTGACACACTCTATCGAGTGTGTCTGTGGGTATAAAAGGCTTTGGGTCACGAACGGCTCAGAATACTTTGGAGTTTTTAGAGTGAGTTTTACCTAGATTTTTCGTGTCATACCCCGTCCTAATCCATCTGGACGAAGTCATTGCATTTGGTTACATCGCGAGGTACTTGACCTCTATATGATACATTTTACAAACATTGCATTCGTTTTTAAAAGACAAACTTTCTTTACATCGAAAGTTGACGGCATGCATACCATTTCATAATATATCCAATTATAATTGACTTAATAATAATCTCGATGAACTCAACGACTCGAATGCAACGTCTTTCGAAATATGCCATGAATGACTCCAAGTAATATCCTTAAAATGAGGTAATGCACAGCGGAAGATTTCTTTAATACCTGAGAATAAACATGCTTTAAAGTGTCAACCAAAAGGTTGATGAGTTCATTAGTTTATCATAAATAATCATTTCGTAATTTTAATAGACCACAAGATTTCATATTTCAATATACATCCCATACATAGAGATAAAAATCATTCATATGGTGAACGCCTGGTAACCGACATTAACAAGATGCATATAAGAATATCCTCTATCATTCCGGGAAATCCATCGGACATGATAAAAACGAATTCGAAGTACTAAAGCATCCGGTACTTTGGATGGGTTTGTTAGGCCCAATAGATCTATCTTTAGGATTCGCGTCAATTAGTAAATCAGTTTACTAATTCTTAGGCTACCAAGCAAAAAGGGGCATATTCGGCTTCGATCATTCAACCATATAATGTAGTTTCAATTACTTGTATCTATTTTGTAAAACAGTTATAAAAACAGTGCATGTATTCTCAGTCCCAAAAATATATATTGCAAAAGCATTTAAAAAGGAGCAAATGAAACTCACAATCCAATATTTTGTAGTAAAAATATTCATACGACGATACTGAACAATGCAGGGTTGGCCTTGGATTCACGAACCTATATCATTTGTATATTTATTAATATACATAGTTCTAATCGATCATATATATATATATATATATATATATATATATATATATATATATATATATATATATATATATATATATATATATATATATGTTTCATAAATTCGTTCTGTATATAAAATATAAATTTTTTTATGTTATATGTATAAAATATATCATTTATATGTTAATAATAATAGTTTTAATAATACCAAATAATATTAATAGTGGTGAAATGATAATAATTATAATACCTAATATTGCTAATAATATTAATAATTCTATTACTAATAACAATAATGATATTAATACTAATATTTGTAAAAACATTACTTTTATTGTTAATGATAGTTGTGATAATGATTTTGATAAATATGTAATAATAATAATACTCATGATAATATTAATAATCATACTTATTTTAATAATAATAATAATTCTAGTATTTATAAAATGATACTAATACTAATATTTATGAATATAATAATAACTTGTATGATTTTCCTAATAATTGTAATAATAACAATAATAATAATAATAATTATAGTCATATTAGTACTTATTTTTATATTAGTAGTAATAATGTTAATACTAATATGTAATGATATTAATAATAATTTTTAGTATGATAGTAATAATAATACATAACTTAACAATAATAATAACAGTAATCATAATTGTAATTTTAATTATTAATATTAAATGTTAACTATTATTACTAGTAATAATAATACTAATAATTATAATGTCAATCATAATAATTTCTAATAATAACATAACAATAATAATAAAGATAATAATAATAATAATAATAATAATAATAATAATAATAGTAATAATAATAATAATAATAATAATAATAATAATAATAATAATAATAATAATAATAATGATGATAATAATAATAATAATAATAATAATAATAATAATAATAATAATAATAATAATAATAATAATAATAATAATAATAATAATAATAATAATAATAATAATAATAATAATAATAATAATAATAATAAGTGAAACTACCTTAATAGCTTTTCCCTATAAAAAAATGCTACGAACGAGGCTTGAACACGTGACCTCCCGCTTACTCACAACACCCCAGACCACTCCTCCACTTCTGTTTTTCTGATCTATATTACACCTTAATTCATTTAACCCTGAAACAGTTTTACTATCCCTTTTGCTTTTGTCTCAATCCAACCTAAAAACAGATACATGGATTACGGCCCAAAAGATAACACGGCCCAACAGAAGGAAAAGGATCCGGTTTCTTTTTCTGTATTATGATTTCTAAAACATTAACAGTTTAGAACGATCACATCATCGATTCATGTTCATCACCGAATTCATTATTATCATCATTTATTATCGTCATCCCTACATCATCTAATCTGGTTTCGCCATCATCATCATCTAAACACTATCATCATTATCATAATTACTCCAAATTAATTTATTATCATCTAATTATCATTATCTTATCATGATCAATGTTATCGATCATCATCATAGTAACACTCATAATCTACCAACGTACATCATCATCACTCTATATCATATAAGTATGATCATCACCTAATCATAATCATCATTATTATATGATCATCACCATAATACCAATATCATGTCTGTTAACTCGCTGTAATAACGACACCGTCATCGTACATCATCTCACGGTTATCATCATCCTTAATCATCATTATAATCGTCATCTTCATCACGATCGTAATCATTCACATCAAGACTGTCTTCGCTGAATAGGAACAGGAGGAAAAACACACTAGCACGAGTTGTAGTTGTGGGTGTTGTCATCGATCAAGAACCAGAAATTGATGGGTTTGCAAGGAGTGACCCAAGTTTAAACAGAATCATAATAGCCCATTATGCCTCACTCGATCCAATAACAAAGATATGTAATTCGGCCCAATGATGAATATCGGCCCAATCTTAAATCCTATATGCTTACCGTTCCACTACTTATGTTTAATATTAAACGTTAAACTTCCAAGTGGTGAAGTGGGTTGTCGGACAGCAAAAATAAGGAACAGAATTCCCACGTTCCCCTTTATTGCTTTACATTAAACAATTGGTCTATTTGATTAGGACTTGTCGGTTACAAGAAAAAGAAAAGGAACGTACAATCCTCATCATTCTTTATTATTATAATAATCAGATTATTAAATCATGTTCATACCTAACATCATCATTAGATCCTTCGTTAAACTGCAGTAGTAACAACAATAACGCTGTAGTAACAGCCAGTAGCCGACGAGCAAGGGAAAGGAGAAAGAAATAAATGATGGTATTCGATTTACTTTGATGTGATGGTGATTAGAGGTGGTTTAGTGGCTGGAAAAAGGATAACGGCGACAACAACATAGGTAGCTGCAATTACAGCAGTACACAACCATCGAGAGTTGCAGATTATGATGGCTGGGTGAATATGTACGATGGGCGGGTATTAGCAGCATACAATAACAACTCCATCATCTTCATCGTAGTTTACCAATTTCTTTGTTAATGTTACCAGTTCGTTGTGCTATAGTGTGAAATAGATAGAAGATAGAGCAAAGTGTAGTAGCACACAATAATAATTAGGTTTGTTTGTTGGCCTTGTTTGATCAATGAAAAGAAAACAAATAATTAGAGTGTGTCAGGTTATGGTTGCTCTCGACAGGAAAAGAATAAAAGAAAGGTGGTGGTTTTAATGGTGTGGCCTAGTGGCGGTTGGTGATATAGGCTGTGATGGTGGTTGTGCTGTGGCTGCAAAGTAACCGGATGATGGTTGATTAGTTCCATAATCGTGTATGTGTAGTATATATGTATATATATTATGTAGGTGGGCTTTGATCATATAAGGTTGTGGGTGTTTACAAGGCGAAGACGGTTAACCGGTGGTTCATGGTGATGAACCGAGGGTGAGGTGGTGATGAAGGTGGCGGGTGAGGATGAAGGTGGAGGATGGTGCGGGTGTTGTTCACTACCGAAGATAGCAAAATGAATTAGATGGGATTGTGTTTGGTTCCTCTATGTATTATGTATGTGTTGTATATATATAAATAAATATATATAACACAGATAGTTGATGATAGGAGACAAATAAAAGAAATTTTAAATTATTAATAATAATATAATTACTCAGTATAATATTTAATATTCCTTTGAAATTGAAACGTGATCCTACAGTACGGCAGCCTGAATTTTTAGATTTTTCCTACCGACAGTCTTCACGGACTGTGTATCGTGCGAAATCAGTGACGGATAAAAGTGTTCAGAAAAATCCCATATTTTTAAATTAACTATATTTATTTATTCTGGTCATTATGGTATAAAATTCGATCCTTAATTATTAAATAAAAATTACATCAACTGTCCCTCTCATTTATGGGTAAAATATAAAAAGTGTTGAAATTTAAAAATTAAATCCTAAATACATTTTTAGTAAGCCTAAAATTTATAGAACTCATTTTTGGATCACCGTTTATTTTAAAATCTCATAAGTTCGTTTTTAACTTGATTAATAACTATCAAGACGACAAACGAGTGCTGCGAGCATTTATTAACTAAATTCTAAATCATATATATACATTCAATATACTTTTCATATATATATATATATATATATATATATATATATATATATATATATATATATATATATATATATATATATATATATATATATATATATATATATATATATATAGGTTTATAGTAAAATCATATATTATTTTTATTTACACAAATGAATTAAATCACATAAGTTTCTCTTTCATATTTATATATATGTATATTTAAATATATATGTATTTATTTACAGATAGTGGTTCGTGAATCATCGGGAATAGTCGAGGGTAATTGAATATTTGAAACAGTTTTAAAATTTTTGAGACTCAACATTACAGACTTTGCTTATCGTGTCTAATTCATATAAAGATTAAGTTTAAATTTGGTCGAAAATTCTCGGGTCGTCACATTTCGAAGTTAAAGAAGGAGGTTTTGAATCTGTGTTTTAGTTACAACTTTTGATCGTGATTATAGCGCCCATAACGAGGTAACTTAACTCGTTCTCTTTTGTTTTTAATCGATGATTTTAGGTCCAAAGTTTAACATTTCAATCGAATGAGTTTTAGACTTGATATGTTAAAATTGATAGTGGGATCATGTTAATCGGTCTCTTTAGAGGCTAATGTGACCAGGAATCGAACCAAAACAACAGATTTGATTGATTTGTAGATTTGAGTGTTCTCATATCTGAAGAACACGCTCGACCGAGTGTGTGACACACTCGACCAGTTGACTACACACACGATCGTGTGTGTATACACACTCGACCGAGTGTATTGAAACCCTAATTTTTGTTTGTGCTATTTTTGATTGTTCTGTTGAAATTATGCAATATTGTACTGAATGTTTTGTATAGTCTTGCGTTAAGTATGTCATGTAGTAGTTTGGTTGGAAGTTGGAGGTTTGATCTTGACCGTAGGAGAGTTTTGGCTAAACACATACCTATTCAAGTGGAATCCAAGGTTGTTGCCACCCAGACCACTCACGAACAATGGAAGGGTCTAGATTGCTTAACATTTCTTGAGATAGGAGAACATTACTGTCCCAAGCTTATCCAAGAGTTCTATACCTGTGTGGCTTTAGAAGAGGGTAAAAAGAAGTATGTTCATGCTAATTTCTTTAGGAAAGCCTATAGGTGGACCCTAGATGAGTTTGCTGATCATTTGTTATTACCGTACTGGGGAGCCAAGATTTATTGTCCTAGTAAAGATCTTAGGAAGATTTCTAGCAAGTTTGATACTGGGGGAGTGGCTTCTCACATCACTAAGCCAGGTTATGTAATGGGTGCCAATAGAATCGAGGTTAGAGAAAGTGATATTAGGAGTGATTTGATACCTAACATGAGGATTATCAAAAGAAACATTGTGTTTCATGATCCAAATGACGATTTACTTTCTGGTACTGAAGCTGTTCTATTGTATTGTCTTACGGAACGCATTAAAGTGAATTTAGGTCAGATTGTTGTTAATATCATGAAGGATATCATGGATAATGAGGAAAAACCATTTCCTTATGCAGTTCTCTTGAATCACTTGTTTGATGAGCTAGATCTGTTTTAGAACAAGATTTACAACATGAAGCCAGTCCCGGAGAATGTTATTGTGGGATAAGTCTAATGTCTGTGCTTTCATGCGATTATGTTTAGTCTTGTTTAATGTGTAATTTGATAAGGCTAGTCTGTTAGCCTTGGAATTATGGTTTGTAATAAACGACAATCTCTTAACGATGTAACTGTGTGTTTGTTAGTTAATATGCATTTTATGTTTGGTTATCAACTGATTCGTATAATTAACTAGATACCCCATGTTTCATGGTGGTAAATGCTTATTAGTCATGTTGTTTTGAGTGTTTTACAGATTTTCAGGATGTCTCAAGAGGAACAACATATAGCAGAGGAAGTAGAAGAACAACAGATCCCGCTATCTTCAGAACTACCAGGTCTCATCGGACGCGAAGATACCAATGTGCTTGCATGTGTTGATGACACTGGGACTGAAGCTCAAAGAGGAGGTTTTGGTCCGATTATCGCCTTCTTGAAGCGTTCTAGAATCTACAAGGCAATTACTGCAGAGTGTACTCCATATTATTCACATCAGAGAAAGTTTTGGGAAGTTGCTAGCATAGTTATTGAGGATAACAAGAAGGTGATTCTAAGTTCGGTGAACAATACTATCGCTAGAATCTCTGCACAGACTATCAGGGAAGATCTTGGTTTTCCTGATGATGATACCATGCCGACCTCTTTACCCGCTTTGAAAGTTAGAAGATGTTTAAAGCGATGTGGGTATGCTGGTGACATTACAAAGGCTGTAAAGCATACTAAGTTCAGCAGATAGTACAGATACTTCACGTATGTGCTATTGAGGTGCTTAAGCCCGATGCAGGGTAGATTTGATGAGATGACCGAGAAATATAGCTCGATGTTTGTTGCATTAGTGTTGAATGCTGACTTCAATTTTTCTCAACTTATTTTCGATGGGATGTTGCTGAATGTGAAGAGGAAAATTCATCTGGTATTTCCAAGGTTTCTTCAGATAATGCTAGAGAAGCAAGTTCAAGGGTTAGTGAAAATTCCCCAAGATGTGCTGAAACAGAATCATTTGAATGATCAGTCCTTCAATAGATTTATGCAGAACAGAGTTGGTTCTATTGAGATTCCAGAGAAGAAGTTGATTGGTCATCTGGCCAATGAAAAGTATGTATGTACAGAAGGTCTGAGATGTCGTCATGAAAACAGCACTTCGGGTGATGAAACTGATATTACAATAGCTGGTGAAGAAGAGGTGATCAGCCACCACCGAAGGAAACCGGTCCTCGATTAGTTGATGAAGATAAGGTGACAACTCTTGATGATAGTCAGGTTAATTTGATGAAGAGAAAGTTAGCTAAAGCACCAAAGGTGTCTACCAAACAGAGACAGAAGCGTCTGAGGATTTTAGTCAAAGAAGGGAGCTCGTCATCAACAACGAAGTCTCAACCGACGGTCACTCCAACTACTCAACCCACTCAACAACAGCAAACTCCATCCACTCAACAAGTCCAAATTACTCGGCGTCCTGAAGGTGTTACAGGTGATCTGACCGGAATAGTTAATCGGCAATTGATTCAGTTAACTGCTGATTTTGCTAAGTTTCAAAAGGCGGCTGAGGAAGACAAGAAGAAGATGAAAACAGAAATGTATGCAATGAGGGAGTTAGTTGATAGACAACAGTTGAGGATTGATGAACTTGAGAAGAATGTAGGTAGTCAGGCTAGTGAGATTTTGGCTCTATAAAGTCAGAATTAAGATCTGACTGAGAGGCTAAATGAATGGGAGAAGAAAATAGTGATTGAATAAGAGGAGGAGGGACCAGATCCTTTTGGTACCCTAGGTGATGAGGAGGACATTGCAGTTGAGATTGCTAAAGGTTACATGGAGGATAACCCACTGTATGTAACTCCACTTCAAGTTATAACTGTATCTGACTTTTTAGCTATGCAGGATAGACTTAATCACTATACTGTTTACAATGATTTAGAAGAAGGGGAGATCCCTCCGGATCTAACCGAGACTGAACAGGAATTGATGGAGCGTCTAGAGTGAGAAGATAAGGAATCTGCTGACGCGACATCAAAAGCCTCAACTTCAGGGGCTCATAAGTTTGATGAGCATTTGAGTGATTCTGATGTTGTTGATGAAAGTGATAATAGTTTTGATGAGGTAATTATTGAGGATGAGCCGACAGAGCCGTATCCACGTTATGAAGGTTTTGCTGATAATGATCTTCCAACTTTTGCTGATTACTTTCAAATGAATGATGAGTTGTTGAATCGAAAATGCAAGGAGAAAGAAATGAAAGAGCAAGAGAGTGTGCTACCGGAAGGGTTTTTGCCGGTGAAGATAAATAAAGAAAAAGTGGAGGTTTTGGAAGAGGATTGGAAGATTTCAATGAGAATTCTTAAATATGTGATGAAACCTGAGGTGGAGCCTCAATTTTTGAAGTTTATTGAGCACTGCGAGAGTTTGCGTGCTAAAGGGAAGATTATTGCTTGGGCCTACATCAAAGAATTTGATATCTACGCGATCAAGAAAGAACACGGAGTAGATTATATCAGATATGCATACGAGTTCACTTCGTTACCATATTTTGAATTTATGCAGATTGCAAGGCTCAAGATGTTATATCAGGATTATGTTGGTATTCCTGATCTTTTGGTTCGTAAGATAAGAAGATCATTTAAGTCACCTAATTTCTTAGGTATTCGTCCTCAGTTTCCGAAGATCTCTTACAGAACGAACAAGAAAACGGGCATCAGAAGGAAGATTGTTAAATATCAACCTGTGAAGTATATGCGAAAGGTTCCATTGAGGAAAATGCCGCAACACTTCAGCTCTCATTTTCGTTGGTGGTATTACGATAAACGCTCAGAGGAAGCGGTTATAGTGTTAGACAAGGATGGAGGAGATGAAAATGATAGTATAAGGGTTTTGGATCCAGTTTGGTTAAGGAACTGCTGTGAGGAAGATATGTTCACCTTATACTACAACTGGATGCTGTATCGCCCAGAAAATCGTGTGCAGGCTGAACAGTACTGCAGAGTTATGAAACTTTGCTACTTGAAGAACTGGGTGACAGATCCATTTATTGATTGATAACTGAATGCTTCTGTATTACGGCTAGGTCTTAGGGGGAGTTTGTTGGTGCATGAATCCCTAGCTGTAAATTATCTCGGCGTTTAATACATTTGTTTATTTAATAACTATTACATGTGACTATTGATTACGTTTGTGTTTGAGTGTGCTTTATTATTTAAATGATCAATATGTTAATAAACATACACAGTTGACCGAGTGTGTCAACACACTCGACCGACTGTATAAGACAGTCGACCAACTGAGAGACACACTCGACCGAGTGTGTCTGATACTGAGTATATATATGGGTTTGTTTCTCCTTTGTAGGGTTACACATTCCAATCACCCTAGTCGACTGGTTATCGTCTCCAGAGAACCCTAACACCACATACCACCGAAATACTTCATTTAGGTGTCAATCTAATCTAGTTTTCACTCTAGGTTTGATCTAATCGATCCCGATACGACCCATATCTCGATTTAACCCAATCTAGTGTATTCTGAAATGTCCCGTTCTTATTGATTAAAAACGTTCCATATTAATTGATTTCGTTGCGAGGTTTTGACCTCTATATGAGACGTTTTTTCAAAGACTGCATTCATTTTTAAAACAAACCATAACCTTTATTTCATAAATAAAGGTTTAAAAAGCTTTACGTAGATTATCAAATAATGATAATCTAAAATATCATGTTTATACACGACCATTACATAATGGTTTACAATACAAATATGTAACATCAAAATCAGTTTCTTGAATGCAATTTTTACACAATATCATACAAACATGGACTCCAAATCTTGTCCTTATTTTAGTATGCAACAGCGGAAGCTCTTAGTATTCACCTGAGAATAAACATGCTTTAAACGTCAATAAAAATGTTGGTGAGTTATAGGTTTAACCTATATATATCAAATCGTAACAATAGACCACAAGATTTCATATTTCAATACACATCCCATACATAGAGATAAAAATCATTCATATGGTGAACACCTGGTAACCGACATTAACAAGATACATATATAAGAATATCCCCATCATTCCGGGACACCCTTCGGATATGATATAAATTTCGAAGTACTAAAGCATCCGGTACTTTGGATGGGGTTTGTTAGGCCCAATAGATCTATCTTTAGGATTCGCGTCAATTAGGGTGTCTGTTCCCTAATTCTTAGATTACCAGACTTAATAAAAAGGGGCATATTCAATTTCGATAATTCAACCATAGAATGTAGTTTCACGTACTTGTGTCTATTTTGTAAATCATTTATAAAACCTGCATGTATTCTCATCCCAAAAATATTAGATTTTAAAAGTGGGACTATAACTCACTTTCACAGATTTTTTTACTTCGTCGGGAAGTAAGACTTGGCCACTGGTCGATTCACGAACCTATAACAAATATGTACATATATATCAAAGTATGTTCAAAATATATTTACAACACTTTTAATACATTTTGATGTTTTAAGTTTATTAAGTCAGCTGTCCTCGTTAGTAACCTACAACTAGTTGTCTACAGTTAGATGTACAGAAATAAATTAATATATATTATCTTGAATCAATCCACGACCCAGTGTATACATATCTCAGTATTGATCACAACTCAAACTATATATATTTTGGAATCAACCTCAACCCTGTATAGCTAACTCCAACATTCACATATAGAGTGTCTATGGTTGTTCCGAAATATATATAGATGTGTTGACATGATAGGTCAAAACATTGTATACGTGTCTATGGTATCTCAAGATTACATAATATACAATACAAGTTGATTAAGTTATAGTTGGAATAGATTTGTTACCAATTTTCACGTAGCTAAAATGAGTAGTTTTTACCAATTTTGTTTTGCTCGCCATTTATTCGTTTCTAATCCATTTTAAGTGATTTAAGCGGCCACAGTTTCGTATTGAACTTGACTTTATGAAACTAAACAGAAAAGGTATAGGTTTATAGTCGGAAATACAAGTTACAAGTCATTTTTGAAAGAGGTAGTCATTTCCGTCGAAAGAACGACATCTTGATGACTGTTTTGAAAAACATACTTTCACTTTGAGTTTAACCATGATTTTTATATATGGTTTCATGTTCATAATAAAAATCATTTTTTCAGAAGTATAGCTTTTAAATCAAAGTTTTTCATAGTTTGTAATTATCCAAACCAAAACAGCCCCCGGTTGTAACTACGACGACGTAAATCCGGTTTTATGGTGTTTATCGTGTTTTCGGGTTTTAAATCATTAAGTTAGCATATCATATAGATATAGATCATGTGTATAGTTGATTTTAAAAGTGTAGTTAGAAGGATTAACTTTATTTGCGAACAAGTTTAGAATTAACTAAACTATGTTCTAGTCATTACTAGTTTACCACTTCGAATATGATAGCTTTTTATGTATGAATCGAATGATGTTATGAACATCATTACTACATTAAGTTCCTTGGATAAACCTACTGGAAAAGAGAAAAATGGATCTAGCTTCAACGGATCCTTGGATGGCTCGAAGTTCTTGAAGCAAAATCATGACACGAATACAAGTTCAAGTAAGATCATCACTTGAAATAAGATTGTTATAGTTGTAGAAATTGAACCAAAGTTTGAATATGATTATTACCTTGTATTAGAATGATAACCTACTGTAAGAAACAAAGATTTCTTGAGGTTGGATGATCACCTTACAAGATTGGAAGTGAGCTAGCAAACTTGAAAGTATTCTTGATTTTATGTAACTAGAACTTGTAGAATTTATGAAGAACACTTAGAACTTGAAGTTAGAACTTGAGAGAGATCAATTAGATGAAGAAAATTGAAGAATGAAAGTGTTTGTAGGTGTTTTTTGTCGTTGGTGTATGGATTAGATATAAAGGATATGTAATTTTGTTTTCATGTAAATAAGTCATGAATGATTACTCATATTTTTGTAATTTTATGAGATATTTCATGCTAGTTGCCAAATGATGGTTCCCACATGTGTTAGGTGACTCACATGGGCTGCTAAGAGGTGATAATTTTAGTGTATATACCAATAGTACATACATCTAAAAGCTGTGTATTGTACGAGTACGAATACGAGTGCATACGAGTAGAATTGTTGATGAAACTGAACGAGGATGTAATTGTAAGCATTTTTGTTAAGTAGAAGTATTTTGATAAGTGTCTTGAAGTCTTTCAAAAGTGTATGAATACATATTAAAACACTACATGTATATACATTTTAACTGAGTCGTTAAGTCATCGTTAGTCGTTACATGTAAGTGTTGTTTTGAGACCTTTAGGTTAACGATCTTGTTAAATGTTGTTAACCCAAAGTTTATAATATCAAATGAGATTTTAAATTATTATAATATCATGATATTATGATATATTAATATATCTTAATATGATATATACATTTAAATGTCGTTACAACGATAATCGTTACATATATGTCTCGTTTCGAAATCCTTAAGTTAGTAGTCTTGTTTTTACTTATGTAGTTCATTGTTAATACACTTAATGATATATTTAATTATCATATTATCATGTTATATATAATATAACAATGTATTAATATGCTTCATATATATTTAGTAAGACGTGGTTATAACGATAATCGTTATATGTATCGTCTCGAGTTTCATACGTCAATAGTCTCCTTTTTAAGTATATAACTTATTGTTACTATTTTTAATGAGATACTTGATGATCATTATATCATGTTAAACATATATATTTATTCATTTATGTATCATCATGTCATATACAACTTATAGCGTTCGTGAATCATTGGTCAAACTGGGTAATCAGACGTTTACAAAATTTCCGTTTCAATTAACCAAGTCTTAACAAGTTTGATTGCTTAACATGTTGGAAACATTTAATCATGTAAATATAGTTTTCATTAAACATATAATCATAGAAAGGTTCGGAAAAGTTCGGGTCACTACAGTACCTACCCGTTAAATAAATTTCGTCCCGAAATTTTAAGCGATTGGAGGTGTTGGCTCATCTTCTGGAAATAAGTGCGGGTACTTCTTCTTCATCTGATCTTCACATTACCAGGTGAACTCGGGTCCTCTACGAGCATTCCATCGAACCTTAACAATCGGTATCTTGTTTTGTTTAAGTCTCTTAACCTCACGATCCATTATTTCAACGGGTTCTTCAATGAATTGAAGTTTTTCATTGATTTGGATTTCGTCCAATGGAATAGTGAGATCTTCTTTAGCAAAACATTTCTTCAAATTCGAGACGTGGAAAGTGTTATGTACAGCCGCGAGTTGTTGAGGTAACTCAAGTCGGTAAGCTACTGGTCTGACACGATCAATAATCTTGAATGGTCCAATATACCTTGGATTTAATTTCCCTCGTTTACCAAATCGAACAAAACCTTTCCAAGGTGCAACCTTAAGCATGACCATCTCTCCAATTTCAAATTCTATATCTTTTCTTTTAATGTCAGCGTAGCTCTTTTGTCGACTTTGGGCAGTTTTCAACCATTGTTGAATTTGGATGATCTTCTCAGTAGTTTCTTGTATTATCTCCAAGACCCGTAATCTGTCTATCCCCCACTTCACTCCAAAAAATCGGAGACCTGCACTTTCTACCATAAAGTGCTTCAAACGGAGCCATCTCAATGCTTGAATGATAGCTATTGTTGTAGGAAAATTCTGCTAACGGTAGATGTCGATCTCAACTGTTTCTGAAATCAATAACACATGCTCGTAGCATGTCTTCAAGCGTTTGTATCGTCCTTTCACTCTGCCCATCAGTTTATGGATGATAGGCAGTACTCATGTCTAGACGAGTTCCTAATACTTGCTGTAATGTCTGCCAGAATCTTGAAATAAATCTGCCACCCTATCAGAGATAATAGAGATTGGTATTCCATGTCTGGAGACGACTTCCTTCAAATACAATCGTGCTAACTTCTCCATCTTGTCATCTTCTCTTATTGGCAGGAAGTGTGCTGATTTGGTGAGACGATCAACTATTACCCAAATAGTATCAAAACCACTTGCAGTCCTTGGCAATTTAGTGATGAAATCCATGGTAATGTTTTCCCATTTCCATTCCGGGATTTCGGGTTGTTGAAGTAGACCTGATGGTTTCTGATGCTCCACTTTGACCTTAGAACACGTCAAACATTCCCCTACGTATTTAGCAACATCGGCTTTCATACCTGGCCACCAAAAATGTTTCTTGAGATCCTTGTACATCTTCCCCGTTCCAGGATGTATTGAGTACCTGGTTTTATGAGCTTCTCTAAGTACCATTTCTCTCATATCTCCAAATTTTGGTACCCAAATCCTTTCAGCCCTATACCGGGTTCCATCTTCTCGAATATTAAGATGCTTCTTCGATCCTTTGGGTATTTCATTCTTTAAATTTCCCTCTTTTAAAACTCCTTGTTGCGCCTCCTTTATTTGAGTAGTAAGGTTATTGTGAATCATTATATTCATAGATTTTACTCGAATGGGTTCTCTGTCCTTTCTACTCAAGGCTTCGGCTACCACATTTGCCTTCCCCGGGTGGTAACGAATCTCAAAGTCGTAATCATTCAACAATTCAATCCACCTACGCTGCCTCATGTTCAGTTGTTTCTGATTAAATATGTGTTGAAGACTTTTGTGGTCGGTATATATAATACTTTTGACCCCATATAAGTAGTGCCTCCAAGTATTTAATGCAAAAACAACCGCGCCTAATTCCAAATCATGCGTCGTATAATTTTGTTCGTGAATCTTCAATTGTCTAGACGCATAAGCAATCACCTTCGTTCGTTGCATTAATACACAACTGAGACCTTGCTTTGATGCGTCACAATAAATCACAAAATCATCATTCCCTTCAGGCAATGACAATATAGGTGCCGTAGTTATCTTTTTCTTCAATAACTGAAACGCTTTCTCTTGTTCATCCTTCCATTTAAATTTCTTCCCTTTATGCATTAATGCAGTCAAGGGTTTTACTATTCTGGAAAAGTCTTGGACGAATCTTCTGTAGTAACCAGCCAATCCTAAAAATTGACGTATATGCTTCGGAGTTTTTGGGGTTTCCCACTTTTCAACGGTTTCGATCTTTGCCGGGTCCACCTGGATACCTTCTTTGTTCACTATGTGACCGAGGAATTGAACTTCTTCCAACCAAAATGCACACTTTGAAAACTTAGCGTACAGTTTTTCTTTCCTCAATACTTCTAGCACTTTTCTCAAATGTTCTTCGTGCTCTTGATCATTCTTTGAGTAAATAAGTATGTCATCGATGAAAACAATGACAAACTTGTCAAGATATGGCCCACACACTCGGTTCATAAGGTCCATGAACACAGCTGGTGCATTAGTCAATCCAAACGGCATAACCATAAACTCGTAATGACCATAACGCGTCCTAAAAGCAGTTTTTGGAATATCATCTTCTTTCACCCGCATTTGATGATACCCGGAACGTAAGTCAATCTTTGAATAAACAGACGAGCCTTGTAGTTGATCAAATAAGTCGTCGATTCTCGGTAGTGAGTAGCGGTTCTTGATGGTAAGTTTGTTCAACTCTCTGTAGTCAATACACAACCTAAATGTACCATCTTTCTTCTTGACAAACAAAACAGGAGCTCCCCATGGTGATGTGCTTGGTCGAATGAAACCACGTTCTAATAGTTCTTGCAGTTGGCTTTGCAGTTCTTTCATCTCGCTGGGTGCGAGTCTGTAAGGAGCACGAGCTATTGGTGCAGCACCTGGTACAAGATCTATTTGAAATTCAACAGATCGATGTGGAGGTAGTCCCGGTAATTCTTTCGGAAATACCTCGGAAAATTCTTTTGCGATAAAAACATCATTGATGCTCTTTTCTTCAGTTTGTACTTTCTCGACATGTGCTAGAACAGCATAGCAACCTTTTCTTATTAGTTTTTGTGCCTTCAAATTACTAATAAGATGTAGCTTCGTGTTGCCCTTTTCTCCGTACACCATTAAGGGTTCTCCTTCTTCTCGTACAATGCGAATTGCATTTTTATAACATACGATCTCTGCTTTCACCTTCTTCAGCCAGTCCATGCCAACTATTACATCAAAACTCCCTAACTCTACTGGTATCAAATCAATCTTAAATATTTCGCTACCCAGTTTAATTTCTCGATTCCGGCATATATAATCTGCTAAAATTAATTTACCGTTTGCTAATTCGAGTAAAAATTTACTATCCAAAGGCATCAATGGACAACTTAATTTAGCACAAAAATCTCTACTCATATAGCTTCTATCCACACCCGAATCAAATAAAATGTAAGTAGATTTATTGTCAATAAGAAACGTACCCGTAACAAGCTCCGGGTCTTCCTGTGCCTCTGCCGCATTAATATTGAAAACTCTTCCGCGGACTTGTCCATTCGTGTTCTCCTAGTTCAGGCAATTTCTAATAATGTGGCCCGATTTTCCACATTTATAACAAACTACATTGGCATAACTTGCTCCGACACTACTTGCTCCGCCATTACTCGTTCCGACACCATTTGTTCCTTTCGTTCTGTTAACCCCTGGTCCTTAGACCTCACACTTCGCCGCGCTATGACCATTTCTTTTACACTTGTTGCAAAATTTGGTGCAGAAACCCGAGTGATACTTTTCACACCTTTGGCATAGCTGCTTCTGATTGTTGTTGTTGTTGCGGTTATTATTGTTGTTGGGATGATTGTTGTAGTTGCTGTTGTTGTTGTTGTTGTTGTTGTTGTTGGGCCGTTTGTTGTAGTTGCGATTGATGTTGCGATTGTTGGGATAGTTGTTGCGATTATTGTTGTAATTGCTGTTGTTGTTGTATTGGTGATTCTTATCACCATTTTCCTCCCACTTTCTTTTGACTTGCTTCACATTGGCCTCTTCAGCAGTCTGTTCTTTAATTCTTTCTTCAATCTGGTTCACTAGTTTGTGAGCCATTCTACATGCCTGTTGTATGGAGGTGGGCTCGTGTGAACTTATATCTTCTTGGATTCTTTCCGGTAATCCTTTCACAAACGCGTCGATCTTCTCTTCCTCATCTTCGAATGCTCCCGGACACAATAAGCACAATTCTGTGAATCGTCTTTCGTACCGGTAATATCAAATCCTTGGGTTCGTAACCCTCTAAGTTCTGTCTTGAGCTTATTGACCTCGGTTCTGGGACGGTACTTCTCGTTCATCAAGTGCTTGAATGCTGACCACGGTAGTGCGTAAGCATCATCTTGTCCCACTTGCTCTAGATAGGTATTCCGCCATGTTAACGCAGAACCTGTGAAGGTATGCGTAGCGTACTTCACTTTGTCCTCTTCAGTACACTTACTTATGGCAAACACTGATTCGACCTTCTCGGTCCACCGTTTCAATCCGATCGGTCCTTCGGTTCCATCAAATTTCAAAGCTTTGCAGGCAGTGAATTCTTTGTAGGTGCATCCTACACAATTTCCTGTACTGCTAGATTCAAGGTTATTGTTGGTATGTAGCGCAGCCTGTACTGCGGCTATGTTTGAAGCAAGAAAGGCACGAAATTCCTCTTCACTCATATTCAAGGTGTGTCGAGTAGTCGGTGCCATTTCCTTCAAAATAGTCAAATGAAACGAGTTAATCATATAGAACATCAAGAGTAGTCAATAGTATTTCGTAGCATAATATGAACTTATTTATAAAAGCTCTTTCTTCATATTAGCGTTTTATACTCTTTAATTCGGGTAGTACCTACCCGTTAAGTTCATACTTAGTAGCTAACATACTATTTCAACTACTACAATTCTATATGAAAAACTAATCACAACAAAAAAAAATATCATATTCAAACCTTTATACAATAACTTGCAAACTTACAATACCGCTATTTTACATATAGCATGAAATATAGCACATAAAACTTTGATACAAAGTAGTTGCGAAGATAATTCTAGTTAATAAATAAGGCATTCAGCAAAGGCAACAAAGACACGTAATTCATACGTCCAGAAACAAGTCATGCATTCTGGTTTTACTAATACCACTTCCCATCCTTGGTCTTGCGGAACGTAACCGTTGTGACCGATAGTATGACAACGTGTTGTAACGTCGTCAAAAGGGTGAAGGTTACGTAATGACCAACAGTCTCGTAATAACCTAAAAACCTCATTTCTTACCCCAATTACCGACTCCGTCACTTGTGGGAACATTTTGTTTAATAGTTGTAGCCCGATGTTCTTGTTCTCACTTTGGTGAGAAGCGAACATTACTAACCCGTAAGCATAACATGCTTCTTTATGTTGCATGTTAGCTGCTTTTTCTAAATCATGAAGTCTTATATTCGGATATATTGAGTCAAAATAATTTCTTAACCCGTTGCGTAAAATAGCATTTGGGTTCCCCGCAATATATGCGTCAAAGTAACACATCGTAACTTATGGGTTTCCCAATGTGATATCCCCCATCTTTCAAACGAAAGCCTTTTATAAACCAAGGCATTCTTGTAAAATTCTTCGAATGTCTTACAAACTGATCTCACCTTAAATAGTTGTGCCGAGAAATTCTGACCGACTCTAGACAAGATTTCATCAATCATGTCTCCGGGTAGGTCTCTTAAAATATTGGGTTGTCTATCCATTTTGTGTTTTTATACTGTAAAATAGACAAGAGTTAGATTCATAAAAAAATAATACTTATTAATACAAGCAATTTTTACATATATCATAAAGCATAAGCACACTATATTACATATATTACACCACACGAATACAACTATCTTATTCTGACTCGCTCGTTTCTTCTTCTTCAGTTTTGGTTCGTTTTGCTAAGTTTCTAGAGATATATGATGTTCCCCTAATACGAGCCATCGTTTTCCACATTGGTTTAGAAAAACCTGGTGGTTTAGAGGTTCCCGGGTTATTGTCACAACTTAAGAAATACGGGTGTTGACGATACATATAAAGTTCATCGGGTTTGGAATCAAATTTCTCTACTTTTATGCCCTTTCTCTTATTGTTCTCTTTTGCCTTATTAAATTGTGTTGGGGTAATTTCTATAACATCATCGGAATCCTTGTCGGGATCCGATTCATCAGAGAATTGGTAATCCTCCCAATACTTTGCTTCCTTGGCGGAAACACCATTGACCATAATTAACTTTGGTCGGTTGGTTGAGGATTTTCTTCTACTTAACCGTTTTATTATTTCCCCCACTGGTTCTATTTCTTCTTCCGGTTCCGATTCTTCTTCCGGTTCCGATTCTTCTTCCGGTTCCTCTTCGGGAACTTGTGAATCAGTCCACGAATCATTCCAATTTATATTTGACTCTTCATTATTATTAGGTGAGTCAATGGGACTTGTTCTAGAGGTAGACATCTATCACATGTTAAAAATATATAGTTTCCAACAAAATTTGTTAAGCAATCATTTTTCAAGTAAACACGGTCAAAGTCCAGACTCACTAATGCATCCTAACAAACTCGATAAGACACACTAATGCAAAATTCTGGTTCTCTAAGACCAACGCTCGGATACCAACTGAAATGTCCCGTTTTTATTGATTAAAAACGTTCCATATTAATTGATTTCGTTGCGAGGTTTTGACCTCTATATGAGACGTTTTTTCAAAGACTGCATTCATTTTTAAAACTAACCATAACCTTTATTTCATAAATAAAAGTTTAAAATGCTTTACGTAGATTATCAAATAATGATAATCTAAAATATCATGTTTACACACGACCATTACATAATGGTTTACAATACAAATATGTTACATCGAAATCACTTTCTTGAATGCAGTTTTTACACAATATCATACAAACATGGACTCCAAATCTTGTCCTTATTTTAGTATGCAACAGCGGAAGCTCTTAGTATTCACCTGAGAATAAACATGCTTTAAACGTCAACAAAAATGTTGGTGAGTTATAGGTTTAACCTATATATATCAAATCGTAACAATAGACCACAAGATTTCATATTTCAATACACATCCCATACATAGAGATAAAAATCATTCATATGGTGAACACCTGGTAACCGACATTAACAAGATGCATATATAAGAATATCCCCATCATTCCGGGACACCCTTCGGATATGATATAAATTTCGAAGTACTAAAGCATCTGGTACTTTGGATGGGGTTTGTTAGGCCCAATAGATCTATCTTTAGGATTCGCGTCAATTAGGGTGTATGTTCCCTAATTCTTAGATTACCAGACTTAATAAAAAGGGGCATATTCGATTTCGATAATTCAACCATAGAATGTAGTTTCACGTACTTGTGTCTATTTTGTAAATCATTTATAAAACCTGCATGTATTCTCATCCCAAAAATATTAGATTTTAAAAGTGGGACTATAACTCACTTTCACAGATTTTTTTTACTTCGTCGGGAAGTAAGACTTGGTCACTGGTCGATTCACGAACCTATAACAAATATGTACATATATATCAAAGTATGTTCAAAATATATTTATAACACTTTTAATACATTTTGATATTTTAAGTTTATTAAGTCAGCTGTCCTCGTTAGTAACCTACAACTAGTTGTCCACAGTTAGATGTACAGAAATAAATCGATATATATTATCTTGAATCAATCCACGACCCAGTGTATACATATCTCAGTATTGATCACAACTCAAACTATATATATTTTGGAATCAACCTCAACCCTGTATAGCTAACTCCAACATTCACATATAGAGTGTCTATGGTTGTTCCGAAATATATATAGATGTGTCGACATGATAGGTCGAAACATTGTATACGTGTCTATGGTATCTCAAGATTACATAATATACAATACAAGTTGATTAAGTTATAGTTGGAATAGATTTGTTACCAATTTTCACGTAGCTAAAATGAGTAGTTTTTACCAATTTTGTTTTGCTCGCCATTTATTCGTTTCTAATCCGTTTTGAGTGATTTAAGCGGCCACAGTTTCGTATTGAACTTGACTTTATGAAACTAAACAGAAAAGTTATAGGTTTATAGTCGGAAATACAAGTTACAAGTCATTTTTGAAAAAGGTAGTCATTTTCGTCGAAAGAACGACATCTTGATGACTGTTTTGAAAAACATACTTTCACTTTGAGTTTAACCATGATTTTTAGATATGGTTTCATGTTCATAAGAAAAATCATTTTCTCAGAAGTATAGCTTTTAAATCAAAGTTTTTCATAATTTTTAATTATCCAAACCAAAACAGCCCCCGGTTGTAACTACGACGGCGTAAATCCGGTTTTATGGTGTTTATCGTGTTTCCGGGTTTTAAATCATTAAGTTAGCATATCATATAGATATAGATCATGTGTATAGTTGATTTTAAAAGTGTAGTTAGAAGGATTAACACTATTTGCGAACAAGTTAGAATTAACTAAACTATGTTCTAGTGATTACTAGTTTACCACTTCGAATATGATAGCTTTTTATGTATGAATCGAATGATGTTATGAACATCATTACTACCTTAAGTTCCTTGGATAAACCTACTGGAAAAGAGAAAAATGGATCTAGCTTCAACGGATCCTTGGATGGCTCGAAGTTCTTGAAGCAGAATCATGACACGAAAACAAGTTCAAGTAAGATCATCACTTGAAATAAGATTGTTATAGTTGTAGAAATTGAACCAAAGTTTGAATATGATTATTACCTTGTATTAGAATGATAACCTACTGTAAGAAACAAAGATTTCTTGAGGTTGGATGATCACCTTACAAGATTGGAAGTGAGCTAGCAAACTTGAAAGTATTCTTGATTTTATGTAACTAGAACTTGTAGAATTTATGAAGAACACTTAGAACTTGAAGTTAGAACTTGAGAGAGATCAATTAGATGAAGAAAATTGAAGAATGAAAGTGTTTGTAGGTGTTTTTGGTCGTTAGTGTATGGATTAGATATAAATGATATGTAATTTTGTTTTCATGTAAATAAGTCATGAATGATTACTCATATTTTTGTAATTTTATGAGATATTTCATGCTAGTTGCCAAATGATGGTTCCCACATGTGTTAGGTGACTCACATGGGCTGCTAAGAGCTGATCATTGGAGTGTATATACCAATAGTACATACATCTAAAAGCTGTGTATTGTACGAGTACGAATACGGGTGCATACGAGTAGAATTGTTGATGAAACTGAACGAGGATGTAATTGTAAGCATTTTTGTTAAGTAGAAGTATTTTGATAAGTGTCTTGATGTCTTTCAAAAGTGTATGATTACATATTAAAACACTACATGTATATATATTTTAACTGAGTCATTAAGTCATCGTTAGTCGTTACATGTAAGTGTTGTTTTGAGACCTTTAGGTTAACGATCTTGTTAAATGTTGTTAACCCAAAGTTTATAATATCAAATGAGATTTTAAATTATTATATTATCATGATATTATGATATATTAATATATCTTAATATGATATATACATTTAAATGTCGTTACAACGATAATCGTTACATATATGTCTCGTTTCGAAATCCTTAAGTTAGTAGTCTTGTTTTTACTTATGTAGTTCATTGTTAATACACTTAATGATATATTTAATTATCATATTATCATGTTATATATAATATAACAATATATTAATATGCTTCATATATATTTAGTAAGACGTGGTTATAACGATAATCGTTATATGTATCGTCTCGAGTTTCATACGACAATAGTCTCCTTTTTAAGTATATAACTTATTGTTACTATTTTTAATGAGATACTTGATGATCATTATATCATGTTAAACATATATATTTATTCATTTATGTATCATCATGTCGTATACAACTTATAGCGTTCGTGAATCATTGGTCAAACTGGGTAATCAGACGTTTACAAAATTTCCGTTTCAATTAACCAAGTCTTAACAAGTTTGATTGCTTAACATGTTGGAAACATTTAATCATGTAAATATAGTTTTCATTAAACATATAATCATAGAAAGGTTCGGAAAAGTTCGGGTCACTACATATTCCGCCTCTAGGATTGTTAGCAAGCGACCTAAGATCCTTAAATCTTCGTCTACAAATAAAAGAAATGTTCATAATGTATGTATATGATCATATATATCAAAGCGTACTTATGATTATATATACATTTCAAATTCTATTTACACAATATAGCTTCATTAAATTTTGTTACAGAGTACGCACATTTACAGTTTGAAATAGTCAAATTTATTACTCCGTATTATAGTATACTTTGTTGTATACATCAATATATACGTGTGTGTTATGAGTTAATTAGGGCACTGTTGAAGGATGCATTCACGTGGAGCGTGTGCCATGCACAATTTTATACCAAGTGTGTCATTCAAAACTCCATGTAAGTTTAGCAAGACATGTGTTAGCACACTTTGAACTCACTCTAAGAGTGTGGTCATACTTTATTCTTCTGGATGTGTTTTTAATTTGCTGTTTTCAATTGTTTATTTAACCTTGATGTCATTCACTATTCCATTTATCACCTATGAGATCACTGTTTTGCTTAATATATTCAAGATAATTTATTATAACTTAGCAAGTGTCACAAACATAGTAACCCCTCTCTCCACTTGATCTTGACCATATAGTTTGTTATATTGCTAATTGTTAGGAAATTATCATTAAAATATGGCATAGTAGTTAGTGTCTCTCTCAATTAAGAAGTCTCAGGTGCAACCATCACTAGAACCACACTTTGGAGTAGCTTGAGAAAAAGGGTCAGAAACGGTCACGAGGTAAGCTGGTTCGATCGCGTACACCTGATTGTACTCGTGCTTGCTGGCTAATTAAGTATAATTAAAAACATATGAAAACTATCATATCCTTGGACAGCTTGCTACAGATTGATGATTATTGTACATGTAGGAATAACATTCACCACACAAATTTGAGATGTACTGCTGTATTATTTAGAGAAGGAATAATACAGACTAGCATGATACAATCGTTTTACAACTGATATTAATTACTGCAAAAAAAGATAAGAGTAATGAAAAGATGGTCCAAGCTTGAGTTGAATGCAATTCTCTTGAAACAGAGACAAGCTTGTTTCACAGTGTATGGAGGCCTAAAGTTGCGTACAACAGAGTCGAAAACTTGATTGTAAATTGACTCAATGTGTGTGTATTGATTTTGATTATTCATTCATTGCAGTAATGTTACAAAATTAAGTGGATGGTAATGTATTTGAACAACAAAACTATTACGGATGCTTTTATATCATATGATTAGATTCATTAAACTTGATAATCATCAATTAACAACAATTAGAGTCTCTTGATTACTTCCATGTGTTAAGTGCTGGAACTGTTAAGGAACCGGGTCACAAGTCAGATTTAACGGATCATGGGTCAGGTACAAACTGACCAAAAACAGTTGGTTCGGGTACAAACTGACCCAAAACAAAAAATTGACCCAGGGGATAAAACTGACCCAAAACTAGATGGGTTGGTTCGAAACAGACCCACTTTAACGTGACGGGTCATGGGTCAAAACATACTCAAATTGACCTACTTCCTCCATTAAATATTAAATACCTCAATTTAAAGCACGAAAATTTTCATTTACTACAACATTACTTTGGACACATAAGCCCTTGTCAAAAACTGCATACGCGTATAATATTTCAGTTACAAATTTTATATATGCATACACATATTTAGGTCCGAAGTTTGGAAAAAATACACTGAACCCAATTTTTTCTAACAATCTAACATAGGGTGTTTGGTGAAACGAACTATTAGTCGATATTTATTCACTACATGATGAATCGGAGAGAACGTGTAACTATTTGAGCTCGAGCTCGAGGTTTATCTTAATATGGACTAAACCTAGAATAAAAAGAATCCCTACAGGGTCGTTTTATTAATTTATAAGTTTTTGTTCGACATATAAAACATGTGTTCGAATATAAAAAATGAATCTTATAAATGTAAAATTTTTCAATAGATATAAAAAGATAATACTATTAAAAAGTTATAAATTGAAAAAAAAAAAAAAATATCAAAACAACCGTACTAAAGGTGTTTTATTCTTAAATAGTTATCATTCATCATACTTAAATTATTCATTAAATATCTACCCTCTTAGCATTTTTGTAAAAAAAAAAAAAGTTGTTGATCAACTCCTTATAGTCAATACTCTCTATCAACTCTTTATAGTAAATACTCTCTACAATATGTCGTTCTCAATAGTCATACTCTCCAACATGGTTTGACATGGTGACTAACATTTGAGACGCGTTAAATATTCTGCACCCTGTTCGATTGCACACTTTAGAGTTTAGACAAGTCCAAAGACACCTCTGTTTTAACACCTGCATGTGTCGCTCATGCAATCGTTCTCCATTGATTTTAGCATACACAAATACTGGATATGTTACACAGTACGTCATGGTCATCTATTTACAGACGATATAACATACGAAAATGATCCTATACAGCTTATAACCAATGAAAGTTAAAGTACACGCCGACTCGGTTGTTGGTAGAAAGAACACAACTTCTCTTTCAACTGTTTAGCCTCTATCTTCTTATCCTCTTGCATCTGTCAACATAATAAAACATTTTTTTTTTATCAATTTTCACAATACTTAAAAACTATTAAATCTTGTCAAATGCAGCCAAACAATAGAATATGTCATTTAGTTGATTAAGACATTTTTCAACAAGTTTGGTTCATTATTTATAATTTTATAACTAAAGATTCCAAACCTCTTTCAGTTCTCATAGTATTTTTTATTGTTTTAGAGTATAAAATATAGTATTCTCAAAGTTAAAAACTGCTAATTACATCCATTTTAAATCTTAAAAGCAAAGACTTATGGTGCTAGTATTAAAAGGCATATATATTTATATTTATATTTATATTTATATTAATATTATATATTATATATTATATATACATTAGAATCATTATAGTTCAATATGCTTGATCAGATGAGAATACTCAACTTAGTTATATGCAGAATGACTGACTACAAAGAAAACGTTTCTATACGCGAATATAACTTAGTAAGAAATTTAAACTTTGGCATTTAGAATCCTTTATTTATCAAAAATTTGCAATCAGCGTTCCTCGAAGGGACGCTGTTACGCTGATTGCAAAATATTGATAAACAAAGAATTCTAAAGACCAAATTAATAGCCAAGGGATACTGTTAGTAAAATGGAGTATAATTCAGGGACCAAAAAGTCTTTGCCATGACAGCATACACATGTGTTGGATTTGGTACATCATATCATACTTACATGCCGATAAAGGTTATTGTAATTTGAGATGTAGAAGAAAGTGAAAATATATGTACCTGAAAATGGACAGTGTTTAATATCATGCCTTCTCCAAAACTCTTAAAAGTCGTCGCATTTAGAAACACAATCCCATCTTCTTCATGTTCCATGTATTCCATAACATTTGACAAGAAGCTAATATCTTTATTCGTCCTCGTACAAATTGTATATATCAGTTGGATAACATCTTCGTTTTCACCTAAAACGTTCACTGAAGAAACAACCGAAGAATTTGTTTTAATCACAGCATCTTTAGTACTTTGTTGGTTTACGCCAAGTTGTCTGTCTTTCGTGCTCTTGATGGTTGTTGAAGAATACGAACAAAGCTTTTCCTTTTTACTTCTTAACTCCTCTACTTCCTTTTGTAGTTCAGGTATGTATTTCAACGCACGAGTTACTGTCCCTGGAATACTAACTTTTTTCTGTTTCAAATAAAGACAAAATACCAAAAACACTTCAAAAGTAGCTAACATGTTCAAGTTTTTTGGTCAATTTAAAGTGACACAATATGTTATGTACTAGTACTATACCTTTTGATCATTTGACTTGGGTAGAAGTGAACGAAGAAACGCATACAAGTCATTAACCCTCTTACGACGATCTCTTTCACTAGCATTATGATTGAGCTTTTTTGTCACTATCATGTCATCTTTAGTACCACCATTTACAGCTTCACCTGAAGAAATCGAATTTTCGGGTGCAAAATCATGTTCGATTTGATGATTATATGCATGAAAATCAGGAAGTGAATGATCATATGACCTTGTGTTGGACTAATTTGACTCAATTCCAATTTGGATTATGAGTTAGGCCACCTAACACATCTAGATGGATCACATGGGTGGTTGTTGAAATATGCATTCAACACATGGAATTATTCAAGGTTGGCCATGAAATGTCTTGAATTCACACATGCATTCATATGGCTCATTTCAACTATAAAAGGAAATGCTTGGAACTTCATTTAGGCATCCCATTCTTCACATCTTAAATCCCATCTCAAGTTACATAATACTTGAAAGAGTCTATAACACTCTTGTGAGAAGTATTGTAGAAAATAGAGAGAGTATAGAATTGTTAAATAAAATTCTATACGAGTGAGTTACGAGGGAAGTGTAATAATCTAGTGAGTGGTCTAAATACTTTGTTAGTATTTTCGGAGCCTAGATTGAGTGATACATTGTAACCTCGGGTTTGCCATATTTGCTAGTAAAATCCATCTCTGCTTCCGCCCGTGGACTAGGCCTCACGCCGAACCACGTAAATCCTTGTGTCTTTATTTATTGCTTAATTGTTCTATTAATTTCTCGGGGTCTTGAAAGTGCGCTAAATCACAACAAACTGGTATCAGAGCTATAGTTGTGATTAAATATACAAGATGACGATAATAAGGTCCGACGTAGAGAAATTTAATGGCCAGAACGATTTTGGTCTTTGGCGAATGAAGATGCGGGCTCTACTGAGCCAACAAGGTTATTTGTTAGCTTTGAAAGGGAGAGAACATCTACCCGAAAAGTTGACAGATGAAGAGAAGGATGAACTTCTGGAAAAGGCACACGGCATGATTATTCTAAATCTTGCCGATTGTGTGCTTAGAGAAGTTGCGGCAGAAACCACACCGGCTGGACTTTGGAAACAGCTAGAAACTCTATATATGACTAAGAGTCTCACGAACCAGTTGTATATGAAACAACGGTTGTATACTCTTCGGATGAAAGAAGGTTCACTAAATGATCACATCGATGAGTTCAATAAAATAATTTTGGACTTGAATAATATTGGTGTGAAAATTGATGATGAAGATCAATCATTAATTTTCTTATGTTCCTTGCCAAAATCGTACGAGCATTTGGTTACAACTCTACTATATAGTAGAAAAACTATTTCCATGGAGGATGTCAAATCTACCTTGAACTCTAGCGAGTTAAGGAAGAAATCCTCGGCGGATTATCTGGAAGAGAGTGCAGAAGGTTTGGTGGCAAGAGGAAGACGTAACGATAGAGCATCAAGTAGTAACAACAAAGGTCGTTCTAGATCGAAACCAAGATCTAGAAAGATCAAGTGTTACAATTGTCACAAGGAAGGTCACATGCGTAGAGACTATCCAGACTTAAAAGGAAAAAGAGAGACTTGGAATGCAGCGGGAGCCGATAAAGTTGCCGCGGTTGCAGAAAATGATTCTGATGGTGCAAATGTTCTTAGTGTTACCGATGGCCTCTCAAGTAATGAGTGGATTCTTGACTCGGGTTGTTCTTATCATATGTGTCCTATTAGGGACTGGTTTACTACCTATCAACAAATAAATGGTGGTAAAGTCCTTATGGGAAACGATGTAGCTTGTAAGGTTGTTGGCATAGGAACGATCCAAATCAAGATGTATGATGGCACGGTGAGGACGTTGACAGATGTCAGGCATGTTCCAGAATTGAAGAAGAATCTTATTTCCTTGGGTACGCTGGACTCCATCGGCTGCGAGTATCGAGCCCGAGGTGGAGTACTAAAAGTCTCTAGAGGTGCACTTGTCGTGATGAAAGGTGAAAGGTGTAACGGCCTTTACCTGTTAAAAGGTAGCACGGTTACTGGTGCGTCTGGAGTTTCTTCATCGGCTAAAGATGTAGATACCACCAAGTTATGGCACATGCGCCTTGGGCACATGAGCGAGAGAGGAATGATGGAGCTTAGTAAACGAAGTTTGCTGTGCGGTCAGAATATCGGAAAATTGGAATTCTGCGAGCATTGTGTATTCGGAAAACAGAGCCGGATAAAGTTTGGCACAGCCGTTCACAGGACGAAAGGTACTTTGGATTATATCCATTCAGATCTTTGGGGTCCATCTCCTGTTCCTTCAAAAGGTGGTGCGAGATACATGTTAACCTTTATTGATGACTATTCGAAAAGAGTATGGGTTTATATCCTTAAACGTAAGGATGAAGTCTTTGTCAATTTCAAGCAATGGAAGATGATGATAGAGAAGCAGACTGGAAAGTTCATTAAGCGCTTGAGAACTGACAATGGACTGGAATTCTGCAAAGGCGAATTCAATGAGTTCTGTAAGAACGAAGGCATTGTGAGACACCACACAGTGCGGTTTACACCACAACAGAATGGCGTCGCAGAACGGATGAATAGAACGCTCCTTGAGCGAGCGAGGTGTATGCTCTCAAATGCAAAATTACCAAATATATTTTGGGCTGAAGATGTCAACACAGCTTGTTATTTGGTAAATCGGTCTCCATCAACGGCAATTGATTGTCAAACTCCTTTGGAAAAATGGTCAGGTTCCCCTGCAAGTTACAGTGATTTGAAGATATTTGGTTGTCCTGCTTATGCTCATGTGAAAGATGGTAAACTTGAGCCGAGGGCTAAGAGATGCATATTTCTAGGGTATGCAGATGGGGTGAAGGGTTATAGATTGTGGTGCCCTGATGGTAAATCATCCCGATTTCTCATCAGCAGGGATGTGACATTTGATGAGCCTGCTATGTTGAAAAAGACAGAGGAGGAACAAGTAGTTGCTGGAAAAGATCGTGAAGTTGAAGAGCAGGTGGAGCAAGAAATAGAAGTTTCACAAGGAGTAGTACAAGATACTCCTGTCGAGCCCATTGTAGAAGATGTACATGACTCTGGTGTTGATCAAATGACACCAGAAGATCAGTCAGATGAACAACATGATCTACAGAATTATAATCTAGCAAGAGATAGAGAACGACGAGCAATAAAACCACCACAACGGTTCGGGCATGCAGATTTGGTAGCTTATGCCCTGAGTATGGCAGAAGATATAGAAGTCCAAGAACCTGCTACATATCGTGAAGCTATAAGTGGCCCAGAATTTGCAAAGTGGTCCGTAGCTATGAATGAAGAGATGGAGTCTCTTTATAACAATCATACGTGGGAGCTGGTGAAACCGCCAAAAGGTCAGAAGATTGTTGGATGCAAATGGATCTTCAAAAAGAAGGATGGAATTCCGGGTGTAGAAGATGAAAGGTTCAAAGCACGCCTTGTAGCAAAAGGCTTTACTCAGAGAGAGGGAGTTGACTTTAATGAAGTTTTCTCACCGGTCGTAAAGCATACATCTATTCGCGTGTTACTTGCCATGGTTGCTTTACTTGATATGGAGCTGCAACAACTAGATGTCAAGACAGCATTCTTACATGGTGAGTTGGAGGAACGGATCTTTATGCACCAGCCAGAGGGATTTGTGGTCAAAGGAAAGGAAGAGTATGCTTGTTTGCTGAAAAATTCATTATATGGCTTGAAGCAATCACCTCGACAATGGTATAAGCGGTTTGACGTATTCATGACTAGTAAATGTTACTCGTGGAGTGATTATGATAGTTGTGTATATCACAAGAAGCTTTCAGATGGCTCGTACGTTTATTTGCTGTTATATGTGGATGATATGTTGATTGCTTCGAAAAACATGTCTGAGATCGATCAGTTAAAATCTCAACTCAAAAGTGAGTTTGAGATGAAAGATTTGGGTGCAGCTAAGAAGATATTGGGAATGGAGATTATCAGAGATAGACGTGAAGGAAAATTGTATTTGTCACAAAAGAAATATATTGAGAAGGTTCTTCAGCGTTTTGGGATGGATAACTCCAAACCGGTTAGTACTCCACTTGCTGCACATTTCAAACTTTCATCGGCGTTATCACCAGAAACTGAGGAGGAGGTAGAGCATATGTCACATGTTCCATATGCTAGTGCTGTGGGTAGCATCATGTATGCCATGGTATGTACTAGACCGGATATTGCACAGGCGGTAAGCGTGGTGAGTAGATATATGGATTGTCCAGGGAAAGCTCATTGGAAAGCGGTGCAATGGATTCTACGGTACCTCAGAGGGACAACAGATATTGGCTTAGTATTTGATAGCGGTGGTAATACTAATGTTACCGGATACGTTGATTCAGACTATGCTGGTGATTTGGATCAGAGAAGGTCTCAGACGGGGTATGTTTTTACTCTCGGAAGATGTGCTATTAGTTGGAAAGCAACATTACAATCGACGGTTGCTTTGTCGACAACTGAAGCGGAATACATGGCTCTGACTGAGGGTGTGAAAGAAGCAAAGTGGCTGAGGGGTTTGGTTGGTGATCTGGGTTTGCAACAGGACGAAACTGTAGTGCATTGTGATAGCCAGAGTGCCATACATTTGACTAAAAACCAAGTGTATCATGAGAGAACCAAACACATTGATGTACGGTATCACTTTATTCGAGAAGTCATATCAAAAGGAGTTATAATTGTCAAGAAGATTTGCAAGGCAGATAATCCGGCAGATATGTTGACTAAGCCCGTTACTACAAACAAGTTCGAACACTGTTTGGACTTGGTTGGCGTTCAAAGAAAGTGATGAGCCCGGGAGGGCTGACGGGAAGCGGAGATTGAGAAAAGATAGCAAAGGAATGGAATGTTCGTCAAGGTGGAGATTTGTTGGACTAATTTGACTCAATTCCAATTTGGATTATGAGTTAGGCCACCTAACACATCTAGATGGATCACATGGGTGGTTGTTGAAATATGCATTCAACACATGGGATTATTCAAGGTTGGCCATGAAATGTCTTGAATTCACACATGCATTCATATGGCTCATTTCAATTATAAAAGGAAATGCTTGGAACTTCATTTAGGCATCCCATTCTTCACATCTTAAATCCCATCTCAAGTTACATAATACTTGAAAGAGTCTATAACACTCTTGTGAGAAGTATTGTAGAAAATAGAGAGAGTATAGAATTGTTAAATAAAATTCTATACGAGTGAGTTACGAGGGAAGTGTAATAATCTAGTGAGTGGTCTAAATACTTTGTTAGTATTTTCGGAGCCTAGATTGAGTGATACATTGTAACCTCGGGTTTGCCATATTTGCTAGTAAAATCCATCTCTGCTTCCGCCCGTGGACTAGGCCTCACGCCGAACCACGTAAATCCTTGTGTCTTTATTTATTGCTTAATTGTTCTATTAATTTCTCGGGGTCTTGAAAGTGCGCTAAATCACAACACCTTGCTTCAACTTCTAATGGCCATCCATAGGTTGTTGAAAACAAAGGAGGAGATAATGCTAGCATCTTTGTAATTTTTTTTATAATATTTAGGAATATATGATTATTGATGTAGGAAGCCTGCATATAGTTAAGAAAGTGAGGATGACAAGCTGGTGAATAAATAAGCGGTACAACAACTATATATGCATATACCCTATTGCATTATGGTATTATAAAAATATGAGTGGATATGATTTGTTTTCCTGTTTAATCATAAGTTCAGTTACCTAATATTATAATGTTTTTATTAATTAAATTAAATATTTAATATAATTTTTATTTATCTATCTATTTCTATATCGATATCTATATCTATATAATGATGTCATATGACAACCTATAGAAAAATAAAATTATTTATATAGATTAAGTTGAGGAGTAAACCCTACTTATGTAATTAACCTTTATAATATTGTTAAAAGGGAGGTGATACTCACACACTTAGTTTTGATCCATACACACTTTTTACCATGAAACTTACATTTATATCCCTAAATTTGTCTAGGAAGTTGAACTCTCATCATTGTAAATAAGGGTATATTAGTAACTTAAGTGTGTATAGATCAAGAATGAGTGTGTGAGTATCACCTCCCTTGTTAAAAACTCACTAAGAAAAATGTTTTACTTTTACGTTTTTAATATTTTTGACACTTTGAAACATAAATAACTTGACATGTTTTTTTACGTGTTACAAAGTTTTTGAAACTTAAAAGTATCAAAAAAATAATTTCTAATGACACTTAAAGTTTCAAAAAATTAATACCACTTAACACTTTTTACACCATATTTTTTAAAGCTTCAAAGTTTTTGACCATATATATATTTTATAGTCACACTTTTAACCATTTAAGCGTAAAAGAATCATTGAAAAAATGTTAAGCTAAGGTTAGTAGTAGTGACTTGTCAAATAATACAAGTGTGGTTGATGTGTGCTTGTTAAAAATAACAAAATAAGTGGAATATGTGTCTTACACATGCTCCTTGTTGACACCTCCAAGCCAAATGTACTATTGCATGTATTATGCACACTCATAAATAAATTAATCTAAATACAATATAAATAAATAATAACCACTTGTGTATTGCCCCGATGGGAATCTGGTTATTCAAGTATTCGGTGGAATGCTAAAAGTCACGTGTTTGATTTTCAATGGTGATTTTTTCAATGTGATTTCCTCCCGACACGTCACTTATATGATGAGGTAGGTGGTTTTTCAATACGGACTCCTGTCAATTACTTCTAACTCGCTATTAAAAAAATATAAAGGTTTCTAGACAAACTAGAACTCTTAATTGGTCTTTGTCCTCTATAAAGATTATAAAGTAAGTTTATATTGTAGTGTGTTAAATTTCTATTTATGATTTATACCGGTCCTTATTTACTTCTACCTAGTAAATCCTTTAGTTATACATCAAGTACTTCAGTCACAATGTTTCCTAGAATGTACTTCTCGTATAGAGTTTCCATAATGTACTACACTTATAATGGTTCATAGCTTCTAACCTTTACCGTGATCAAGTGATCCTATAGTACATCGACACTGTACTCCAGTGTTATAACAATATTCCATCGAGTCTTATATTCTTGAAAAATGTCTTCATACGGATAATTAATTACCCTTTTATATGGCGTCTTAATTAGAAGTTTTTAATCACGTTTATTGGTAGAAAAACGATAATTATAACAAGGTTTAAAATCATAGACATAAAGCGTATACGACACGATAATCATCCCTAACAAACATTATTAAATCATTGCAAACAATCAAGTAATTACTTACACATCATGGCAATAAATATTTTTCTAATTATAATAAATCACAAATATTAAACAAGAAGATTATGACAAATTAATAAAAGAAATGATAGATATTACTAATAAATGTTGTGTACCGAATAATAGTTATATATCTTCAAAATATCCAAGGCATTACATTGCTATACTAGCTTTTACTCCTAACGATTACATAAATCTCATAATTTTCTCTCTCTAATCTAGAGAGAGAAACTAGTTTGAAACTCTGGAGAGGGAGTAAAAGTGTGAAAATATGGTGGTGATTGGAGGTGATTTCGTTGAATTTTGGTGTGTTGAAAATGAGAACCAACACCACCTATTTATAGCCAAAATAGAGTGGGTAACTAGGGAAAGGGAGCCACGTACGGCCAAGCCAAATGGCAACCCGGGTGGGCAAGCCGTGTAAGGGTCCTGGGTAATGTGGCCAACCCGGATATACGAGTTGGGTAGATGAGCCGGGTAGTGGCAACCTGGGTAAACGAGTCGGGTAGACGTACCGGGTGGGCAACCCGGGGAAAGTGAGTACCCCAAACACCACGGGTGGCTGCATTTGGTTAGATCTTGATCTTGTCTCCGGGATCGTAGCTTGGTTTCCGAGGTCGCAACTTGGTCTTCACTGTTTTCGCTCTAACTTCTCCATTTCTAGTCCGTTTTAAGTGATTCATTCAACCATGTGTTCGTAATAAAATATCCTAAAACATAAGATTGGATAAATCAAATACTCCAAAAATTATAAAATAAGTTATTTAAACGTGTGTGAATCATCTTAGCCGGTTCTTGCTTGTTTTTCCTCGTTTTCTGATAATGCTAAAAACGAACATATATTTCATAGCATTATTCCTCAAGAAAGACAAGCTTTTAGTTGCAATTGTTCTATTTACAAGTGATATTCGTTTAAATAATAAAAGGTGAAGACAAAAGACAGATTCGACGAAGTGAAGACGCAAACGACCAAAAAGCTCAAAAGTACAAAATACAATCAAAGAGGTTCCAATTATTGATAAGAAACGTCTCGAAATTACAAGAGTACAAGATTCAAAACGCAAAGTACAAGATATTAAATTGTACGCAAGGACATTCGAAAATCCGGAACCAGGACCAGAGTCGACTCTCAACGCTCGACGCAACGGACTAAAAATTACAAGTTAACTATGTATATAAATATAATATAATATATAATTAATTATATTAATTATATATATATTATATTTATAAAATAAATCGTCGGCAAACAAAGAGCCAAATGTGGATGAGCTGTGAAAACGATCTCCGCGACTCGCGGAGTTTGAAGAAGAAAAGGGCCGCGAGTCGCGGAGCCCCAAAAACTGAAACTCCCTATAAAGCCCAACGAATTCTGATCAATTTTTCATCCAATATCCATCAATCTCTCTATCTATATACGTAATATTTATATTTATAATTTATATTTTAATTTTAATTTTAATTTTAATCCTAATAATAAGGGTATGTTAGCAAATGTTGTAAGGGTGTAAGTCGAAATTCTGTCCGTGTAACGCTACGATATTTTTAATCATTGTAAGTTATGTTCAACCTTTTTAATTTAATGTCTCGTAGCTAAGTTATTATTATGCTTATTTAATCCGAAGTAATCATGATGTTGGGCTAATTACTAAAATTGGGTAATTGGGCTTTGTACCATAATTGGAGTTTGGACAAAAGAACGACACTTGTGAAAATTAGACTATGGGCTATTAATGGGCTTTATATTTGTTTAACTAAATGATAGTTTGTTAATGTTAATATAAAGATTTACAATTGGGCGTCCCTATAAATTACCATATACACTCGATCGGACACGATGGGCGGGGTATTTATATGTACAAATAATCGTTCATTTAACCGGACACGGGAATGGATTACTAGCCACTAGAATTATTAAAACAGGGGTGAAATTATGTACAAGGACACTTGGTATAATTGATAACAAAATATTAAAACCTTGGGTTACACTCAGTCGACATCCTGGTGTAATTATTAAACAAAGTATTAAAATCTTGTTACAGTTTAAGTCCCCAATTAGTTGGAATATTTAACTTTGGGTATAAGGATAATTTGACGAGGACACTCGCACTTTATATTTATGACTGATGGACTGTTATGGACAAAAACCAGACGGACATATTAAATAATCCAGGACAAAGGACAATTAACCCATGGGCATAAAACTAAAATCAACACGTCAAACATCATGGTTACGGAAGTTTAAATAAGCATAATTCTTTTATTTCATATTTAATTTCCTTTATTTTATATTTAATTGCACTTCTAATTATCGCATTTTTTGTTATTGTATTTAATTGCACTTTTAATTATCGTACTTTTTAATTATCGCAAGTTTATTTTATCGCACTTTTATTATTCGCAATTTCATTATCGTTATTTACTTTACGCTTTAAATTAAGTCTTGTATTTATTTATTATTTTACATTTGGTTTTAACTGCGACTAAAGTTTTAAAATCGACAAACCGGTCATTAAACGGTAAAAACCCCCCTTTATAATAATAATATTACTTATATATATATTTGTATTTTTATAAAAGTAAACTAATATAACGTTAAGCTTTGTTTAAAGATTTTTCCTGTGGAACGAACCGGACTTACTAAAAACTACACTACTGTACGATTAGGTACACTGCCTATAAGTGTTGTAACAAGGTTTAAGTATATCCATTCTCTAAATAAATAAATATCTTGTGTAAAATTGTATCGTATTTAATAGTATTTTCTTGTAAAATTTAATAGTATTTTATACCCCTTAGCTTTGACATCAGTTATTTTTGGCGCCGCTGCCGGGGATTCGCTTAATAGCCGGAAGCGCAACGCTAATATAAAAATAAATAAAAAAAGATTTTTATTTTTAGTTTACTTTTATTAAAATTCACTTTTGTAAAAATACGTTTTTAATTATTCGAAAATATAAAAAGAAAAAATTTTTTTATATATTTTTAAGATTTTATTAAATATTTAAGTTTTATAAAGTTTCTTTATTTTTATTTTATAAAAATATAAGTTTTTATTATATAAATATTTTAGATTTTAAAACAGAAAAAAAAACGTCGAATTAAAAAACTGTACCAGAGTTGAATTTTGGAACCCCGCGACTCGCGGAGTTTGCAGCCTCTAATACCGCGACTCGCGGAGACAGTCTGACACGGGTACACAGAAGCCGTAGCAGCATTAATTATGGGTTTTTATTAATTATATTTAAACTTAAACCCTAATTAGGGTATATTTATTATAATATTTAGTTTTTATTAGTTTATTTTGTTTTAATTAATTTAATAAAATATAAAATTAATAGTTTTAATAAATAATTAATATAAAAATAATATTTTTATAAAAATTGTACTTTTTACAACTTTTAGTTTATTTTTATATTTTGTCCCTTTTTAATCGTTTTAGCGTAATATTTGTATTTATAGCTCATATTTAGTTTTAAACTTAATTTTTGCCATAGTTATTTTTACTTCTAGATTTTTAGGCTTTGCCGTAGAATTCCTTAAGTGCTTTTTCTTTAGACTAAGATTTAGGTACTTTAGAATTTTGCGACGCCTTTTTAAGTTTTAGTTTCTTTTTAAGTTATTTTCATTTGGGATTTAGTTTTTCCTGTAAGCTTTAATATTTTTAGACGACTTTTACCTATGTATCAATTATCATTCCAATTAGTAATCTCAATTTGCGATTATAATTTTAACTTAGTTGTAGTAATAAGGTTAGGTTAGTCAAGTGTTTTTAAGTGTTATAAGTTTCTTTTATTTTTCCGTCACCTTTTATTTTTCAACCATTTTTCTTTTTCGACCTTTTTCGACGCATTTTTTTTCTTTCTTATTTCTCGCTATTCTAGTTTTAGGACATAGATTTTTATTCTACTTCTTATCTAAATTTCTTAAAATTACGAAAATTTATTTTAAGTGGTTAAATTGATAGACATCAAAATTTTCTGGTTCGTAGTAATAGTTGGATTTGTACGTGGACCGGGTTATTGGAGCCAAACAGTCCTCAATTATATTGAGACCAAACGAATCCTGCCCCTCTGCTGCATCTTTTGGCTATTCGAAACGTGGGCAAAATCAGAAAAGTCTATTGATTGGATAACTTATTATAATTCTTCTTTCCTTTTAAAAACTAATAGGATATTCAGTGAATGCACCGAGCAAGACGTTCATCACCTTTTGTACGTTCACCACCTGTAACTAGATCAAGACATCTAACTAATATTGTCGCCGTTGATAATCCATTTTTTGAACCCGACCTCACAATTGAGAATCCGGAGAATATTCAGGGACGATTCATAGATCCTGAACCATTAAATTTTCCTCCGGAACCACCAATCATTCAAACAGAGATTGTTGAGGAACGAACCATTATATCAGAATCCTCTAGTGATTCTGATTCAACAAATTCAATTATGGAAGTAACAGAACCATTAAGTATGGAAGACCGAATGAGAGCTAAACACACTGGCCAAAGTCACGCAATTACTCATCCAGACATTAATGCGCCAGATTATGAAATCAAAGGACAAATTCTACACATGGTGACTAATCAATGCCAATTTAGTGGTGCGCCGAAGGAAGAACCAAATGAACATCTACGTACCTTTTATAGGATCTGCACACTATTTAAAATCCGAGAAGTGGAGGATGAACAGATATATCTCATGTTATTTCCCTGGACTTTAAAGGGAGAAGCCAAAGATTGGTTGGAATCGTTACCTGAAGGGGCGATTGATACATGTGACGTTTTAGTTGAAAAATTTCTTAAACAATTCTTTCCTGCATCTAAAGCTGTAAGACTTCAAGGAGAAATTGTTACATTCACACAGAAGCCGAATGAAACTCTATATGAAGCGTGGACTAGATTTGGAAAGTTGTTAAGAGGATGTCCGCAACATGGTTTAGACACCTGTCAAATAGTACAAATATTCTACCAAGGATGCGACATCACTACAAGGAAAGACATAGATATAGCAGCTGGTGGTTCTATTATGAAGAAAACCGAAACTGATGCTTACAAAATTATTGATAACACTGCTTCCCACTCACATGAGTGGCACCAAGAAAAAGATATCGTTAGATCATCTAAAGCAGCTAGAGCCGATTCTAGCCATGACTTAGATTCCATTTCCGCAAAGATAGATGCTGTGGAGAGACGAATGGAAAAAATGACTAAAGATATTCACTCAATACGAATTAGTTGTGAGCAGTGTGGAGGACCACATTTGACAAAAGATTGTCTCAGTATTGAATTAACAATGGAACAAAGAGAAAATATTTCATACATAAACCAAAGGCCTGGAAATAATTATCAGAATAATTATCAACCGCCAAGACCGATTTACAATCAAAACCAGAATTATAACCGAAATATTCCATACAACAACCAACAAGGTCCTAGCAATCAACAAGTATCCAATAATAATTACAATCAGCAAAGACCTAATTTTCAAAACAAACCACCACAACAAAACGATGATAAAAAGTCGAATTTAGAAGATATGATGACGAAGCTAGTTGAAACTCAAACGCAGTTTTTCACATCTCAGAAACAAACTAATGAACAAAATGCTCAAGCATTTAGAAATCAACAAGCTTCTATTCAAAATCTGGAACAAGAAGTAAGTAACCTAGCAAGGTTAATAGGTGAAAGAAAACCGGGAAGTCTACCTAGTGATACAAATACTAACCCCCGGAATGAAACAGCTAAAGCCATTACCACAAGAAGTGGTACAACACTTAAACCACCTGAAATACCTGTAACTTCTGATGAAGCTATTCCTACTCCACAAGAACCACAACCTAATCAAGATAAGAAAAAAGAACAGGTAGTTGAAAAGGTTAATGAAGATAACACAATTAAGGATAAACATTATGTTAAACCATACCAACCACCACTTCCTTACTCGAGTAAAATGAAGAAAGAGAAACATGAAGCCGAGCAATCCAAATTCTTGGATATGTTTAAACAGATAAATGTAAATCTTCCTTTCATTGATGTGATTTCAGGAATGCCTAGATATGCTAAATTCTTGAAAGATCTAATCTCAAATAGAAAGAAAATGGAAGAACTCTCGGCTGTTACCATGAATGCTAATTGTTCAGCAGTGCTGTTGAATAAGATACCAGAAAAACTATCTGATCCAGGAAGTTTCACAATTCCATGTTTTCTGGGTAGTCTTAGTTCAATAGAAGCATTGGCAGACTTAGGTGTTAGTATAAATCTAATGCCGTATTCACTATACACTAAACTAGACCTTGGAGAATTGAAACCAACCAGAATAAGCATACAACTAGCCGATAGATCAATAAAATATCCTAGAGGGATAATGGAGAACATGCTAGTTAAAGTTGGTACTTTAGTATTTCCAGTAGATTTTGTTGTTCTGGACATGGAAGAAGATTCTCAAGTTCCTCTCATATTAGGAAGACCATTCTTAAACACGGCTAAAGCAATGATAGACGTGTTCGGTAAGAAATTGACCCTAAGTATAGAGGATGAGAGTGTTACCTTTTCAGTTGATAGAGCAATGCAACAACCACAATCTGCAGATGATACATGTTATTATATTCAAACTATAGATGCACATGCAGAATTATTAGAAGAATTTCCAGAATTACAAGGAACAGGAGAATGTTCTTTAGGAGAAGGTAATGAACCAATTGATGAAGTTGAAATGTTAGCTACACTTATAGCTAATGGATATGAACCAACAACAGAAGAAATTCAAATGCTAAAAGAAGAAGACAGATATCGATATAAATCATCGATAGAAGAACCACCGAAATTAGAGCTAAAGCCACTTCCAAACCATTTGGAATACGCTTATTTACATGGTGAATCTGAATTACCTGTAATAATATCGTCTTCTCTTACTGAAAATGAGAAATCACAACTCATTTCTGTGTTAAAAGCTCATAAACCAGCCATTGCATGGAAGATTCATGATATTAAAGGAATAAGTCCTTCGTATTGCACACATAAAATCCTTATGGAAGAAGGTCATAAAACGTATGTGCAACGCCAACGAAGACTAAATCCTAATATGCAAGATGTAGTTAAGAAAGAGATTATTAAACTGCTAGATGCAGGTTTGATATATCCAATCTCTGATAGTCCATGGGTAAGCCCAGTTCAATGCGTGCCTAAGAAGGGTGGCATGACTGTCATTACAAATGAGAAAAATGAGCTTATTCCTACTAGGACTGTAACAGGATGGCGTGTGTGTATTGATTATAGAAAATTAAATGACGCCACCAGAAAAGATCACTTTCCCTTACCTTTTATTGATCAAATGTTGGAAAGATTAGCCGGAAATAGTTACTATTGTTTTCTAGATGGATTTTCCGGATATTTTCAAATTCCAATAGCACCCGAGGACCAAGAGAAAACCACATTCACGTGCCCTTATGGTACTTTTGCTTACAAACGCATGCCATTTGGACTTTGCAATGCCCCTGCAACCTTTCAAAGGTGTATGATGGCGATTTTTCACGACATGATAGAAGAATGCATGGAAGTTTTCATGGATGACTTTTCAGTCTTCGGTGATACATTTGAATCATGTCTAGCTAATCTTGAACGAATGCTTATTAGATGCGAACAATCAAATCTAGTACTTAATTGGGAGAAATGCCATTTCATGGTTAAAGAAGGCATCGTTCTTGGACATAAAATTTCAAAAGAAGGAATTGAAGTGGATAGAGCTAAAGTAGATGTAATTGCTAAACTTCCACATCCCACCAATGTTAGAGGAGTTAGGAGTTTTCTAGGGCATGCCGGTTTTTACCGACGTTTCATAAAAGATTTTTCTAAAATTGCCATTCCTATGAATAAACTCCTAGAAAAGGATGCTCCATTCATCTTTTCAGATGAGTGTATCAAATCTTTTAATATTCTTAAAGAAAAACTCACTAATGCGCCGATCATGATAACACCAAATTGGAATCTACCATTTGAACTAATGTGCGATGCAAGTGATTTTGCAATGGGAGCCGCTTTAGGACAAAGGATTGAAAAACGATTTCAACCTATATATTATGCTAGTAAGACGTTACAAGGAGCACAAACGAACTATACAACTACTGAAAAAGAACTCCTTGCTATTGTCTTTGCTTTTGACAAATTTCGATCATATCTCGTTCTAGCAAAAACGGTGGTTTATACCGACCATTCTGCTCTTAGATACCTATTTTCGAAACAAGATGCTAAACCAAGATTAATCTGTTGGATCTTACTCTTACAAGAGTTTGATATTGAAATCCGAGATAAAAGAGGAGCAGAAAATCTCGCCGCCGATCATCTTTCTCGTCTTGAAAATCCCGAATTAGAAGTTCTAAATGAATCGGCCATACAAGACAACTTTCCTGATGAATATCTATTGAAGATAGATTATAATGAAATTCCATGGTTTGCAGACTATGCAAACTACTTAGTTTGTGGATTCCTTGAAAAAGGATTATCGTACCAAAGACGAAAGAAATTCTTCAGTGATATAAAACACTATTTTTGGGAAGATCCACATTTGTTTAAAAGTTGTCCAGATGGAATAATACGCCGATATGTATTTGGAGATGAAGCTAGTAAAATATTAAACCATTGTCACACAGGACCAACAGGAGGGCATTATGGGCCTCAACTAACAGCAAGAAAAGTTTATGATGCTGGATTCTATTGGCCTACAATTTACAAAGACTCACACCTTCTTTGCAAATCCTGTGATGCTTGTCAAAGGGCCGAAAAAATAAGTCAACGTGATGAAATGCCACAAAATGTCATACAAGTATGTGAAGTATTTGACATTTGGGGTATTGACTTTATGGGTCCATTTCCAAAATCTCATAATAATCTCTATATTCTCGTAGCCATTGATTATGTATCTAAATGGGCGGAAGCACAAGCTCTCCCAACTAACGATGCACGAGTTGTAGTCAACTTTTTAAAACGTCTTTTTGCAAGGTTTGGAACACCGAAAGCTTTAATAAGTGATCGGGGTACTCATTTCTGTAATAATCAACTTGAGAAAGTTCTTAAAGATATGGAGTAACTCATAAAATCTCCACCGCATATCATCCACAAACAAGTGGACAAGTGGAAAATACCAACCGAGCTTTAAAACGTATTCTAGAGAAAACCGTAGGATCAAATCCGAAGGAATGGTCCATTAAATTGGAGGATGCACTATGGGCTTTTAGAACAGCCTACAAAACTCCAATTGGAACCACACCTTTTAGACTTGTTTATGGAAAAGCATGTCATCTTCCAGTAGAAATTGAACACAAAGCATTTTGGGCTTTGAAGACATGTAATCTTGATTTACATGAAGCCGGACGTCTACGATTAAGTCAACTAAACGAATTAGAAGAATTAAGACATGAAGCATACGAAAATTCGTTAATCTATAAAGAAAGAACGAAGAAATGGCATGATAAAAGAATCAGAAGTTCAAAAGAATTTAAAGAAGGAGACAGAGTTCTTCTTTTCAATTCACGATTCAAGCTATTTTCTGGAAAATTGAAATCAAGATGGTCTGGACCATTCATAGTCAAAAGAGTTTTTCCATACGGAACGATAGAATTAATAAATTCAAATGGGATTGAATTTAAAGTTAATGGTCACAGAGTTAAACATTACATACATGGTCCGATGGAAGAAGACAATGAAGTTAATCACAATTTCGATACCACAACTAACTAAGTATAGGGGGTTTATGTATTTCTGTTAGAGTTAGATTGTCTGTTTTCGTGTAGTTCTCGAAAATGGAACCCGGACGGTCTTTCCCTAGCAGACCCTAAAGAACAAGTCTTCTCCCCACATTCTGAATTTTTATTTTTTTAAGAAATGAAGACTGCCTGTGCACTAAACCATGGTCTAATGCTACACGCTTTGATCACTAAACGTAATAATGACACACTTCCGAGTGAAATAGTATCAGTAATCAGAGAAAGATTGGACGGAGTTAGAAAAGAATCCAGATGCGAAGATAATAAGTTACAATTTGGTAAAGGAAAATCAAAATCCGCAGCGAAAAGAAGAGCACGACACCTAGAAAGATGTCACAAATGCGGAAAATGGTCACATGGAGGTAAATGTTCAAATAATCAAACCTATTCAAACACCGAATTTGTTACTTTATGCAGAGACGGACCGTTCATATGTTTAGAAGAAAAAACACTGAATGATCGAGGTTACGCCTATGTAGCCATGGAAAACCAATTAAACCGACTATCTTATGAATGGGATAGATCATATAACTAAGAAATCTATTTCACATGTATGTTTGTACAGTTTTTATTTTTATTTTATTTTTTTTAACCTTTTGATAATAAACGCTAATTTGTTCGCTATAAAGTATTAAATTGGTATTGAATAAAATTAGGTTTGGCGACCGAAATTATTGATATCATTCAAAAATTTATTACATCACTGCGAAATTTAACGTTTATTCTTAAGGTATAAATATCTTTAATCAATCAACCTAAAATATTTCAAAAATTCGTCATGAGTTAAATTAGGTCTTGGAACCGAAATTACTTTACTGAAAAGAGGGGCGCATATTTTTGATAATATTTGATTGATTAAAGTGGGATAAAAAGCCAAAAAGATTTTTAATTTTATTTTTACCATGTTTTTAAAATTAATATATAAATCTTAAATTAATATTGTAAACTTTGTAAAAACAATATATTTAAAATTGTAAATATTGGAAAAATTAATATAAGTTTGGTGTGAATTTATAATATGAATTTTTAAATTAAGTTTGGTGTGAATTTTTAATTTTTAAAATATGAATTTTATTTTTATGCATTTTAAATTGTAAGTTTGGTGTGAATTTTTAATATTAATTTTGAATTTTATATTTAAATTGTGTGAATTTAAAAACAAAAATTTACTTTATCTCATTAAGTTAAAAATATGATTTTTAAAATTCGTCGTAAGTTGAAGACTAGGTCTTTGAACCGAAATTGCTTTACCCAAGGGAGGGACGAGAACTTTTATTATCATTATTTTTAATCTTATTGAATTAAAGTATGCCAAAAACATTAAAAAACCCCAAAAATCTTAGCTTTTAAAATAATCGCTACAAAAAGATAAATTTTAAAATTTTGTCGAAGGACGGACTAGGACATCTATCCGAAACGACCTCATCCTAAATAACAAGGGAAACAAAATTTTAAAATTAATTACTTAATTGTTTTAATTAGTATAAGATGTTAAAAAAATATATATATACAAACTCCGTGACTCGCGGAGTCTGAAGGGTAAAAACCCCGCCACTCGCGGAGGGACCGAATTACAGAAAAAAATAAAGGAGCTGGAACAGCTCAGTCCACACAACACCCACAAAACATACTGCGAAAAAACCCGAAAATATCACACAAAAATCGAATTTTTTCACCATTAATCATCAAATCTTTTACTAAAATCATGTTGAGAAGGATGCTATCAAGGAATTACACAAGAAAAATGGTAAATTTCTACACCTAAACACCATTTAATCCGAAAATTAGTGTTCTTGAGCAATTTTATACCCAATTTGATTTTGATGCTTTTTAGTGTAATTATGCTTAAATTGTTTATGTATTATGCTTGTATAACCTAGATTGATGCTATTTAACATGATTAGAAGCCTTAAACTTCAAATTTTGAGTAATCTAGGGTTTGTGTTCTTGAGCAAATTTGGGGCTTTTTGATATAAACAGGTTATGGCCAATTTTTTTCATGAATTGTTGCTAAATTAAGTAGTGTAACATGTTTAGGTAGTTAAATGATCCAAACTTTGAGCCTAAACATGATTTTGAGAATTAAAGTGGACTTTTTCAAGTCTAAAATTCATGAACTTGATTTTTGAGAGATAATGCCATTTGAAACTTGTTTAATTGCTAGTAATGATTATTTTGACATGTTATTTGAGTTGAATGCTTATGAACTTGGCAAACATTTTCGTATATGCTTATTTGAAAAAGTGTAGATTTGATGAAAATATGAAAATGAGCTTAAGTTTGATATAAATTGATCATGTCATTGTAATTATTTTGATTGATGATTTTGCTGACACTAATGCATATTTGGATGCACAAAAATTGTGTTTGATGTGTTTTGTAGACTGAAAGGGGTGAATCTTCATCCCAAGCTCGCAATGCTCCTGCTGAGAATGCGGAATAACAGGAGGTGGATAACTACTACAAACAAGATATACCTCATCCAGTCATGACATTTTCTGATATGCACTTGGAAGATTTGCACCCGAACCTGAGATTTGACAGACTTTGGATAGATTATCCAAAATACCAAAGGGGTTTGCATACTCTTCATTCTAAAGTTGTTGAGGTACCTAGGGTCATAGAATGGGGACCATTAGAAGCTGTAGAATTGGCCGGGCCAATTAGGGAATTACTTACACAGAGGTATGGTAATTCTACTTTTAACGACTGGGTACGTTTATTCACCATGCGTAGACCTGTATATAAAGTATGGTGTGAAGAATTGTTGTGTAGTATAGAATTAAATGATCAGGTAGCTAGTTTAACCGATCGATCTTTTATTAGATTTTTGTTAGGAGGTTCGATGCGCCACATGTCTTTACTAGACATGGCTCAGGCTTTACGTATATATACGCCTGAGGAGTTAGCATCTGCCGATTGTAGAGGGTTGATACTAAATGGTAGAAAGATAGATGAAAATTTTGATACACATGGTGTATGGAGTCAAATGACAAGCCATCACCGAATCAAAGGGGGAAATTACTCTTATTTGGATATAGATAGAGCTGAATTAAGAGTAATTCATAGGTTTTTAGCTAATTCGATTACACAAAGAGGTAAGAACAAGGAAAAGGTAAATGAACAGGATTTGTTTTACCATATCTGTATTCGAGACCCACAAAGTGCTGTAAGTATACCTTATTGTGTGGGTTATTATTTATCAGCTATGGTTAGGGGGATGAGACCGCATAGCATAATAGGAGGTGGTATATTTATTACTTTGATTGCTGAATATCTCGGTGTGGATATAAGTCGGGGGGATTATTAGTCGAAGAACCAGAACCCCGCGATACAATAGGTTTAAATGTATACCATGGTGCGAAAGTTTTGAAGAGGCGAAATAACGCCGCAGTACAATACCATGGTAGACATCCACAGGTTGAGAGAAACCAACAGCAAGGTAATGTAGGAGGGGGAAATGAAATGCAAGAAATGCAAAGGTTTATAGCTTCACAGGAGTACGAAAATGCTAGACATAGAGCATTTGAAGATTGGCAAGTTCATCAAAACCAAATCATAGCTTATTGCCAACATATAGGTAGAAACTATATTCCTACTCCAAAGCCCATATTCCCTCCCTGGTCTATAGAGATTCAACCACCGTATCCTACGTATAACCCAGCTGAAGTATTTTATAGCACCTATGGTTATGCATGGAACCCCTACTGATATCAGTATCATCCCTAGTCTACTTAGTTTTATTTATTTTGTAATTTGTAATGTTGATACGTTTAATACTTATGTTAATATTGTAATAGTTTTTATAATTTTCTAACTTTTATTCTTAGATTTTAATAATTTTTGAATGTGGGGTAATATACCAAACTTCAAAAATATGTATATATGTTTGCAGTTTATCTTATGTACACAACAGGGTAAAACAACGCATTTTCAAAGACTGGCATTAAGTTCAGCAAAAACAACTAATTTTGACGACAAGATGCAAAATATATGTGAAATAACAACAAGACGGAATGAACAAATGATGTGCACCATTTATCATTCAGCAAACAAACACAAATATGTTTGGAAACTTTAGTAAAATTTAATCATTTTTACACAAATCACCCTCAATAATTTAAATTGTTACTGATTTCTTGCAAATGAGGGCATTGCAAGATCTTAAGTGTGGGAAGGGGTTAAATTCTTTCGGATTTTAAAATTTTTACTTTATACACTTGGTTACCATTAGAAATACTAGTAAAGTAGTAGTTGTATTAGAATCTAGTGCTCTCTGATAATAAAGAACAGCCCTAGTCTTATATACTGACTACCCAATTCTAGTAAAATTTTTCAAAATTCTTAATTAAATGAACTCAAAATCATGTTTATACATATTTATGAATGATAAAACTAGGTTTTAACACCGAAATTATTGTTACCTCGGAAAGGACATAAATTGATAAACAAACCAAAATGTTAAAATTCATTTAAAATGGAATAGAGGACAATAAAAAGGAAAATAAAAGCCAAATGTGGGAAAATTCTCCAAGTTATTCAAAACATATGTCACATATTTTTGTACAAATAACTGAAAATACTTTTGCTTTGGACTAAACTAAACTGTTTTACCCGATAAAAGAAAAGAAGAGATGGATCTACATGATGAATCAATTCCATCATTAAAAGGAAGTAAAGTCTTCCGAAAAAGAAATGCGCTTCTTGATTTAGGTCAGGAAGTTATCGTCCAGACCAACTGTAGGTTGACGAAAAACCTAGAAAAGTCATCACTAAAATCAGCAGGAATTCCACGGACCTCAGCATTAAACAGGGTCGCCAAGTGGTCAGATTTATCCTAACCATGAGAAGGATTTATCTCGTACAATGGGGGGCACCATGCAAATTAGCTGGATAAGACTAATGAATCAGATCCCCAGAAAGGATAATCTCCTTAAAAGATCAAAAATCAGCTTTTAAGCCTGATATTACTCAATCCTTGAGATTGACCTTAAAGATTGAGAATTACAAACTCATGGAATTCAATGATATCTAAACTCGAGCCTGAACGAGAAAATATTTTGATTAAAATTACAAACCGATTTGTTTTCTAAAAACCCATTTTCAATGCGTTCATTACCATTGAACGTAAAATCCTAGGAATTCACCTGGAATTCATTAGGTCACCTGAACCAAATCGGGTGTCAACCGTAAGAACGGTGGTTGCAGAGTGGTCAAAGACAGGACCTTGTGCCAAACCTACAAATTATAAGGGTGAGCTTTACTATTGCTCCTACCAAGGATAGTAATTGCGTCTGACACGTTATAGACCATAATTAAAAGCATGTCAGGGGACATTGCCTTAACAGTTGCTTGTTCAACGCTTTCCTTTACAACCGGACGGTAGTTTACCGAAAGGTAATATACGGGACAAGTAAACTGGACGTGTTGCTTTCCAAATACAAGGTTAGCAAGTGGGTGACACAAAATCATAAGTTTTGAGCTAAAATTTTCAAATCTGAAACCCACCAAACCCACAAAAATATTTTGCAAACACCGGTGAAGGGTTATTCCGGAAAACTTATCTAGGGTAAAAACTAGATTTAATTTTCAAAAGATCAAATGTTTTCATAAAGATCCAATTTCCTTAATGGATCTAAATTTTTATAGTCATGTGGGACTGTAAACCATATCGTTACTACCATTGTTTATACCGCCGTATAGAAATCACTGATGTACAAAGTGTGAAGAATAAAGAAGTGATTCTAGTATTTCAAGACGATATTGCTTGAGGACAAGCAACGCTCAAGTGTGGGAATATTTGATAATGCTAAAAACGAACATATATTTCATAGCATTATTCCTCAAGAAAGACAGGCTTTTAGTTGCAATTGTTCTATTTACAAGTGATATTCGTTTAAATAATAAAAGGTGAAGACAAAAGACAGATTCGACGAAGTGAAGACGCAAACGACTAAAAAGCTCAAAAGTACAAAATACAATCAAAGAGGTTCCAATTATTGATAAGAAACGTCTCGAAATTACAAGAGTACAAGATTCAAAACGCAAAGTACAAGATATTAAATTGTACGCAAGGACATTCGAAAATCCGGAACCAGGACCAGAGTCGACTCTCAACGCTCGACGCAACGGACTAAAAATTACAAGTTAACTATGTATATAAATATAATATAATATATAATTAATTATATTAATTATATATATATATATATATATATATATATTATATTTATAAAATAAATCGTCGGCAAACAAAGAGCCAAATGTGGGTGAGCTGTGAAAACGATCTCCGCGACTCGCGGAGTTTGAAGAAGAAAAGGGCCGCGAGTCGCGGAGCCCCAAAAACTGAAACTCCCTATAAAGCCCAACGAATTCTGATCAATTTTTCATCCAATATCCATCAATCTCTCTATCTATATACGTAATATTTATATTTATAATTTATATTTTAATTTTAATTTTAATTTTAATTTTAATCCTAATAATAAGGGTATGTTAGCAAATGTTGTAAGGGTGTAAGTCGAAATTCTGTCCGTGTAACGCTACGCTATTTTTAATCATTGTAAGTTATGTTCAACCTTTTTAATTTAATGTCTCGTAGCTAAGTTATTATTATGCTTATTTAATCCGAAGTAATCATGATGTTGGGCTAATTACTAAAATTGGGTAATTGGGCTTTGTACCATAATTGGGGTTTGGACAAAAGAACGACACTTGTGGAAATTAGACTATGGGCTATTAATGGACTTTATATTTGTTTAACTAAATGATAGTTTGTTAATGTTAATATAAAGATTTACAATTGGGCGTCCCTATAAATTACCATATACACTCGATCGGACACGATGGGCGGGGAATTTATATGTACAAATAATCGTTCATTTAATCGGACACGGGAATGGATTAATAGCCACTAGAATTATTAAAACAGGGGTGAAATTATGTACAAGGACACTTGGTATAATTGATAACAAAATATTAAAACCTTGGGTTACACTCAGTCGACATCCTAGTGTAATTATTAAACAAAGTATTAAAATCTTGTTACAGTTTAAGTCCCCAATTAGTTGAAATATTTAACTTCGGGTATAAGGATAATTTGACGAGGACACTCGCACTTTATATTTATGACTGATGGACTGTTATGGACAAAAACCAGACGGACATATTAAATAATCCAGGACAAAGGACAATTAACCCATGGGCATAAAACTAAAATCAACACGTCAAACATCATGGTTACGGAAGTTTAAATAAGCATGATTCTTTTATTTCATATTTAATTTCCTTTATTTTATATTTAATTGCACTTCTAATTATCGCATTTTTTGTTATTGTATTTAATTGCACTTTTAATTATCGTACTTTTAATTATCGCAAGTTTATTTTATCGCACTTTTATTATTCGCAATTTCATTATCGTTATTTACTTTACGCTTTAAATTAAGTCTTGTATTTATTTATTATTTTACATTTGGTTTTAACTGCGACTAAAGTTTTAAAATCGACAAACCGGTCATTAAACGGTAAAAACTCCCCTTTATAATAATAATATTACTTATATATATATTTGTATTTTTTATAAAAGTAAACTAATATAGCGTTAAGCTTTGTTTAAAGATTTTCCCTGTGGAACGAACCGGACTTACTAAAAACTACACTACTGTACGATTAGGTACACTGCCTATAAGTGTTGTAGCAAGGTTTAAGTATATCCATTCTCTAAATAAATAAATATCTTGTGTAAAATTGTATCGTATTTAATAGTATTTTCTTGTAAAATTTAATAGTATTTTATACCCCTTAGCTTTGACATCATTTTCATCCGTTTTAGTGATTCTTGAACTATAGTATGACGACCCGAAAATTTCCGACCAAATTTAAAACTTAATCTTTATATGATTTCGACAAGATAATGTAACGAATCAACCCGTTATCCAATCGAATACGCAGTAAAAGATTTTTTTTTCAGAAGGGTGCGCGGCGCGCAACCCTTTAGGTGCGCAGCGCTCACAAGGCCTGACAGCCTCTGTCCGGATTTTCCAAATTTTGATTAAAGATCTCCCACTTTTCGACACTTTTAGACGAAATGCTTTTCACAACACATTATAATAAACAAGACTAACACGTTCCAATAATAAAACGAGTTTTATGACACCGGGCCCACATCGGACGTTTTACGACTTTCGTACAAAATACAAGTTTCAATCCCAATTTACACTTAGACGAGTTAGGACTCTATAACCCAACCCGATACCAAGAGCATAATCCCGGGGACTACCAAATTCCTAATCCGCGTCCGCATATCCAAAAGCTACACCATCGAGCCCAAGCGCTCATACGCAACTAGTCTAATAACTAGCTAGCCTCATACAAAATACCTGAAAAAGGTAAACAACGAGAGGGGTAAGCATAAAGCTTAGTGAATGCAATAATTATACATATACATATATAATATACATACTAGCAGTCACTTACACACATACCGCATACATGCTAGCAATATAATTAGCAACCATCTCAAGTATAAGGCTAATAACCTCCAATATCGCAAGCTAGCATAACCAATAGCATATACTCAAACAATATAATATGCTACACTACAACACATACACAAATCATATGGTTAACCATAACGCTATGGTGCTACCGGCTCGTGGTTCACACCATACGTAATGCTATGACGCTACCGGCTCTTTGGTTCACGCCACTACGCATTTGAGTCATACTCCTTTATAATGCTACCGGCTCGTGGTTCACGCCTTATTTTATAGTGCTACCGGCTCGTGGTTCACACTTTATTTTATAGTGCTACCGGCTCGTGGTTCACACTTGATGCTACCGGCTCGTGGTTCACATCATGATTTTAGAGTGCTACCGGCTCGTGGTTCACACTCGATGCTACCGGCTCGTGGTTCACATCATGACACTCGTCACATACATGTTATGGTACTACCGGCTCGTTGGTTCATACCATAACATTCACAAATAAATACACTATATACATACATGCATAATTATTCTACTCACCTTGGAATGCCCGCACAAGTCATGTATAACATGATCTTCGTCCTCAAATCCGAGCAAGTAACCACCTATATCACACATAGGTACAATATACACATAAATAGCCATTCTCTAAAAGAGAACCCGACACAAACTTCCCTTAGCCGAGGGATCACACCTTGCTCGCCAAAACCCGCCCATTTAACACCTAATAGACACAAACCGATTACCACTTCGGTGGTAATTCAAACCAACACAACAAAGTACAATTTAACCCAAATCATACTTTACACCAATTAGACCAAACCTAGGTCTTAACACTAAATTACTACTTAGGTAGTAATCATTTCAAACACCGATTACACCAAAACCCCAACACGTGCAATATTGACCCATATTGCTTTTGATCACGTTTGACTTATGTTAAAATATCACTTTAACCCCAAAATTACTTCTCGCGAGTAATTACATCCAAAAACATTATTTAACACTTAACAAAAGCGTTTATCATCCATTTAATCGAAATTAGTGTCGTCATCAATTTTGACCCAATTCAAATTACCCATTTTGATCAAAGTCATAAAACGCACAAAATCACTAACGACTCGTGATTATATTTCCAAAACACCAATTAACACCTAAATCAAGTATTTACATACTTGATTCACCAAAACTTGACTCAAAACCCATTTTGACACCAAACCAAGTCAACATCGATTTTGACTAGCAAAACTTGTTCTTAAGAACATCAAAGTCACTAACAACCTTTCAATCTAGAGGTTTAACTCCCAAAACAAGACAAATACTTCCAAATTCATCATCAACCCCTAAACCCGCAATAATCGGGTTCACTTACACTAGCAATACAACAAAACCCCCAAATTCATGAGAAATTGGGTTTATAACCCTAACTAGCTCAAACCCCAAACATGAACAAGAATCATAAACAACAAAATTCGGAGTTAGAACTTACCAACACTACCAAAACGTAGCCGTGAATGAGGTGAACAACCTTAACCCGTCACCCTCCTTCTTCTCCAAATGGAGCTTTCCCTCTCTAAAACTCTTCCTCTCTAGGGTTTGAAGATGAAAGAGTTGTGGATGTGAAAGTGATCCATAATTGAATCCAAATCTGCCAATAAGGCTACAGATCCGTCCTCAAGTGAAAAGACCAAAAAGCCCGTCATTTAACTCAAAATAGAAAAAAGGCAGAAAACTGTCCCAGGTGGGGTGCGCGGCGCGCACCCTCGAATGTGCGCGGCGCTCACAAGGGTCTAAACAGATTCTGAAGTTCAGGGACTGATTCTGACTAATCCTGATTCTGATGTAATTTCTAAAAATACATAAGTGTTAGGTAGACCTTTTGTTGCGCTTTCTGGTGCACACATTTTCTGACACTTTCAGGAACATTTCCTGACGCACAAAATTCAGGGTGTTACAACTCTCCCCCACTTAGATTCGATCACGTCCTCGTGATCCGCACTGAATACTAGAAGTTAAGCACTTCCCCTTTGAACATTCTCACCTCCAAATGCGGAGTCACACATGTAGTAATCACGTATCCGACGAAACACAATCAAGGCCGACACCCAATAACATCTTACGTAAATTCTAAGATCTCACCACACGCTAATAATCACTAGCGTGCACTACCGCAACAAGCGATAACTCATACACTCAACGTCAAAATACGGAAAACACCATTATCCCTGCAAGTTCTCTCGACTAAAACTCGCAACAAGCTACATCTATAACTACATCACCCAACGCGATCTACTAGGTCCACTACGCCGTGAACCAAGTCTTGCATTATTCCCAATCGAGAAGGATTCATGCCGCGTCGAAACTCAGTACTTTTAACCGTCCATAACCGTACCACTCAACGATCGCACATCTGCTTATGTGCAAACATTTGTTTTCCACCCCAGAAAACCCGTGATTTGCAATTTTACAAGTCGATGCCAACGGGGCAATCGACACGCTCCTCCGACTAGTACTTCTTACAGTCACCACGACCGGGTTATTCCTTCAACGAATATATTTTGGTATCCCCAAATATTCACACTGGGAACACAAACTTTCCCATCAATCAATCCGCACACGACCACTAGTCTCTGGATTAATCCAGGACGACAATACACACCACGAGTTGGACAAAACATCAACACTTGACACAGGGTTTCTCCTCTAAGCCCTACAACACATCTATACAATACAACTTCCTAGTACTAGCATGGAAACTATTCATGTACTAGAATCCCGCCAACAGCGAATTATCATCACAACAATTCAAAATTCATCACGCAACCCACAAAAATATCCACCAATGCCTGGTGAATCCTTTTTCCTCGACCGTCCATTAGGGATGGCCTTGACATTTCAACGCAACTAATGGGTCGCATCCACTAGGGAACACACCCTCGCAAACAAACAACATCCGCGTGTCTCGATGTGAGACAATCGGAATCGAAATTCCCCGCCTCACAATAGTCCATAAAGTGGAATAATCCACTAACAATTTCCACGATCACGTTTCCCGACAGGGAAAATACAGTATTCACCACCATCTCGAACTCGTACTCACTCGACAGTACTATCCGAGTTTCACACCAACCCAAATTTATGTCACGAGAGCACCCGCAATAACAATTACATTCGCTCACTTCCGTGATCTCAAACTCCACACTTGGTCTCATACCGCACTTTGGCACTATACGACCACCTTACATAAGAAGTCTTACACTTCACTTGATCTAGTACCACGGAAGCTTCCTTGGGCGGCAGTAAAACTCCCCCACTTAGGATTTAGCTCCACATTCTTACCGCAAAGATGATAATATCCCACGGAATTACCATTCCACAACAAACATGATCATTCTCATCACTAATCATAAACACCGAATCACTGCAAATTCACTTTAGGCTCTCAGAGCCGTCATACAAAATTACCAGAGATGTTGTACACGCGACGACTTCGCACCTTCATACCACAAATCACAATCGTTCACAAAGCGAACTCCACCAACACCCCACATACGCCTCTATAACTAGGCATATTCCACTCCGCTTAATCAGTCGTACATCTCAGTAGAGATCACCCGACCCTTCACTCAACGAACCTATAACAATAATTGTTCACTCTCATGGAGAAGAGTGACCAATCCGACACAATAATTACATCGATCGCAATATCAACGCTTCATCATAACCTTCGGACTAACCATTCATGAACTCCATCACCGGCTCACTGGTCATCTTCACCCATCTATCACTTAAAAGTAACAAGATGCGCTCATCCGCCACTTCATAAGAAGTATTTACTGAAATGTTCTTAAACTTCGACTTCCGCAACCGTCGAATTACTATCACCCGTCGATCACTATTACAATCTCCGCTGCTTCCAAGGGTATCTCACCGGCACCCTAAGCACAAAGTGATCACACCATCACCGGAGTTGAACATTACACTAGCAGGTATAAGAAGGCACATGACGCCGTGTCATGCAAACTCCCTCCACGATTTGTCGAATCTCAAAAACTCGATCTTTGGGCTCCATACACCCGATGTCACCTACCTCTCCATAATAATGACCTGACGTCATACCTTCCCGAAAAACCTTACGGTTTATTGTCTTATCTAAAGTTTCTATCGATCACACACTAGCCACAATTTCCACAAGGCCAAAACGATATAGCCTCACGAAAACTTTCGTCTAACGCTAAGAGGTGCTTGAAAACACCAAGTCTTACACTCTTCCACACATCGACACAATCCCTACTACAAGGGATATTCCGTTAGGAATATTACCCTATCATCCGCAACACGCTAACATACTAATGCAATTATCGTCATACGGGTCCCACTCCCACGAGTTTAACGAACCGAAGACTCCTCGATTCGCCAAATTCTAAGGCGACTCACAACTAGAATCCTTACGCGATTCCCTAACCACACACCCTACGGAGTGTAACCCAATTCTACAATCATTACACTTGTTACGTCCCATTACGGGATTTAAGTCCTCGTCGCACACATATTCACTAATCGGTTATCCTAGTTACGATGGGTAACCACAACCAATGACAATCTTAATAATGCACCCACTACTTAGGGTGACTAAGTACGCGTCGAACTCGTAAGTTGGCTCATTCACTTAACTAACTGAATCCACCGTAACACTTTCTGATTCGCAATGAACTAGATGTAACAACAAGCACATCACCCAAGACAACTATAACCTAGGAATCAATAAAAGATTCCTTATTTATCCCGAATCTACCCCTACCATGCCACGTTTCCTCCGTTCAGTACTCATCATGTCATGCTTGATGTCAAGATACACTTTCGTAATAATGGTGATAGGTCATTATTACAAATGCGTACCTTACCATTTTCACATGGTCACGCAATGTACTTTACTCGGACTGACGCAACATTCACACCAAATAACATGCGATAACTCCTAGTACCCGAATGACCAAAGTCCATACCGCGAACTTGATCACTCAAAACCGTCAAACATTCGAATCTCTCCAATTGATTCATCCCTAGGACATCGCATCAAATAGATATCTGTATATAAATACACCTATATACAATGTAATAATAAATGTACATAAGTACACCGCACAACGAGTTAACCTACAACCTAGGTGCCTATCACTAAACAACGTTCAAATTTGCCTACTTACATTAGGCACTATCCAACTAAGGCACTAATTTACACACGAAATAAGGCCCCACATAATCACACTTCGGACAAACAGAAGTCCTGGTTAGTCACCTACTCTAAGGCACTAACAAATCTCAATCCGACTCGTATTCCTACAAGTCTCGCAATTAATGCATAACCGCCAATAAGTCTAAGACTAGGCACCTATTCCAAGGTCACCTAATTCCCTTAGACTATGCTCTGATACCACTTGTAACGACTCAATCCGTTATCCAATCGAATACGCAGCAAAAGATTTTTTTTCAGAAGGGTGCGCTGCGCGCAACCCTTTAGGTGCGCGGCGGGCACAAGGCCTGACAGCCTCTGTCCGGATTTTCCAAATTTTGATTAAAGATCTCCCACTTCCCGACACTTTTAGACGAAACGCTTTTCACAACACATTATAATAAACAAGACTAACACGTTCCAATAATAAAACAAGTTTTACGACACCGGTCCCACATCGGCCGTTTTACGACTTTGGTACAAAATACAAGTTTCAATCCCAATTTACACTTAGACGAGTTAGGACTCTATAATCTAACCCGATACCAAGAGCATAATCCCGGGGACTACCAAATCCCCAATCCGCGTCCGCATATCCAAAACCTACCCCATCGAGCCCAAGCGCTCCTACGCAACTAGTCTAACCACTAGCTAGCTTCATAACAAAATACCTAAAAAAGGTAAACAGCGTGAGGGGTAAGCATAAAGCTTAGTGAATGCAATAACTATACATATACATATATAATATACCTACTTGCAGTCACTTACACACATACCGCATACATGCTAGCAATATAATTAGCAACCATCTCAAGTATAAGGCTAATAACCTCCGATATCGCAAGCTAGCATAACCAATAGCATATACTCAAACAATATAATATGCTACACTACAACACATACACAAATCATATGGTTAACCATAACGCTATGGTGCTACCGGCTCGTGGTTCACACCATACGTAATGCTATGACGCTACTGGCTCTTTGGTTCATGCCACTACGCATTTGAGTCATACTCCTTTATAGTGCTACCGGCTCATGGTTCACACTTTGGCGCTACCGGCTCGTGGTTCACCCCTCATTTTATAGTGCTACCGGCTCGTGGTTCACACTTCATTTTATAGTGCTACCGGCTCGTGGTTCACACTTGATGCTACCGGCTCGTGGTTCACATCATGATTTTATAGTGCTACCGGCTCGTGGTTCACATCATGACACTCGTCACATACATGTTATGGTACTACCGGCTCGTTGGTTCACACCATAACATTCACAAATAAATACACTATATACATACATGCATAATTATTCCACTCACCTTAGAATGCCCGTACAAGTCATGTATAACATGATCTTCGTCCTCAAATCCGAGCAAGTAACCACCTATATCACACATAGGTATAATATACACATAAATAGCCATTCTCTAAAAGAGAACCCGACACAAACTTCCCTTAGCCGAGGGATCACACCTTGCTGGCCAAAACCCGCCCATTTAACACCTAATGGACACAAACCAATTATCACTTCGGGTGGTAATTCAAACCAACACAACAAAGTACAATTTAACCCAAATCATACTTTACACCAATTAGACCAAACTTAGGTCTTAACACTAAATTACTACTTAGGTAGTAATCATTTCAAACACCGATTACACCAAAACCCCAACACGTGCAATATTGACCCATATTGCTTTTGACCACGTTTGACTTATGTTAAAATATCACTTTAACCCCAAAATTACTTCTCGCGAGTAATTACATCCAAAAATATTATTTAACACTTAACAAAAACGTTTATCATCCATTTAATCCAAATTAGTGTCGTCATCAATTTTGACCCAATTCAAATTACCCATTTTGGCCAAAGTCATAAAACGCCTAAAATCACTAACGACTAGTGATTATATTTCCAAAACACCAATTAACACCTAAATCAAGTATTTACATACTTGATTCACCAAAACTTGACTCAAAACCCATTTTGACACCAAACCAAGTCAACATCGATTTTGACTAGCAAAACTTGTTCTTAAGAACATCAAAGTCACTAACAACCTTTCAATCTAGAGGTTTAACTCCCAAACCAAGACAAATACTTCCAAATTCATCATCAAACCCTAAACCCACAATAATTGGGTTCACTTACACCAGCAATACAACAAAACCCCCAATTTCATGAGAAATGGGGTTTATAACCCTAACTAGCTCAAACTCCAAACATGAACAAGAATCATAAACAACAAAATTCGGAGTTAGAACTTACCAACACTACCAAAACGTAGCCGTGAATGAGGTGAAAAACCTTAACTCTTGTACCTTAACCCGAGTCACCCTCCTTCTTCTCCAAATGGAGCTTTCCCTCTCTAAAACTCTTCCTGTCTCTAGGTTTTGAAGATGAGAGAGTTGTGGATGTGGAAGTGATCCATAATTGGATCCAAATCTGCCAATAAGGCTACAGATCCGTCCTCAAGTGAAAAGACCAAAAAGACCCTCATTTAACTCAAAATAGAAAAAGGCAGAAAACTGTCCCAGGTGGGGTGCGCGGCGCGCACCCTTGAATGTGCGTGGCGTGCACAAGGGTCTAAACAGATTCTGAAGTTCAAGGACTGATTCTGACTAATCCTGATTCTGATGTAAATTCTGAAAATGCACAAGTGTTAGGTATACCTTTTGTGGCGCTTTCTGGTGCACACATTTTCTGACACTTTCAGGAACATTTCATGACGCACAAAATTCAGGGTGTTACAGATAAGCAAAGTCTATAATATAGATTCTCAAAATTTTTGAACTAATGTTATATATTCAGTTAACCTTTGACTATTGACCGACGATTCACGAACATCTATTTGTAAATATATATATATATATATATATATATATATATATATATATATATATATATATATATATATATATATATATATATATATATATATATATATATATAATAAGTTAGAATATTAATTATTAAAATTAATTATAAATAACTTGTAATGTGTATTTAAAAACTGATTTATGTATATTAAATAAAGAAATATACATATATATAATTTCAAGTTATTTAGTAAACGATTGTAACATTCGTTTATTGATTCGATTGATATTTAGATAGGTTAACTAAAACGTTTAAGTTGAATAAGTAAAACACTAATTTGCTACAGTATTTTCGAATTGCTACAGTACCCGAAAAGCTACAGTGTTTTCGAAAACCACTATTTGCTACAATAAAAATCATTTTGCTACCGTAAAACACTATTTCAAAATGAAAATGTATGTATATTTTACAAATATTATAAAATATAATATTAACTTAGATATAACACGTTTTGATTTAAAATAATATTATTATATATTAAGACGTTAATTTATAGACGCAAATGATCAAAACACTCGAACGTACAAGATACACTTCGGGTAATATAGTTATTGGTAATGTAAGTCTATATTTTGACAAAGGTACACGTCACGAAACGTAGAACGCAAGTTATTAAACCGTACGAAAGGACGTTTGAGAAATCGGAACCGAGACATAAGTCGAGCGTCAACGTACAAGTCATCGGAGCTAAATTTGCAAGTCACCCATACATGTGAATATAATATAATATATATAATTAATATAAATTATATATATATTATATATAATATATAAAATTATGTCGACAAACAAGTGTGAGCTGGAAGAGCATCCCATGCGATCGCATGGGAAATACCCTATGAAGCCATGCGATCGCATGGAAGTCTGGGTCAGGATACATCTATAAAGCTCGCTTATTTTCTGCCGAATCCATTCACTCTTATCTCTCAATCTCTTAATCTCTCTATATTTATATTATTATTATTATTATTATTATTATTATTATTATTATTATTATTATTATTATTATTATTATTATTATTATTATTATTATTAATCTTATAGTTAGGAGTATTATTATTAGTATTATCATACATAAAATATTACGACGAGGTTATGCTCAAACGATTTCAAAACAAGCTTTTTGAGCGGGATAGAGTTAAGGAAATTATGGGTTATTGCTAAGGAGGTATGAGTTATGATCATGAGTCAAGGGTCAACCTAGCATTTATCATTTCCGTTGCGTCTACGTACTTTCCTGCAATATTGAATTACAATATTGATACGTGAGCATTCATATCTTATCTTTTATATATTAATAGGGTATCTATGTCTAGTGCTCGAGTATATATGTTTATGCATGCTTGTATGCTAAATGTCGTCGTTAAATAGTTTTTTGATGAATCACGAATTTGATACATATGTTACTGATATAAAGTGTATGATATGCATGTCGTTGGAAAGCTATCGAAAAATTAATAACTTTTCATTTAGAAATCGCGTGATTTAGATGAACGGATTAAAAGATATGGTCAACTGAATTATGTTTGACGTTAATTGAAATTGTGTTTGAAACTGCAAATTAATATTTAAACAACTTTTCTATGAGATTGATAAATTGGATTTTTAGATATTACTAATCGAGTAAATGAATTTCTATATAAGGCACGACTCGTTTTGTTGAACAATTGTCAAAGTTGATTGTCTTATCATGTTTTAAAACTTTATAAACACTATAATCTGATTTTTAAAATATTGGAAAACTATGTGAAATAATAAAATATTTTCGATTGCCATGATAATTCAAATATAATATAGCTCCTGAAATAAATAATATTTTGAGTTTGATAAACTATAAATTTGTTCAATTATCAATACTTATACTATGTTAATATAATAAACATGTATAGATTTAAATATCATATTGGGTCAGGTTGACTTTTGATATGACTTTTGTTAACTTTTGCATGTCGGTATCGAGCATTAGGATTGTGATATACTATGACCTGACCTAGCTTGTTAGACATGTATTGACCAACATATGATCTCTAGGTTGAGATCTACGGTTATTTTGCATTCCGAGTTTCGGTCACATTTCGGTGAATGATCCTATGTGCTGCTAAGGTGAGTTTCATTTGTCCCTTTTTAATTGTTTTTGAAATCTATATTTTTAGGCTGAGAATATATGCACTTTATTTTAAACACAATGCACACAAGTACATACTAAATTCTACACTGAGTTTAAACCGAAAATCCCTTAGCTTTGGTAACTAGTAGCTGCCGACTATAAGAACTGGTGGGCGCGAATAGTTGTATATGGATCCATAGGGCTTGACATCCCCGTCTGTTCCAGGTATAGAAACCCTAGCCTGAACTATAAAACAGACGTATGCTATTTGAATTTAGTACATGTTGGATTGAGTGTATTGTACATGTTGGTTGCATGTATGTTAAAACAGGGGTACTTATTATACCGTTAAAGCTTAGTTACCAGGGTGCTCAATTTCGTAGAATCTTTTGATAAACGTTTCGGATGAAACAACTGAAATCTTGTAATCCACCTTTATATACAGATTATGCGCAACATTAAAACTATGAACTCACCAACCTTTGTGTTGACACTTTTAAGCATGTTTATTCTCAGGTTCCTAGAAGTCTTCCGCTGTTTGCTTATACTTTATACAAGCTATGTGCACGGAGTCATACATGCTTTATTCGAGAAAACTTTGCATTCACAAAATCATCACCATGTATCTTATTTGACTGTATTGTCAACGGATGTATTGTTAAAAACTATTATATACGCTGATTGTCTATACATAGAAATTATCAGATGTCAAAAACCTTGGATTTATATATTCATTTATGGTGTGCCTTTTCAAAAGAATGCAATGTTTACAAAACGTATCATTTAGAGGTCAAAACCTCACTATGAAATCAATGAATGATGTATTCGTCTAAATGGATTTGGACGGGTCTTCACATATAGCCTTAGTTATGACATAATTTATCAAATAAAGCAAATAAATGCTTAATATGATTTTTTTATTTTTACAAAAAACAAGGATCTTATATTAGAAATTGGACCAACCATCAAAACAATGACTTAGCCCAATACATAACAAGAACATGAACCTCACTAAATCCTTTACATTTTTAGATTGTGGGCTTAAATTAAAAGTACACAAGATAACTATAAGCCATTATAATGATGTAAACGTGTAAATCTACAAAGAAGGAACCCTGTAAACGTAGCATAGTTAAAGCAACACCCACGTTTTTGAGTCCCAAGTATAAAAGTGATGAGGATAGCAAATTTTTGCATTTGAAGCCATTCGAAAAAATCAACTTTAGCCTTCTTCTCTAATGTTGACCAGCATGTAAATTCTCCGTTTAAAAAGAGCATTATTTCTAGCTAGACAAATACTCCAAATTGTAACATGATCGCTTAACTGCCAAAATTTAGCCACTTTGATTTCCATACCCGAACTCCAAACTTGAGGACAAGAAAATAGGGATGACGACATTTCCCACTTAAGGTTCCACCAATGAAAGAGATCCGTCCAAATCAAGCTAACCCATGAACTTGTGGGCATATCCCAACGGTTCTCCCCATGTACTTTGTGTCATGAGATAGGGAGAGGTCATAGGTTCGATCCTTAGAGATGACATGATTTTCTTTAAACCAATTGAACACCAATAATGGTGGTATATATTGACCCTATAGGGAGGTTTTACTGGATTCGTTCACGGACCCCTACCCGAACCACTTCCTAAATGGATGTGTTCCCAGGTACCGTCGATCGGGTTTGGGTTTCCGCCCGAACGTGTGTGTTACGTGCAAATGATGAGGGTCGTTGAAAGAAATGATCTACTGATGCCAAAAAAATCGTCGTTCAAAAAAAAAGCAAGCTAACCCATGAGCGATGTAATAACACATGAGTAGCATATTAAACTCGCCCGCTCCTGGATTAAATCAACACTTTCATTAACTAGTCAACATACACCTTCCGAAACCGAGTATGAACCATTTGGTATAGGCGACCAAAAAACAATATCTTCTTTGTCCTCCACTATAACAACAGTAGCAAGTTCATGTAATAATTAGCAATCCATTGTTGATCGAAAACAACATCAATAAGATTGAAATCGTCGACTCTCCAAATAAAAAGCAACCAACACGAACTTCCAAGAGCACTAACTTGAACGCCTCTATAATCATTGTGTTTCCAAATTTCGTTCATAATTAGAACCCGAACTTCACTAACCTTTATTTCTTGAATAGCCACGTAAAGGATATTATATCTAGCTACCATATGACCAACCATTTGACCCCAATCTTTCCCAATTCCCACCGAGGCCCATTGTATTCCAAGAACTCATCGTATTCTTTCAAATGAATAACTTTCCTATTAATATGCGTGAGATTAACTAACTTTGCTAACTTTGCTATAATTTTTGGTTGTTTAATATACTTAATGTTATTCGTAAAGCCATCTGAACAATCATCATCAGATTCCTCTTGCAAAGATGATTTGAAAGGGTCTTTGTCAAGATTCCCCAATTTTGCCTTTATAATGTTATTCTTGCACTTTTAGATATACTTGGTTTAGCAGCAAGTAATTTTGGGTCAACTTCTTGAAATTCAAGTTGTTTCACGTTTTGGAAATTGTCTAAAAAATAAGAGCATGGAATCTTACAAGGTTTAGTAGGGCATGGCGTACTTGAGGGGATTGAGTTGGCAGAGGAAAAAGAAGGATTTTTTGTGAAAGTGTTGGGATTGACCAATGGTTTAGTTGAAAGTACATTGACCAATGGATTGACCAATGGTTTAGTTGAAAGTACATTGGTAGAGCACTAACTTGAACGCCTCTATAATCATTGTGTTTCCAAATTTTGTTCATAATTAGAACCCTAACTTCACTAACCTTTGTTTCTTGAATAGCCACATTTTTGGGTAAAAGGGATAGTAACTAACTTGTTATGCATTTGGCTAGAGAAAACATCATTCGATTTGTCCTCGTTAGAATTAACAGGGTGCACTTTGTTTGTTTTGAAATGTGTTAAAAATTTGTAACACATTAGACTACATATCACAAGCAAACTCTTCTTCATTAATTGAAGTTGGGATGTAATATGAATTTTCTCCCCATTATCACCAGAACCAATAGTTACCTTTTTAAATTTTGAAATATTACCTCCAAGCTCAATAAAATCGCCGACACCATTAGGAACATTACTTTCCAGTAGGTCGACGGAACAAATTCTGGCGACGAAAATTTTTTCCACCTCGGAATTGTAAAACTCCACGTCCAAATCAGAGAATAGAGATTCATTAACAATTGTTCAACCTAAACCCTATAAGATATTGAGTTAGCAAACTTAGTGATACGATATTCATGAATTTCATCTGGGTCCGAACATTCCATGAACACATAAGAGTAGCAGGCCTGAGATTTCTAATGTGTCTTTTGATCAACACAAAGCATATTACCGTAATTCTTTGACGGAGCCACATTCATAAGGTAAACCTTGAAATCATAACCAATTAAACTTTGAAAATGAACTTTTCTGTCCTTCATAGATTGAACGACCACGAATTCATCATCGCCCATTAAAGGACTTTGCATAGCTCTTATAAAACCTTTTGAGTCTCTACATTGAACCACACAACCGTATATTCCCCACAAGATAATGAAATTAATTATTATATTTCTATTCTTCAACCATCTAAGAAATTTCCCTTGAGAAATTGGAATCTGAACAATTAGCATGACTGACCTCCCCAAAGATTGGACCAGTTCATTATCGGGATCGAAATAACTATTCTGAGAAAATCTATTTTGATTAACCATAAAACCCTTGGAATTAGCGCTGGACATTCGCATTTTTTTTCTAGCATACTCTACAAAAATGTGTTTGCCATGAATGTTGTGACAACCCGGAAATTTCTGACTAAATTTAAACTTAATTCTTATATGATTTCATTTAACCTCGACTAATTCCGACGATTCACGAACCATTATTTGTAAATAATTATGTATTAACATTAAATTGTTATATTAATATTATTATCACTCATCGTTATCATTTACAATTATTATTACTTTCATTATTAATATTGATATCAATATTATTAGTGTTATCTTTATTATTATTGTTATTATTAATTATCATTATCATTATCATTAATATAATTACTACTATATTATTAATATTATTAGTATTAGTATTAATACTTAACATTAATATCAAAATAATGAAATATCATTATTATTATTATTATTATTATTATTATTATTATTATTATTATTATTATTATTATTATTATTATTATTAATATTATTATTATCAAAATTATTATTATTATCATTTTATAACTATTATTATCATTATTATTAATTATTAATAAACTTATTACAATTATCATTATCATTAGGTTTATTATTATTATCTTCATTTTTATTATTATTATTATTATTATTATTATTATTATTATTATTATTATTATTATTAATATGATTATTATTATTAGTATTATTATTCTTAATATCATTATTAATATAATAATTATTAATTAGTATTATTAGTGTTAATATATTTATTAATTATTAAAATTATTTAAATAGAAAATAAAACAATGCAGATAACAAAATTAGGTTAGGAAATCTGCTTTTTTTTTCTTTTTTTTTTTCAGATCACGATTGATTTCCTTTTATTATTAATTCTGCACTATTAAAGTGATTAACCTGCTTTTAAATTTTAGTGAACGTGATATTTTTTTTATATATCCTACTGTAACGACCCAACCCGTTATCCATCCGAAAACGTGCCATAAAAAATTTTTTGTAACACAGTTCATCTGGACGGCGTCCAGTTGTGAAGACCAAGACGGCGTCCAAGTCTTTTGGATGGCGTCCAAATGTACTAAAAGTTCCTGATCAGTTTGTCAAAGTTATGCAGGCGAAAAACCCGCTTCCCGACACTTTTAAACCAAAACACTTTCACAATATGTTATAATAATTAAAACTAAGAGTTTTTCACAATAAAACCGAGTTTTACGACACCGGGTCCACATCGGCCGTTTTACGACTTTCGTACAAAATTAGGAGTTTTCGACCATATAAGTTTAACACAAAAACGAAGACCGAGCATGGTGATTGGGGATACGCTACCCAATCCTAATCAAATCCAAAAGCACGTCTTCTAAGCAACTACGCAAGTCCACTAGTCCCCACGCTTACTCGAGCCACCGCATCCATGCAAATCTATAAAAATGTAAAAACGAGAGGGTAAGCTAATGCTTAGTGAGTGATAATATACTACATACATATATATGCATAAAATGGACACGACACATAAGTAATCAAATAACGCATACCGGAGCATCCAAGCATAAGGCAAGATATGCTAAGCATACCGTACGATCACTAAGCATCAAGCTAATAATAACAACAAGTATAAGTTCACCAACGACGATGTGAACAACGCCAAAAAGCTACACCCCGAGGGTTAGTACAATACAACAATACGACAATAAATAAGCAATATACAAACGTCCAAAGTTAACTCCTTAACCCAATACCTGAACCGACTACCAATTACCAATATGAAGATTGGCCGAACTACACGATCCTTAGTAAATCCGCATCCACACGAGATTACTATCTTCAATACCACAACAACATCGAGGTTGGCCGAACTACACGAGCCTTAGTGAATCCGCAACCACACGAGATCGCTACCTCAATAAGATGACCGAACTACACGAGTCATCGTGAATCCGAACTACACGAGACTCACTTTCCCAATAAGATGACCGAAACTACACGCGTCATAGTGAATCAGCATCCACACATGATCCACTTCTCCAAACACAACTCAAATCGACACTTAGTACAATTTAGACCCATTGCACTTCCAAGCACCAAACCGCGTCTAAACTAACCAATAATCACTAACACAAGTGAGAATGGTCCTAATACACCAACTAAACCCGAACACAAGTGTTAACCACTCGTCTTACCCAAAATGACACCAAACCGTAATTTTGACCCATTTCAAAGTTAGTCAACCAAATACTCCCAAAAGGGTTCCAACACTTCCATAATCACTAAACCTAGTGATTAAACCCAAATCAAAGCCTAAACATGGCAAAAACGTCAACCAACCCAAAACCCCCCAAGTGACAAGAATTACTAGTCACCATAAACCCACTTCATCATCTAAAAGGGTTTCACAACTAATCAAGCTCAAACCCTAACTTGAACATCAAATCTAACAAAAGAAATTCGGAGTTTGAACTTACCAATACTACCACAACGTAGCTAGGAGCGAGATGAACAACTTTAAAACCCGAGCCTTGGTGAGAATCCGACTCCTTCTTCACCAAATCAAGCTCTCTCTCTCTCTCTAAACCCTTCATCTCTCTCTAGATACAAGTGTGTGAGTGAAAAGAGATGAAATGAGGATAAGATAGCCCATGGATCAGTTTTGTGGCTCATAAACCAACCCTCAAGTGAAAATACCAAAATACCCCTTAATAACTCAATTTATCACAGCTGGCCCGTCAGTTCTGTTGGACGACGTCCCAGATCTTGGACGGCGTCCAACTCTTCTACACTGGACGGCGTCCCCATACTTGGACGGTGTCCCATACAACTAAAACAGGAATAGGGTCTTACAACTCTCCCCCACTTAGAATCGATCACGTCCTCGTGATCCTCGTCACTTAACCGACGGACCACAGTCAACGGTCCTCAATCATAGTCCCAATCCGATCTTCCCAGGCAATTCTTCTCTATAAATCACCTTTAACAACTAAATCGTCATTCGCGATTTATCAAGTCCACAATTCCGAGCACTAAAACTTGCTCAATCCCTCATTTCGAGAAAACTCAACCAATCTCGTACAGAGATATCAACCCTTTAGCGCACGCCTAACAAGTACAAAGCTAAAGTAACCAAGTTTCAACCTAAGGTCAACAACCCAAACAATGAAGACCGAACAAAACGAATCCTTACGGATAACACTTATCACTAAACATCCCTCGTAGTGCGCAATACGACCAATACGCAACCATCGTAACATCATAAGCAAACGGCTAAAACCGATAGTGGCCAAAACGACTATGGCAACGCTAATCTCAATGTGTACAAAATCGACTATTGTCACACCCGAAACAACTTGTGAGCGAAACACGGCTATCGAATCACTAATCACACAACATGGTCCTCACGACCCCACCATTGGTGTATAAAACAACCAATAGATCACACAACATGGTCCTTACGACCCCACCATTGGCGTATAAAACAACCAATAGATCACACAACATGGTCCTTATGACCCCACCATTGGCGTATAAAATAACCAATAGATCACACAACATGAAGGCTGGCCGAAAACTACACGCGCCTTAGTGAATCCGCAACCACACGCGACTCACTACCTTCACCGCACAATAATCGGGATTGGCCGAACTACACGCGCCCTAGTGAATCCGAACTACACGAGAATCACTATCCTAAAAGAATGACCGCATCCACATGTGTCATTGTGAATCCAAAGTACACGAGACTCACTTCCTCAATATAATGACCGCATCCACACGTGTCATTGTGAATCCGAACTACACGAGACTCACTTCCACAATAAGATGACCGAACTACACATGTCATCGTGAATCCGCATCCACACGTGATCCACTACTCAAATCTCAACACAGGAATGGTACTCCCATTCCCCATCGGTACTCGCATTTCCCGATAACGTTATACCATACCGATATAACTCTACTCACATGGTGAAGTTAGCGGACCGAGTCAATGGCCATAACCCACCAATCACACACGCTCTTTTGGCCTCGTACAACGAGTACTATAACATCGCGCACTGCTACACCATAGTGAATCAGAACGGATTACACTAACCATTCACCACAACCAAAAGTATATACGCATACTTATGACCATTCCATACCTCCTGGAATTTCGCACACGAATCATACGCACACGCGAAAATCGCTATCACGATCGAGCAAGAACCACCTATATCGAACATAGGTACAACACAATAATTCTCTAAAAGAGAATCTGACACGCACATCCCTTAACCGAGGGATTTCACCTTGCTCGTCAAATACGTCCATTATCTCTCAACGAGATTTACCACATTACCAACTCGGTGATAATTTTAAATCCGAAATCATAAGTACAATTTAACCGAAAATTGTACTCTACCACAAATCGACCAAATCTAGGTCCCGACACTAATTCCGGATCTACCAAAAGCATCATCCGAAAATCTCACACTAAAACCTCCTCGTGCGGGAGTGTAACTCCCCCACTTGGAACTACGTTCCATAACCGCATCTTGTACACCCGTACAATGCTACCAAAGGTAGACTCTACTAACAATTGGGTTCACACGACCCATCACCACATCTTGCTCCAACCTTGAGCACACGAAGGATTTTAACCAATCCTTAAACACTTCGAACGAAGAGTTCAAAACAATTACACAAACTTTACACTCGCAATCATCCAATTGCTATAGCTTGTCACATTTCCACCTAGTCACTCATGTACCTAAGGGTTTCTCTCCGGTACCCTAAGTACAATGTAACCGCAACACCATCGGAGTCGAATACTACGCTAGTAGGTATGAAAGAGGCACCTAACATCGCGTCACGTGGACTCCATTACCAACACACATCGAGATCAAACACTCGATCTTTAGGGTTTTATCCACCCGTCAAACCTCATGGTTCATCAACTTCAACACGAAAGCAGACACGCGCTTTACGACCGAACACCAAAGCCCATACCTATGGCTTGGTAGAAACATTTCCCGAACACTAAGGAATGCTTAGTTGCACCAAGTCTTACGCCCTTCATCCGTCAATCCATACGCTACCATAGGGTAATTCCATTAGGAATGTCACCCCTAAAAATAATATGCACAACACGATGCAATTAACAAATCCGAACTCAATCGGCACATAATAAATAATCAAAGGACATTTTTATTAAAACGAAACGTACCTTAACGTCTCCTTGCCGCACCCGTCCCCGCTAACTTGGGACATTCCGACTTACGATGTCCTTCCTCTTGGCAATTGAAGCACACCATGCCATCACCCTTTGGCACCGAACATTCCTAAGACTTGTGACCCCTCACGCCATAATTGTAACACCTAGACGTACTAGAGTCCAATATACCCGTTCGTGTACCACTCGAGCTCACACTCGGACCCTTAGTCCTCTTACTTGGAGCACCATACGAAACAACCCTTCTCTCACTTGAAGGTTCCCCAATCTTTGATCGTGAATACGACTTGAAACCCCTAGCCACCGCGAATAACTCTGCAAATGACTTCGTGTAAACCCGGCTAATTTTGTTTTTCAAGTCATCATTCAAAGTTCGATAGAAATCCTCCATCAACAAATGATCATTCCCCAAATACTCCGGGAAAAAACGAGCCTTTGCCATAAAGGTCGTCTTGAGAGTATTCAAATCCATAAAACCCTTTTGCAAATTTCGCAACCCGCTACATAATTCTGACAAATCGGCTGAAGTCCAGAACTCTTCGAAGAATTCCTCCTTAAACTCGTCCCACGATAATGCCATAAATGGTTCACCACCGACAAGGTCAATCTTACCATCCAACCAATCCTTCGCCCTACCCCGCAACAAACTAGTAGCGAGTCTTGTCTTTTTCTCAGGAGGGCATTCAATAGTGCGAAAACACCCTTCGACATCCGAAATCCAAGTTGTGCTTACCAAAGGATCCGGTTTCCCGTCATACATCGGAGGTTTAGTCCTCATGAAGCTCTTAAGACAACGCTCCATTTCACCACTACTCCGAAAATCAGAATACTTCCTATCCATTTCTTCTTGAAACCCACCCATTTGCTCCGCAACGACGGCCGCAACTCTAGCGTTAAACTCCTCATCATTCGTCTTTATTTCGTTTCGCGTCGTCATTCTAAAGAATGCAAAACGATTAGTCCACGAACGTATAAAACCATACTCACAACACCGCCCCATCTTGCTCAACACTCGTCGTACATCACTTGTTAGACACGATTTGCACTCGTAATAAGGTTTGCAAGTCCTTATTACGCACACACGCCGTATCAACTTGTTAGTACAACGACTATCTTGCTAGATGATATTCGCAACGCAACATAAATACAAACATAATGCAATAGTATTTTAATAATATCCACATACGCCTCTATAACTAAGCATATTCCACTCCGCTTAATCAGTCGTACATCCCAGTAGAGATCACCCGACCCTTCACTCAACGAACCTATAACAATAATTGTTCACTCTCATGGAGAAGAGTGACCAATCCGACACAATAATTACATCGACCGCAATATCAATGCTTCATCATAACCTTCGGACTAACCGTTCATGAACTCCATCACCGGCTCACTGGTCATCTTCACCCATCTATCACTTAAAAGTAACAAGATGCGCTCATCCGCCACTTCATAAGAAGTATTTACTGAAATGTTCTTAAACTTCGACTTCCGCAACCGTCGAATTACTATCACCCGTCGATCACTATTACAATCTCCGCTGCTTCCAAGGGTATCTCACCAGAACCCTAAGCACAAAGTGATCACTTCATCATCGGAGTTGAACATTACACTAGCAGGTATAAGAAGGCACATGACGCCGTGTCATGCAAACTCCCTCCACGATTTGCCGAATCTCAAAAACTCGGTCTTTGGGCTCCATACACCCGATGTCATCTACCTCTCCATAATAATGACCTGACGTCATACCTTCCCGAAAAACCTTACGGTTTATTGTCTTATCTAAAGTTTCTATCGATCACACACTAGCCACAATTTCCACAAGGCCAAAACGATATAGCCTCACGAAAACTTCCATCTAACGCTAAGAGGTGCTTGAAAACACCAAGTCTTACACTCTTCCACACATCGACACAATCCCTACTACAAGAGATATTCCGTTAGGAATATTACCCTATCATCCGTAACACGCTATCATACTAATGCAATTACCGTCATACGGGTCCCACTCCCACGAGTTTAACGAACCGAAGACTCCCCGATTCGCCAAATTCTAAGGCGACTCACAACTAGAATCCTTACGCGATTCCCTAACCACACACCCTACGGAGTGTAACCCAATTCTACAATCATTAGACTTGTTACGTCCCATTACGGGATTTAAGTCCTCGTCGCACACATATTCACTAATCGGTTATCCTAGTTACGATGGGTAACCACAACCAATGACAATCTTAATAATGCACCCACTACTTAGGGTGACTAAGTACGCGTCGAACTCGTAAGTTGGCTCATTCACTTAACTAACCGAATCCATCGTAACACTTTCTGATTCGCAATGAACTCGATGTGACAACAAGCACATCACCCGAGACAACTATAACCTAGGAATCAATAAAAGATTCCTTATTTATCCCGAATCTACCCCAACCATGCCACGTTTCCTCCGTTCGGTACTCATCATGTCATGCTTGATGTCAAGATACACTTTCGTAATAATGGTGATCGGTCATTATTACAAATGCGTACCTTACCATTTTCACATGGTCACGCAAAGTACTTTACTCGGACTGACGCAACATTCACACCAAATAACATGCGATAACTCCTAGTACCCGAATGACCAAAGTCCATACCGCGAACTTGATCACTCAAAACCGTCAAACATTCGAATCTCTCCAATTGATTCATCCCTAGGACACCGCATCAAATAGATATCTGTATATAAATACACCTATATACAATGTAATAATAAATGTACATAAGTACACCGCACAATGAGTTAACCTACAACCTAGGTGCCTATCACTAAAACAACGTTCAAATTTTCCTACTTACATTAGGCACTATCCAACTAAGGCACTGATTTACACACGAAATAAGGCCCCACATAATCACACTTTGGACAAACAGAAGTCCTAGTTAGTCACCTACTCTAAGGCACTAACAAATCTCAATCCGACCCGTATTCCTACAAGTCTCTCAATTAATGCATAACCGCCAATAAGTTTAGGACTAGGCACCTATTCCAAGGTCACCTAATTCCCTTAGACTATGCTCTGATACCACTTGTAACGACTTAACCCGTTATCCAATCGAATACGCAGCAAAATATTTTTTTTCAGAAGGGTGTGCGGCGCGCAACCCTTTAGGTGCGCGGCGGGCACAAGGCCTGACAGCCTCTGTCCGGATTTTCCAAATTTTGATTAAAGATCTCCCACTTCCCGACACTTTTAGACGAAACGCTTTTCATAACACATTATAATAAATAAGACTAACACGTTCCAATAATAAAACGAGTTTTACGACACCGGGCCCACATCGGCCGTTTTACGACTTTGGTACAAAATACAAGTTTCAATCCCAATTTACACTTAGACGAGTTAGGACTCTATAATCCAACCCGATACCAAGAGCATAATCCCGGGGACTACCAAATCCCCAATCCGCGTCCGCATATCCAAAACCTACCCCATCGAGCCCAAGCGCTCCTACGCAACTAGTCTAACCACTAGCTAGCTTCATAACAAAATACCTGAAAAAGGTAAACAACGTGAGGGGTAAGCATAAATCTTAGTGAATGCAATAACTATACATATACATATATAATATACCTACTTGCAGTCACTTACACACATACCGCATACATGCTAGCAATATAATTAGCAACCATCTCAAGTATAAGGCTAATAACCTCCGATATCGCAAGCTAGCATAACCAATAGCATATACTCAAACAATATAATATGCTACACTACAACACATACACAAATCATATGGTTAACCATAACGCTATGGTGCTACCGGCTCGTGGTTCACACCATACGTAATGCTATGACGCTACCGGCTCTTTGGTTCACGCCACTACGCATTTGAGTCATACTCCTTTATAGTGCTACCGGCTCGTGGTTCACACTTTGGCGCTACCGGATCGTGGTTCACCCCTAATTTTATAGTGCTACCGGCTCATGGTTCACACTTCATTTTATAGTGCTACCGGCTCGTGGTTCACACTTGATGCTACCGACTCGTGGTTCACATCATGATTTTATAGTGCTACCGGCTCGTGGTTCACATCATGACACTCGTCACATACATGTTATAGTACTACCGGCTTGTTGGTTCACACCATAACATTCACAAATAAATACACTATATACATACATGCATAATTATTCCACTCACCTTGGAATGCCCGCACAAGTCATGTATAACATGATCTTCGTCCTCAAATCCGAGCAAGTAACCACCTATATCACACATAGGTATAATATACACATAAATAGCCATTCTCTAAAAGAGAACCCGACACAAACTTCCCTTAGCCGAGGGATCACACCTTGCTGGCCAAAACCCGCCCATTTAACACCTAATGGACACAAACCAATTATCACTTCGGGTGGTAATTCAAACCAACACAACAAAGTACAATTTAACCCAAATCATACTTTACACCAATTAGACCAAACTTAGGTCTTAACACTAAATTACTACTTAGGTAGTAATCATTTCAAACACCGATTACACCAAAACCCCAACACGTGCAATATTGACCCATATTACTTTTGACCACGTTTGACTTATGTTAAAATATCACTTTAACCCCAAAATTACTTCTCGCGAGTAATTACATCCAAAAATATTATTTAACACTTAACAAAAACATTTATCATCCATTTAATCTAAATTAGTGTTGTCATCAATTTTGACCCAATTCAAATTACCCATTTTGACCAAAGTCATAAAACGCCCAAAATCACTAACGACTAGTGATTATATTTCCAAAACACCAATTAACACCTAAATCAAGTATTTACATACTTGATTCACCAAAACTTGACTCAAAACCCATTTTGACACCAAACCAAGTCAACATCGATTTTGACTAGCAAAACTTGTTCTTAAGAACATCAAAGTCACTAACAACCTTTCAATCTAGAGGTTTAACTCCCAAACCAAGACAAATACTTCTAAATTCATCATCAAAACCTAAACCCACAATAATTGGGTTCACTTACACCAGCAATACAACAAAACCCCCAATTTCATGAGAAATGGGGTTTATAACCCTAACTAGCTCAAACCCCAAACATGAACAAGAATCATAAACAACAAAATTCGGAGTTAGAACTTACCAACACTACCAAAACGTAGCCGTGAACGAGGTCAACAACCTTAACTCTTGTACCTTAACCCGAGTCACCCTCCTTCTTCTCCAAATGCAGCTTTCCCTCTCTAAAACTCTTCCTGTCTCTAGGTTTTGAAGATGAGAGAGTTGTGGATGTGGAAGTGATCCATAATTGGATCCAAATCTGCCAATAAGGCTACAGATCCGTCCTCAAGTGAAAAGACCAAAAAGCCCCTCATTTCACTCAAAATAGAAAAAGGCATAAAACTGTCCCAGGTGGGGTGCGCGGCGCGCACCCTTGAATGTGCGTGGCGTGCACAAGGGTCAAAATAGATTCTGAAGTTCAAGGACTGATTCTGACTAATCCTGATTCTGATGTAAATTCTGAAAATGCACAAGTGTTAGGTATACCTTTTGTGGCGCTTTCTGGTGCACACATTTTCTGACACTTTCAGGAACATTTCATGACGCACAAAATTCAGGGTGTTACAAATAAGCAAAGTCTATAATATTGATTCTCAAAATTTTTGAACTAATGTTATATATTCAGTTAACCTTTGACTATTGACCGACGATTCACGAACATATATATATATATATATATATATATATATATATATATATATATATATATATATATATATATATATATATATATATATATACAATAAGTTAGAATATCAATTATTAAAATTAATTATAAATAACTTGCAATGTGTATTTAAAAACTGATTTATGTATATTAAATAAAGAAATATACATATATATAATTTCAAGTTATTTATTAACGATTGTAACATTCGTTTATTGATTCGATTGATATTTAGATAGGTTAACTAAAACGTTTAGTTGAATAAGTAAAACACTAATTTGCTACAGTATTTTCGAATTGCTACAGTACCTGAAAAGCTACAGAGTTTTCGAAAACCACTATTTGCTACAATAAAAATCATTTTGCTACAGTAAAACACTATTTCAAAATGAAAATGTATGTATATTTTACAAATATTATAAAATATAATATTAACTTAGATATAACACGTTTTGATTTAAAATAATATTATTATATATTAAGACGTTAATTTATAGACGCAAATGACCAAAACACTCGAACGTACAAGATACACTTTGGGTAATATAGTTATTGGTAATGTAAGTCTATATTTTGACAAAGGTACACGTCACGAAACGTAGAACGCAAGTTATTAAACCGTACGAAAGGACGTTTGAGAAACCGGAACCGAGACATAAGTCGAGCGTCAACGTACAAGTCATCGGAGCTAAATTTGCAAGTCACCCATACACGTGAATATAATATAATATATATAATTAATATAAATTATATATATATTATATATATATATTATAAAATTATGTCGACAAACTAAATAACAAACAAGTGTGAGCTGGAAGAGCATCCCATGCGATCGCATGGGAAATACCCTATGAAGCCATGCGATCGCATGGAAGTCTGGGTCAGGATACATTTATAAAGCTCGCTTATTTTCTGCCGAATCCATTCACTCTTATCTCTCAATCTCTTAACCTCTCTATATTTATATTTATATTTATATTTATATTATTATTATTATTATTATTATTATTATTATTATTATTATTATTATTATTATTATTATTATTAAGATTAATATTATTATTAATCTTATAGTTAGGAGTATTATTATTAGTATTATCATACATAAAATATTACGACGAGGTTATGCTCAAACGATTTCAAAACAAGCTTTTCGAGCGGGATAGAGTTAAGGAAATTATGGGTTATTGCTAAGGAGGTATGAGTTATGATCATGAGTCAAGGGTCAACCTAGCATTTATCATTTCCGTTGCGTCTACGTACTTTCCTGCAATATTGAATTACAATATTGATACGTGAGCATTCATATCTTATCTTTTATATATTAATAGGGTATCTATGTCTAGTGCTCGAGTATATATGTTTATGCATGCTTGTATGCTAAATGTCGTCGTTAAATAGTTTTTTGATGAATCACGAATTTGATACATATGTTACTGATATAAAGTGTATGATATGCATGTCGTTGGAAAGCTATCGAAAAATTAATAACTTTTCATTTAGAAATCGCGTGATTTAGATGCACGGATTAAAAGATATGGTCAACTGAATTATGTTTGACGTTAATTGAAATTGTGTTTGAAACTGCAAATTAATATTTAAACAACTTTTCTATGAGATTGATAAATTGGATTTTTAGATATTACTAATCGAGTAAATGAATTTCTATATAAGGCACGTCTCGTTTTGTTGAACAATTGTCAAAGTTGATTGTCTTATCATGTTTTAAAACTTTATAAACACTATAATCTGATTTTTAAAATATTGGAAAACTATGTGAAATAATAAAATATTTTCGATTGCCATGATAATTCAAATATAATATAGCTCCTGAAATAAATAATATTTTGAGTTTGATAAACTATAAATTTGTTCAATTATCAATACTTATACTATGTTAATATAATAAACATGTATAGATTTAAATATCATATTGGGTCAGGTTGACTTTTGATATGACTTTTGTTAACTTTTGCATGTCGGTATCGAGCATTAGGATTGTGATACACTATGACCTGACCTAGCTTGTTAGACATGTATTGACCAACATATGTTCTCTAGGTTGAGATCTACGGTTATTTTGCATTTCGAGTTTCGGTCACATTTCGGTGAATGATCCTATGTGCTGCTAAGGTGAGTTTCATTTGTCCCTTTTTAATTGTTTTTGAAATCTATATTTTGGGCTGAGAATATATGCACTTTATTTTAAACACAATGCACACAAGTACATACTAAATTCTACACTGAGTTTAAACCGAAAATCCCTTAGCTTTGGTAACTAGTAGCTGCCGATTATAAGAACTGGTGGGCGCGAATAGTTATATATGGATACATAGGGCTTGACATCCCCGTCTGTTCCAGATATAGAAACCCTAGCCTGAACTATAAAACAGACGTTTGCTATTTGAATTTAGTACACGTTGGATTGCGTGTATTGTACATGTTAGTTGCATGTATGTTAAAACAGGGGTACTTATTATAACGTTAAAGCTTAGTTACCAGGGTGCTCAATTTCGTAGAATCTTTTGATAAACGTTTCGGATGAAACAACTGAAATCTTGTGATCCACCTTTATATACAGATTATGCGCAATATTAAAACTATGAACTCACCAACCTTTGTGTTGACACTTTTAAGCATGTTTATTCTCAGGTTCCTAGAAGTCTTCCGCTGTTTGCTTATACTTTATACAAGCTATGTGCACGGAGTCATACATGCTTTATTCGAGAAAACTTTGAATTCACAAAATCATCACCATGTATCTTATTTGACTGTATTGTCAACGGATGTATTGTTAAAAACTATTATGTACGGTGATTGTCTATACATAGAAATTATCAGATGTCAAAAACCTTGGATTTATATATTCATTTATGGTGTGCCTTTTCAAAAGAATGCAATGTTTACAAAACGTATCATTTAGAGGTCAAAACCTCACTATGAAATCAATGAATGATGTATTCGTCTAAATGGATTTGGACGGGTCTTCACATATAGCCTTAGTTATGACATAATTTATCAAATAAAGCAAATAAATGCTTAATTTGATTTTTTTATTTTTACAAAAAACAAGGATCTTATATTAGAAATTGGACCAACCATCAAAATAATGACTTAGCCCAATACATAACAAGAACATGAACCTCACTAAATCCTTTACATTTTTAAATTGTGGGCTTAAATTAAAAGTACACAAGATAACTATAAGCCATTATAATGATGTAAACGTGTAAATCTACAAAGAAGGAACCCTGTAAATGTAGCATAGTTAAAGCAACACCCACGTTTTTGAGTCCCAAGTATAAAAGTGATGAGGATAGCAAATTTTTGCATTTGAAGCCATTCGAACGAATTAACCTTAGCCTTCTTCACTAATGTTGACCAGCATGTAAATTCTCCGTTTAAAAAGAGCATTATTTCTAGCTAGACAAATACTCTAAATTGTAACATGATCGCTTAACTGCCAAAATTTAGCCACTTTGATTCCCATACCCGAACTCCAAACTTGAGGACAAGAAAATAGGGATGACGACATCACCCACTTAAGGTTCCACCAATGAAAGAGATCCGTCCAAATCAAGCTAACCCATGAACTTGTGGGCATAGCCCAACGGTTCTCCCCATGTACTTGGTGTCATGGGATAGGGAGAGGTCATAGGTTCGATCCTTAGAGATGACATGATTTTCTTTAAACCAATTGAACACCAATAATGGTGGTATATATTGACCCTATAGGGAGGTTTTACTGGATTCGTTCGCGGACCCCTACCCGGAACCACTTCCTAAATGGATGTGTTCCCGGGTACCGTCGATCAGGTTCGGGTTTCCGCCCGAACGTGTGTGTTACGTGCAAATGATGAGGGTCGTTGAAAGAAATGATCTACTGATGCCAAAAAAATCTTCGTTAAAAAAAAAGCAAGCTAACCCATGAGCGATGTAATAACACATGAGTAGCATATTAAACTCGCCCGCTCCTGGATTAAATCAACACTTTCATTAACTAGTCAACATACACCTTCCGAAACCGAGTATGAACCATTTGGTATAGGCGACCAAAAAACAATATCTTCTTTGTCCTCCACTATAACAACAGTAGCAAGTTCATGTAATAATTAGCAATCCATTGTTGATCGAAAACAACATCAATAAGATTGAAATCGTCGACTCTCCAAATAAAAAGCAACCCACACGAACTTCCAAGAGCACTAACTTGAACGCCTCTATAATCATTGTGTTTCCAAATTTCGTTCATAATTAGAACCCGAACTTCACTAACCTTTGTTTCTTGAATAGCCACGTAAAGGATATTATATCTAGCTACCATATGACCAACCATTTGACCCCAATCTTTCCCAATTCCCACCGAGGCCCATTGTATTCCAAGAACTCATTGTATTCTTTCAAATGAATAACTTTCCTATTAATATGCGTGAGATTAACTAACTTTGCTATAATTTTTGGTTGTTTAATATACTTAATGTTATTCGTAAAGCCATCTGAACAATCATCATCAGATTCCTCTTGCAAAGATGATTTGAAAGGGTCTTTGTCAAGATTCCCCAATTTTGCCTTTATAATGTTATTCTTGCACTTTTAGATATACTTGGTTTAGCAGCAAGTAATTTTGGGTCAACTTCTTGAAATTCAAGTTGTTTCACGTTTTGGAAATTGTCTAAAAAATAAGAGCATGGAATCTTACAAGGTTTAGTAGGGCATGGCGTACTTGAGGGGATTGAGTTGGCAGAGGAAAAAGAAGGATTTTTTGTGAAAGTGTTGGGATTGACCAATGGTTTAGTTGAAAGTACATTGACCAATGGATTGACCAATGGTTTAGTTGAAAGTACATTGGCAGAGCACTAACTTGAACGCCTCTATAATCATTGTGTTTCCAAATTTCGTTCATAATTAGAACCCAAACTTCACTAACCTTTGTTTCTTGAATAGCCACATTTTTGGGTAAAAGGGATAGTAACTAACTTGTTATGCATTTGGCTAGAGAAAACATCATTCGATTTGTCCTCGTTAGAATTAACAGGGTGCACTTTGTTTGTTTTGAAATGTGTTAAAAATTTGTAACACATTAGACTACATATCACAAGCAAACTCTTCTTCATTAATTGAAGTTGGGATGTAATATGAATTTTCTCCCCATTATCACCAGAACCAATAGTTACCTTTTTAAATTTTGAAATATTACCTCCAAGCTCAATAAAATCGCCGACACCATTAGGAACATTACTTTCCAGTAGGTCGACGGAACAAATTCTGGCGACGAAAATTTTTTCCACCTCGGAATTGTAAAACTCCACGTCCAAATCAGAGAATAGAGATTCATTAACAATTGTTCAACCTAAACCCTATAAGATATTGAGTTAGCAAACTTAGCGATACGATATTCATGAATTTCATCTGGGTCCGAACATTCCATGAACACATAAGAGTAGCAGGCCTGAGATTTCTAATGTGTCTTTTGATCAACACAAAGCATATTACCGTAATTCTTTGACGGAGCCACATTCATAAGGTAAACCTTGAAATCATAACCAATTAAACTTTGAAAACGAACTTTTCTGTCCTTCATAGATTGAACGACCACGAATTCATCATCGCCCATTAAAGGACTTTGCATAGCTCTTATAAAACCTTTTGAGTCTCTACATTGAACCACACAACCGTATATTCCCCACAAGATAATGAAATTAATTATTATATTTCTATTCTTCAACCATCTAAGAAATTTCCCTTGAGAAATTGGAATCTGATCAATTAGCATGACTGGCCTCCCCAAAGATTGGACCAGTTCATTATCGGGATCGAAATAACTATTCTGAGAAAATCTATTTTGATTAACCATAAAACCCTTGGAATTAGCGCTGGACATTCGCATTTTTGTTCTAGCATACTCTACAAAAATGTGTTTGCCATGAATGTTGTGACAACCCGGAAATTTCTGACTAAATTTAAACTTAATTCTTATATGATTTCATTTAACCTCGACTAATTCCGACGATTCACGAACCATTATTTGTAAATAATTATGTATTAACATTAAATTGTTATATTAATATTATTATCACTCATCGTTATCATTTACAATTATTATTACTTTCATTATTAATTATCATTATCATTATCATTAATATAATTACTACTATATTATTAATATTATTAGTATTAGTATTAATACTTAACATTAATATCAAAATAATGAAATATATTATTATTATTATTATTATTATTATTATTATTATTATTATTATTATTATTATTATTATTATTATTATTATTATTATTATTATTATCAAAATTATTATTATTATCATTTTATAACTATTATTATCATTATTATTAATTATTAATAAACTTATTACAATTATCATTATCATTAGGTTTATTATTATTATCTTCATTTTTATTATTATTATTATTATTATTATTATTATTATTATTATTATTATTATTATTAATATGATTATTATTATTAGTATTATTATTCTTAATATCATTATTAATATAATAATTATTAATTAGTATTATTAGTGTTAATATATTTATTAATTATTAAAATTATTTAAATAGAAAATAAAACAATGCAGATAACAAAATTAGGTTAGGAAATCTGCTTTTTTTTTTTCTTTTTTTTTTTCAGATCACGATTGATTTCCTTTTATTATTAATTCTGCACTATTAAAGTGATTAACCTGCTTTTAAATTTTAGTGAACGTGATATTTTTTTTATATATCCTACTGTAACGACCCAACCCGTTATCCATCCGAAAACGTGCCATAAAAAAATTTTTGTAACACAGTTCATCTGGACGGCGTCCAGTTATCTGGACGGCGTCCAGTTGTGAAGACCAGGACGGCGTCCAAGTCTTTTGGATGGCGTCCAAATGTACTAAAAGTTCCTGATCAGTTTGTCAAAGTTATGCAGGCGAAAAACCCGCTTCCCGACACTTTTAAACCAAAACACTTTCAAATAACGCATACCGGAGCATCCAAGCATATACAAATAAGTAATCAAATAACGCATACCGGAGCATCCAAGCATAAGGCAAGATAAGCTAAGCATACCGTACGATCACTAAGCATCAAGCTAATAATAACAAAAAGTATAAGTTCACCAACGACGATGTGAACAACGCCAAAAAGCTACACCCAGAGGGTTAGCTACAACACAACAATACGACAATAAATAAGCAATATACAAACGTCCAAAGTTAACTCCTTAACCCAATACCTGAACCGACTACCAATTACCAATATGAAGATTGGCCGAACTACACGAGCCTTAGTAAATCCGCATCCACACGAGATTACTATCTTCAATACCACAACAACATCGAGGTTGGCCGAACTACACGAGCCTTAGTGAATCCGCAACCACACGAGATCGCTAACTCAATAAGATGACCGAACTACACGAGTCATCATGAATCCGAACTACACGAGACTCACTTTCCCAATAAGATGACCGAAACTACACGCGTCATAGTGAATCAGCATCCACACATGATCCACTTCTCCAAACACAACTCAAATCGACACTTAGTACAATTTCGACCCATTGCACTTCCAAGCACCAAACCGCGTCCAAACTAACCAATAATCACTAACAGAAGTGAGAATGGTCCTAATACGCCAACTAAACCCGAACACAAGTGTTAACCACTCGTCTTACCTAAAATGACACCAAACTGTAATTTTGACCCATTTCAAAGTTAGTCAACCAAATACTCCCAAAAGGGTTCCAACACTTCCATAATCACTAAACCTAGTGATTAAACCCAAATCAAAGCCTAAACATGGCAAAAACGTCAACCAACCCAAAACCCCCCAAGTGACAAGAATAACTAGTCACCATAAACCCACTTCATCATCTAAAAGGGTTTCACAACTAATCAAGCTCAAACCCTAACTTGAACATCAAATCTAACAAAAGAAATTCGGAGTTTGAACTTACCAATACTACCACAACGTAGCTAGGAGCGAGATGAACAACTTTAAAACCCGAGCCTTGGTGAGAATCCGACTCCTTCTTCACCAAATCAAGCTCTCTCTCTCTCTAAACCCTTCCCCTCTCTCTAGATACAAGTGTGTGAGTGAAAAGAGATGAAATGAGGATAAGATAGCCCATGGATCAGTTTTGTGGCTCATAAACCGACCCTCAAGTGAAAATACCAAAATACCCCTTAATAACTCAATTTATCACAGCTGGCCCGTCAGTTCTGTTGGACGACATCCCAGATCTTGGACGGCATCCAACACTTCTACACTGGACGGCGTCCCCATACTTGGACGGTGTCCCATACAACTAAAACAGGAATAGGGTCTTACAACTCTCCCCCACTTAGAATCGATCACGTCCTCATGATCCTCGTCACTTAACCGAACGGACCACAGTCAACGGTCCTCAATCATAGTCCCAATCCGACCTTCCCAGGCAATTCTTCTCTATAAATCACCTTTAACAACTAAATTGTCATTCGCGATTTATCAAGTCTACAATTCCGAGCACTAAAACTTGCTCAATCCCTCATTTCGAGAAAACTCAACCAATCTCGTACAGAGATATCAACCCTTTAGCGCACGCCTAACAAGTACAAAGCTAAAGTAACCAAGTTTCGACCTAAGGTCAACAACCCAAACGATGAAGACCGAACAAAACGAATCCTTACGGATAACACTTATCACTAAACATCCCTCGTAGTGCGCAATACGACCAATACGCAACCATCGTAACATCATAAGCAAACGGCTAAAACCGATAGTGGCCAAAATGACTATGGCAACGCTAATCTCAATGTGTACAAAATCGACTATTGTCACACCCGTAACAACTTGTGAGTGAGACACGGCTATCGAATCACTAATCACACAACATGGTCCTCACGACCCCACCATTGGTGTATAAAACAACCAATAGATCACACAACATGGTCCTTATGACCCCACCATTGGCGTATAAAACAACCAATAGATCACACAACATGGTCCTTACGACCCCACCATTGGCGTATAAAACAACCAATAGATCACACAACATGAAGGCTGGCCAAAAACTACACGCGCCTTAGTGAATCCGCAACCACACGCAACTTACTACCTTCACCGCACAACAATCGGGATTGGCCGAACTACACGCGCCCTAGTGAATCCGAACTACACGAGAATCACTATCCCAAAAGAATGACCGCATCCACACGTGTCATTGTGAATCCAAACTACACGAGACTCACTTCCTGAATATAATGACCGCATCCACACGTGTCATTGTGAATCCGAACTACACGAGACTCACTTCCACAATAAGATGACCGAACTACACATGTCATCGTGAATCCGCATCCACACGTGATCCACTACTCAAATCTCAACACGGGAATGGTACTCCCATTCCCCATCGGTACTCGCATTTCCCGATAACGTTATACCATACCGATATAACTCTACTCACATGGTGAAGTTAGCGGACCGAGTCAATGGCCATAACCCACCAATCACACACGCTCTTTTGGCCTCGTACAACGAGTACTGTAACATCGCGCACTGCTACACCATAGTGAATCCGAACGGATTACACTAACCATTCACCACAACCAAAAGTATATACGCATACTTATGACCATTCCATACCTCCTGGAATTTTGCACACGAATCATACGCACACGCGAACATCACTATCACGATCGAGCAAGAACCACCTATATCGAACATAGGTACAACACAATAATTCTCTAAAAGAGAATCCGACACGCACATCCTTTAACCGAGGGATTTCACCTTGCTCGTCAAATACGTCCATTATCTCTCAACGAGATTTACCACATTACCAACTCGGTGATAATTTTAAATCCGAAATCATAAGTACAATTTAACCAAAAATTGTACTCTACCACAAATCGACCAAATCTAGGTCCCGACACTAATTCCGGATCTACCAAAAGCATCATCCGAAAATCTCACACTAAAACCTCCTCGTGCGGGAGTGTAACTCCCCCACTTGGAACTACGTTCCATAACCGCATCTTGTACACCCGTACAATGCTACCAAAGGTTGACTCTACTAACAATTAGGTTCACACGACCCATCACCACATCTTGCGCTAACCTTGAGAACACGAAGGATTTTAACCAATCCTTAAACACTTCGAACGAAGAGTTCACCACAATTACACAAACTTTACACTCGCAATCATCCAGTTGCTGTAGCTTGTCACATTTTCACCTAGTCACTCATGTACCTAAGGGTTTCTCTCCGGTACCCTAAGTACAATATAACCGCAACACCATCGGAGTCGAATACTACGCTAGTAGGTATGAAAGAGGCACCTAATATCGCGTCACGTGGACTCCATTACCAACACACATCGAGATCAAACACTCGATCTTTAGGGTTTTATCCACCCATCAAACCTCATGGTTCATCAACTTCAACACGAAAGCAGACACGCGCTTTACGACCGAACACCAAAGCCCATACCTATGGCTTGGTAGAAACATTTCCCGAACACTAAGGAATGCTTGGGTGCACCAAGTCTTACGCCCTTCATCCGTCAATCCATACGCTACCATAGGGTAATTCCATTAGGAATGTCACCCCTAACAATAATATGCACAACACGATGCAATTAACAAATCCGAACTCAATCGGCACATAATAAATAATCAAAGGACATTTTTATTAAAACGAAACGTACCTTAATGTCTCCTTGCCGCACCCGTCCCCGCTAACTCGGGACATTCCGACTTACGATGTCCTTCCTCTTGGCAATTGAAGCACACCATGCCATCACCCTTTGGCACCGAACATTCCTAAGACTTGTGACCCCTCACGCCACAATTGTAACACCTAGACGTACTAGAGTCCAATATACCCGTCCGTGTACCACCCGAGCTCACACTCGGACCCTTTGTCCTCTTACTTGGAGCACCATACGAAACAACCCTTCTCTCACTTGAAGGTTCCCCAATCTTTGATCGTGAATACGACTTGAAACCCCTAGCCACCGCGAATAACTCTGCAAATGACTTCGCGTAAACCCGGCTAATTTTGTTTTTCAAGTCATCATTCAAACTTCGATAGAAATCCTCCATCAACAAACGATCATTCCCCAAATACTCCGGGCAAAAACGATCCTTCGCCATAAAGGTCGTCTTGAGAGTATTCAAATCCATAAAACCCTTTTGCAAATTTCGCAACCCGCTACGTAATTTTGACAAATCGGCTGAAGTCCGGAACTCTTCGAAGAATTCCTCCTTAAACTCGTCCCACGATAATGCCATAAACGGTTCACCACCGACAAGGTCAATCTTACCATCCAACCAATCCTTCGCCCTACCCCGCAACAAACTAGTAGCGAGTCTTTTCTTTTTCTCAGGAGGGCATTCAATAGTGCGAAAACACCCTTCGACATCCGAAATCCAAGTTGTGCTTACCAAAGGATCCGGTTTCCCGTCATACATCGGAGGTTTAGTCCTCATGAAGCTCTTAAGACAACGCTCCATTTCACCACTACTCCAAAAATCAGAATACTTCCTATCCATTTCTTCTTGAAACGCACCCATTTGCTCCGCAACGGCGGCCGCAACTCTAGCGTTAAACTCCTCATCATTCGTCTTTATTTCGTTTCGCGTCGTCATTCTAAAGAATGCAAAACGATTAGTCCACGAACGTATAAAACCACACTCACGACACCGCCCCATCTTGCTCAACACTCGTCGTACATCACTTGTTAGACACGATTTGCACTATTAATAAGGTTTGCAAGTCCTTATTACGCACACACGCCGTATCAACTTGTTAGTACAACGACTATCTTGCTCGATGATATTCGCAACGCAACATAAATACAAACATAACGCAATCGTATATTAATAATATCCACATATTAATATAAATGTTAGTCCACCTACCAATTAAGGCACTAACCAAATTCCCATTTCGACCCGTACTCCTACAAGTCCCGCAACAAATAAGCACACACAAAAAGTCTAAGTCTAGGCACCTATCTCAAGTCACCTAAATCCCTTAGACCATGCTCTGATACCACTTGTAACGACCCAACCCGTTATCCAACCGAAAACGTGCCATAAAAAAAATTTGTAACACAGTTCATCTGGACAGCGTCCAGTTATCTGGATGGCATCCAGTTATCTGGACGGCGTCCAGTTGTGAAGACCTGGACGACGTCCAAATGTACTAAAAGTTCCTGATCAGTTTGTCAAAGTTACGCGGGGGAAAAACCCGCTTCCCGACACTTTTAAACCAAAACACTTTCACAATATGTTATAATAATTGTGATGACCCAGAAATTTCTGACAAAATTTAAACTTAATCTTTAATGTTTTCGACACGATAAGCAAAGTCTATGAAGTTGAATCTCAAAATTTTGAATTATTCAATTACCCTTCGATTGTTCTCAACGATTCGCGAACAATTATATTTAAATAGGTACATATACTATAACTTGAAAATATAACAAAATGTTAAGTAAATGATACTGTGCATTAAACTTATTGGTTTGATTATCTGATTGATATATTCAACTACGGAATTAAAAGATTATGCCAAACGATTGAATTAAAAGATATTTAATGAGTCCCTTAAGGATTATGATGTTATTACGGGTCTCTGTTGTGAGGTCCACGTTGATTTGGGAAATCATTCATCCTTAACGGTATTCGGAAAAAATGGTAAAGTGTTTGTTTAAATAACGTAATTTGGACACATACAATAATAAGAAATATTAACTGTTGGGATTAGATATATGAATAACTTGCGATATGTACTTAAAAACGTGTTTATTAATATTGAAAATATATATTTAACAATACGATAAAATATAATATTAACTTGGTCATAAAAACGAATTGTTATTATATATACTAGTGGTAAGGCCCGTGCGTTGCACGAATTTCAGCACGATTCAACATTTAAGAACATTATCAGCAATCCTATTTTGAGGTTTAACTCGTGAAACGACATTCCGTGATACTTAAGGTATTTAAGAATTCAATAATATAGTTATTTTAAAAGTGAAGTGTTAAACCCCTACATATCTTGTCCGATATTTTTACATGTCATTCCTAGTTCATGTGTCACCATATTAAATAATGATGATTAACATGAACAACAAAAAATAATCTAATCATTTTTAACAACATACATGAAGATCAAAGAAGTTGGTAAATCGGCTTTATAAAACAGCGAAATTTTGTCTTCCCTCACTCTTCCGACACTATTTATTAATCTCTCATAGACAATTAACACATTAGCATTTGTAGTTTTTGGAATGACTTATTCTTCAATTTGTGATATGAATGTATGTGTTGTATTTGACATCTATGCTTTAATTTATGCCGATCACAACCTAAACGCTTACTTAGGCCCACACCCTATATATAAATTTCTATATATAAATCTCTTGAATGTAATACTTAGACAAATATAAAAGACTACAATAATTATTTAACTTTACATCTTTTATCAGACATAACACAAAAAAATATGAAACCATCAAATTTACTATATACATGCAAACATATTTTATAAGCACTTTAATAGAACTTATGATCGTTGTAGCAATATGTGACTATCTATTTAAGTCAAATTGATGACAAAAATATCACAATTGTAATATAAAAGGCTTATCTTCAAATAGGCAACATTATATATAATATTAAGATGACATACAAATAATCTAAAAATGTAATTATCACAAACATGTAGATGAAATATTCAAATTCAAAGTGATAAAAGAAATAAAGGAAAAATATGAACTAAAATGAACATGAATAAAATAAAATTACATATAAAGTCTATATATACATAAATAATATCTTAAAGAATGACTAATATAATATATTTTCTTCAACCTTCATGTGATAGATGATATTTGACATTAAAAGATCAAACATATTAAAAATGATGATGAAAAATAGTATTTATATAACTTATCAGTTATTTTATTTGCAAAGTATAGATGATGTGAAAACGCAAAAGTAGTATTTATATGTAACAATGTCTATCAATCTAATTAAGTATTTAATATAAAGAAAGTGAAAAGACTAAAACTGTTGTTATTACTTATGATATGACATAAATTTATTATGGATCTTTAGGAAAAATGAAAAGATTACAATTGTTGTTATGTATGAAAGAGATTAATTTTAGTTATTAATAACACAATTATAATATTTTAGAATGATTACTTTAAAATTAATTATCTAATTATATAGATATAAAGCTATAAATAAAAACAATATATTTATACATGAAGTCATTATTTAGATGAAATTATATGTGTATACTTGTCACTATTTAGTTATAAGTTGGAAAAGTCCGTACGTTGCACGGCTTGTCTTAAGTGATATGTACTCGATGAGGTCTATTTTGTTACTATTACGTCGATGAACTCCATTATTTTATGGTTACATTATTTTATGGTTACATTATGTACTCCATGATATTATTAAAATGTTTGACAATCTTACCAATTAAGCATCAATGAATTATGTTAAATATGATACAAACAATATCTATTTAACAGAAATTTTGTGTACTCCATGATATTATTAAAAAGTTGACAATCTTACTAATTAAGCATCAATTGTGTTTTTAGTAAAATAGGATACAATCAATATCTGTTTATACCTTATAAACAAACGAAATGCACTATAAAATATTACATGCATTTCTTGCATATCACAGAGTATTATTTACTATATTCAATTTTGTCATCAATGGATGTAGATCATACTTAACCACCGCTTTTAACGCATAAAAAGTATAAAGAATCCTACGTAAAGTAAAAGAGAGATAAATGAATGATACTAATTATATGATTTGACATTATTTATTTTAGTGAAAATTCTTAAAAAGGCTTAACAATCTCATAAGTTTCATAAGAATAAAAAAGAATAATTCTAAATTACTAAATTTTGCAAGACAGAAACATACGTATATAGAAGGGGAATAATATCTTACATAATTGACTAAATATCAATAGAAACGATAATTGACTGAAAAAATCAATAGAGACGATTGTGTAGGCAATTACACGTGTTTAACCTTTATAATATAAAAATATGCATACAACTTAGATTCTTGGAGGGCTCTAGTTATGAAGATATCGAAGTTTAGTCGGTCAGCAACATCAAAACAATTAGAGATATACATAATATTTGAATATTATTTTAGAAAATTCAAAGAATAATTAGGTACCTTTATAAATCAAGGTTGAATTTCTTCACAATCTTTCATAATCATCTTACCTATAACAATAGCCAACTACATAAACTACATAAACTACATAAAGATGACACAAAGAAATAATGTATGGATCAATACACAATCTTATAATCATAGCATCATTAAAAATATCATAAAGTTGGTTATTGGAATGGAAGATAGAACTTGATAAAGAAACTCAAGTATGCAACAATGTATATTCTATCGAATGCGCGGTTTCGTGTTGAAGTTAAATTTTTACTATGAGTTATATATAGTAAACGATCTTCATGACAATTATTTTCTTTAGCATTTATATTTATATTATATATGTAACTGATAGAAGCGTTTTATGATCATATATCTATTATATGCACTTTAAGTTAAACACAACAATATCACAATTATGTTATGTAATGTAACTTACCATTGGGCTTTTAGTCTTCTCAAATTAACTTACTAATTTAATAAGTTTAAATACATACATAATACACAACAATGATGGGTGATTTTATATTTTTTACCTTTTTACCATTTTACTATCATTTACATGAATAATCAACCATGATGAGGTAGAAGCGTTTGATGATCATATATCTATTATATGCACTTTATTAATGTAAGTTAAACACAACAATATCACAATTATGTTATGTAATGTAACTTACCATTGGGCTTTTAGTCTTCTCAAATTAACTTACTAATTTAATAAGTTTAAATACATACATAATACACAACAATGATGGGTGATTTTCTATTTTTTTTTTACCTTTTTACCATTTTACTATCATTTACATGAATAATAATAGAGGTGGGTATCGTATGGGCGGGTGGAATTAAAAGGGGATATGATAAATTAATTAAATAAATGAATCGGTTTTAATTTTTTTTATTATGAAGTTAAACTGAATTTATATTTATATATTTATATTTATATTATGAAGAACATATTACAATTGCAAAGAATTATAAAATGGAATTTATTAGGGCTCAATTATGACACAGGGTGTCACTTTTTAGGTAGTAATAGATATTAACAAATAGCGAGACGATAATTTATAGAAGTAAATGACCAAAATACTCAAAAGTTTAAGATATACTTTGAGTGGTATAGTTTATGGATAATTTAAGGCTATATTTTGACAAAGGTATGTGACACGAAACGTAAAATGCAAGTTTTCTCAGCGTACGAAAGGACATTTGAAAAATCGGAACCTGGACATAAGTCGAGTGATGATGTATGACTTATCAGAATAAAAATTACAAGTCAACTATGCATGTGAATTTAATATAATATATAATTAATTATATAAATTAAATATATTATATATATAATATAAAATTATGTCGACAAACAAGAAGTTAAAAATTTGTGAGCTGTCCCAGGGTGCCATGCGATCACATGGCCTTGAATCACAAATCCCATGCGATCGTATGGGGTACTTTTTCAGAAAAGGTTCTATAAATTGCTCGACTTTAGGCTCAGTTTTCACACACTTCTTTCTCTAATCATATATTACTTCGTATTTATTTTATTTATTATTATTATTATTATTATTATTATTATTATTATTATTATTATTAAGATTAATATTATTATCAATCTTATTATTATTAATATTATTAATTAGTATTATACATAAAATACTACGACGAGGTTATGAGCGTGTCACTTTCAAAATGGTTTTCAAGCGGGATAGAGCTAAGGAAATTATGGGTTATTGCCAAGGAGGTTATGGGTAATATTCGGGGGTATATTTGTGAATCAAACCTAGTGTTTATCATCTCTGTTACGTCTACGTACTTTCCTACAATATTGAATCTCAATACTGATACGTAAGCACTCATATCTTATCTTTTATATATTAATTATGTATCCATGTCTAGTGCTCGAGTATATATATTTATATATGCTTGTATACTAAATTTTGTCGTTAAACAGTTTATAATGAATCACTAATTAAATACATATATTACTGGTAAAAGGTATATGATATACATGTTTTTGGAAAGCTGGCGAAAAATCAATAACTTTTCATTTAGATATCGAATAGTTTCGATGAACGGATTAAAAGATATGATCAACTGAATTATGATTGACGTTAATTGAAATTGCTTTTGAATCTACAATTAAGATTTAAACAACTTGTTTACGAGACTGATAAAGTGAACTTTTAAATATTACCAACAGAGTAAATGAATCCTTATATAAGGCACGTCTCGTTTTGTTGAACTATTGTCAAAATTGACTTTTTAAAACGACTTTGGATAACTATTATATGTCGATCTCGAGCATTAGGATTGTGATACACTATGACCTGACCTAGCTTAATAGACATTTATTGACCAACATATGTTCTCTAGATTGAGATCTACGATTAATTGGTAATCCGAGTTTCGGTCACATTTTGGTGAACAACTTTATATGATGCTAAGGTGAGTTTCATTGCTCCCTTTTTAATTGCTTTTACAATATATATTTTTGGGCTGAGAATACATGCAATTTATTTTAAACGCAATGGATACAAGTACATACTTAATTCTACACTGAGTTTGAACCAAAAATCCCTTAGCTTTGGTAACTAGTAGCTGCCAGTACATAGGATATGGACTGGTGGGCGTGAATAACAGTATATGGATCCATAGGGCTTGACATCCCCGTCCGAGCTAGAGCGCTAGCCTTTTAACGGACGTGTGTTATTTGAGTTTAGGACACGTTGGTTTGCGTATATTAAAACGAATGGGGTATTTATCATTATAACGTTAAAGCTTAGTTACCAGGGTGCTCTGTTACGTAGAATCTATTGACAAACTTTTGATAAACGTTTCTGGATGAAACAACTGAAATCTTGTGATCCACTTTTATATACAGATTATGCGAAGCACTAAAACTATGAACTCACCAACCTTTGTGTTGACACTTGTTAGCATGTTTATTCTCAGGTTTCCTAGAAGTCTTCCACTGTTTGCTTATATGTTAGACAAGCTATGTGCATGGAGTCGTACATGGCATATTTTTCAAGGAAACGTTGCATTCACCAAATCATCACCATGTATCTTATTTTGACTGCATTGTCAACATAAGTACTATTGTAAACTATTATTTACGGTGATTGTCTATATGTAGAAATCATCAGATGTCGAAAACCTTTGATTTAAATATTCATTTATGGTGTGCCTTTTCAAAAGAATGCAATGTTTACAAAACGTATCATATAGAGGTCAAATACCTCGCAATGAAATCGATGAATGACGTGTTCGTCCATATGGATTTGGAGCGATCATCACAGTTGGTATCAGAGCGTTGGTCCTAGTGAACTAGGTCTTGCATTAGTGTGTCTAACTGATAGTTGTTAGGATGCATTCGTAAGTCTAGACTTCGACTGTGTCTGCATGTCAAAAGTTTTGCATATCATTTCTTGTCGGAAATTACCTGTCTATCATCTTAAGTCTAAACGCGTCTTATTGCATTGATTGCATAGATAGAGTATAGACAAAATTCATATCTTGGCATATCTATTACAGTAAACTTTGCCTGACAGCTTTCAAAAGTTCCTCCGTAATTTACGGATCCCTTGTATTATATATAGGTATTCTATGTAATTAGAATATCATCCGATATCCAAAAATCATTTCATATCAAAAATCCTTTATCCAAACCGTGTAAGATGAATTCCGCATCTAGTTCGAATTCCTCAGATTCCGATAGCTATTCTGATATGGATTTCCACTCGAGCTCCGAAAGCAGCGTAACGGAATGAATCAACCAATTAGCCATCATCTATTCTGGATGAATTGGGGATGGGTTCATAATCTACTTAATCAGTGGAGACAGGAAGAAGGCGATCCCTTCCATCCACCACATTCACCTCTTGGTGAAGAACCTGAAGCACTTACCGGCGAACCCATTTGTAACACCATTTTCACCTTCATTTCCAGAATAGCTCGCACCGACTACGTAATATCTAATATTGTAAATCTTATTCATCCGCTTGTCCGAACCGCCAATCATTCGGGGGTAGTAGAAGAAGTCAACGAGCTTCGTGCTCGGGTAGTGGCTTTGGAGAATATGGTGCAAGGGTTACGAACACCAGCAACAGCACCAGCAGCATAACCGGTACCACCATCATCAACACCAACAGTATCATTACCACCACCAACAATAACATCCCCATTACACGCATCAACATCACAATCTGTACCTCAGATATCAACATCATACTCACCATAGGTACCAAGGAGTACCAATAACAATAAATGATGAAGTATTGATTCATAACTTCATCGGAGAAATATTCTACGGCGATTAGGTAATCTCTAAAATCTTAGAGATTATTTATCCCAGTTCTAACCGTAAATCAGATGAATAGAAATGATAGAAGGAAGAATAGAAACCCTGACAAGAATTGTGCGTAAGGTACAAGCTAGACTTGTTTTACCAACAGCATCAATAGTACCCTTAGCCTCACCAGCACAGTCAGTACTGTCAACATCGCCTCTAACATCACAAGCTCTGCCAGTTCAAGAAAGCACCGTGGACATCATTACGAGACAACAACGTGTATATTGTATCAATGAGTTATGAAGTAATAACTCAATTCCTCTAAAGAATTTATATGTATATCTTATATATATATATATAAATTTTAAAACCATCATAAATCTTTTCGTACTAAGCTATTATGTATGAATTGAAAAAGGGTAAATATTACTCAGTTAATTCATATTACTAATATGATATAAGGTACATCTTTCCTTAACAACTTAGCCATCGTTAACTACAATCTCTGTTTCAAATTAATAAATTCCATTCCTAACAAACCAAGTGTATTATTCAATTACATAATTGATTTTACATTTTCATTTTCGATGTATTCGAAACTTTCCAGAAAATATCATCTGTACCTTGTAAGGTTCACAAAAATTCCCCGAGCAATCAACATCCTTCACCAAGGAAAAAGAATAAGTAATGAAGTATTGATTTCATTAGTGAAATACTCCGCGAAGATTATGTAATCTCTAATGTTTTAGAGATTATTCATTTCTAATTCAAGCCAAAAATCAAATGAGCTTACTATGATCCGAATTACATCCGAAGAAAATATACATACAGATATTTTCATAAAGACTGTAATGAAAAATTCTTTTATACAAAATATTACTTGTGAAATCTTTAACGGGTAGGTAATACTCGGGAAATATATAGGTTCACAATTAATATGTTACACTGTACATTCTTCAACTTTGATTCAAAAATTATTAACAATGCTCACAACGATATACAATCGTTTTCATACAAATTCAATTACATATTCTGATATTGACGGATCAGAATCCAAGTCATAACTCTGAACCGGTGAAATCATTCTTAGATCTCTACATCTTTCAAAGCTATACTTTGACTTCAAAACTGTGAAAGATCCTTTGGTATTGTTTTTACCAAAAATAACCTTGCAATTCCTTTTCAAAGTATCCAGTTTTACCACACTTCCAACCAGTCAACTTCAACTTTTCAGATTAAGCCTTATTGTAATCTTGGTATATACGTTCTTGTTACTGGGGAACCTTTTATGTTCCACCACATTAGCAGTAAATTTACCAACAACTTCATTGATCCTTAACCTTCCAAAAAATCCTTATACTCATTGAAACCCTATCATGTACTCATCTACATCTTCTAACGATAATTGTCATACCAACTACCGGGAATTAGCAATCAGTATTTCGAATTTCGCAGCAATTCTATGCCAACAGTTATATATAAACATATAATGTCTATCTCCTAGACTTATTTACTCCAAATGTGAAGTTTCTGAAAAACATCCCAAACTATGAACTAGTTCTCTGAAATTGGAACAATGCTGATGAAGCAGCAAAAACTTTAAACGACTTTAACAGTCAAAAGTTTGATGATAAAGAATAGTATGGTGGTAAAGCTGAGAAAAAGAGAAGGTTTGAAACTGGAAAACGAATTGAGCAAACCATGAAGGAGGCTGTGGACAAATCACAAGGACGAAATCTACCTTCAAAGGATCCAAATGATTCAGTGTCTGCTAAAATCGTTAGCAAACACCTTACTCCTCATTCTAAACCTTCACAGACAGATTTTCCGCATCATCCTCTGATATTAGAAATTCTAAGATATCATCGTATCTTTCATTATAAATATCCTCGATATTTCTAGAGATATCTTCATAACTATTCTTATCTGAAATCATTCATCTCTTCGCGCTATCTGTATTACATCATAAAAGAAACTATTTTAGTTTCTAAATTCTGAAACCTTCAAGTTTAAAATATGAATGTTTTGAAGTAGTGTTGGGAACTGAAGCATGAATTAGTATAATATAATGACACTTGATCAACGTGATTATATTACAGTAAGTCATGCTGAGTTTCTAATGGAACGTGATAAAGGTTCACAGATCCCACCCTCATCATGAACCATGTTACATAACTCTTTCATTCTATATAATCTCTAAATATATCAAGAAAATATATTTCTTGATGATTCGGTCTTTTCCGGATATTCTGGTAATTTGATAAATCAAGATCGTGCCATTACAATTCCCTTCTTAGAACATTAACTATGTTCATTTCAGAATCCATACCTACGAATTCTGGACCATTATTCGCTTGACTTAAAGTCGGGAAGAGAAAACGAAAGCATGAAGCTCCGAAATATAATGGAAAATATAAAGCCCTATAACAACCCCGAAATTAAAAACCGTGTATATCAATGCGTATAGCAATATAAAGACACGGGAGAATGAAAAACACTATAACCCCAAGGTAATGGTAGAATAAAATAACTTCCTCTGGTGGTAGATGAAAAAGAAGAATGACAGATATGAAAGTTAGGAGTATATCAAGAATCAGAACTGGATGAAGCATTTCACAATCTTTTGGAAGTATAAAATGAAGAAGAAGATGTAGGAGTGGTGAAAATAATGAAACGGAAGTGTTTAATTTATAGCAAAATATCAGACATAGCAATCGAGGCAGATTACGCATTTAATCAAAGAAAATCCTAATTTCCGCAAATTCTGAAGAATCAAATCTTATTTAGATAATGAAGATTTTATATTCCTTAAATTTCGGAAATCAATCGTTACTACATTAACAGTTAAGGCGAATCTCTATTCCTTCAATTCAGTATTTTACGATAACTTCTCTCATATGCTTCGAGTAATTGGATTGTTTTATCCATATTATTCAACGGTAATAAAAATTCTATTTATCAACTCATATTCGTCATGAAAACATTTTTATTGTTAGCCATGACGACCTCACTCAAATTTCGGGACAAAATTTCTTTAACGGGAAGGTACTGTGATGACCCGGAAATTTCTGACCAAATTTAAACTTAATCTTTAACGTTTCCGACACAATAAGCAAAGTCTATGAAGTTGAATCTCAAAATTTTGAATTATTCAATTACCCTTCGATTGTTCTCAACGATTCGCGAACAATTATATGTAAATAGATACATATACTATAACTTGAAAACATAACAAAATGTTAAGTAAATGATACTGTGCATTAAACTTATTGGTTTGATTATCTGATTGATATATTCAACTACGGAATTAAAAGATTATGCCAAACGGTTGAATTAAAAGATATTTAATGAGTCCCTTAAGGATTATGATATTATTACGGGTCTCTGTTGTGAGGTCCACGTTGATTTGGGAAATCATTCATTCTTAACGGTATTCGGAATAAATGGTAAAGTGTTTGTTTAAATAATGTAATTTGGACACATACAATAATAAGGAATATTAACTGTTGGAATTAGATATATGAATAACTTGCGATATGTATTTTAAAACGCGTTTATTAATATTGAAAAAATATATATTTAACAATACGATAAAATATAATATTAACTTGGTCATAAAAACGAATTGTTATTATATATATATTAACAAATAGCGAGACGATGATTTATAGAAGTAAATGACCAAAATACTCGAAAGTTTAAGATATACTTTGAGTGGTATAGTTTAGGGATAATTTAAGGCTATATTTTGACAAAGGTACGTGACACGAAACGTAAAATGCAAGTTTTCTCAGCGTACGAAAGGACATTTGAAAAATCGGAACCTGGACATAAGTCGAGTGATGATGTACGACTTATCAGAATAAAAATTACAAGTCAACTATGCATGTGAATTTAATATAATATATAATTAATTATATAAATTAAACATATTATATATATAATATAAAATAATGTCGACAAACAAGAAGTTAAAAATTTGTGAGCTGTCCCAGGGTGTCATGCGATCGCATGGCCTTGAATCACAAATCCCATGCGATCGCATGGGGTACTTTTTCAGAAAAGGTTCTATAAATTACTCGACTTTAGGCTCAGTTTTCACACACTTCTTTCTCTAATAATATATTACTCCGTATTTATTTTATTATTATTATTATTATTATTATTATTAAGATTAATATTATTATCAATCTTATTATTATTAATATTATTAATTAGTATTATACATAAAATTCTACGACGAGGTTATGAGCGTGTCACTTTCAAAATGGTTTTCAAGCGGGATAGAGCTAAGGAAATTATGGGTTATTACCAAGGAGGTTATGGGTAATGTTCGGGGGTATATTTGTAAATCAAACCTAGTGTTTATCATCTCCATTACGTCTACGTACTTTCCTACAATATTGAATCTCAATACTGATACGTAAGCACTCATATCTTATCTTTTATATATTAATTATGTATCCATGTCTAGTGCTCGAGTATATATATTTATATATGCTTGTATGCTAAATTTCATCGTTAAACAGTTTATAATGAATCACTAATTAAATACATATATTAGTGGTAAAAGGTATATGATATACATGTTTTTGGAAAGATGGCAAAAAATCAATAACTTTTCATTTAGATATCGAATAGTTTCGATGAACGGATTAAAAGATATGATCAACTGAATTATGATTGACGTTAATTGAAATTGCTTTTGAATCTGCAATTAAGATTTAAACAACTTGTTTACGAGACTGATAAAGTGAACTTTTAAATATTACCAACCGAGTAAATGAATCCTTATATAAGGCACGTCTCGTTTTGTTGAACTATTGTTAAAATTGACTTTTTGAAACGACTTTGGATAACTATTATATGTCGATCTCGAGCATTAGGATTGTGATACACTATGACCTGACCTAGCTTAATAGACATTTATTGACCAACATATGTTCTCTAGGTTGAGATCTACGATTAATTGGTAATCCGAGTTTCGGTCACATTTTGGTGAACAACTTTATATGCTGCTAAGATGAGTTTCATTGCTCCCTTTTTAATTGCTTTTGCAATATATATTTTTGGGCTGAGAATACATGCAATTTATTTTAAACGCAATGGATACAAGTACATACTTAATTCTACACTAAGTTTGAACCGAAAATCCCTTAGCTTTGGTAACTAGTAGCTACCAGTACATAGGATATGGACTGGTGGGCACGAATAACAGTATATGGATCCATAGGGCTTGACATCCCCGTCCGAGCTAGAGCGCTAGCCTTTTAATGGACGTGTGTTATTTGAGTTTAGGACACGTTGGTTTGCGTGTATTAAAACGAATGGGGTATTTATCATTATAACGTTAAAGCTTAGTTACCAGGGTGCTCTGTTACGTAGAATCTATTAACAAACTTTTGATAAACGTTTCTGGATGAAATAACTGAAATCTTGTGATCCACTTTTAGATACAGATTATGCGAAGCACTAAAACTATGAACTCACCAACCTTTGTGTTGACACTTGTTAGCATGTTTATTCTCAGGTTTCCTAGAAGTCTTCTGCTATTTGCTTATATGTTAGACAAGCTATGTGCATGGAGTCGTACATGGCATATTTTTCAAGGAAACGTTGCATTCACCAAATCATCACCATGTATCTTATTTTGACTGCATTGTCAACGGAAGTACTATTGTAAACTATTATTTACAGTGATTGTCTATATGTAAAAATCATCAGATGTCGAAAACCTTTGATTTAAATATTCATTTATGGTGTGCCTTTTCAAAAGAATGCAATGTTTACAAAACGTATCATATAGAGGTCAAATACCTCGCAATGAAATCGATGAATGACGTGTTCGTCCATATGAATTTGGAGCAATCGTCACAATAATTAAAACTAAGAGTTTTCCACAATAAAACCGAGTTTTACGACACCGGGCCCACATCGGCCGTTTTACGACTTTCGTACAAAATTACGAGTTTTCGACCATATAAGTTTAACACAAAACCGAAGACCGAGCATGGTGATTGGGGATACGCTACCCAATCCTAATCAAATCCAAAAGCACGTCTTCTAAGCAACTACGCAAGTCCACTAGTCCCCACGCTTACCCGAGCCACAGCATCCATGCAAATCTATAAAAATGTAAACAATGAGAGGGTAAGCTAATGCTTAGTGAGTGATAATATACTACATACATATATATGCATAAAATGGACACGCCACATAAGTAATCAAATAATGCATACCGAAGCATCCAAGCATAAGGCAAGCTAAGCTAAGCATACCGTACGATCACTAAGCATCAAGCTAATAATAACAACAAGTATAAGTTCACCAACGACGATGTGAACAACGCCAAAAAGCTACAACCAGAGGGTTAGCTACATCACAACAATACGACAATAAATAAGCAATTAGTGAATCCGCAACCACACGAGATCCACACGAGATTACTATCTTCAATACCACAAAAACATCGAGGTTGGTCGAACTACACGAGCCTTAGTGAATCCGCAACCACACGAGATCACTACCTCAATAAGGTGACTGAACTACATGAGTCATCGTGAATCCGAACTACACGAGACTCACTTTCCTAATAAGATGACCGAAACTACACGCGTCATCGTGAATCCGCATCCACACGTGATCCACTTCTCCAAACACAAGTACACAACTCAAATTGACACTTAGTACAATTTCGACCCATTGCACTTCCAAGCACCAAATCGCGTCCAAACTAACCAATAATCACTAACACAAGTGAGAATGTTCCTAATACGCCAACTAAACCCGAACACAAGTGTTAACCACTCGTCTTACCCAAAATGACACCAAACCCTAATTTTGACCCATTTCAAAATTAGTCAACCAAATACTCCCAAAAGGGTTCCAACACTTCCATAATCACTAAACCGAGTGATTAAACCCAAATCAAAGCCTAAACATGGCAAAAGCGTCAACCAACCCAAAATCCGCCAAGTGACAAGAATAACTAGTCACCATAAACCCACTTCATCATCTAAAAGGGTTTCACAACTAATCAAGCTCAAACCCTAACTTGAACATCAAATCTAACAAAAGAAATTCGGAGTTTGAACTTACCAATACTACCACAACGTAGCTAGGAGAGAGATGAACAACTTTAAAACCCGAGCCTTGGTGAGAATCCGACTCCTTCTTCTCCAAATCAAGCTCTCTCTTTCTCTCTCTAAACCCTTCCTCTCTCTCTAGATACAAGTGTGTGAGTGAAAAGAGGTGAAATGAGGATAAGATAGCCCATGGATCAGTTTTGTGGCTCATAAATCGACCCTCAAGTGAAAATACCAAAATACCCCTTAATAACTCAATTTATCACAGCTGGCCCGTCAGTTCTGTTGGATGGCGTCTCAGATCTTGGACGGCGTCCAACTCTTCTACACTGGACGGTGTCCCCATACTTGGATGGCGTCCCATACAACTAAAACAGGAATAGGGTCTTACACCTACTGGCCTTAAAATTGTTTTTAAGTGACCCTTTAATTGTTATAAAAAAAAGATCAGAGTGTTGAGAAAATTCATTCAAGTATCCACCATCAATAAAAATTCCAATCACCTTTAACATTTATTAGCTGTTGAATTTAACAGAAAAGTTTAAGAAACTAGTCGGATACTCTGTACGTGATAACTTTTTACTCAAACTTCGAATTCGAATATAATTTCGAAATGTAATAATACAGAGTTGTTGTGAATCAATTACTCAAACTATTCATAAAGTTACAGCCTTCAATATTTCAAAATGAGATCGAATTTGAGAGTCAAAGTTTAATTTTTTAAAGTCAAACATCTTGTTCTTCATGAAATTCGTATTTGTTTTGAGGTTTCTGTTTACATTGATGATTTTAAAAGTTTCTAAATGTGATTTGCAACACAATTCGTGTTAAAGTTATTCTCCAAAACAGTCTTAAAATCGAAATCAATGTATGAGTTTTTGAAGATCATCGCTAGCTGCAGTAGCAGCAAATTATGATTTTTTTTTTTTTCAAATAATTCAAGAACCATTATAGGTTGATTTTACTTCAGTTGAGAGTCCAAAACAAAACCTATTACTGGTTATTAATTTGTTTGAGCTTCTGGCCGATTTGATTTTTGAGAAGATAAAGAAGATGAAACAGAAACAGAAATACATTAAATAATATAAATATCGATTATAATTCAGAAAAACAGAATGGATTGGATGGTTAAGGGGTGTTTCGTGATAGCGGAGGTCTTGGGTTCAAGCCCCGTCTTGGGCATTTATTTTATTGAAGAGCTCCTAAGGTAGTTTTCATTATTATTATTATTATTATTATTATTATTATTATTATTATTATTATTATTATTATTATTATTATTATTATTATGAAAATAATAAAAGTTATTATTATTTTCATTAATACTAGTATTGATATCATTTTATAAATATTAGTATTATTGATCTATTTATAATCAATACTATCATTATTATCATTAATATTAAGAATTATCGTTATCATTTTTGTTATTAGTATTACCATTATTAATAAAGTTATTATTATTATTATTAGTAAATTATTATTAACAAAACTATCATTTTTAAATAAAAAATATCATTTCTAAGTTTTAATATTATTACTACTACTATAATTATTATTATGGATATTACAAAAATTATTAATATCATTACTATTGTTAACACATAACAATTTAATTATTTTATTATTAGTATTATAAGAACTTTCATTTTTACTATTATTATTGTTGTTATTTCATTACATTATTATTATTATCATTATTATTTTTACTACTAACATTATTATTATTATTATTACAAAATAATACAACCCATTATTCATTATCATTATTAATATCAATTTATCAAACAAATACTTATATATAGAATATATATATAAAAGTATATATATAGAAATATATAACAATTGAAATAATATATATAAACTTATTCGATTACGAGTATATGTGTTAATATATATACTTGATATAGGTTCGTGAATCCGAGGACAACTCTGCACTTGTTCAGTGCCATCATACTCGTATTTACTACAAACTATCGTATCGTATCGTGAGTTTTCATAGTTCCCTTTTTATATATATTTTTGGGCTGAGAATACATGCAATGTTTTATACCTGTTTTACAAAATAGATACAAGTACTAAACTTAATTCTACGTGGGTTAGAATCACAAATATTCCCCTAGCTTGGTAACGTAATCTATTGGTCTCTGTACTGTAGGCGCGAATCCTATTGATAGATCTATCGGGTTTGACAACCCCATCCGGGCTAGTCGCGCTAGAAGTCAACGGATGTTTAGTACTTCGAGGGTATTCATCGCACTTAATTCGGTGCTCTATAGACATTAGGGGTATTCATTATTATATTATTATCATTAAGACTTGTTACCAGGTGCCCATGGTTGTAGAATCTTTTTATTACACTGCGGTGTAAGAATATTTATTGGAATTGAAATCTTGTGATCTATTACTATTATCAAAATCATTAATTATGACAAACCTATGAACTCACTCAACCTAGTGTTTATTCTCAGGTACTTTTTGCTTCCGCTGTATAACTTTGCTGTTACATAGAAGTCAAGCCAAGCACTGGGACTAGAGTTAACATTGCCGTTAATGGTTTTTGACGGGGGGTTACAGTTGGTATCAGAGCGTTGGTCTTAGCGAACCAGAATATGAATTAGTGTGTCTAACCGGTAATTGTTAGGATACATTAGTGAGTCTGGACTTTGACCGTACGTGTTTATATTAAATTTTACTTATCATTTCTTGCCGAAAAATTTCAAAAGTCAATTCTCTATATGATTGAATGGTTTCGACTCGATAACCAGGCTTGTTATTATGAGTCTAAAAATTTTGAAAGGTTTTATGAAGTCATTTTATGTGACTAAATTATATTCTAATATTCCTATATTATCTATTAAATAAAAAGGTGTGACTATGTGTTTGTACGTTCCTACGTATAACGTTTTTATTCGATGAATCGTCTCGATTTCCAAACCAACGATTAGACTTTCGAGATTTCCAAAACCGAATTATTTTAAATACGATATTCTGGTGTCGTATGAGTTAATAAAATATTCCTATATTTTATTTCTTGAATTATTATTCTTCTAGCGTATTTAATTTGCGTAGCAGTATTTTTCTCGGATTGTGCTCGTTTAATCGTCGGGCCAATTTATAAAAATCAAATTTTTATGAGTGGGTCATCTAGGACATGTTGGCTGAAATTCTCATGGATAACCCAGATTTATAAGGTGCATTAAAGTCTAGTCTACAGCCTGACCTATAGCTTTAGAACATTATTACTTACATCACATATATGCATATCTTTTATTCTGTCACTCGGGGAGGAACTCCTATTGTGATTCACAATATTCAATAACTCACACGCATTATCTTTATAAAACCACCTCGGTTGGTTAAACCGAGGGCTGTCACTCATCATTATTGAAATTTTCGACATTCCTATGTCATCTATCCTGGTTTTGTGTATTACGTATGTATTACATGAAATGTCATCCCCGATTTTGAAATTTCTATAATCGTTACTACTCATACTCATACGTATATAATCTCCTTATTATATCACGTACATATGTGCCTTATACCTTTATGCATTGGTTTGCGAACTGGAAAAATATCATTATTGACTCATAAAGATTATCAAAAATCTCAAAAACATTATAATGTCATCACTATTCATATTCATTACTTTCAAGAACAATACATTCGTTATTTTTGATCATTGAATTTTCTTGACAGGTGGCGTCTACGAAACTCTAGAATGGAAGGGTTTGGATTACCGATTTAAAGGATCCTATAGCTCAAGCCCCTAGACCTGAATAGGCCATTACGAATTGAAAGTCTTTAATCGAAAGTTTATCTGATTACATACTTATCTTTTTTAATCTAGACACGTCTGTAACGACCCTGGATTTTCCAACGTTTACTTATTAATAATTATTAATAATACTTGTGTTTAATGAATGTATTGTTTATATACATTTACATGTTACCATACTTGACTTTAAATGCCCGAAACATCTTTGTGACACGCGTACATTACACGAATAATATTTTTAGAATATTATTTACATTCATGATTAAGTTTTATTAATCATTTTAATTAACTAAGGTTATTAGTTAATTACTTGGGCTTTAATTGGATTAACTTGTTAATTACTTGAACTTGTGCTTTCATTTGTGTTAATGGACTTAAGAAGCCCACCCTACTTCTTTAATGGACTAGTTAGCCCATTTCATTATGCAAGTATTACTTTCTAACTAAACTAGATGAATTAATGTAGTGAGGAATCTAGTTACCACTTACTTGCACCTAGTTCCCATGAAAGGCCACCTTATGACCAACTTTTAAGCTAATAACATGCAAGAACCTAGTAGACATTTCCCTTCTCTTTTTTTTGATGCAGGCCGTCGGCCTAGGAGGGGCATGGGGAGTTCAAAAATCTTTTTTTTGTTACATATTACTAGTATTACTCTATCACTTTCTCACACACACAAGTTACTTGAAATTTTCTCTCATTTCTTTCTCTCATTCTCTCTAAATATTGTAAGTAACTTGAGTAAACTTTTCTCTTCTTTCTTTGTTTGAAAACCGAAGCAACACCTTCATCATCATCATTCTTTTGCTTGTTTAATTACTTGTCTTTGATTGTTGTTTGATTACATGTAGTTGTTGCTATTTACTTACATGTTACTAACAATTAAACTCTTTAGTTTGTTCTTCATTTATCTTGTATTTACAAGAACACACAAGAACTAAACTCTGTAGTTTATGTTCTACATTTAATATCTTGAAAGATTGTAAGTTCATGTGTTGAAAATCATTACTTGAAGCTCATGTTGTAAACTTAAAAGTTTACTTCCTAAAGATCAAGACTTTGGCTTGAATCTTTAAAGTATGAACAACCATGAATTAGTTACTTGTATATTTAGTTTGTTACTTCATTTCTTGCATCTTTTAAATTCGTGTTTGATGTTATAATGGTCAAGTGTTACTAGTTAACTTTGATCTCATTTTTCTTGAACTAAAGTTAACTTGAAAGTTCAAGAACATGGAAGTGTAACTCTTTAGTTATAACTTCATATACTTGTGATGGATCTAAGTTCTATAGCTTATCGTCTACTTATTTTGTCATAATCAAAAGCTTGTAAGCTTACATACACTTTACAAGATGAAAATCTAAGTTTTGTAACTTATGGTTTCATTAAAGTAAAGATTCAAGTATTATTACTTAGGATTTAACTTAATAACTTTAGATCTAGACCTTTGGGTCTTGGATCTTCAAGATCTAACTAAGAACTATGTTCTACATCTTAAGATCTTGATTAGTTAGTTTACATTCAAGTTTGTAGTTCAATATTGCTTTTATATTTCATGTATGTGTTAAATCTAAGACTTTGATGTAACTTTGGTTCATCAAAACAATTGCAATACTTAATTGAGTTGTGCTACTTATCTTAGACTTACACTTGGGTTATGATGGTCAAAACTAGGTAAAGATGATGTAAACACATCAACAAGTTGTACACTTGAAGCTATATGCATCAAGGATGAGAACCGTGATAAGCATCGAGTACCAAGAAACCACGGAACCTACTGTTTACTGTTACTTGGTCTGATCAGTACAACCTGGGCTACTGTAAAGATGATTTTCAATTAGCTCTGTTCGAGTAGATAACTTTTCATTTAGGACTCGTCTTAATCCGAGTTATGGTTTAGGATTTATGGCCCTCCGATCGTCACTATGTCCTTTTAACGTTGTGCTGAAAATTCTGACCTACTCGCACTTAGACCGTCGCCACGGTCAAACGAAGATGAGTTTGCTTCTGGAATTTTTACCACAACTAAAGGACTCATATACGGAGCCATGTCCAGTGGTCTCACCTTATTTCAGTAGGTATAGAGGCCTTGGTGACTGATCCAAGTCAGCCTTTGTTTTAAACTCTTTTCATGAACGAAACGTACTTTACACCTTTTGTTTGATGATGAATGATGATGACCTTTAAGACCTAATTTACATACATTTAAACCTATTGGGACAATTTACTGACTTAATACTATTTGACTTAGGTTGAGGACTTTCCGGACCTACGTACTTGCTTATTTCCCGACTCGACTTTACCACTACTTTACCACTGTGAGTTATAGCATTCCCTCTTTACTTTAACTATTTTGGGAACTGAGAATACATGCGCATTTTACGTTTTACATACTAGGAACGAGTACTTAAACTTTATATATGTGTGGGTTATACAACGGCATAAACATTCCCTTTAGCTCGGTAACGTTTAGTCATTGGTTTTTGAACCGGTGAACGCGAATCTTAGATATGGATCCATAGGGTTTGACATCCCCACTCGGGCTAGTAGCGCTAGCATTTAACGGGTGTTTAATACTTCGTAAACATACGCACTTTCCAAGTGTACTTTCAGGGGGTATAAACGTTAAGTTAGTTATCAAGTGCCCACGGTTAAACATATACTTTATCATACTGTTTTGAAACGCTCTTTGTAGCACTGAAATCTCGTGGCCTACCTTACATTACTGTTATACTTAAACTATAGCTCACCAACCTTTGTGTTGATGTTTTTAAGCATGTTTTTCTCAGGTGCTTAAGGTTGCTTCCGCTGTGTACTAGTCTTGCTATAGACACCCGCTGCTTTAGAGATGTCACTGCATGAACGTTATCTTGCATTCATAAACTTAATTATTTTTGAACAATGATTTGTAACGACCTAAGGGTCACGCACTATTACTGATTGCTTCTGTTCATTGAAGCATACTTTTGATGTAAAACATTCGACGTTAGTTATGACGTCACCTTTTTATCATAATTGCAAACGTATTTTGTGTTAGCATATAGTGTTTGACCTAGTAATGATCCTGTTGTTGATGATTCGTACAAGATGGTTTTGTACGGGGCATCACATTTGGTATCAGAGCATTGGTTGTAGGGAATTAGGTTGCATTAGTGAGTCTGGACCGACCCGAGTAGGATTCACTAATAGGACTAATCTACAACTTGCTAGTTTACTTGTTTTCGCTGAACTTACTGCATGCTGCTGCTTACTTTTACTGCTATATGCCGTATGCTATTACATGATTTCACTACTGCATGCTATTATCTGTTTCCGATTGCATGATACTTGTCGTTATTGCCATGCTACTTACTGTTACACATGATTTAGACTGTTGTAGTTACTTGGCCTAATACGTGCTTGCTTTATGACTTACTGACATGGAAAATTTATTTTTCCTTGTTCAGATGTCGGATATTCCACCTGCTATCATTTTGGGCAGTTCAGACTCTTCAGCCACTTCACCTGCTACTGTTGCCGACACACCGATCCCGTTACCCACCAGTGACCATGGCGCTTCATCTTTCGGAGCTAGCAGCCATACTCCCGCCCCAGTGGCTACTTCTGACGAAGCCCAGGACCTTCCGGAGATTCCAGCTCCATCTGCCCCAGGACCCTCGGGGTCACAGCCTCACTCCGGTGATGTTGTAATTCCCGCGGAATTTGGGGAAGGTCCATTCAGTAACCAGTATCGCCATTGGTGCCGACGCGCTCCTGATGGATGACTCGTGCCGATCCCGCCTTTTAGATACTAACAGATGATGGTCGCCCGATGAGAGCCAGTACAGCCGCCTGTGCAGCCACCTCCACATGATTCAGATGACCCGTCATCTGACGACACATCCTCAGACGACTCTAGTGGCAAGGATTCCACCGATGACTCCGACGAGGAGGACCCCGATGATGCACCTGTTCAGCCACCCTACACCCCGCCAAAGAAGCGGTACCGTTTCGACGGCACCATTATTCCGGGGATCAACGGAGGTCGAGCATTCACTGGCGCATTTGGTCGGCGTCGTAGGGTTACCGCCCGTAAGCGGCTGGTGCCGTATCCTGCTGATCCCTTCATCCGTAAGCCTTATCGCTTGGCAGCCTCTACTTCTGGAGATGGACCGTCTGCACTACCAGCTCCACCAGCACCACTCGTGCCGACTGCACCGCCTGCCCCACCCACTCCCTCTGTCGAGGAACTGATGAGGGAGGTGGAGATCCTCCGTGCTCGGGTAACTGAGCTCGAGGACCAGATGTCTCATGTATTGGACATCCTACACCCACCATCACCGTAGGGCTTTTGTAGTAGATTTCATTATGTAATCTAGTTGTAGTTTTATGTTTCACTTATGTATTGTACGAAACTTTGCGAATGTATGCAACTTATTATTATTAATGAATGGAACTTTGCGTTATTTAATTTTTGCACTATGTTCTATTTACGTTACTCTATGATTCTGTGGTATTTGTACCAGGTTGTATTACTTAATAAACATGTGATGTGTTGATTCTGTGTTGGTTACATATACTGTATTATTACTATTTGCATACTGGATTTTGACTTGAGTCAAAAATTTTGTTTAGAACACCATGGCCAATAGACGATCAACATCAACACCTACCGCAGCCCAAATCGAGGAGATGATTGCCAAAAAGGTTGCCGCAGCCATTGCGGAAATGCAACCCCAAGCTCCACCGCCACCGCCACCGGTTATTCAACCCATTCGTAATGGGTGTACGGTCAAAGAGTTCCAAAGCTGCAAACCTCATAACTTCAGTGGAACAGAGGGACTGGTTGGTCTCACTAGATGGTTCGAGAAATTAGAATCTGTGTTTCGAGTTAGTAACTGCTCGGAAGCGAATAAAATCAAGTTTGCTTCATGCACGCTGTCTGGTGGCGCACTAACGTGGTGGAACACGTTGGCTCAAGCAAAAGGTATTGTGAGGCATTTGCTACTCCATGGGAGGAGTTCAAGGGGGCCCTGATTGAGGAATATTGCCCTAGGACCGAGATCCAGAAGATGGAGATTGAATTTATGCAATTAAAGGCTGTTGGGAACGACCTTGATAGTTACAACCGGAGATTTTTGGAATTAGCCCTGATGTGTCCGACAATGGTCACCCCGGAATTCAAGCGTATGGAAAGGTACTTCTGGGGACTTCCTAAGAGCATTAAGGGAAACGTTACCTCGTCCAAGCCACCCAATGTCCCAGAAGCGATGCGCATGCCGCATACTTTAATGGACCAAATTATCATCGATGAACCGGAGAAGGTTAAGTCTGAAGCGGGTAGTAGTGAGAAGTGAAAATGGGATAACAACAGGGGAAGGACCTATGATCAAAACCTGGCGAAATGACATGAGGGTTTCAGAGGAAACAACAACGGTGGAAACCCCAATTCGAACACCAACTCAAACCCGAACTACAAGGGAACCTTACCACAATGCAAGTGGTGCTACAATGGGTATTGTAACGTTGTTTGTGAAAAGTGCCAACGGACTGGGCATATCGGTAAGGACTGCAAGGTCACCACTTTGAATGGGAAGCCGAACACCAATGGACCTAAAAAGTGCTACGAATGCGGACAAATGGGCCATTTCAGAAATGCATGCCCTAACAAAAGAAAAGACGGCGGACCACCCCGTGGTAGAGCTTTCAACGTTAATGCAAGGGATGCACGCGAGAATCCTGACTTGGTGACAGGTATATTCACTATCAACAATCTATTAGTTTCTGTCTTATTTGATACTGGTGCCGATAGAAGTTATGTATGTAGACATTTTTGGGATAAGATTAATTGGTCGTTAGTCCCGTTAAAAGAAAGTATGCTTGTCGAGGTCACCAATGGAAAACTTGAGAAAGTTGACCATATTAGTCGAGGAGCTATTATCAACATAGCTGGTGCAGATTTCAAAATTGATTTGATACCCATTAAATTGGGAAGTTTTGACGTGATCGTCGGTATGGATTGGTTGACCAAGATAAGGGTCGATATTATCTGTGGAGATAAAGCTCTTCGTATACCACATGGAGATGGTGAGCCACTGATCATCTACGGAGAGAGATGTGCCTCGAAGCTGAACCTCATTAGTTGCGTGAAAGCACAAAAGATCATGAAGAAGGGACGTCTTGCTGTCCTAGCACATGTGAAAACGGTAGAAACTGAGGAGAAGAGCGTGAGCGATGTTCGAATTGTGAACGAGTTTTCTGACATTTTTCCTGAAGAATTACCTGGATTACTGCCGCCGAGAGCGGTAGAGTTTCAGATTGATTTAGTGCCAGGAGCAGCACCTGTAGCTCGCGCACCTTATAGATTCGCACCTTCCGAGATGCAAGAATTACAGAGTCAACTACAAGAGCTGTTAGATCGAGGATTTATTCAACCAAGTTTCTCGCCTTGGGGCGCACCTGTTTTGTTTGTGAAGAAGAAGGATGGATCCTTCCGCATGTGTATCGACTACCGTGAACTCAACAAATTAACGATCCAGAATCGGTATCCTCTTCCCCGCATTGACGATCTTTTTGATCAACTACAAGGATCGAGCGTTTACTCAAAGATCGATTTGCGATCCGGTTATCACCAGTTGAGGGTGAAGGAAAGTGACGTGATGAAAACTGCATTCAGAACCCGTTATGGTCATTATGAGTTTCTCGTGATGCCATTCGGTTTGACAAATGCACCTGCCGTGTTCATGGACCTCATGAATCGTGTCTGCAAGCCGTACTTGGATAAGTTTGTTATCGTCTTCATAGATGATATCCTCATCTACTCTAAGAGCGAAGAAGAGCATGAACAACACCTCCGACTAGTACTTGAACTCTTGAGACAAGAGCAACTTTATGCGAAATTCTCCAAGTGTGAATTTTGGTTGAAGGAAGTCCAATTTCTGGGTCATGTTGTGAGCGACCAGGGTATCAAAGTTGATCCCACCAAGATTGAAGCTATCAGCAAGTGGGAGACCCCCACTACTCCGACTCATATTCGCCAATTTTTAGGTCTCGCTGGATACTACCGAAGATTTATTGAAGGTTTCTCTCTGATTGCGCGTCCTTTGACCGCGCTGACTCACAAGGGAAAGAAGTTCATTTGGGAACCCGCACACGAATCAGCATTTCAAACTTTGAAGAAGAAGTTAACCACCGCACCTATCTTAACACTCCCTGAGGGCAGTGACGACTTTGTTATTTATTGCGATGCATCGAAAAGTGGTTTTGGTTGTGTACTGATGCAACGATCAAAGGTTATTGCCTATGCCTCCCGCCAATTGAAGATTCACGAGCGGAACTACACTACTCACGATCTCGAACTTGGAGCCGTTGTCTTTGCGCTCAAATTGTGGAGACACTATTTGTATGGAACTAAGAGTACTATCTTCACCAATCACAAGAGTCTCCAGCACATCTTCAATCAGAAGCAACTAAATATACGACAACGACGATGGATCGAGACATTGAACGACTATGATTATGAACTTCGTTATCATCCTGGCAAGGCCAATGTTGTAGCTGATGCTTTAAGCTGAAAGGAGAGGACGGCACCTCTTCGTGTTAGGGCTCTAAACATCACCATCCATTCAAACCTCAACAGCCAGATCAGAGTAGCCCAAGATGAGGCTCTCAAGGAGGAGAATATATCTCACGAACATTTGAACATTCTTGTCTCTCGATTCGAGGTTAGGGAGTCTGGACTCCGATGTTATGCCGGAAGAATTTGGGTACCTCTTTATGGAGATCTACGGAACCTTATACTTGATGAAGCACACAAATCGAGATATTCGATTCATCCCGGAGCGGGAAAAATGTACCACGACCTTAAAGAACAGTATTGATGGCCGAATCTTAAGAAGGATGTTGCGACTTATGTTGGTAAGTGTTTGACTTGCTCGAAGGTTAAGGCCGAGCATCAGAGACCTTCTGGGTTACTTCAGCAACCAGAAATCCCGCAATGGAAGTGGGAAAGGATAACGATGGATTTCATCACCAAGCTACCAAAGACAGTGGGCGAATACGATACCATCTGGGTTATCGTTGACCGTCTTACTAAATCTGCACACTTCCTAGCTATGAAGGAAACGGATACGATGGAGAGGCTCGCTCAATTATACATCAAAGAGGTTATATCTCGTCATGGTGTACCTTTATCGATCATCTCAGATCGCGATCCCTGTTTTGCTTCTAGATTTTGGCGTTCTTTACAAAAAGCCATGGGAACCCATCTCGACATGAGTACTGCTTATCACCCATAGACCGACGGGCAAAGTGAACGAACGATTCAGACCTTGGAAGACATGTTGCGTGCATGTGTTATCGATTTCGGAAAGGCATGGGAAAGGCATTTGCCATTAGCCGAATTTTCTTACAACAACAGTTATCACTCGAGTATTAATGCCGCACCTTTTGAAGCATTGTATGGCGCAAGTGCCGATCTCCTATTTGTTGGGCCGAAGTAGGCAAAAAGCAAATCACCGGGCTCGAGGTAGTCCATGAAACCACGGAGAAGATTGCTCAAATTCAAGCGAAACTTAAGACTGCCCGTGATTGTCAAAAGAGTTATGCTGACCGTAAATGTAAAGACTTTGAATTCAACGTGGGTGACCGTGTAATGTTGAAGGTTGCACCTTGGAAAGGTGTGATCCGTTTTTGAAAACGTGGAAAGTTATACCCACGATATATTGGTCCTTTTGAAATATTGGAACGTGTTGGACCCGTTGCTTACCGTTTGGATCTACCAGCACAATTGAGCTCAGTTCTTCCTACCTTCCACGTGTCAAACTTGAAGAAGTGTCTTGCTGCACCCAAACTCATCATACCACTTGAAGAACTTACGATTGATGATAAACTCCACTTTGTGAAAGAACCTGTTGAAATTATGGATCGTGAGGTGAAAACTTTGAAACGCAACAAGATTCCGATCGTCCGAGTACGATGGAATGCCAAACGAGGACCTGAGTTTACTTGGGAGTGAGAGGATCAAATGATGCAGAAGTATCCTCACCTTTTCCCAACTCCCCCATATACTTCATCTTAAAATTTCGAGACGAAATTTTCTTTAACAGGTGGGTAATGTAGCGACCCTAAATTTTCCAACGTTTACTTATTAATAATTATTATTAATACTTGTGTTTAATGAATGTATTGTTTATATACATTTACATGTTACCATACTTGACTTTAAATGCCCGAAACATCTTTGTGACACGCGTACATTACATGAATAATATTTTTAGAATATTATTTACATTCATGATTAAGTTTTATTAATCATTTTAATTAACTAAGGTTATTAGTTAATTACTTGGGCTTTAATTGGATTAACTTGTTAATTACTTGAACTTGGGCTTTCATTTGTGTTAATGGACTTAAGAAGCCCACCCTACTTCTTTAATGGACTAGTTAGCCCATTTCATTATGCAAGTATTACTTTCTAACTAAACTAGATGAATTAATGTAGTAAGGAATCTAGTTACCACTTACTTGCACATAGTTCCCATGAAAGGCCACCTTATGACCAACTTTTAAGCTAATAACATGCAAGAACCTAGTAGACATTTCCCTTCCCTTTTTTTTAATGCAGGCCGTCGGCCTAGGAGGGGCATGGGGAGTTCAAAAATCTTTTTTTTGTTACATATTACTAGTATTACTCTCTCACTTTCTCACACACACAAGTTACTTGAAATTTTCTCTCATTTCTTTCTCTCATTCTCTCTAAATATTGTAAGTAACTTGAGTAAACTTTTCTCTTCTTTCTTTGTTTGAAAACCGAAGCAACACCTTCATCATCATCATTCTTTTGCTTGTTTAATTACTTGTCTTTGATTGTTGTTTGATTACATGTAGTTGTTGTTATTTACTTACATGTTACTAAGAATTAAACTCATTAGTTTGTTCTTCAATTATCGTGTATTTACAAGAACACACAAGAACTAAACTCTCTAGTTTATGTTCTACATTTAATATCTTGAAAGATTGTAAGTTCATGTGTTGAAAATCATTACTTGAAGCTCATGTTGTAAACTTAAAAGTTTACTTCCTAAAGATCAAGACTTTGGCTTGAATCTTTAAAGTATGAACAACCATGAATTAGTTACTTGTATATTTAGTTTGTTACTTCATTTCTTGCATCTTTTAAATTCGTGTTTGATGTTATAATGGTCAAGTGTTACTAGTTAACTTTGATCTCATTTTTCATGAACTAAAGTTAACTTGAAAGTTCAAGAACATGGAAGTGTAACTCTTTAGTTATAACTTCATATACTTGTGATGGATCTAAGTTCTATAGCTTATCGTCGACTTATTTTGTCATAATCAAAAGTTTGTAAGCTTACATACACTTTACAAGATGAAAATCTAAGTTTTGTAACTTATGGTTTCATTAAAGTAAAGATTCAAGTATTACTACTTAGGATTTAACTTAATAACTTTAGATCTAGACCTTTGGGTCTTGGAGCTTCAAGATCTAACTAAGAACTATGTTTTACATCTTAAGATTTTGATTAGTTAGTTTACATTCAAGTTTGTAGTTCAATATTACTTTTATATTTCATGTATGTGTTAAATCTAAGACTTTGATGTAACTTTGGTTCATCAAAACACTTGCAACACTTAATTGAGTTGTGTTACTTATCTTAGACTTACACTTGGGTTATGATGGTAAAACTTGGCAAAGATGATGTAAACACATCAGCGAGTTGTACACTTGAAGCTATATGTGTAACGACCCGGAAATTTCCGACCAAATTTAAACCTTAATCTATATATGTTCTCGACACGATAAGCAAAATCTGTAATGTGGAGTCTAGAAAATCTATATTTAGGTAATCAATACCCTTCGACTATGCTCAACGATTCACGAACCATTAATCGTAAATAGAAATGTGTATATATATATATATATATATATATATATATATATATATATATATATATATATATATAATACATGTAAGATATTATAATTACTAATTTTATTATTATTATTATTATTATTATTATTATTATTATTATTATTATTATTATTATTATTATAATTAATAATATATATATATATATATATATATATATATATATATAATTTTAGTTATTACTACGATTAGTATTATTATTTTAGTTATTATTATCATTAACATTAGAAATCTTTATAGTTATCATTATTATTATAAATTTGTATTATTATTATGTATAATATTAAGATCATTATTATTATAATTATATTTATTAATAATATTAATAATAATCCATAAAAAAAATAAAAATATAAAGAGATATACATATATAGTGATATATAGATATAAATATATATATACAGCTATATTTATTATGAAATCAGTATTTATTTATCATTGTTATTTATTACTTCGTATTAATGTAATTACTATTAAAACTAATATATTTATTAATTATATAATCCATAAATAAAGATAAAGGGATCAAATCTGTTATGCATACACATCAATACTGTGATCAAGCTTTATTACTTTTGTTGCTAACTGAAATTTCTTTGAAGTCGATCTCATTGTACAGTTACAAACAAAATCAAATAGCTGTGATATCTCCTTTTATATTTTTTTATATATTTCGGTGTACTGTGAGAAAAATTCTGTCGACCTTAATACACTACAAAACAAATATAATTGAACCTTGTGACTGTTTTAATCCCAATTACGCCCTACAAAACCGGGACTACGATTCAAGAAGGAAGGGAAGAGAAATAAAATATATATATATATATATACAAAGAACCTGTCATATAGCTCTGTTCTTGTTCATTTTATTTAACACCTCCAAATCGAAACCTTTTTAAAAATGTAAAAATGCCGTTATGTCAGAAATCCTTTACTCAGTTCATATGCAAAATCTTAAACCCCAATTCTTTCTATCGAGAACAAATTTTGAAGTCAAAGTTATGTTATCAAAAGTCAAACGGTATGTTAATTGTAAAATTTGAATTTGTTTGTGTGATTTGAGTTAAATTTATGATTCAGAGAGTTTACAAGGATGATTTAGAACCTCTTTCAAGTTATAATTATAGGCTAAAAATTCCTAAAATTTCTAATTCGAATTTGGGTTTATACGATCTGTATAAAAAAAATTTTATTTTAAATCTTTTCCTGTTTTAATTAAAGTAATCAGTCATTTATCATTTACGATCAGTTTAAGAACCTAAACTTATTTAGTATCCAATTAATTCGATTAATTATACATTTGGTCGATTTGTTTCTGGGTTGGAAGAAGAAGAGGAATAGAAGAATACGGTTTATATATAAAATTTAAATTCAATTATAATACAGAGAAACAAAATTGGTTGGGTGGTCGAGAGTGTTTGTGTGTTAGCATGAGGACACGAGATCGAGTCCAGGGAATGACTTTTTTTTTGGAACACGTTTCATGTGAGGTAGCCTCCCTAATTTTGTTATTATTATTATTATTAATTATTATTAGTATTAATTATTATTATGATTATAATTATGATAATATTAGTATTATACTTATTACTATATTTATAAGTATTATAGTCATTATAATTATTATTATGATAAGTATTGATAATATTATTATTAGTAGTAAACTTATCATTTTATTAATTTTGTCATCACCATGACTATGATTACGATTATCATTATTATCATTATTTTTATGAAAGTAATAAAAATATATTATTATTATCATTAACAATAGGATTATTATCCTTTTACAAATATAAGTTTTATCAATATATTTATAATTATTAATAGCATAATTATCATTATTATTGTTATAAGTATCTTCATTAATATTTACTATCATTATTATGATTATCATTATCTATACTGTTATTATTAAAATTTACTATCGTTACTATCAATTTTTACTAAAGCTATCAATAAAACTATCAGTATTATTTTTATAATTATTATCAATAATATCATCATTATTATTAGTATTATCATTAAGTTAACAAACAAAAGATATTTATAAAATAAATAAATATATATATATATATATATATATATATATATATATATATATATATATATATATATATATATAAAATGACATATATAGGTTATTAACATAAAAATTATATCTCTAATAATAAATACATATATATATTTGATCGATTACAATTATGTATATTAATAAATATACAAATTATATAGGTTCGTGAATCCGAAGCCAATCTTACACATGTTCAATGATGTTATATGTATTTTTACTACAAAATACAGTATGGTGAGTATATAGTCCCACTTTTAAACTCTAAATATTTCGTGATGAGAATACATGCATTTTATGATTTACGTTATGGACACAAGTGATTAAAAATATATATTCTACGTTGAGTTGTACCACTGGCATACTTCCCTGTAACTTGGTAACTACTATTTACATGAGGTATTGTATGAAATGTCCCGTTCTTATTGATTAAAAATGTTCCATATTAATTGATTTTGTTGCGAGGTTTTGACCTCTATATGAGACGTTTTTCAAAGACTGCATTCATTTTAAAACAAACCATAACCTTTGGATGGAGTTTGTTAGGCCCAATAGATCTATCTTTAGGATTCGCGTCAATTAGGGTGTCTGTTCCTTAATTCTTAGATTACCAGACTTAATAAAAAGTGGCATATTCGATTTCAATAATTCAACCATATAATGTAGTTTCGATTACTTGTGTCTATTTCGTAAAACATTTATAAAACCTGCATGTATTCTCATCCCAAAAATATTAGATTTTAAAAGTGGGACTATAACTCACTTTCACAGATTTTTACTTCGTCGGGAAGTAAGACTTGGCCACTGGTTGATTCACGAACCTATAACAATATATACATATATATCAAAGTATGTTCAAAATATATTTACAACACTTTTAATATATTTTGATGTTTTAAGTTTATTAAGTCAGCTGTCCTCGTTAGTAACCTACAACTAGTTGTCCACAGTTAGATGTAAAATAAATCGATAAATATTATCTTGAATCAATCCACGACCAAGTGTATACGTATCTCAGTATTGATCACAACTCAAACTATATATATTTTGGAATCAACCTCAACCCTGTATAGCTAACTCCAACATTCACATATAGAGTGTCTATGGTTGTTCCGAAATATATATAGATGTGTCGACATGATAGGTCGAAATATTGTATACGTGTCTATGGTATCTCAAGATTACATAATATACAATACAAGCTGATTAAGTTATGGTTGGAATAGATTTGTTACCAATTTTCACGTAGCTAAAATGAGAAAAATTATCCAATCTTTTTTTACCCATAACTTCTTCATTTTAAATCCGTTTTGAGTGAATCAAATTGCTATGGTTTCATATTGAACTCTATTTTATGAATCTAAACAGAAAAAGTATAGGTTTATAGTCGAAAAAATAAGTTACAAGTCGTTTTTGTAAAGGTAGTTATTTCAGTCGAAAGAACGACGTCTAGATGACCATTTTAGAAAACATACTTCCACTTTGAGTTTAACCATAATTTTTGGATATAGTTTCATGTTCATAATAAAAATCATTTTTCCAGAATAACAACTTTTAAATCAAAGTTTATCATAGTTTTTAATTAACTAACCCAAAACAGCCCGCGATGTTACTACGACGGCGTAAATCCGGTTTTACGGTGTTTTTCGTGTTTCCAGGTTTTAAATCATTAAGTTAGCATATCATATAGATATAGAACATGTGTTTAGTTGATTTTAAAATTCAAGTTAGAAGGATTAACTTTTATTTGCGAACAAGTTTAGAATTAACTAAACTATGTTCTAGTGATTATAAGTTTAAACCTTCGAATAAGATAGCTTTATATGTATGAATAGAATGATGTTATGAACATCATTACTACCTCAAGTTCCTTGGATAAACCTACTGGAAATGAGAAAAATAGATCTAGCTTCAAAGGATCCTTGGATGGCTTGAAAGTTCTTGAAGCAGAATCATGACATGAAAACAATTTCAAGTAAGATTTCCACTCGAAATAAGATTGTTATAGTTATAGAAATTGAATTAAAGTTTGAATATGATTATTACCTTGTATTAGAAAGATAACCTACTGTAAGTAACAAAGGTTTCTTGATCTTGGATGATTACTTGGAATGGATTTAGAAAACTTGGAAGTAAACTTGCAATCTTGGAAGTATTCTTGATTTTATGAAACTAGAACTTTTGGAATTTATGAAGAACACTTAGAACTTGAAGATAGAACTTGAGAGAGATCAATTAGATGAAGAAAATTGAAGAATGAAAGTGTTTTTAGGTGTTTTTGGTCGTTGTTCTATGGATTAGATATAAAGGATATGTAATTTGTTTTTCATGTAAATAAGTCATGAATGATTACTCATATTTTTGTAATTTTATGAGATATTTCATGCTAGTTGCCAAATGATGGTTCCCACATGTGTTAGGTGACTCATATGGGCTGCTAATAGCTGATCATTGGAGTGTATATACCAATAGTACATACATCTAAAAGCTGTGTATTGTACGAGTACGAATACGGGTGCATACGAGTAGAATTGTTGATGAAACTGAACGAGGATGTAATTGTAAGAATTTTTGTTAAGTAGAAGTATTTTGATAAGTTTCTTGAAGTCTTTCAAAAGTGTATGAATACATATTAAAACACTACATGTATATACATTTTAACTGAGTCGTTAAGTCATCGTTAGTCGTTACATGTAAATGTTGTTTTGAAACCTTTAGGTTAACGATCTTGTTGAATGTTGTTAACCCGTTGTTTATTATAACAATAGGCACAATTCTGTGAATCGTCTTTCGTACGTGGTAATATCAAATCCTTGGGTTCGTAACCCTCTAAGTTCTGTCTTGAGCTTATTGACCTCGGTTCTGGGACGGTACTTCTCGTTCATCAAGTGCTTGAATGCTGACCACGGTAGTGCGTACGCATCATCTTGTCCCACTTGCTCTAGATAGGTATTCCACCATGTTAACGCAGAACCTGTGAAGGTATGTGTAGCGTACTTCACTTTGTCCTCTTCAGTACACTTACTTATGGCAAACACCGATTCGACCTTCTCGGTCCACCGTTTCAATCCGATCGGTCCTTCGGTTCCATCAAATTCCAAAGGTTTGCAGGCAGTGAATTCTTTGTAGGTGCATCCTACACGATTTCCTGTACTGCTAGATCCAAGGTTATTGTTGGCATGTAGCGCAGCCTGTACTACGGCTATGTTTGAAGCTAGAAAAGTACGGAATTCCTCTTCATTCATATTCACGGTGTGTCGAGTAGTCGGTGCCATTTCCTTCAAAATAGTCAAATGGAACAAGTTAATCATACAGAATATTAAGAGTAGTTAATAGTATTTCCTAGCATAATATGAAATCATTTATAAAAGCTTTTTCTTCATATTAGCGTTTTATAAGTTTAAATTCGGGTAGTACCTACCCGTTAAGTTCATACTTAGTAGCTAATATACAATTCAACTACTACAATTCTATATGAAAAACTGATTATAATAATATTTCGCGTTCAAACTTTTATACAATATTTTACAAACTTACAATACCGCTTATTTTACATAAAGCATGAAATATAGCACACAATAACTTTGATACAAGATAGTTGTGAAGATAATTCTAGCTAGTACACAAGTCGTTCAGCAAAGGCAATAAAGACACGTAATTCATACGTCCAGAAACAAGTCATGCATTCTGGTTTTACTAGGACTACTTCTCATCCTTGGTCTTGTGGAACATAACCGTTATGGCCGTTGATAAGACAGCGTGTTGTAACGTCGTCAAAGGGACGAGGGTTACGTAATGACCAACAGTCTCGTAATAACCTAAAAATCTCATTTCTTACCCCAATTACCGACTCCGTCACATGTGGGAACGTTTTGTTTAATAGTTGTAGCCCGATGTTCTTTTTCTCACTTTGGTGAGAAGCGAACATTACTAACCCGTAAGCATAGCATGCTTCTTTATGTTGCATGTTAGCCGCTTTTTCTAAATCATGAAGTCCTATATTCGGATACATTGAGTCAAAATAATTTCTTAACCCGTTGCGTAAAATAGCATTTGGGTTCCCCGCAATATATGCGTCAAAGTAAACACATCGTAACTTATGGGTTTCCCAATGTGATATCCCCCATCTTTCAAACGAAAGTCTCTTATAAACCAAGACATTCTTGGAACGTTCTTCGAATTTCTTACAAACTGATCTCTCCTTAAATAGTTGTGCCGAGGAATTCTGACCGACTCTAGACAAGATTTCATCAATCATGTCTCCGGGTAGGTCTCTTAAAATATTGGGTTGTCTATCCATTTTGTGTTTTTATACTGTAAAATAGACAAGAGTTAGATTCATAAAAAAAAATACTTATTAATACAAGCAATTTTTACATATATCATAAAGCATGCACACTATATTACATATATTACACCACACGAATACAACTATCTTATTATGACTCGCTCATTTCTTCTTCTTCGATTTTGGTTCGTTTTGACAAGTTTCTAGGGATATATGATGTTCCCCTAATACGAGCTGTCGTTTTCCACAACGGTTTAGAAAAACCTGGTGGTTTAGAGGTTCCCGGGTCATTGTTACAACTTAAGGGCTTCGGGGGTTGACGATACATATAAAGTTCATCGGGGTTGGAATTAGATTTCTCTATTTTTATGCCCTTTCCCTTATTATTTTCTTTTGCCTTTTTAAATTCAGTTGGGGTAATTTCTATAACATCATCGGAATTCTCGTCGGAATCCGATTCATCGGAGAATTGGTAATCCTCCCAATATTTTGCTTCCTTGGCGGAAACACCATTGACCATAATTAACCTTGGTCGGTTGGTTGAGGATTTTCTTTTACTTAACCGTTTTATTATTTCTCCCACCGGTTCTATTTCCTCCTCCGGTTCCTCCTCTTCCGGTTCTGATTCTTCTTCCAGTTCCTCTTCGGGAACTTGTGAATCAGTCCAATATATATTCGACTCTTCGTTATTATTAGGTGAGTCAATGGGACTTGTGTTAGAGGTAGACATCTATCACACAATATCAAACATGTTAAGAGATTAATATATCACATAATATTCACATGTTAAAAATATATAGTTTCCAACAAAAATGTTAAGCAATTATTTTTAAAGAAAACACGATCGAAGTCCAGACTCACTAATGCATCCTAACAAACTCGATAAGACATACTAATGCAAATTTTCTGGTTCTCTAAGACCAACGCTCGGATACCAACTGAAATGTCCCGTTCTTATTGATTAAAAACGTTCCGTATTAATTAATTTCGTTGCGAGGTTTTGACCTCTATATGAGACGTTTTTCAAAGACTGCATTCATTTTAAAACAAACCATAACCTTTATTTCATAAATAAAGGTTTAAAAAGCTTTACGTAGATTATCAAATAATGATAATCTAAAATATCATGTTTACACACGACCATTACATAATGGTTTACAATACAAATATGTTACATCGAAATCAGTTTCTTGAATGCAGTTTTTATACAATATCATACAAACATGGACTCCAAATCTTGTCCTTATTTTAGTATGCAACAGCGGAAGCTCTTAATATTCACCTGAGAATAAACATGCTTTAAACGTCAACAAAAATGTTGGTGAGTTATAGGTTTAACCTATATATATCAAATCGTAACAATAGACCACAAGATTTCATATTTCAATACACATCCCATACATAGAGATAAAAATCATTCATATGGTGAACACCTGGTAACCGACATTAACAAGATGCATATATAAGAATATCCCCATCATTCCGGGACACCCTTCGGATATGATATAAATTTCAAAGTACTAAAGCATCCGGTACTTTGGATGGGGTTTGTTAGGCCCAATAGATCTATCTTTAGGATTCACGTCAATTAGGGTGTCTGTTCCCTAATTCTTAGATTACCAGACTTAATAAAAAGGGGCATATTCGATTTCGATAATTCAACCATATAATGTAGTTTCGATTACTTGTGTCTATTTCGTAAAACATTTATAAAACCTGCATGTATTCTCATCCCAAAAATATTAGATTTTAAAAGTGGGACTATAACTCACTTTCACAGATTTTTACTTCGTCGGGAAGTAAGACTTGGCCACTGGTTGATTCACGAACCTATAACAATATATACATATATATCAAAGTATGTTCAAAATATATTTACAACACTTTTAATATATTTTGATGTTTTAAGTTTATTAAGTCAGCTGTCCTCGTTAGTAACCTACAACTAGTTGTCCACAGTTAGATGTACAGAAATAAATCGATAAATATTATCTTGAATCAATCTACGACCCAGTGTATACGTATCTCAGTATTGATCACAACTCAAACTATATATATTTTGGAATCAACCTCAACCCTGTATAGCTAACTCCAACATTCACATATAGAGTGTCTATGGTTGTTCCGAAATATATATAGATGTGTCGAAATGATAGGTTGAAATATTGTATACGTGTCTATGGTATCTCAAGATTACATAATATACAATACAAGCTGATTAAGTTATGGTTGGAATAGATTTGTTACCAATTTTCATGTAGCTAAAATGAGAAAAATTATCCAATCTTTTTTTACCCATAACTTCTTCATTTTAAATCCGTTTTGAGTGAATCAAATTGCTATGGTTTCATATTGAACTCTATTTTATGAATCTAAACAGAAAAAGTATAGGTTTATAGTCGAAAAAATAAGTTACAAGTCGTTTTTGTAAAGGTAGTCATTTCAGTCGAAAGAACGACGTCTAGATGACCATTTTAGAAAACATACTTCCACTTTGAGTTTAACCATAATTTTTGGATATAGTTTCATGTTCATAATAAAAATCATTTTCCCAGAATAACAACTTTTAAATCAAAGTTTATCATAGTTTTTAATTAACTAACCCAAAACAGCCCGCGGTGTTACTACGACGGCGTAAATCCGGTTTTACGGTGTTTTTCGTGTTTTCAGGTTTTAAATCATTAAGTTAGCATATAATATAGATATAGAACATGTGTTTAGTTGATTTTAAAAGTCAAGTTAGAAGGATTAACTTTTATTTGCGAACAAGTTTAGAATTAACTAAACTATGTTCTAGTGATTACAAGTTTAAACCTTCGAATAAGATAGCTTTATATGTATGAATAGAATGATGTTATGAACATCATTACTACCTCAAGTTCCTTGGATAAACCTACTGGAAATGAGAAAAATAGATCTAGCTTCAAAGGATTCTTGGATGGCTTGAAAGTTCTTGAAGCAGAATCATGACACGAAAACAATTTCAAGTAAGATTTCCACTCGAAATAAGATTGTTATAGTTATAGAAATTGAATTAAAGTTTGAATATGATTATTACCTTGTATTAGAAAGATAACCTACTGTAAGTAACAAAGGTTTCTTGATCTTGGATGATTACTTGGAATGGATTTAGAAAACTTGGAAGTAAACTTGCAATCTTGGAAGTATTCTTGATTTTATGAAACTAGAACTTTTGGAATTTATGAAGAACACTTAGAACTTGAAGATAGAACTTGAGGGAGATCAATTAGATGAAGAAAATTGAAGAATGAAAGTGTTTGTAGGTTTTTTTGGTCGTTAGTCTATGGATTAGATATAAAGGATATGTAATTTTGTTTTCATGTAAATAAGTCATGAATGATTACTCATATTTTTGTAATTTTATGAGATATTTCATGCTAGTTGCCAAATGATGGTTCCCACATGTGTTAGGTGACTCACATGGGCTGCTAAGAGCTGATCATTGGAGTGTATATACCAATAGTACATACATCTAAAAGCTGTGTATTGTACGAGTACGAATACGGGTGCATACGAGTAGAATTGTTGATGAAACTGAACGAGGATGTAATTGTAAGAATTTTTGTTAAGTAGAAGTATTTTGATAAGTGTCTTGAAGTCTTTCAAAAGTGTATGAATACATATTAAAACACTACATGTATATACATTTTAACTGAGTCGTTAAGTCATCGTTAGTCGTTACATGTAAATGTTGTTTTGAAACCTTTAGGTTAACGATCTTGTTGAATGTTGTTAACCCATTGTTTATTATAAAAAATGAGATGTTAAATTGTTATATTATCATGATATTATGATATATAATATATCTTAGTATGATATATATACAGTTAAATGTCGTTACAACGATAATCGTTACATATATGTCTCGTTTCGAAATCATTAAGTTAGTAGTCTTATTTTTACATATGTATTTCATTGTTAATACACTTAATAAAGCTATCAATAAAACTATCAGTATTATTTTTATAATTATTATCAATAATATCATCATTATTATTAGTATTATCATTAAGTTAACAAACAAAAGATATTTATAAAATAAATAAATAAATAAATATATATATATATATATATATATATATATATATATATATATATATATATATATATATATATATATATATATATATATATAAAATGACATATATAGGTTATTAACATAAAAATTATATCTCTAATAATAAATACATATATATATTTGATCGATTACAATTATGTATATTAATAAATATACAAATTATATAGGTTCGTGAATCCGAAGCCAATCTTACACATGTTCAATGATGTTATATGTATTTTTACTACAAAATACAGTATGGTGAGTATATAGTCCCACTTTTAAACTCTAAATATTTCGGGATGAGAATACATGCATTTTATGATTTACGTTATGGACACAAGTGATTAAAAATATATATTCTACGTTGAGTTGTACCACTTCCCTGTAACTTGGTAACTACTATTTACATGAGGTATTGTAAACGCGAATCCTGTTGATAGATCTATCGGGCCTGGCAACCCCAACCGGACTGGATGACCAGTATTCAACGGTTGCACAGTACTTCGTTTCGTTAACTACACTTGGTACGGTGTAGTAAGATTTCATAATAAAGGGAATATGCGACGTTGATTAAATGTTAAGTATGGTTATCAAGTGCTCAACAACTTAGAATATTTTTATTAAAACGTTTATATATGAAATCTTGTGGTCCATAGTTATAACGCTGCTAGCATTAAACCTATATCTCACCAACTTTATGTTGACGTTTTAAAGCATGTTATTCTCAGGTACGAATTAAGTCTTCCGCTATGCATTTGCTCATTTTAAGGACATTATTTGGAGTCGATCATCGCAATGGGACCAAATATTGATGACTTCGTCCAGGTGGATTAGGACGGGTCCTTTCAGTTGGTATCAGAGCGGTGGTCTTAGCGAAACAGGTCTTGCATTAATGTGTCTAACTGATAGTCGTTTAGATGCATTAGTGGATCTGGACTTCGACCGTGTCTGCATGTCAAAATTTTTGCTTATAATTTTTGTTGAAAATCATCTGCTTATCATCTTTAGGAAATTACTTGCTCATTATTCTTAGTCTAGACACATCTTACTGCCTTGACTGCATGATTAGTGTATAGACAAAACTCATATCCTAGCGTAATTGCTAAATCATATCTTAGCGTATCTATTACCATAGACTTTGCCTGATACCTTCCGTAAATTTCTCCGTAACTTAGGGGAATCTGGTACTATATATATATCTATGCATATGATGCATTGAGAATACCATCCAACTATCAATTGCTGTCACTAAACTCTTCATACCAAAAATCTTTTCTGAGATCGCGTAAGATGGCCTCTACGAATCGACCAAGTTCCTTTGACTCCGAAGACAGCGTGACAGGAGCACACCAACCAATCAACTACCGTGATTACTGGAGAAAATGGGGGTGGGTTCGCGACATACTCACCCTATGGAGAAGGGAAGAAGGTACTCCATATTATGAACCGAATCTACCACCTAACCTTGGAGTACTTGACCCGCTAACCGGCGAACCCGTTCGCAACACCGTTTATACACTTTTTGCAAGAATTTTTCATCTTGAGACTACCATTAACGGAACTAGAGAAGATATCCGACCTTTACCTCACACTGATAACCAACCAGGGTTAGTAGAAGAAGTTAGAGAACTCCGAGCTCGAGTATTAACTTTAGAGAGCACAGTACACAATTTGCAAGCACCAGCAGTATCACCAACACCAGTAATATCACCAGCTTCAGCACCAACGGTACCAGTACCACCAATAACCCAAGTTTCAATAATCTATGCCTCACCATCTCATTCTGTACCTCGAGTATAATCATCGTTCTACGAATCCTTCTACATCAATTACCTTCGTTCGACATGACGATTATGTAATCTTTAATGTTTTAGAGATTATATATTCTCGTTCCAAAGGTAAATTAAATGAGATTAATATCATATCAACTCATTAAATCTATATTACATCTGAAGAAAATATATATGTAAGTATATTTTCATAAAGATTGTAATTAAAAATTCTTTCGTACAAACTGATAATGGTGAAAATATTTTAACGGGTAGGTAATACCCGAGGAATATTTAGATTTCACATTAATAAGTTGCACTGTACATTCTTCGACTCCGATTCAACAGTCAGTCACTATTCTACTTATATCCATAGATATACGTATCCGTTCATCACAGAATCCATTTGCGTTCAATTTCATATTTGGATTTTGACCTATCAGAATCCAACAAGTGGCATAATGAAGAAAACATCGGACAAAGTAAAATTTGTTAGAAACAAACGAACTAACTAATTGAAATATTGTTAAGAAGCCACGCAAACTGTTCCTAGCTAACTGTTCCTAGCTAACTGGTTACATTTTATTTATCACAATTTACATTCTTGCAATTTTATTTATCGTCATTTAATTTCTGTATTTATTTTACGCACTTTAAATAACAGGACACGTATACAAGGTTTCGACCTATCATATCGACCCATCTATATATATATTTCGGAACAACCATAGACACTCTATATGTGAATTTTGGAGTTGGCTATACAAGGTTGAGGTTGATTCCAAAATATATATATGGTTTGAGTTGTGATCAATACTGAGACCGGTACACGGGTCACGATACGTATTAATTAATTCGAATATTATATATTAAATTATATATGAATTTATTAGACTATTGGACAATTGGACTATTGGACTGCTAACTTTGGACAATTAAAATGAATTAAAATATTGATTATAACATATGAAACTAAACAATTCTTCAAGTTTGCCACTTGAATTCATCTTAAACCTTATTTGTACCTCGACAGTTACAATCCGCGTTCAAATCTTTTCATGATTTTTGAAAACACCTCGATCGGGAGGATGAACCAGCCGCACTTCATTTACGGAAGAAAAGATTTATGCATCTGAAAAACTCTCGAACCCAAATTCATAGTTTAACTTGTACCCTTGTTGAATCCTTTACCATTTATTAGCAAAAACAACTTTACGATTCCTTTTCAAAGTAACCAATTTTGTCACAGCTTCAGCAAGTTAACTCCGACTTCTCAGTAAGACTAGTCTTATTATAACCTCGATATATATACGTTGTTCTTTCGCCGTCGTGACCGGAGAACCTTTTATAATTCACGACATCATCAGCAGATGTACCAGCAGCTCGCCATCTCTTTGGCGGAATCCGCAATCAGTATTTTGAAAATCTCGCAGAACTTCTCCAGTTATACCTATAACGTCTATTCCTAAGAATTACATACTTTGAATGTGAAGTTTCTGAAAAACACCCTGAACTGTGAACTAGTTCTTGAAATGCTGATGAAGCAGCAAAAACTGTAAACGACTTTAACAATCAAAAGTTTGACGATAAAGTACAGTGTGTTGGTAAAGCTCAGAAACAGAGAAGGGAACCGGATTGAGCAAAGTATGAAAGAGGCTGTGGACAAATCACAAGGACTAAACCTGCCTTCAAAGGATCTAAATGATTCAGTGCCTGCTGAAACCATTGACAAATACCTTACTTCTCATTCTAAACCTTCACAGACAAATCTTCTTCATCATCCATCGATGATAGAAAATCTAAGATATCATTGTGCCTTTCATTAAAAATATCCTCGATATTTCTGAAGATATTTCCATAAGCATTTTTATCTGAGATCGTGTATCTCTCCGTAACATCTGCATTACAACATAAAAGAAATCGTGTTAGTTTCTAAATTCTGAAACCTTCGAGTTTAAAATAGAAATGTTTTAAAGTAGTGTTGGGAACTGATGCATGAATTAGTATAATATAATGACACTTGATCAATGTTATTATATTACAGTAAGTCATGTTGAGTTTCTAATGGAATGTGATGATTCACAGTACCATCATCATGTGTCATGTTATACGACTCTTATATTCTATCTAATCTCTAAACATATCAAGAAAATATTTTCTTGATGATTCGGTCTTTTCCAGGATATTCTGGTAATTTGACAAGTCAAAATCGTGCCATTACTATTTCTTTCTTAGAACATTAACTATGTTCATTCCGTATTTCATACCTACAAATTCCGGACCATTGCTCGCTTGACTCGAGGACGGGAAGAGGAAACGAAAGAATAAAGCTTCAAAAATAGAATTTGGAGTATAAATCGCAGCAAATAGGAGAGAGCATTAACTGTGGATGACAATGATTATGGAAGACAGAAGTAGGAATATCGAAATATAAGGGAAGATATAAAACCCAATAACAACTCTGAAACTACAAACCGTGCATATCAATACGTATTGCCACGAAAAGGCACGGGAAAATTAATAACACTATAACCCCAATATAATAGTAAAAGTAAATAAGATTCTCAGATGGTAGATGAAAGAAAAGGATGACAGATGTAAAAATTAAGAGTATATCAAGGATCAGAATGGGATGGAGCATATTGGCAAATGTTTTGAAGTATGAATCAAGGGAGAAAAGCTAGAAGGTGTGAGTTGTGAGAAATAAGGAAACGAAAGGGTGGATTTATAGTAATGACAGAGAAATCGGAACAGATTATTGCATTTAATCAAAGAAGATTCTGATTTTCCTAAATCGCCAAAAAACCAAATCTTATTACGTAAGATTTTCTTTTAAATCCCTTAAATTCCGGAAATTCGCTGTGACTACGATAAAAGTTAAATCTCTATCTCAATCTCTTGTGACAGCTTCACTCGTACGCTTCACCTAATTGAATTGTTTTACCACTATTACTAAATGATGATAAAACTCTAGTTATCAATTCATATTCGTCATAAAAACATTTTATTGTTAGTCATGACTATCTCGATCAAATTTCGGGGACGAAATTTCTTTAACGGGTGGGTACTGTAACGACCCGGAAATTTCCGACCAAATTTAAACCTTAATCTATATATGTTCTCGACACGATAAGCAAAATCTGTAATGTGGAGTCTAGAAAATCTATATTTAGGTAATCAATACCCTTCGACTATGCTCAACGATTCACGAACCATTAATCGTAAATAGAAATGTGTATATATATATATATAAATAATACATGTAAGATATTATAATTACTAATTTTATTATTATTATTATTATTATAATTAATATAATATATATATATATATAAATATATATATATATATATATATATATATATATATAATTTTAGTTATTACTATGATTAGTATTATTATTTTAGTTATTATTATCATTAACATTAGAAATCTTTATAGTTATCATTATTATTATAAATTTGTATGATTATTATGTATAATATTAAGATCATTATTATTATAATTATATTTATTAATAATATTAATAATAATCCATAAAAAATAAAAATATAAAGAGATATACATATATAGTGATATATAGATATAAATATATATATACAGCTATATTTATTATGAAATCATTATTTATTTATCATTGTTATTTATTACTTCGTATTAATGTAATTACTATTAAAACTAATATATTTATTAATTATATAATCCATAAATAAAGATAAAGGGATCGAATCTGTTATGCATACACATCAATACCGTGATCAAGCTTTATTACTTTTGTTGCTAACTGAAATTTCTTTGAAGTCGATCTCATTGTACAGTTACAAACAAAATCAAATAGCTGTGATATCTCCTTTTATATTTTTTTATATATTTCGGTGTACTGTGAGAAAAATTCTGTCGACCTTAATACACTACAAAACAAATATAATTGAACCTTGTGACTGTTTTAATCCCAATTATGCCCTACGAAACCGGGACTACGATTCAAGAAGGAAGGGAAGAGAAATAAAATATATATATATACAAAGAACCCGTCATATAGCTCTGTTCTTGTTCATTTTATTTAACACCTCCAAATAGAATCCTTTTTCAAAATGTAAAAATGCCGTTATGTCAGAAATCCTTTACTCAGTTCATATGCAAAATCTTAAACCCCAATTCTTTCTATCGAGAACAAATTTTGAAGTCAAAGTTATGTTATCAAAAGTCAAACGGTATGTTAATTGTAAAATTCGAATTTGTTTGTGTGATTTGAATTAAATTTATGATTCAGAGAGTTTACAAGGATGATTTACAACCTCTTTCAAGTTATAATTATAGGCTAAAAATTCCTAAAATTTCTAATTCGAATTTGGGTTTATACGATCTGTATAAAAAAAATTATTTTAAATCTTTTCCTGTTTTAATTAAAGTAATCAGTCATTTATCATTTATGATCAGTTTAAGAACCTAAACTTATTTAGTATCCAAATAATTCAATTAATTATACATTTGGTCGATTTGTTTCTGGGTTGGAAGAAGAAGAGGAATAGAAGAATACGGTTTATATATAAAATTTAAATTCAATTATAATACAGAGAAACAAAATTGGTTGGGTGGTCGAGAGTGTTTGTGTGTTAGCATGAGGACACGAGATCGAGTCCAGGGAACGACTGTTTTTTTGGAACACGTTTCATGTGAGGTAGCCTCCCTAATTTTGTTATTATTATTATTATTAATTATTATTAGTATTAATTATTATTATGATTATAATTATGATAATATTAGTATTATACTTATTACTATATTTATAAGTATTATAGTCATTATAATTATCATTATGATAAGTATTGATAATATTATTATTAGTAGTAAACTTATCATTTTATTAATTTTGTCATCACCATGACTATGATTACGATTATCATTATTATCATTATTATTATGAAAGTAATAAAAATATATTATTATTATCATTAACATTAGGATTATTATCCTTTTACAAATATAAGTTTTATCAATATATTTATAATTATTAATAGCATAATTATCATTATTATTGTTATAAGTATCTTCATTAATATTTACTATCATTATTATGATTATCATTATCTATACTGTTATTATTAAAATTTACTATCGTTACTATCAATTTTTACTAAAGCTATCAATAAAACTATCAGTATTATTTTTATAATTATTATCAATAATATCATCATTATTATTAGTATTATCATTAAGTTAACAAACAAAAGATATTTATAAAATAAATATATATATATATATATATATATATATATATATATATATATATATATATATATATATATATATATATAAAATGACATATATAGGTTATTAACATAAAAATTATATCTCTAATAATAAATACATATATATATTTGATCGATTACAATTATGTATATTAATAAATATACAAATTATATAGGTTCGTGAATCCGAAGCCAATCTTACACATGTTCAATGATGTTATATGTATTTTTACTACAAAATACAGTATGGTGAGTATATAGTCCCACTTTTAAACTTTAAATATTTCGGGATGAGAATACATGCATTTTATGATTTACGTTATGGACACAAGTGATTAAAAATATATATTCTACGTTGAGTTGTGCCACTGGCATACTTCCCTGTAACTTGGTAACTACTATTTACATGAGGTATTGTAAACGCGAATCCTGTTGATAGATCTATAGGGCCTGACAACCCCAACCGGACTGGATGACCAGTATTCAACGGTTGCACAGTACTTCGTTTCGTTAACTACACTTGGTACGGTGTAGTAAGATTTCATAATAAAGGGAATATGCGACGTTGATTAAATGTTAAGTATGGTTATCAAGTGCTCAACAACTTAGAATATTTTTATTAAAACGTTTATATATGAAATCTTGTGGTCCATAGTTATAACGCTGCTAGCATTAAACCTATATCTCACCAACTTTATGTTGACGTTTTAAAGCATGTTATTCTCAGGTACGAATTAAGTCTTCCGCTGTGCATTTGCTCATTTTAAGGACATTACTTGGAGTCGATCATCGCAATGGGACCAAATATTGATGACTTCGTCCAGGTGGATTAGGACGGGTCCTTTCAATATGCATCAAGGATGAGAACCGTGATAAGCATCGAGTACCAAGAAAACCCGAAACCTACTGTTTACTCTTATTGGGTCTGATCAGTCTGCCCTGGGCTACTGTAAAGATAATTTTCAGTTAGCTCTGTTCGATTAGATAACTTTTCATTTAGGACTCGTCTTAATCCAAGTTACGGTTTAGGATTTATGGCCCTCCGATCGTCACTATGTCCTTCTAAAGTTGTGCTGAAAAATTCTGACCTAGTCGCACTTAGACCGTCGCCACGGTCAAACGAAGACGAGTTTGCTTCCGGAATTTTTACCACAACTAAAGGACTCATATACGGAGCCATGGCCACTGGTCTCACCTTATTTCAGTAGGTATAGAGGCCGTGGTGACTGATCCAAGTCAGCCTTTGTTTTAAACTCTTTTCATGAACGAAACGTACTTTACACCTTTTGTTTGATGATGAATGATGATGACCTTTAAGACCTAATTTACATACATTTAAACCTATTGGGACGATTTACTGACTTAGTACTATTTTACTTAGGTTGAGGACTTTCTGGACCTACGTACTTGCTTATTTTCCGACTCGACTTTACCACTACTTTACCACTGTGAGTTATAGCATTCCCTCTTTACTTTAACTATTTTGGGAACTGAGAATACATGCGCATTTTACATTTTACATACTAGGCATGAGTACTTAAACTTTATATATGTGTGGGTTATACAACGGCATAAACATTCCCTTTAGCTCGGTAACGTTTAGTCATTGGTTTTTGAACCGGTGAACGCGAATCTTAGATATGGATCCATAGGGTTTGACATCCCCACTCGGGCTAGTAGCGCAAGCATTTAACGGGTGTTTAATACTTCGTAAACATACGCACTTGCCAAGTGTACTTTTAGGGGGTATAAACGTTAAGTTAGTTACCAAGTGCCCACGGTTAAACATATACTTTATCATACTATTTTGAAACGCTCTTTATAGCACTGAAATCTCGTGGCCTACCTTACATTACTGTTATACTTAAACTATAGCTCACCAACCTTTGTGTTGACGTTTTTAAGCATGTTTTTCTCAGGTGCTTAAGGTTGCTTCCGCTGTATACTAGTCTTGCTGTAGACACCCGCTGCTTTAGAGATGTCACTGCATGAACGTTATCTTGCATTCATAAACTTAATTATTTTTGAACAATGATTTGTAACGACCTAAGGGTCACGCACTATTACTGATTGCTTCTATTCATTGAAGCATACTTTTGATGTAAAACATTCGACGTTAGTTATGACGCCACCTTTTATCATAATTGCAAACGTATTTTGTGTTAGCATATAGTGTTTGACCTTGTAATAATCCTGTTGTTGATGATTCATACACGATGGTTTTGTACGGAGCATCACAACGTCATACTGCAATTATTGCATAAATGGAGTATAGACAAATCATATCTTATCATATCTATCCTAGTAAACTTTGTCTACCACTTTTCCTTAATTTCCCTTGTAAATCACGAAAATCTTTTTGCTATATATACGTATTCAAGGAAACGAATATATCATTCAGTATCCAACACTTATTTCATATCAAACCCTATTCTAAACACATAATATGGATTTCTCACTTGATTCCTCGAGCTCCACAGGCAGTGTAACCAGAACGAATGAACCAATTAGTCATCATCAATTCTGGATGAATTGGGGTTGGGTTCGTAGTTGACTCAATCAATGGAGACAAGAAGAAGGTGATCCCTTCCACCAACCGAATTCACCTCTTGGCGAAGAACCTGAAGCACTTACCGGCGAACCAATCCGAAACACCATTTTCACCCTCATTTCCAGAACAGCTCGCCACGATTATATAATATCTAGAATTATAGATCTTATTCGTCCCCTTATCCGAACCGCCAATCATCCCAGTATAATAGAAGAAGTCAATGAGCTTCAAGCTCGAGTTGTGGCTCTGGAGAATATGGTGCAATATCTACAAGCATCAGCAGCACCAGCAGCATAACCAGCACCACCAGTACCATCAACATCACCACCAACAGCACCAGCTTCACCAACAACAACATCCGCATTCCACGCCTCAACATCACACTCGGTACCTCAAACATCAACATCATACGCACATAGATACCAAGGAATATTAGTAATAATGAGTTAAGAAGTATTGACTCATTCTTCCTGAAGAATTATATATGTATACTTTATATATATGGTTTGGAATAATAATAAATCTTTCCGTACTAAGCTATTACGTGTAAATCTTAACTAGTAAGTACTACTTGGTTAATTCATATCACAAATATGCTATGATGTACACCCTTTGTTAATGACTTAACAATTGTTAATCACTGCTTCAATACAATAAACTCCATTTCATAATAAATCAAGTGTAACGATGAACTATTGAATCATAACTTCATTAGTGAAATATTTCGCGACAACCATGAAATCTCTAAGGTTTTGGAGATTATTTATTCTCGTTTCAACCGCAAATCAAATGAGTTTAATATTATATTAACTCATTAAATCCATGATTACATCTGAAGAATATATTTATGAATATATATCTTCATAAAGATTGTAATTAAAAAAAAACTCTTTTGTACAAACTGTTAATTGTGAAAATATTTTAACGGTTAGGTAATACCCGAGAAATAATTATATCTCACATTAATATGTTACATTGTACATTCTTCAATTCTGATTCAATAGACAGTAACTATACTACTTACATTCACAAATATATGTATCCGTTCACTAAAGAACAACCATTTTCATATAAATTCAATTACATATTTTGATTTTGACATATCAGAATCCAAGTAAAGCTTTAGCAGGTGTTATCTGCCTAAAGATCACTACATTCATGAATTATATTCAATCGTATTCTGTGATGAATTATCACATCAAACCACCAAAATTACCATTCATTACTTTTGAAATTTACAACATTTCTTCGTCAACCGTTAGATCCGTTGACACTTACATCCTGCGTTCAACACTCAAATTCAAAATTCTTGAAAACATCCTTTGTATCTTGACGATTACAATCAGCGTTTAATCATCTAAAAAGAAATTTCTTGAAACCATCTTGGATTGATAACCGATGATTCAAATATGGCTGCATTAATTGCAGAGGAAACAGCAAAATTGTAGATGGCCTAAATGGCCAAGAGTTTGATGACAAAGAATGGGGTATTGGAAATACTCAATGGAAAAGTTGGAACTGAAAAATGAATTGAGCAAACCATGAAGGAAGCTGTGGACAAATCACAAGGACTAAAACTATAATCCAAGAATCTAGATGATTCGATTTCTGATGAAAACCACAAAAGTTCTCTTTAAGTATTCTAAATCCTTACGGGAGAATTTTCCTCATTATCATTTGATCTTAGAAAATTCTAAGATATCATCGTATCTTCGTTATAAATATCCTCTATATTTCTGAAGATATCTTCATAACGATTCTTGTTCGCAATTAATTATCTCTTTGCGATATCTTTATCACAACATAAAGGAAACTGTTTTAGTTTCTATATTCTGTAAAATTCAAGTTTAAATTATAAATGTTTTGAAGAAGTGTTGAGAATTGAAGCATGAGTTAGTATAATATAATGACGTCAGGCCAACGTGATTATATTACAGTAAGTCATGCTAAATTTTTAATGGAAGATGATGATTCATAGACTTTATAATCATCATTTTCCATGTTACACGACTCTTACATTCTATTTAACCTCTAAACATATCAAGAAAATATTTTTCTTGATGATTCGGTCTTTTTCGGATATTCTGGTAATTTAACAAATCAAATCATGATATTATGTTCCTTTCTACTTAGAACATTATGATCATTCGAAACTTCATACCTACGAATTCTAAACCATTACATGCTTTACAAAAGCATGAAGCTTCGATATATAAGGGAAAATATAAAGCCCGATAACGACACCGAAATTACAAACCGTGTATATCAATGCGTATAGCAATATAAAGACTGTAGCGACCCGAAAAAAAATATCATTTGACGGCGCCGACTACTTAGGTCCCGTTACGTGGTCATAAGTCTTTAAAATAACGTTTGACCAAAATATGTCGCATTCATTGCGAAAGTAAAGAGTGTTCCCTATTTTACAAGAATTGTTCATCCAAAAGTTACGTTACAAAGTTATAAGTACAAATGAAACCTATGCGACACAATTTAAAAGTAGCCAAAAGATGCTCCATGTATGCATAAATACTCGACATCCAAAGCAAGTATCAAAATAATGAGCGGAAGCATGTAACACATATCGTTCAAAGACCTGAGAAAAACATAGAAATCTGTCAACGAAAACGTTGGTGAAATCATAGGTTTAAGTAAGTAAGTGAGTAAATAAGTAGATTGAACCACAAGATTTGCAACATCGAATTAATAGTTAACCATTCCAAAATTTGTTTCACGAGCACCCAATTATCAATGCTTAACATTTCTCCCATTGAACCCCATCACTTAGTGCTAGAACATACACTGTTTCTCGAAAATATATTTCATTCGTAAACGGTAGCGAACCGTTTGAATGAGGGTTTGTCAAACCCATATGGATCCATACAACATAAGTTCTCGCTTACACCCGGCAAGTGTAACTAATGATAATCGAATTGAGGATTTTGTTCTAAACTCGTATGTAGAATGTTTGTTTTCCTGTACTTGTGTTCACTTAGTAAAGAAATGTTTATGTTTTCTCATCCCAAATGTAAGTTCAAAAAGAGTAAAAGTGGGACTATGATCTCACCTTGAGTGCACGAGTAGTAAAGTACTTCAACAAGTAAACGTGTGCAAAGAACAATGCTAGTCTTGACCTAAACAATAGGTTGTATCAATAACGGTAAACACGATAGGTCAAAGATGTTCAATTAGTCCTATGGCTCGTTAAGACTCGATCATAATAGCATGTGAATCAAATTGTCATGTTTCATGCAAGGTACAAGTATAAAAACATGTTAGAACGATTGCACAATTATTTGGTTAAGTTTGATTAAAAGTCAACTTGGTCGGGTCAAAGTCAACGGAAAAGTCAACGGGGTCGGGTTGGGTATCTGACAATTTTTCTAAGTTATATAATCATATATGAGCATGTTGGCCAAGTTTCATGTTAATCGGAGGTCCGTAGCATAGCAAACATTTTTATGTCAAATGACCAAAGCAAACAGCCAGTTTTAGTGTATCAGGACGGTGTCCCAAAATCAGGACGGTGTCCCAGTATGAAGAGTGGGACGGCATCCCAAAATCATGACGGTGTCCTGATATGAAGAGTGGGACGGCGTCCAAGAGGGTGGGACGGCGTCCCAAATGGCTTACAGGTCCTGTTTGCTGAATTACACAAGTGCACGACCCAAACTTCAAATAATCATAATTTATGATCCGCAAACAATTAGAACATGTATTTTATATCACCGGAAAGCTCTTTCGACAAGGAACACAACTAGATACATTAACTAAATCAAATTTATCATTTAAGACAACAATAACCTCGTCGAATGTTAGTTAAACGTCCAAAATCAATGTTTCAAGTTCATCAAGATGTATTTCAAGTTCCGGGAATCCAATTTACATGTATGATATGCCGTTTTGAAGGTAATGAAACATGTAATACAACTAAACACTTATCAATAACATTAACAAGCATTCAACGCATCAAAAGTTCGTTGTAAAGCTATCAAACCCTAACCAAAAGTTCACAAAATCAATAATCGCGTTTATGAAGTTTCTTTAATCAATCTATACATCAAAATGAAGCTAATGATACTAGTAACACTTTTAAAACATGCACATTAACAATCTAATAACATTTGATCATCCAAAATCAAGGATTTAGCAAGTAATTTTCATAATGAACTAGTTACACCAAAAACAACAAATCGAGCATACAAATTACATACACGACATCACAATGAGCCATAGACACTAATTAACATACTTTTAAGTCAAGAACACAAATTTAAAGAAAACTAGTGTTTTAGAAATGTTACCCAAACGAGATGAAGTTGGTACCAAAATGAAGAGGATGAAGAGAGGATCACGAATATGTAATTTATTTTATTGTAAGCCTCCTAGGTCGAATTTAGATGATGATTGAATGAATTTGGAAATTGTGTGTGTGTTCTTGCTAGAGAGAAAGAGAGAGAGATGGAGATGGTTGAATGGTGGTGATTGGGGTGGACTAGGTGACCTAGTCAACTAGTTTGCCCCGTGTCAATTTTAGTCCCTCGAGTTTGTAGTCGGGTGCGAAAATTACCTAAACGGAATATTTTAAAACGCGTATTAACGGAGGATATTAAAATCCAATAACGGAAAAATATTAAGAATGTTAGCTAACAGAGGATACGAATTTAGTTACGAAGGATATTTTTAAAATAAAAAGACGGGCGTTAAAATAATTTAACGGAAAAATGCGGGATGTTACATTACCCACACCTTAAAAGAAATTTCGTCCCGAAATTTAGTTGGAAGTAATAGTCGATGTCTCTTCCTTGAGACCTTGCATTGTCAATGCTATGAATAAGTGAAGATACGTCCTTGGGCATTCCCACGAATTTGGACAGTCGGGGTTTTATGTTGTATTAAGGCTTGGTTTTACGATCCACAATTTCAACCGGTCTTTCTACGAAGAGGAGTTGTCATCAATAGTAAGTTTATCTAGAAGGATAGCACGTTCCTGTTCCGTAGGACACGTATCTAAGTTTGTTACATGGAACGTAAGGTAAACGGAAACTTAATTGAGTCGGAGGTTCTAAACGGTAGGAAGCGGTTCCAAGACGCCCCAAGATTTCAAAAGGATCAATATTGCGGCTATAAATTTCCTCGATTTCCCGAAACGGATTACACCTTTCCAAGGTGTGGTTTTCAATATTACACGGTTACTGACTTTAAATTTGAGAGATTTTCATCTAACATTGGTATAACTCCTTTGGCGACCACGGGCCGTCTTGAGCCCTTCTCGGACTTGAACTATCTCAAAGGTTGTTTCTTGAATGATTTCGGATCTGATGATTTTCTTGTCACCTACTTCGGTCCAACGAATAGGAGAACAACATTTGTGGTTATATAAAGTTTCGAAAAGTGCGCGTTAACACGCGAGTGGTAACTACTGTTGTAATAGGGATCAACTAAAGGCGACAATACAAGTTTGTAACATGTCTTTCCAAGATGTAAATTGTTCGTTTGCTTAGCTCGTCTGTTTGTGGAAGATACACAGTACTCACGTCTAAACGTGTTCCGAAGGCTTCTTGTAAACAAGATGTGTAACGAGTATTTTCGATCCGGGATAATTGACAATGATACACCGTGTTGGAATATAATTTCTTAAGATATGCTTGGACAAGTTAGTTAGGGTTCGAAAGCATTTGTTGGAACAGGTTTCTTGTCGGCTACTGAAAAATGTTCGTAAGGGTTAGTCACCCTCGTGGCGAATACTAGTAACACGTGAAGAGTCTCTCTCTCCATTGAGAAATTATATAAAAAGGTTTCCGTATATGGAAGTACGAGCGTAAAGATAGGAGTGAAATGAGAACTTAGAATAGGATGAGTTCACATTTTGAGGTAGCCATATCGCGCATCTAGTGGCCAAATGTTGAGACTTGGTGGGAAACGAGATAGTACACGTAGTTGTATAGCTCGGGGTTGAGTAGTAGTTGGCCGTATAACAGAAGCACAAGGACGTTAAGTCAAAGAAGAAAGGGGTATCCTTGGATTGTGTGTTATCTTTGGTCTCAGTAATATCAGACGGTAATAGTGAAATAGCAGAGCTATGTATCGTGGTACGCGATGACGAGAAGATTGATCGGATCCATAAATAAGTATTCAAATTCTCCGTGTAAAATAACGAATTTCAGCTTCCTTGATTTCGAGTCGAGAGGGGTTGTCTTTCAGGCGTTCACGTAGAAGTATTTCTATATTTGAGTTCCATTTTGTGCCACACGAATTTATCTAGTAAGGTTGGTGTGAAAAATCACGTTCAAAGTCCGGACGCGGAAAATGTTTAAATTATTTTTTTTTTTTTTTTTTTGCGAGATCTACTGTAATACCTTGACCACTAACAATATGGTTTAGAATTTGGACTTCGTTTAACCAAAATTCTCACTTGAAGAATTCGGCATAGAGTTGCTCTTTTCTCAAGAGTTCGAGCGTAAGACGGAGACGTTGTTCGTTTTTCCTTTCCGCTTGAATAGCTTAAAAATTATAAGTACGGTAACGAATTTGTCTAGATAAGTTTGCATACGCGGTTCCGGAGGTCTATGAATACGGGCGGAGCCTTAGATAAACTGAACGGCACTAAAAGAAATTTATAACTATCGTAGCGAGTTCCGAAAGCGGTTTAGGAGACATCTTCTACCTTAACCCTCAATTGATGATAACCAGAATGAAGGTCGATTTTAGAATATACGCGAGATCCGTGTAACGGTTCAAGAGGTTGTTGATACGGGGAAGAGGATATCGGTTCTTAAACGGAAATTATTTAGTTCACTAAAATCACATATATGTGGGAAAACATTCCCTTCCTAACGTATAGGTTTTGGGCTCCCTAGTTCCATAGATGTCAAATCAAAGTTCAAATTACCTACCCAATAAGTTTGACGTACACTCTCCGATAAATTTGTCGGTACGCAATAGTTTTCCGTTGGTCACTTGAATGGCCAAAGTAATATCTAGGGGGTGGTGGAGTGCAAATAGTAGGCTCCAAAGCCTTGGATACAAAACATTTATCGACATCCGAATCGAATAAACATGAAGTATAGGAGTTGTTAAGAAGAAACGTACCCGTGACTAGTTCATGTCGTCTCTAGCATCCTCGGTGCTAATGTTGGAAGTTCGGCCGCGTGTGTTGGGGTTGACTTTCTTCGTTGGACATGCATTCCTAAAATGACCCGGTTGGCCACATTCGAAACAAACACCCGGCTTTTGTGTGTTGGGTCCCTTTTGACTGACGGGGGCGGTACTTCCACAATATTTGGCAATATGACCACTTCCCTGGCACCGGTGGCAAATTAGCTTGCCACATTCACCAAAGTGATGCTTGTGGCATTTGTTGCAAAAAGGTCGAGTTCCAGCATAACTTTTCTTGCCGACGGAGGTGAAAAGTTCCTTGGCAAAGTTGTTGCTGTTGTAGTTGCTGGATTGAGAGGCTTCCCATTTTCTTTTGTTGTTACCCAGTTGGTCCTCGGCCGTTGGTGCCGGTGCTTCAATTTCATCCACCGTTTCTATAGATTGGCGAGCCATCGTTAAAGCCTCTTGTAGGTTGGCGGGTTTGGATGACATTACCCTGTGTTGAATGCTCTTCGGAAGGCCATCCATGTAAAGTTCAACTCTTAGGGACTCGAGAGTCATGAGGTTTGGACACAATAAAACTAGTTCAGCAAACCGTTGATTATAAGCTTCGAGGTCATTCCAGACCGTTTGTAAATTTCTTAGCCCCTGTTCGAGCCTTCGAGTTTCGTCGCGCGGAAAGTATTCGGTGATCATTCTTTCTCTTAATTCAGTCCAAGAGAGTGCGTGGGCTTCATCGATACCCACCGATTGTACATACGTGTTCCACCATGAGAAAGCAATACCGGTGAGAGTGAGGGTGGAAAACTTGACCTTATCTTGGTCCCGACAACCGCTTATGTTAAAAACGGCTTCCGTTTGTTCAAACCACCTGGTGAGAGCAACCGGTCCCTCGGTTCCATCGAAAGTGGGAGGTTTGCACCCCATGAAGTTCTTGTAGGAGCACCCCTCGTTTGAATTATCAGCTCCATGATTATTGTTGTTGGAAAAGTGATCGGCCACGGCCGCACCCACGGCGGTGGTTATCATTCGTTGAAGAGCTTGTTCGAGAGTTTCGGAAGGAGTATTGGGTTGACCTTGGTGAGCCATTGTTCCTTCATGACACAAGAATACCGTTGTTTAGTATTATCAATAATACTAATCGTGATATGGAAATCAAGATAAAGAGGAAATTTTTCCTTGACTCGCCTTAAATTCTTTATGTCATAATGTCGGAATGTTCATATGAGTCACCGTAATATAATCCCGGAAATTATATTACCCTGATTCATATGTGCATTCGACATCATTTCATATAGTCAAGGTGGCGTGTCAATCAAATCAACCACGTGAGATTAAGGTAGAATAAGAGTTAGATGTGAATAGAAGAGATCGAGTATAAATGCACAAGTAGTCAAGTAATTCCTACTCCAAGTCGATATGCCGGTTGTAGTCTAGACTCACTAATGTACCCTATGACTCGGGGTTGACACCAATGAACTCTAAATCCCTACAACCAATGCTCTGATACCAATTGTAGCGACCCGAAAAAAAATATCATTTGACGGCGCCGACTACTTAGGTCCCGTTATGCGGTCATAAGTCTTTAAAATAACGTTTGACCAAAATATGTCGCATTCATTGCGAAAGTAAAGAGTGTTCCCTATTTTACAAGAATTGTTCATCCAAAAGTTACGTTACAAAGTTATAAGTACAAATGAAACCTATGCGACACAATTTAAAAGTAGCCAAAAGATGCTCCATGTATGCATAAATACTCGACATCCAAAGCAAGTATCAAAATAATGAGCGGAAGCATGTAACACATATCGTTCAAAGACCTGAGAAAAACATAGAAATCTGTCAACGAAAACGTTGGTGAAATCATAGGTTTAAGTAAGTAAGTGAGTAAATAAGTAGATTGAACCACAAGATTTGCAACATCGAATTAATAGTTAACCATTCCAAAATTTGTTTCACGAGCACCCAATTATCAATGCTTAACATTTCTCCCATTGAACCCCATCACTTAGTGCTAGAACATACACTGTTTCTCGAAAATATATTTCATTCGTAAACGGTAGCGAACCGTTTGAATGAGGGTTTGTCAAACCCATATGGATCCATACAACATAAGTTCTCACTTACACCCGGCAAGTGTAACTAATGATAATCGAATTGAGGATTTTGTTCTAAACTCGTATGTAGAATGTTTGTTTTCCTGTACTTGTGTTCACTTAGTAAAGAAATGTTTATGTTTTCTCATCCCAAATGTAAGTTCAAAAAGAGTAAAAGTGGAACTATGATCTCACCTTGAGTGCACGAGTAGTAAAGTACTTCAACAAGTAAACGTGTGCAAAGAACAATGCTAGTCTTGACCTAAACAATAGGTTGTATCAATAACGGTAAACACGATAGGTCAAAGATGTTCAATTAGTCCTATGGCTCGTTAAGACTCGATCATAATAGCATGTGAATCAAATTGTCATGTTTCATGCAAGGTACAAGTATAAAAACATGTTAGAACGATTGCACAATTATTTGGTTAAGTTTGATTAAAAGTCAACTTGGTCGGGTCAAAGTCAACGGAAAAGTCAACGGGTCGGGTTGGGTATCCGACAATTTTTCTAAGTTATATAATCATATATGAGCATGTTGGCCAAGTTTCATGTTAATCGGAGGTCCGTAGCATAGCAAACATTTTTATGTCAAATGACCAAAGCAAACAGCCAGTTTTAGTGTATCAGGACGGTGTCCCAAAATCAGGACGGTGTCCCAGTATGAAGAGTGGGACGGCGTCCCAAAATCAGGACGGTGTCCTGATATGAAGAGTGGGACGGCGTCCAAGAGGGTGGGACGGCGTCCCAAATGGCTTACAGGTCCTGTTTGCTGAATTACACAAGTGCACGACCCAAACTTCAAATAATCATAATTTATGATCCGCAAACAATTAGAACATGTATTTTATATCACCGGAAAGCTCTTTCGACAAGGAACACAACTAGATACATTAACTAAATCAAATTTATCATTTAAGACAACAATAACCTCATTGAATGTTAGTTAAACGTCCAAAATCAAAGTTTCAAGTTCATCAAGATGCATTTCAAGTTCCGGGAATCCAATTTACATGTATGATATGCCGTTTTGAAGGTAATGAAACATGTAATACAACTAAACACTTATCAATAACATTAACAAGCATTCAACGCATCAAAAGTTCATTGTAAAGCTATCAAACCCTAACCAAAAGTTCACAAAATCAATAATCGCGTTTATGAAGTTTCTTTAATCAATCTATACATCAAAATGAAGCTAATGATACTAGTAACACTTTTAAAACATGCACATTAACAATCTAATAACATTTGATCATCCAAAATCAAGGATTTAGCAAGTAATTTTCATAATGAACTAGTTACACCAAAAACAACAAATCGAGCATACAAATTACATACACGACATCACAATGAGCCATAGACACTAATTAACATACTTTTAAGTCAAGAACACAAATTTAAAGAAAACTAGTGTTTTAGAAATGTTACCCAAACGAGATGAAGTTGGTACCAAAATGAAGAGGATGAAGAGAGGATCACGAATATGTAATTTATTTTATTGTAAGCCTCCTAGGTCGAATTTAGATGATGATTGAATGAATTTGGAAATTGTGTGTGTGTTCTTGCTAGAGAGAAAGAGAGAGAGATGGAGATGGTTGAATGGTGGTGATTGGGGTGGACTAGGTGACCTAGTCAACTAGTTTGCCCCGTGTCAATTTTAGTCCCTCGAGTTTGTAGTCGGGTGCGAAAATTACCTAAACGGAATATTTTAAAACGCGTATTAACGGAGGATGTTAAAATCCAATAACGGAAAAATATTAAGAATGTTAGCTAACGGAGGATACGAATTTAGTTACGAAGGATATTTTTAAAATAAAAAGACGGGCGTTAAAATAATTTAACGGAAAAATGCGGGATGTTACAAAGACACGGAAGAACTAAAAACACTATAAAACCAAGAGCATAGTAGAAGTAAACAGATTCCTCTGGTGGTAAATAAAAAAGAAGAATGACTGCATATATGGTCAATATAATAACAAGTATCAATACTGAATTGAGCATATTAACAAATCTTTTAGAAGTATGAATTGAGAAAGAAAGTATAGAAGTGGTGAAGATAATGAAACGAAAGAAGCTAATTTATAGCAAAATTCTAGACACAGCAATCGAGGCAATTCACCGCATTTAATTAAAGAAAATTCTAATTTCCTTAATTATCGGAGAATCAAATCTTATAAAGATTATGAAGATTTCTTTAAATCCCTTGAATTCCGGAAATCAACTTTAACTATGTCAAAAGTTAAGACGAACATTTAATTTTCTCATTTCAATCTTTTACGATAGCTTCATTTATACTCTTCCTATAATCAAATCGTTTTATTCATATTACTCAACGATGATAAAACTCTATTTCATCATTAAAATATTCTTGTTGTAAACAATGACGATCTCTATCAAATTTCATGACTATACGAACTCCTCTCTTTGTTGTCCGCCCTAATACTGTAGCATAAACGCTCAAGGTTTTAAATGAGCTCAATACTATTCATAACACATTTCATGTGTTCAGTTTACTTGTATAGCACCATCATCCCTTCTGAGGATAACCTAGTCAAATGACACTCTTGTTAATCTTTAGATAACCACCGCATTAATGAAAGAATGCACATCATCGAAGAACCTATAGAATTTATGGTTTGTATGATTTAAACTCTTGAAACAAAACAATATTCTATCCATTGGAACACTCTTGTTAATCTTTAGATAATCACCGCATTAATGATAAAATGCACATCATCGAAGAACCTGTAGAATTTATGGTTTGTATGATTTAAACTCTTAAAACAAAACAATATTCTATCCGTTGGAATTCACGTAAGGCCCCGAGTATACCTGGCAACGTGAAGACTAAATAAAATGAAAATATCCTCACATGTTTACAAACAACGCCGATTAATGACAACAACTAAATTTCGGGACGAAATTTCTTTTAACGGGTAGGTACTGTGACAACCCGAAAATTTCCGAATAAATTTAAACCTAATTCTCATATGATTTCATTTAACCTCGACTAATTCTGACGATTCACGAACCATTATTTATAAATAATTATGTATTAACATTAAATTGTTATATTAATATTATTATCACTCATCATTATCATTTACAATTATTATTACTTTCATTATTAATATTGATATCAATATTATTAGTGTTATCTTTATTATTATTGTTATTATTAATTATCATTAATATAATTACTACTATATTATTAATATTATTAGTATTAGTATTAATACTTTACATTAATATCAAAATAATGAAATATCATTATTATTATTATTATTATTATTATTAATATTATTATTATCAAAATTATTATTATTATCATTTTATAATTATTATTATCATTATTATTAATTATTAATAAACTTATTACAATTATCATTATCATTAGGTTTATTATTATTATCTTCATTTTTATTATTATTATTATTAATATGATTATTATTATTAGTATTATTATTCTTAATATCATTATTAATATAATAATTATTAATTAGTATTATTAGTGTTAATATATTTATTAATTATTAAAATTATTTAAATAGAAAATAAAACAATGCAGATAACAAAATTAGGTTAGGAAATCTGCTTTTATTTTTTTATTTTTTTTCAGATCACGATTGATTTCCATTTATTATTAATTTTGCACTATTAAAGTGATTAACCTTCTTTTAAATTTTAGTGAACGTGATATTTTTTTTTATATATCCTACTGGCCTTAAAATTATTTTTAAGCGACCCTTTAATCGTTATAAAAAAAAGATCAGAGTATTGAGAAAATTCATTCAAGTATCCACCATCAATAAAAATTCCAATCACATTTAACAGCTATTAGCTGTTGAATTTAACAGAAAAGTTTAAGAAACTAGTCGGATACTCTGTACGTGATAACTTTTTACTCAAACTTCGAATTCGAATATAATTTTGAAATGTAATAATACAGAGTTGTTGTGAATCAATTACTCAAACTATCCATAAAGTTACAGCCTTCAATATTTCAAAATGAGATCGAATTTGAGAGTCAAAGTTTAATTTTTAAAAGTTAAACATATTGTTCTTCATGAAATTCGTATTTGTTTTGAGGTTTCTGTTTACATTGATGATTTGAAAAGTTTCTAAATGTGATTTGCAACACAATTTGTGTTAAAGTTATTCTCCAAAACAGTCTTAAAATCGAAATCAATGTATGAGTTTTTGAAGATCATCGCGAGCTGCAGTAGCAGCAAATTATGATTTTTTTTTTTCATTTTCAAATAATTCAAAAACCATTATAGGTTGATTTTATTTCAGTTGAAAGTCCAAAACAAAACCTATTACTGGTTATTAATTTGTTTGAGCTTTTGGCCGATTTGATATGAAGAAGATGAAACAGAAACAGAAATACATTAAATAAAATAAATATCGATTATAATTCAGAAAAACAGAATGGATTGGATGGTTAAGGGGTGTTTCGTGATAGCGGGAGGTCTTGGGTTTAAGCCCCGTCTTGGGTATTTATTTTTTTGAAGAGCTCCTAAGGTAGTTTTCATTATTATTATTATTATTATTATTATTATTATTATTATTATTATTATTATTATTATTATTATTATTATTATTATTATTATTATTATTATTATTATTATGAAAATAATAAAAGTTATTATTATTTTCATTAATACTAGTATTGGTATCATTTTATAAATATTAGTATTATTGATCTGTTTATAATCAATACTATCATTATTATCATTAATATTAAGAATTATCATTATCATTTTTGTTATTAGTATTACCATTATTAATAAAGTTATTATTATTATTATTAGTAAATCATTATTATCAAAACTATCATTTTTAAATAAAAATTATCATTTCTAAGTTTTAATATTATTACTACTACTATAATTATTATTATGGATATTACAAAAATTATTAATATCATTACTATTGTTAACACATAACAATTTAATTATTTTATTATTAGTATTATAAGAACTTTCATTTTTACTATTATTATTGTTGTTATTTCACTACATTATTATTATTATCATTATTATTTTTACTACTAACATTATTATTATTATTATTATTATTATTACAAAATAATACAACCCATTATTCATTATCAATATTAATATCATTTTATCAAACAAATACTTATATATAGAATATATATAAAAGTATATATATAGAAATATATAACAATTGAAATAAATATATAAACTTATTCGATTACGAGTATATGTGTTAATATATATACTTGATATAGGTTCGTGAATCCGAGGACAACTCTGCACTTGTTCAGTGCCATCATACTCGTATTTACTACAAACTATCGTATCGTGAGTTTTCATAGTTTCCTTTTTATATATATTTTTGGGCTGAGAATACATGCAATGTTTTATATTTGTTTTACAAAATAGATACAAGTACTAAACTTAATTCTACGTGGGTTAGAATCACAAATATTCCCCTAGCTTGGTAACAGAATCTACTGGTCTCTGTACCGTAGGCGCGAATCCTATTGATAGATCTATCGGGTTTGACAACCCCATCAGGGCTAGTCGCGCTAGCAGTCAAGGGATGTTTAGTACTTCGAGGGTATTCATCGCACTTGATTCGGTGCTCTATAGACATCAGGGGTATTCATTATTATATTATTATCGTTAAGGCTTGTTACCAGGTGCCCATGGTTGTAGAATCTTTTTATTACACTGCGGTGTAAGAATATTTATTGGAACTGAAATCTTGTGATCTATTACTATTATCAAAATCATTAATTATGACAAACCTATGAACTCACTAAGCATGTTTATTCACAGGTACTTTTTGCTTCCGCTGTATAACTTTACTGTAACATAGAAGTCAAGCCAAGCACTGAGACCAGAGTTAACATCGCCGTTAATGGTTTTTGATGGGGTGTTACAAATGTGTCAATCATTCATAGCGTATTCAGTAGCTTCGGCCTGTGAACGAAGAGAAAACTTAATAAAGGCATAGTTCCGATCCCTTCTCCAAAAAATACGCTGAATGGAACCAAATTTTCGAAAGGAGTCTAAGAGAATGGGGGGATTAGCATGACTAGAAAGACCGCCGACAAAGATATTTTTGATCTTATTTTCCATCTTGTGGGAAGATGTAGGAGGTGGAGGTGGTGGAAGCGGAGGCTTGTGGTAGTAGTGGTGGAGGTGGTGGGGGTGGTGGAGGTGGAGGCTGAGGTGTTGGGTGGGACGGGGAACACTGTTTGAGGGGAGATGAAAGGACATGCTCCACACTTTTTACAAAAATGCTTAATTTGATGTTAAATTCAATTACTTTATCATAAATGTGGGGGGCAAAAACGTGAATTTTTAGCCGATATCAAGGATCTATTCAATTGAGTCCACCTTCGACAAGTTTCATCCTTTGTTGGAAATTAAGTTTTGTCCAAGTCGAAGGTATTGTTTCGTCTCTTATTACAATGCTTCTTTTCATACCGTTGTTGTTGATTCTATGAACGGTTTACGTGTTTTTGGCCAGGCCATTTTTTTGGGTTTGCTGGACCGACGAGCCAATCGAAATATTTGTTCACTTCCTATCCATAATTGTTCCTCTTTGCCGGACATGATTTGATGCAGGATTGGAGCAAATAAACTAGTCACAGATTAGTTGGGGTTAAATGTATTGGTTGTTAAGTCGGTTCCGTTAGAGGAATCAAAGGTTAAAGTTTTATTGATCAAGAATAAAGTCTCGGTTAATATGGTGTGTATAGTGGGTCGATTCTGAGCTAGCTTGGCTTGCGTTGATGCTGCTGGATTCAACGGGGTACTCTCTTCTTCGTCAAATAACTTTGTGCTCATGACACTGGTTAAAAATTTAGTTTAGTCCTACTTTAGGTTCACTTAGTTGGAGATAAAAGGCATCCCCGTTTTGTATGCTTTCCGCGATAATGCTTCTACTATTGCAAGTTTATTTGGTGATGTTCTAAAGGTTGCGAACACATCTATCAATTTAGGCAACATAGGTTCTTATTACACGTCGTCAAAATTGTAAACCGAAAGTATTTACATGATTGGATGGTGGTTGATCTCGAGGATGGCATATTCTCGGTGTATTTTTTGGTCAATGAGTTAGGTTCCACTTCGGATCTCGAGTTAAATGAGATTTTCACCGATCTTTTGGCTATTTTAAATCGAATTGTTCTTACGGGTCATCCTTATTATGGTCATCATTTTGGTTTAGTCAACAGGGCTTTGAACGTTAATGTTAGTGGCGATGATCAAGGTAATCATGGAAAAGAAGTGAACATTGATCAACACGAGAGTGCTAATGAAGCTTTAGACGATATCGTGGACGGTGATGGGGTTGATGTCGGTTTACGATTCAGGAGTATTGGATTTATGGATGTAGCGGTTTGGATCCGATCGAGGTTGATGTTGTAGAGCGGATTAATTTGAACTCGATTCTTGCTTCAATGCCTGACGTGAATGTTGCCCCTGTTAGTCCTTTGGTGGATGAAATTAATTCGGGTAAAACTAATCCTCCTGATAACGAAATTTGTGTGAAAATGAGTGGTACTAGATTTAATCAAAAGGTTGATAGTGGTGCCAAGGTTTTAAATCCAAAATAAGGAAGTATAAGGTGGATTCTGCATTGAAAAATGTCGAGTGGATGTCGAGTAACCAGTCTTTGATCAAAAAAATTTTCTTTCAAAATTTGGCAGATCAAGGCCGATTCTCCAATCTTCAGGCAACCTCATTAGTAGTAATTTGACTAAAATTTTAACTTATAACTTTTACTCTCAGATCGGTAAAGGCATAAGAGGTGTGCCTCCAAAGCGGGTTGATTCGGTATCTTGTGTCTATGATTATTAAGATGTTAATTTTGGATTATTGATTGTTTTAGTCGAATTGTTTTGTTTGCTTAGGTTTAGGTGTTCGCTTATGTTAATGCTTGGTTAGAATTAGCATGATTTAGTTTTAGTTGATTCCACTTGTTTACTTTTTGTGAACTTTTATGATTGGGAGTTGATAATTTCAAATTAATTTTTGATAGATCTACACGAGTTACTAAAATACCCTTAAATGATCCTTTATACAATACAATTTTCTTGTTACAATTTATTTGAAGGTATTATGAGAAGATAACATTAAATTGTAGTGAATATATTAAAAATCAATTTAGAAATAGCATCACCCTTTATTACAAAAAAGTTTCCTTTGCTGCAAAAGTTATTGAAAAGTCACCCTCTCCTTTATTCATAAGCGAAACCTGCATTAGTAATTCTCGTCGAATATCATGTGCTGAAATTAAGTCTTGACAACTCCCTTCTAGTGGCAACAAAGAAATTTTCCTACAACCGTCTGTTCCATCCAAAAAATGTGGAAAGGATAAAGGTTGCAAATGGATTGATGAAGTACCCAATCTCTCCGATATGTTCGATACAACTAGTGAGATCGATCATGTTATTGGTCAAGTGTCGTCAAACACTCATATTGGTACCTCCGGTTATGGAAACAAGAAACTAACTTATAAAGAGGAGATGTTCAATTTCGGTGTATTTATGGAGAACATGGCGGATGACTATACGCCCGAAAAAACCTCAAAGCGATGAGGTTTGCCTCATGGAACAACCGCGGCCTCGGTAACAAATCAAGGGGTCGGATGGCGGGATCAATAGTCAATCGTTTTCATATTTAATTCCTTCCAATTCAAGAAACAGTGGTGAGTGAAGTAAGTCAACCGGTGTTATATGGAATTTGGAAACATTTCGCGTTTGATTCGATTCAAGTTCAAGCAAGTCGAAGGTTCGGTGATCTTTTATCAATTTGGATAGTATCTGGTCAGATTTATTTCGGTGGGTGGAATATTCGGTGGGTTCTTCCAAGATCAATTGTTGACTTCTCTTTTGATTGATTTTATGGTATGCGCATCAAAGCGTCGAAATTTTAAAAGATGATCGGCCCCACCACCATTTGGGCCAGTTGGATGGCTAGAAACGACATCGTTATCAATGGTAATTAACATGCCGCTCAATTGTTGTTCAGAACACCAGGCTAAAAATCTTTCTTTGGGCGACAAATTTCAAGTTAGTGCACGAGTTTCAAGTTTACGTTTGGGAGCAAAATCCGTTTTATATATGCCAATAGGGATTTTTCAATGTAATCCTTCTTTGTTGTCTTGTATGTTTCGTGACTTGTAACTCTCTCCGATAATCTTTATTGTTTTGATGAAGTTATCGTGTTTTAACAAAATCATTTATTTCGCCGATAAAAAAAAAAAAAAATAGCTGCACCCTTTATGATTGGTTTCATTTGATCTTATCGGATCATTTATTTATTGATTAAGATAAACTAATTTTAAATTCATGTTTTTTCGGCTAAGAAAGTAAAATATTACGTAATATTTTTTCCCCTCAAAGATAACGCCAAAACAAACAAACGTATATCCTTTCCCTCTTTATTTCCTATCTATTCTTCAATTTAATTCAATTTGATTTTCAAAGTTATTTAAAAAAAAAAATTCAACACAAATTAATCGAATTCCGTTGAAAATATATTCATTGCCGAGGTAATTTGGTCGATTTGAGTTGAAATGTTACACTAATTTGATGTTGTTGGTGATTTGTGCTGTGTGATCGCATGCAAAATAACAACTGTATCTTCATATTTTTTTTCTTATCTAAGAATATACATATATTTCATTGATCCTATCAATTTTTGTTTATATAATTGCCGTAGAAGCTTAATCATTTAAATTAATGTTGTTGTTATTTTATGTTTGCTTACTGATTTTTTTGCTACAGATCATCATACCCTAGGGTTTGAATGTGTATCTATATAATTTATGTTATTGCAATTTTTTGGTATTATTATTAGTAATTGAATATAGTTATTTGTATTTACGGTTTAAAGTGTATTAATTTCGTTCTCAGAGTTTATATATCGAACTTTTTTGTTCAGGTATTAATTGGAGAAGATGTCTAGTGGAGAGGTAAATAAGGTTTCACTTCAAGATTTACAACTGGTATGATTTTGAGCTAAAAAATGGTTCATTTTTCATAATGTTTACATTAATAAATTAAAGCTTCTATATGTTGATCACTTGTTTGATGCATATCTGTTTCTCTGTTATATATGTGACCTCCTGAGTGTTGTTTTTTTAGTATTACAGTGAGTTATATTCATTTTTGGGTTGTTTCGGTTCAGGTACAAAATCTTATAGAAAGATGTGTGCAGCTTTATATGACTCGGGATGAAGTTGTCAAAACACTACAACAACAAGCAAAAATAGAACCTAGTTTTACTGAACTTGGTACGATTCAAAAACGATAAATTTGTTATCTTGCAGTGGTATAATCTGTTGATTATAGGATGTGACACATTTGTTATCTTTATTCAGTTTGGCAAAAGCTTGAAGAACAAAATCAAGAGTTTTACAAAGCTTATCACATGAGGTTGATTTTGAAGGACCAAATAATAAGATTTAATGAATTGCTCGAAACACAAGCTAAGTTAATGAAAAAGATACCACCCCCTACTGCATCAGCTTCAGTTCCTACCCCAAATGGATCTCAGCTTCCTTTATGTAAGTAACATATTTAATTGAATTTTTCAATATATTTTCCTTTGTGTTATACTTCTTATTATATTGACGGGTCAAATGCTTATATGTAAGTGTAGCAAGATGTATGGGTTGGGTAAACATGAATTTCAGATTATAACAGTTATTTTGGCACGAGTTGAACCGTGTGAAACATTCTTTTGTCCATTTAAGATTTTATAGCGATCTAATTAAGGGAAAATAAGTGCTACTTAGGCTAGGTAAGCATTAGTATTAGGAGGTTGTATGGTTGTATGTTTAATAATACACGTTGGACAACTTACGACACATGTGAATTTTTAGCTGTTATGTTTATTTGTCCCAAAACCCTTCAGGTTATTCGGAAGATAAAACAAGACAAGTTATGAAACTAGAGAACATGCATCAGTCAGTTGTGGCTAATCCTAGCGGATTCATCAACAGTGGGCCATTAGTTCACCCGGGCATGCAATCGGGTGTCGGTTTAATGGTTCATGATTCAAATATGGGACTTGTTCAAGGAAGAAATGGTGACGAAACGATTAAACCGGAGTTTTGTTACGCTGAAGAACCTTCACTTATGTACAATGCCCCAAATAATGTTGTTGTAAGACACCCTGCAGGGGCAAGTGCACCTATTCCTTCTTTTGTTGGAGAAGAATCAAATTTTAAACCCGTGAATGAACCGATTGTAGATCCGGATACATCATCATCATCATTTGGATTTTTAGGACGGATCCCCAGAAACTTCAGTCTTTCAGATTTGACAGCAGACTTTTCTATTAGTTCAGGTTTCTCTCTTTTCTTTTTTACTGTTGAAGAGTGGCCTGATTAACTTTGACTCATGTATTAATTTTTTGTGTTAATTATTATTCGGAAAATATCTAGTTACCGATTGTTGCCGAACTCAAAATTACTCGGCAAGTACTCGGTATTTGCAACTCAGTGAGTACCCAGTTTTTGCAACTCGGCGAGTACTCGGTCAAACTTGGTCAAACTTGGAATTACTCGGTTAATCGGTCAAAATTCGGTCAGAATTTGGGATGACTCGGAATATCGGTCAAAACTTGTTTAAAGTCAGTCAAAGTCAAATTTGGTCAACATCTGAGTACTCCTGGAGTTGCTGACTACTCCCTAAGAAGTCCCGACTACTCCCTGAGTAGCAATTTTTGCAACGTTGAAAAATTACTATAACGGCCTAACTATTTTCATTAAACAGTGTAGTAGGTTGTACGCGTCAAAACTATACCGTGAACCTGTTGATAAATAATGAATCAAGTTTGATATATTTGGAGAATCAAATGTCAACGGGTCAAACTTTCCTGCTTTAAATTGACATGTACATTTTGTTGCAGATATACTTGACAACTATTCTAGATCACCTTACCTAGCAGCAGCAGATACAGACATTTTGATTCCTAATGTCAACGGCGACATTCAAGGTATGATTTTTTGACATCTGATAAAATAAAAAATTTGAATTACAGAGAGGGTATTGATATGTGTCCTGGCCTGTAGGAGATAATAAAAGGTTGGACACTATATATCAATATGATATTTAGTGTTACTCACGGTACTATATTGTGCCATTTCATATCAACTGTAAGAATAAACCGTTGAAATGTGCCACGGGTTCCTAAATTTTTTCCTGTGTTAGCTAAAAAGACTAATAATTTGAGGCAAAATTATAGTTATGAAATCCGTTTTAGGTTTATAAACAAAAAATATTCGGGGTAAGAAAAGTTGAGGCATTATTATACGATATATATTTTAACTCATATTTGTGCTCATTTGTGGCATGTCGAGGCAACTTTTTTTAGTGTAGTTACTTGAACATTGTTATCAGAAGGTACATACATGCCCGTTTTACTCAGCTGCACATGGAAGTGTCAAAATGGGGCAAAGTTGGTAACAAGTTAAATTTGTGTTTTTTTTCTTCTGAAAATACTATTTATGTGTCAGATATGATCATAAAAATTATATTATTTCATTAATAATCTTTTTTCTTGATTAAATGATTAAGGACGCTTTGTTTTATGCATTAAAAAAACATTTTGGTCAAATATATACCCTATTACCCTTTGCCTTTTAAGTTAGACCCCTTTGACTAATTTGATGTAAAGCCTAACCCAAACCAACCCATTCGTTAGTAAATAAATAATGGGTCAGAATGACCACTGAAAGTAGCTTTCTTCTTGCTGCAGGTAGGCATTCAGGCCAAGTAGACAGAAGTTTTGGTAAATAACTTCATGCATTTGAACTGTCAAATAATGATTGATGGTGGTTGTGTCTGGTGAGGTATAAATTTAGTTATGAGGTTGGACTTGTGGGATTTTTTGAGTTTAGATTTACAATATTTTTGCTTTTTTTCCTTTTTTTTTATCGCCGCTTTGTTTTATATATTTTGATCATTTGCTATTTATAGGATTTTGGTTTTGTTTTTACCTTTTTGATATTCAATGTGAATGATCCAGAACTTGGTTTTGTTTTGCTTATAATTGTAATGTAAATGTAAACGTAAATGTAAATGTAATTACTTTTTGTGGCAACCAAGTTGTATAATCCACTTGGGACGCGATGACATAGGAATTATGTTGTCTATCAAAGAATAGTACTCACATAAACTCTCTTTAATTTTGACCCATAAGGCGTTGTGCTCAATTTTAAACTACCACCACCATTTACCTAATAAAGCTAATTTTTTTGCATTAAGTAACTCGATATTGAGACCTCCCGCCCCACAAGACATTATATAACGTTACCAGTTTACCCAACCCATTATATTTTGCGATCCCGAACCTTCTCAAAAGAAAACGAACCTTAGAGATTCGAGAGATTTGATCACTATGCCCCAAGCATGGAAGAGTGAAAAGATGTATAATGATTAATCTAATAAAAACCGACTTAACAAGTGTTAACCTTTCACAGAACGCTACACTTCCTCTTGTTTGAATCTATTTTATTTGAGGTATGATGAAAAACTTGTAATAACCACATGTCACGGTTGATAAATAAGGATTAAGGAATACTAAATTGACATACTTGACATAAAATTATTATTTTTTTACGATTGAATTCGCATATACAAACTCAAAGTTAATGAGTTCCGTTTATACCAATCGATTAAAAGCCCTTTTATTTTATATAGAGAAATACTAATGTAACTAGTGAAATGACCCGTGGAATCACGGGTTTATGTAAACGAAAATACACTAAAAAAACTTGGTGTATTTTGAATAATAATAATAATAATAATAATAATAATAATAATAATAATAATAATAATAATAATAATAATAATAATAATAATAATAATAATATTATTATTATTATTATTATTATTATTATTATGGGATGTTTTGTAAAAGATTGTACTATTTGTTTTAAAGTTTATACATATGGTTATGCATGTGTTTTATCATAAGGTTATACATAATGTCTCAAATATTGTACATATGGTAATAAGATGTTTTTTCATAAAGTTTTACATTATGTTTCATATATTATACAATTAACATGCTATTTTTTTTATTAAATACAATTAATTATTTTAATGACATTATCATGGAGATTTAAAATTTTCTCTTTTATTTTAGAATTTTTTTAAGCTTAAATAAGATTTATTTATGACATTATCATTTTAGAGATATAAATTAAACGTACAACACACGACGTATCAAACTTTTGATAAATATTCTCATATGAAAATTTAAAAGACAATTGTTAAACATAGCTAAAAATTAATGACTTTAATAGCACTTACATTAAAAATATAAAATCATCATACTACACAATAGTAAGCTTCTTTTAATATTTTCAAAGAAAAATTAGTAGATTTTTTTAAGCTTATGGAGTGTAAGTCTCGTTATAAAATTAAATTTTAATATTTTAAGAAAAAAATGATAGATTTAAAAGCTTGTTTTTTCAATTATGTTAATAATCATTTCCTAAATTGTTTTATTTATTTATATAAATTATTAAAATATTAATAACATCACCATGACTATTATGAAGATGACATGTGTCAAATGATGGTTTAAAATAAAGTTAGAATCACACCATCATTTTAGCAATTTAATAGAAAGTATAGATAGATGATTAATATCATAATCAGAGATTTTGACCTAATAATATGTGACTAACCCATCAACTATGTGTCAATAAAGTTTAAAGGGGGTATAAGTGATACTTTATAAATAGTTGAAGGGCCCTTTGTAACTTATTTATACATGTGTTAGTGTGACCCAATTCAAGATCTTCCAATTTCTTTGTTCAAGGCGTATACGTAAAAAGGAGCTGGGTTGTTTAACGATTGATCCAAGGATTTAAGTGAAAATGGTGAGTTTTTATTTTCATTATTTCATACCAACTGCTTTAATAATCTTTTAGTTTTCCCCTTAATCTTATAGTTCCGATTTCATGTGATCGTATGAAATTAAACTACTTTATGCTCAATTTCTTTTTTTATGATTGATCAACAAATTTGTAACGGGTATTGAGGTATACAGAATTTTTGAATTTGAGGGATTAGGTCAGTTAGATAGATGCGTTGAATTAGCGGTGTCTGATAATTTAGCAAACGTAAAGTTTTGAAATTGGAGGTTTAGGGTTTGTTGATTACAGTAAAGTAATTAACTTATGTTATTCTGATCATAAATTTGAACATTATATGAATATTTTGTTTTGCATAACAATTGAAAATAGGTAATAAAGATGGCAATTGTTTCTAGTTATCTTCATTTAAACACACAGCTTCATATTATTGGCCCTACCCTAAATTAATTGTTATACTATTGATGCACATGAGAATGAAATGTGTGATTATGTGGCTATGCTTGTATATATTTCATGTAGTCTTAGATATATCTGGTATATATCTTGTTCCATTTTCACTTCGTATAATTTTTTTTTTTTTTTTTTTTTTTTTTTTTTTTTTTTTTTTTTTTGCGGTTGGGTTTTGTTCAGGGCGTTTATGGAGAAGCATCGAGGAGAGAGAAACCTAGAGGACGTCATCAAGGGTTAACTCCGCAGAAAAGGCAAGAGATCAAAGAAGCGTTTGAGCTATTTGATACTGATGGCTCTGGTAAGTCTATATAATCCACATATCATTTTTATATTGTTGAAGAATATATGATTTAACGTGTGTGGTATGTGCTCTTTCTATTATAGGCACCATTGATGCCAAGGAGTTGAATGTTGCAATGAGGTATGAGCTTTCTATAACCGTATAACTAGAGCTGGTAAAATGGGTAATTTTGTGTACATGTTGAAATGGGTTGGATTGGGCTAGTATGTTGGTAAAAACTGATTGTAAATACTATAATATTGCATAATGGAACTGTTTTTCAAACAAATCGATGTTAAATGTTGTGTGAAGTATGAAGTGAATGTATAATTGAGGTAATTTTGAACCCGTTCAACCCTGTTTGGCAAGTTTTCCTTTAGCTATATGCTGCCTCTTGGAGGTGTAACATAAGTGACATTAGTAAATGGGTAAAAATTGTCACATCCACATACCTAAATTGTCTTGACATATTGCATTATGCAAACAATAACATCTTTAATTTCATTTCAGGGCTCTTGGTTTTGAAATGACAGAGGAGGTAACTTCTGAATCTCATGATTTTTCTTTTGTATAACGTTAGTTGTTTCAGTTACTTATATGATTCTTATTAGTCTTATTATTCACTCTTGATTAACAAATTTGTGCCTAAATTCATATATAAACGCCTGAGTATTTAATCTGTTTCGGTTATGGCAGACTGGCAGTTTTAGTCAAAAACTATCTGGGTTACAAGTACCAAAAAAATTTCATTTTAAGATATTTACTGTTTTAACTTTTACATAACTAGGGTCATTTTTGTCATTTTAAATTTTCTAGCATGTTGTGGTCGGAATTGGCTAAATGAAACCAGAGTGATACTTTTAGTTCTTTTTTATCTTCAAATTTTGGGCCGGCCTTATGTAACCTTGTCAATATTTTGGGTGTCATATGCTGATATGCATACATTTTTCTAATTTTCTCTCAACTTGTCATTTTGTACACGTGTAAATGTATCTCATTTTTTTGTTTTTCAGCAAATTAATCAAATGATTGCGGATGTAGACAAAGATGGCAGCGGTGCCATTGATTTCGATGAATTTGTGTACATGATGACTGCCAAAATCGGTGAGAGGGACAGCAAACAAGAGCTTACAAAAGCTTTCAACATCATTGATCATGATAAAAATGTAACCTTTTTTTTATTACTATTAATCAGACTTATTATCATATTACATTATTCGAAATCGGAAATTATAAACATCTCTGTGGTGAAAAACAGGGGAAGATATCTGTTTCAGATATCAAGAGTATTGCTAAGGAGTTGGGTGAACATTTTACCGATAAAGAGATCAGCGAGATGGTGGAGGAAGCAGATCGTGATCGTGAGTCCATCTAATTCTTTTTTATCACTTCATCTTATTAATTCGTTTAACATATATTTATTCTTATTATTGGCGTATCATTTGGTTAATTAATTATTGTTAAAAGGTTTTATGTATGTGTTTGTGTCTGCGTTGTTTAGGTGATGGAGAAGTTAGTGCAGAAGAGTTTATGAGAATGATGAAGAAAACTTCGTATGGATATTAGGTGGACCTGAAGGAGTTGGCTTTTTATGTGATGTGTACAAACTCAATATACTAGTATTAGTCCGCGATTAAATCGTTTATTTACTAAATGACTGATTATATGTTTATTCTTCTTGTTTCTGTACTATCTGTATGACTGTGATCTTTTGTATGTGATGTCGTGATGATGCAAGTATTATTGTTGATAGTTACTTTCGGTAATTGATTTGTGTTAGATGTTAGTAGGATTCCTTGAGTTTGTTCACATCAAGCAAATTAGTAAACGTGCAACGTCGGATCAAACCAGTCCTAGCAATGGCTGCAGTTGATGTGTGCAAACTGCAAATGTATGCAAGCGTGTTATGTTGACCATAGGTGTAAACAAGCAGAGGTTTCTTTGAGTATAGGCAAGATAGGCAATCGGCTAGGGCTCAAAAATTTAGAAGGGCCTAAAATTTTGAATATGTAAATATTTTTTTCAATATTTTTATTTAAATCAAATAAAAAATTGTCAATTAAAGTTCAAATACATTATTTTTAATAGTTAAATATAATGTAAGTAAATAAATAAATAAATTGGAATATTATTTTTTTATGCGTAATAAAAAATTTAACGTATTTGTGAGCCCATTTTTATTTTTGTCTAGAGCCTTTGAATTGTTGAGACGACCCTATAAACAAGTCAAGTTGAGCTCGAGTTACAACTCTTTAAAAGCTCGACTCAAGCTCCAGGTGATGCCCACAAATTCTTTTTTTTTTTTCAAAGTAGGTTATATACCAGATATATGGTTTTGATTTTAAACAAATAAATAATGAATTAATATTTTAAAAGTGAAGTTTTCTGATAATAGCCGGTTGTCATTAAGTAATTTGAAGAGAATAACTAGCCACTTTCTTAATTAACTATCCTCAACCATTGCAAGATAACCTAGTGATTGGGGCCCTCAGTTTCCTGCAAGAGATTTCAAGTTCGAGATCTGTTTAGGACAAATATATTGTGGTGGTCAGGGAAGGGTTGGAAACAGTCAGTAAATAATCCTGCTGGTCAGGAAAAACCTTCTACCTTTCTTTATCCAAAACCAACCATATCTACAAATACCTTTTCATAATTTTACTTTTTAAAGATTAGAAAAATCTTTTGAATCATCGTTTTACAATATTTTGTAGAAACAGTATTTTGCAAATAAAAAGAAATACAGTAATAATTTTTATAAACAAATGAGTAGATTGTATGCTAAGATAACCAAATATTCAAAATGCATATGGCATTTTATTAATCATATTTACTTCACGTTCTTTTTGTTGACTTTTATATTTGAAAAAGTCATCCTAGTTAATGGAGATGTTCAAGAAGCTACCCATTATTGGCAAAAGAGATCATATTTTTATTTTTATTAAAACTAAGTTTAAGAAATATTAGAATAGAGTTTACATCTTGTAGTTGACTAACGGAATCTAACGGCAGTTACAATTGACTAACAATTGACTGTCATCAAAACACACCTATATACTCCTACTTCAAATCTTCAAACTCAATACAAATTTATCAATGACAGACACCAAACTCTGGTCATTAATCTCCGCCACCGCAGTCACCGGCACTATCGTCACCTTCAAATCAACTCCACAATACGCAAACAACTTCATATTTTCCATCAACTACATATTCTCATTCACCATTGCCTTCCACTTGATCATATTCTTCTCAAACTCACAAAAACTTAAAAACATATTCTCGTTTAATGGATCAGCAATGAAATGGGCTTTCAGGATAACGGCTATGAGAGGGGTTTACGTGCTATATATAGTCCCCGAACATTCGGTTATGGGTTTAGTGTTTGTGATGTGTGTTTGGGTTGATGTGGTTGCTATTACTGGGATCATTAGGCCTTCGGTTGACTTGTGGATTAGTAATGCGGTGTTTATGGTGGTTGTTAGTCGAAGTATTGATTTGTTCGGGTTCTCAGCTCGTTATTGGTTCGTTATGTTGTTGTGTGTTCCATTGTTGTATATTCAAATTCGAGTTAATGGTTATACGAATCAAGATCAAAAGGAAAAAGATGGATGATGTTTGTATAGTTCATTTTTAATGTCACTTTCTGAATATCAAAAGTTACATATATAACCCTAATGTGTAGAGATGTTACGAAGTGTGTACTTTTACTTTGATTAAGTGACAGAAAGGTCCTTGTATTATCGGTGTACCAATTTTAACTTCGATGAATTGATTTTTGATTTTACGATACGCTAACTCAACTTAACTCGAGATAACTCAGAGAACACACAACTTATTGTTTCTGTTATTATTCGTCTTCTAGATTCCACTTTCGTCGCAGATCTCATGAAACACAAATATATCAGAAGGTAAAACCAGACTCTCAATGTACTCAATGTGATATTAATCGGTCGGTCTCAGATAATCAAATTCATTCATTAACATATACGTTTTACATGAATTTTCGAGAATGTCTTAGAAAACAATGTCATTGCAGTAGGCACCAACAAAAAGAATTGTTCCACATTCTATTATAGAAAGAGGTTGCAAGTACCGGCCGTATATATCTGATGCCTAATTCGAATGTATGTGTTTTACCCCATCCATATACCTTATAACCCACATCTCGAATTCAATACCACTATACCTCTCGTTTTTTTTTTTTTTTTTTTTTTTTTTTTTTTTTTTTTTTGTTGACAATTTGCCCTATATAAAACATAAAATTCAAGTTGAGTAACTTATCAATATAATTATTACCATAGGTCAATTAGATCTACATTATAATATTTATAAGTTAAGTAACTTAATCAAATTTATGAGTCAACTAGATTGATTTGAGTTTTAAACGTTGTGTTGTAACTCATGTAGTCAGTAGTTCTTAGTGTGAGGTCAGGTGCAACATTGTACACAAGGTTGTCTCTCACCCCTTGAATTCAACCCAAAGGTGCCTTCCGCACATTACGTTGCGAGGGCTGGTGATTTTTCCGCCTATGCCCTCGGATTTTACATATGTCAAGTAATTCATATATTGTAAGTTCCGTATTCAAATTAATAGTTAAATAATTTGATTAACAATTTCACAAAATAAAAATAATTCATCTGCTATTATCATACATTCATACTCATCAAAATATAGAAAAACACTCAAATCAAAATATAGAAAAACAAAAATATTGTAAGAATAGTATCTTAAACTAGGCAACTTTCTTGTTTACCTCAATGATGCAGGCTTTGAGACCTTAAAGTTCAAGATAAAATAACTTTCTTGATTATTTTTTCAGTTAAACACATATTTCTGAAGGTGAAATCAGAGTCTCCACATACTCCACGCAATTAATCCGTCTCCAATAATCCTCTAACTTCTTCCCCAACGACACGTTTAAACTTCTATATGATTTATTGAGAATGTCATATAAAATAAGTTGATCATAGTAATCACCCAAAAGAATTTGTCCGCTATCCATTATCGAAAGAGGTTTACAGTAGAAGCGGTATAAACCATTAATGTCTTTTGGACGAGGTATTTCGAAGGTGAATGTTTTAGCCCATCCGTATTCTTTCATAACCCACATCTCCAACTCATTACATTCAAACCTCCGGTTAAGCAAACAAAGACATCCATCTATAGTACCTAAAACAGTATTGTCTCTTGTCTCAAATGGCACAACTCTATTCCAAAACATCATATTTTTAAGATTCAGTACGTGTAAGACGTCGGTTTCATAGTTGATCCAATGTAGAAATCCATTTAAAAACGTACCCACTTTATCTAAAAAACGAGTGTTCCTTTGGTATGGTACTAATATGTTCCACGAAGTATTCTTTTTTATACTAAAAACTTGACAAATATGATCATGTTTAAGCGTAACAATCTTTAGGTCATCCGGGGTTGCACCGTACCCGAATCCATATCCATATGGGATCTGTCGAACATTATTATCCGGTGGAGGATTAAGTTTCTTGTACTCGTATGTTAACGGGTTGTACAGGATTAAACTTCTAATATCTTCTAAACTTAAAACGACAATCCCATTGAATGCTCCAATAGCGTAAACTCGTTCATATTGGCCCCAATCACATACGTCTTCAGTAGGACAACAACTATTGACTATGGAATTAGACGCGGCGTCAATGAGATGTAAAGATTTGTCTATGGGCAGAGCGAAGAGTTTGGGTGATCTAAACTTCATGATGTAAGGATATTTAATCAAACGGTTCCAATGTTTCGATACGCATTGGAACCGTACTAAGGATCTTGTCGGAAGATGAACAAGTATTCTGAGAACAATATCATCGTGAAAAAAGACAGCCATATTGATGGATTTAGAGATTAGAGATCGTTTAATTAGTTTGAGAGTACGTAGAGATTGAAGATCGTTCAATTAGTTTGAGGGTATGATGGCTTTGGTCGATTAAAAAGAATTTGTATCTATATATACATACAGTATGATGAATATATTTAAATTTAATAAAAGGAAAGTGTTATTATAGGGTTAGCATAGCTCAAAAAGTATTCTACATTAACTAGGATTCTATAGTTTAGGGGCCAAGGTATGCTTTCTAAATTAGCTACGGAATATAATTTTCAAATTTAAATTCAAAATAAATAAATTAATATATAAATTGATTTAATACAGTTTTTCGATAATAGTAGTTGATTGTAATGACGTGTAATTTTATGTTAATGTTATTCTTGTATTTTTCTTAAATAATATGCAAGTTTTAAACAAAATTATCAGGTTGGTTTATGATATTTACATCTTTATGCAGTTAGTCCCAACGCTAATAATCGTCAGTAAAATTACGTTGAGTTTCCACACATGCGTAGCATGTGTGGGTATTATTTTCATTTTTACCCTCTCCTTCCATTTATCCTTTATATCTTTCACTTACAACCAGAAATGAATCGGGCAGGGTTTTGGGCGGGTATAGGTAATCCCGAACCCGAATCTGATTAAGAAACTTCGTCTCAAAATTGGCCCATACCTGACGAGTGAACGAGTCCACATTTAGGAACTCACTAGCGGGCAAACAGGTATTCCTACGGATGTTCGGTCCCAATTTACATCCAAACTAGCGAGTAAACAGATATCCTCAAGGAATATTATCAACAAATATACATATATTATAAAATGATATGTGTATCATATATTATTGAATTTTAAGCGCAGTTATATAAATTCGGGTCTATTTACGGCTATACGGGTCGGGTAATCGAGTTTATACCTAAAACCATCCTCTTACCCGACCCTAGATCCGTGGACCCCCGAACACGACCTAATTATATCGAGTTTCAGATTTCCCATCGAGTACGGGTATTTTTGTTATCCCCATCAACATTAAAGTGATAATCAAACACACATAAAGACACGATACTTTTTACGTGAAAAACACCTCAAAACGAGAGTTAAACCACGGGACCCATAGGTCACTTAAAATCAACTATCACCAACAAGAGAGCAATACAATAGTTTTTTAGATACACTATAGAAATCATCATATTCTTGAACACAACAATCAACAAGTATATGAAAACTATCTAAAGGCAAAAGCGGAATAACATCACCCAAAACTCATGTTGTTTGACCGGATGTAACTTGAGCTAAACATCTCTTGAGACGAATTCTAACGGTTGAAAATCTTGACCCACTTGTCAAGAAAACACTGTCCAAAAATAGTGAAGAATCAAGTTATAATTGAAAATTTTAATTGTTTTAAATTATCCTTTATCTTATCTTGTACCCTTGGGGCACAAGCTAGCCAAACTCATCTAGAGACAAAACAATCACAAACCAATAAAGCAAAGTAATGCATCAAAATTATGTGGAAAACAATTACTAACCAGTAAACCAACTGAAACAGGTAGCAACTTTCGATCTAACCAACATGAAAGAGGCCAGTATCACAAGTACGAAGTGATTCAACAATCTCAGCAGCAAAAATGAAACAACAATAACCCAGCAACAAAGAGCCAACTGCACCCAGTTTGCCGTCCACAGTGTCATACTCCAAGGGACTGTCATAATCGAAGGTTGTGAATGACACCGGAAACAAAAATCGTTAATTAAGTGAAAAATGTTTCGTTTAAGCATTTTACCAAACACCTAGTGAGCATGAACACTGAATAGCCTGTGAATGCTGTTATGTGAATCGGCATCTAACGACTTTGGGTGTAACAAAAATTGATGAAATGGGATTACTGATAGGAAGATATGGAAGTTTTAACTGATTCAACAAGTAGACAAATTTTACCACCGAATAAAATTATAAGAACATAAACGACAAACATGAAATTTCTTATCTTTATAAAAGAATGTTGTTGAATTTGCTTTAACTTTGATACGGTTTTAATTTTTATTTTGATACATATACAAATCGAAATTTATACATCCTATTCGAACATAAAATAAAATTAACCTTCATTGATAGATGAAAGATTGCTAAAATGATAAACAACGAACGAGAGGGCTCGAAAAGGACAAACCAACCTAGGCTAACCTAAGTAAAACGCTAACTCAAGTCTAGCTCAACGATGCCATAAACCAAAATACACAAACTAACCTATCATATTACAAGAGCCCAAAACAGCAAGACAATCAAAATGTCAAGAACAAAAAAACATCAACCACATTAACTAAAGCGTACACATCAAATTGACTTTTCATAACTAGATGGGTCAAGATTGACTCCTATAAATTTCAACTGATATCATGCAATTAAACTATGCAACATTTAGTTATGGATGCTTATCGTTCATTAAAGTTCACTAAATAGTAAAAAAAACATGCTTAAAAGCGCACAACACACATAAACTAATTTTCATTCAAACTAATAGAAATATGACCAAAAAGAACAAAAACAATTACATGTCATGAACTACAACTGTTGTGTGTCCTGTTCTGCCTTATACAAATTATTCGCCATAATCAGTTCTGCAGTATTTATCCCATCATATTCTTATTATCTTATTAGATTAAAAAAAAATAAAAAAATTTTGAGAGGTTTCCTCTAGAATGTAAATTTATCTAACAACCCTTCTACTATAATCACTTTATTACAACTAACTATATGATAATAAGGAGTAATTATTATGATTATAAAGAGTAATTCTTAATCTTGAACATTAAAAGAATCACTTCAAAAAAGCAGTAAGAAAATTTGGGCCTCCAATCTCACAGAACATGAACTATTATAAAGAAGTGTATAAACAAACATAATATGACTTTTCAAAGTCAACACTATTAACCTTTTATTATAAAAATTTGATACAAGTTAATAACATAAACAAACATCTTTTTAGTACTTGCAACTTTGCAAGTTACAACTGCAGCTAAACCACTTCAATATTCAATATAATCTAACCAATGACAGTGTTCAAACTTCAAACTAGTTGTCGGACCTCAAAATTTTATATGATCCCACTTCTATTTTACTTTTTTATTACAGGACTCTTTGAAACAGAAGTACTAAAATTACACCGTAAAAAACGAGATCAAACGACAAACGTATAACGTACAAACAACAGACGAAAACTACAAAAGGCATACAAATCGAATTTGGGTGGAAAATTAGATAAAACCTCATACTTTAAGGAAAATTAGTTTTTAAATTCTAAAAACTAATACCAAAGGGCCATTGGCTTAGCGGTATCCAGGTGACTCTTTCGGCCTATAGGTTGGGAGTTCGAGTCCCAGGGTGGACATGTATATATTCGTGTTTAAATTCGTATATGGGTGTGTGTGTTTGCCTTTCAAAAAAAAAAAAAAAAATCTAAAAAATAATACCGTATCAAAGAGCTTACCTTTAGTTGAAATAGACATAAAACATTAAACATGATCATTTAACATCGCAAGTACATAAAAAAAAAAAAAAAAAAAAAAAAAACCTATAAAATATTGGATTAGGTTCTTAATTTATCAATAAGAAAAATATAAAAAAGGCCCAACCTTTAAACCAACCATCTCTATGCACCAAACCAAAACATCAAATTTGGATGCAACAAGTCAACATTATACATCACTCTTTTGTTTTTAAAGGCAATATATTATTAATATTAATATTAATACTACTACTATATTACTATAAATACATATAAATGTATATACATGTTACAATTGGAGATATTTCTATAGACTACGAAATTCTGCACGAATCACACAATTAGACACCAGGACTTGAAAACTGACTTGCAACCAAGCAGGGAAAGTTTGGACCACAATGTTGAAACCATGTTACCTATTGGAGATATCGAGCAGCAGTTGCAATAGAAAGTTAACAGCTCGAAAAGATTATTTGGATAGTAAGAATAACTCAACCGAGGGTGGTATGAGCAACGATTCTCAGTAGCTTCTGCTGAGAGTTGTATGTTAGCCACGTCTTTAGCCGATTCTCACTCTATTTGACAAATGAGCATCAAAGAAGAGAGGGTTTGTGAGCCAAATAAGCCAATCGAGGGAAGCTTTTTTCGATCTATTATAGATCTACTCGAAACTTCTTAGTTGTATTTCGTTGACGAGCACGGCATGAGTTGATTTACTTTTACCAAATAAACTTGCGTTTCAATTTTTCCAAATTAGATAAACTGTTGTCCACTCTACCGCTTGCCATATATATTTTACCGAACGTGGAAGAGCAGTGGCGTCTTTGGACATAGACAAGATAGGCGATCGCCTAGGGCCCTAAATTCGATCGCCTAGGGCCCTAAATTTTTTAAGGGCCCAAAATTTTTAATGTATGTATGTATGTATGTATGTATGTATGTATGTATGTATGTATGTATGTATGTATGTATGTATGTATGTATGTATGTATATATATATATATATATATATATATATATATATATATATATATATATATATATATATATATATATATATAGTAAGGTAAATAAAAATAATGTGTTCAATAAATTTAATAAAAAAAAATAGTAAGTTAACATATGAGTGTTGGTCTATATAATTTTAGAGCCTCTTTTTTTTCCCCTCTTTTCAAGCTCAGTTCTCAAGCTCACACATTTTTACTCATGTTTATAGGATTTCTGTGTACAAGGGCTCACTTTTATTTTCGCCTTGGGCCTTCGAATTGTTGAAACGGCCTTGTGGAAGAGAATATTTTGGTTAACAGTAGAACTGATTATAATTTCATGATAATGCTGTAGTAAAAAAAAATTAGGAGTAATATTTTGGTGTAAACATTGAAGTGGAAGCCAAATTTAATGTGCCCTTTTTACATCAAACTTCAATGCAACTTTTAACTCACATATTGGAGATATCATAGTGAATTTAAGCATAATTCATAATTCATATGTACATAATATACATATACATATACAATATCATTACAACTATCAAAAGCAATACCATAAATCATTAAATAAAAATATCAACTTACAGTTTCATACAGAAAAACCCAAGTTAAAGAAGCTACCTTTAGTGAACCTAAACATACAACAAATCATTACAATCACTTATCATTAAGGTTCATACACAAAAAAACCCCTTTATATATCATACTGAAGACAACCAAATTAAATAAATACCCAACATAAAAAACATACCTTTAGAAGATTTGGAGACACTTTCTTTTCAGATTTTGAGATTACCTTTAGCTTTTGCAGATGACTGATTAAACTGAACCCTAACGTCACAGATTTTGTATCAGAACACACAAAAAAGCAATATCAACATGAACTGCCTGAGATGAATTCATTGCAACTTACACAATAACATAAAAAAAGCTAAAGATCTTAATTAACACATGTACAGTCACATACAAACAATTGAATAATGGACCAAACATCCAAAGACAAAACAGAGCACCCAATCTGCAGTGAACAACAAAAGACTTTAACACAAATATTTGCAAAGAAGATTCATCAACTGAAACACACAAATCATGTGTCCATACTTTCATGGTTTAGAAAACTCAGCAACACATAAACATATCAAATAATCAAATAAGTTACTCATTACATCATTTATCAAAACATAAATTACTGAAAATTATTAATGAACTACTTATAAAACACCATCTTCTTCACTCCTCTATATCAAATCCAACAAATAATCCCGCTTCATTTCTTCATCTACCTTCTGATTTCACCAACTGTGAAAAAACCTTACTCATCGAAACACCCGAAATATCATCACTGCTCGACATTTCAAATTGACCAATATTCGTGCTCGTATTATCATCACCATCATGACTAAAATCATGAATCTGTGGAGACAATTCACCGATAACATTCGTACTATTTTCATCCGGGTCATTTTGTAAAACCGCTTCTTGAAGTTGAAGAACATATTCAAGATTCCACAAAACGTCACCCATCGAAGGCCGATCAACACCAAAATCAGACAAACATTTTTCAGCAGTTTCACCAAACTTCCTTAACGAATCGGGTCGAATCTTTCCCTTTAAAGTAACATCAATAATTTGCTCCAATTGACCCTTTTTCTGCCAGATCATCGCCCATTCGGCCAAATTGACCCGTTCTCTGGGTAAAGACGGGTCAATCACAGGTCTCGCACATAAAACTTCAAACAAAACAACCCCGAACGAGTACACATCTGATTTTTCAGTTAACTGTTGTCGTCTAAAGTACTCGGGATCCAAATACCCAAAACTACCTTTAACCGCAGTACTCACATGGGTCTGGTCAATTTCGGGCCCCGTTTTCGACAGCCCAAAATCAGCAACTTTAGCCATTAGATTCTCATCAAGTAAAATGTTAGCCGACTTCACATCACGATGAATAACAGCTTTTGAATAGCCCGTGTGAAGATAATGGAGCCCGCGGGCCGCACCAATACAAATTTCAAGACGTTGTTTCCAACTCATACTAGGGAAACTTGACCCGTATAGATGACTTTTCAAAGTCCCGTTTTCCATGTACTCGTATATCAAAATCATTTCGCTCTTTTCATCACAATAACCGATTAACGACACTAAATGACGATGACGAAATTGTGAAAGCATCTCGATTTCGGTTTGAAACTCGGCTAAACCTTGTTGGGATTTCGGGTTACCTCGTTTTACCGCCACTTTCGTACCGTCGCTTAAAACGCCTTTATAAACTTTACCAAAACCGCCAATTCCAATCACCCAACTTTCATCAAAGTTATTTGTAGCTTCTTGAATAGCGGCAAACGGACACCGATAATTGAAATTTGAGCCCGCGCTAATTGTTGTTCCATTTGAACATTTGCTTCCCATTGTTTGTGAAAGCCCGTTAGTCGATAACGGAATCCAAATCTTTGATTGATTAAGTCGTTCTTGTTTTCGACGTCTATACACACAAACGAAAACAAGAGCCAATAACAAAGCAACAAGTACACCAACTACTACACCAATAATCACACCTACTTTGCTTTTCGAGCTTTTGGACCCGGGCCCGTTGGGCCCGTTCTTACCCGAAAGAGACCCGTCTGAGTTACTCATCTTCATAATCTCGACACCGTTCAAAATAGCATTTGGGTAAACATCTTTTACACCAGATGACGGCCCAATGCTAATACGAATTTGGTTGTTGTTAATCGACGGTGTAACAAAATCCGAGTAATAAGCAATTGCTATTAACCCCCCGACTTTAGTTGACAGATCAAAATCGTTTAAAACATTCGAATCTTGAATGTAAACATTGAAGTAAAGATTATTCGGGGATTTACTCACAATATCACAAAAATGAAGCCGAATAAAGTACTGAAAACCCGGGTCAACTGAAAACTCCCAAGTCACATTAAAGTTACTTTTCGGGTCGTTTTCAGACGCCATGCGCGCTGCTGTACCGTAAACGCTACGTGGAGCATCGTCCTGTGTAGCACCACCGTCAGGGTATATAACCGCCGGAACATTTGACACGTTCGATTCAAGATTCGGGTTTTTCACATAACTTGAATCGGGAACCCAAGTCCTCCATAACGAATCGTTTCTTGATGTAACCATTGGACCGCCCATATTGACCCTGGCCATTGTTTCCATGGCCTGGGTCAACAGGCCCTTGAAATTTGAAGGAGGGGTAATAGTACTCGCGTCATCTGAGATTAACGGATCAGGGACCGACGCAACTTCTATTGCGTTCAAGAACGCAAACGAAGTCCCGGTAGGTGTAAAAGTGATTTCAAGATCACCAGATGTAATATTTACCGAATATTCCTTGATTGTGCCATTTTTAGTAGTGAAATCACTTAATAAGGAATGATCTCGAGTTGAAACGGAGAAAGCAGCAGTGGTTAAGACATAATTACTTGCCGAAAACGGAAAGAAAAAAAGTCGGATCCAGTGACGACCTGCTTGATTGATTTTGAAAGTATATGTAGCTGGTTGTGAAAAGATTCTTGCTGTTTTATAAAGTTGTGAATATTCTGATGATGGGATTGAATTTGAAGATGTATCAACTAAAATAGCTTGTTGGGCTGTAAGATAACTTGAACCTAAGCTATCAGATACAAATACTCTATTACCAACTGTTGTATTGGTTGGAGATCCACAATCAATTGAGTATTTATCAGCAGGAACAAATTGGGCATAACAAGAGAATGATGATGATAAACATATCAAGAACACAATCCAGATGCAAAATGACTTAAATCCCCTAAAACCCATCATAATTAGAGCAAGATTTCAATTGGGTTTTCAATAAAACTCAATAAAGTTGTGAACTTTAAAGTATTGAGACAAGATCAATAGCAATAAGAGATCAAACAATCTGATATACAATTACTGAACACGAAATGAAGAAAAAAATTCAATAAACTTACAAACTCTAGGGTTCTTGAGCTTAAAATAGTAGCAATAAGAGATCTAAACAAATACCCAATAAAGTTGTGAACTTTCGGGTTCTTGAGCTCAGATCAGTAGTAATAAGCATGAATTATTGAATACCCATAAGAGATTTCAAACAAACGGGTAGCAATAAAAGATCTAAAGATTATTATAAAAATAGAATGAAAAAATAACACCTGCCAGATCAAGAACAGCAAATTTGATGAATTGATTGAATATTTAGTTGATGGGTTGAGGAAAACAGAAGAGAACAGAGAGGATATTAATCCAGCCAGGCCGGTTTGAACTGGACGGCTAACATAAGATGGTGACAGATTGATAGATTCTTTGGGGTTAACAAATGATTTAATAATAATTAACTAAAATAAAAATAATACTGCTGCCATTTGAAGTTAAGGTCAAAGTATAAAATGGTAAGAAAGTTTTGTTATTTTGGCAAAAGATTTTGAGAAATTTGATTTAGTTGATGAAAGAAGATAAGTGTGAAAGTGAGAGAGAAATAAAGACCATTTCACAATTTCAGTGAATGCCTTCAATCATGGAATTACTCAAATTAGTACAATAAAAATTTTCATTTTGCTCCCTCGAGTTTGTAGTTTTTCAATATAGCTCCTTATAATATATGAGAAGTTTTTTGACGGATGCTACAGTATTATATACTCATATACTCCGCATGTATTTTTACGATTGTCAGGAAATCAACTGTCTTGAAACCAAAATATACAAATACATCTAAATAGTTAAAGGATTAAATTTATGCACAAATAGTTGTACATTATGGTAATATTTATAGGGAATGGGTGGTTATCATATAAATACAAAAGATATTTGCATTCCTAAATTTCTTAAAGATAGCATAATGGATATCTTTTAATAACTCCATAAAATAAATAAATAATGTTATATGTGTGTGGATGGGATAAAATTAAGAATTAAAGTCAAGTGGAGGTGAAGTAGATATGGATATTATAGCGATGCATTTGAAAGAGTTTGATATGTTTTATGAAGAAAGATGGCAAGAAGATTAATACAAGCTTTGATAATGAAAGTGACACAACATTGGATTTAAGCAGACAGATCACATTTAAACTATGGAGAGACAACCCCTCTTGTGATAAATCTCTATCTTATGATAATTGTTAAAGTAGTATTCTTTTTTTTTTTTCTTTTTCTTTTTTTTTAAGGTAAGTTGTCGTCATCAATCAAAGGAGATTTAACGAGCGATCATTTGCCAAGTAGGCACGCACTTTTGAAAGGAAATCCGAATCGCATTGCTAGAACACGATTCTTAAACCATCCCGAATTAGTATTCAACTCTCTTCGCCTCATAATAACTGTTTCATATTGACTTTTAAAACATTTTTTTTTTCAATTTTGACTTTAAATATTTTCATTTATTTTAAATAATATTGAAAAAGGCCATATCATAATTTTTTTTTTTTTGAAAGGCCATATAATAAATTGAGTTTTGAATGTGTTTTCACTGATATAATTTTAATCAAGTATCACATAATATAAACAAAATCAATTGAATTTAAAGTTATAAAAAGAATATACATAAAAATCTATACTTCTATACTTCTATACTATATATAATAACAAAACCTAAATTAGCTCATTTTAAAAAGCCTAAACTAATCTTAGTCACCCATTAAATTAATCATCAATGATCTACACCCTTAATTTTTTCTTAATCTAGCTTATGAGCTCATATTCCTAACTTTGAATTGTTTGATTACCAAAACACCCTTCAAAACCATATTAAAATCATTTGTATGCATTTCAAAATTCAAAAATCCTTAATCACATTAATTGCCTTACTAAAAATTGAGCCTAAAAGTCAATGGTGTATGTATTAAATAGGATAAAAATTAACCAAATTAAATGCAGATTTAACACTTTCAACTCAATTAGTTGACTGAGATACAAAATTTTAGAGTTTCAACCTAATACAAAATCAAGTTTATCTTCACATTCAAAGTTTAACAAAAAAAAATTCAAAATTTAGGGTTCAATCAGAATACGCTCTCCAGGTATTTTTGATCATACACTCTCTCTGATTCATGGCTTCCATCGGTTCACTAACTTCGCAAACATTCAAGATCATATGTGGTATTTCAATTCACAATTTGATCAGTTCATCAATCTATCGTCTCTAACGAATGTAACACAAAAGAAAAGAGGGTGATTACGGGTTCAAGCATATCAATCCATTCTTAAATCCTCGCTCAAAATTAGTTAAAATTAGGGCTCTTTCAAAAGATTCGTTCACATTTTTAGATCGGTTGTTGTAATATGGTTTCGGCATCGGTAATAATATAAACCATCCGGCAATCGTATTCAACACCAACGATATAATCAAATCGATTTCTTCAATTCGATTAGGGTTCTTTAGTGTTGTTCCTATTCTACATCATTAATACCAGGTATGTCAATTGTGACGACCCGAAAAATTTTGACTAATTTTAAACCAAACTCCCGATACGATATTATATTTTTGACACGATAAGAAAAGTCTGTTAGGTTGAGTCTCAAAAATTTTGAACTGTTTACATGAATTCATTTGACCTTCGACTGTTCCCGACGATTCACGAACAATTATTTGTAAATAAATATGTATATATAGGTATATATAATATTAATTAGAGATATTAAATAAAGTATTATATGATTTGATGATTTGAATTAATAATTAAATTGTTAGTTAATATATATTTATGCAAATATAATGTAATTCGAAAATAAATGGTTTTGAATTCATTTAGGAAACAATAATAACACTCGTTTATCATTCAAATGGTTATTTAAACAAACTTAGATGATTTTAAAATAAACGGTGATCCGAAAATGTGTTATATAAATTATAGGCTTATTAAAAATATATTTAGGAACTAATTGTTAAATTTGAACATTTTTCATATTTTACCTTAAATCGAGCATGGACAGTGATGTAATTTTTATTTAATAATTAATAACCAAATTTTACACCATAATGACTGAAATAAATAAATATAATTATCATAAAAATTTGGAATTTATCTGAGTACTTTTTATCCACCACTGATTTAACAACGGAGTACGATTTAGCAGTCCGAGAAAACTGTCGGTAGATTATGCTAATTCTAATTCACACGCTTATTATTATTATTATTATTATTATTATTATTATTATTATTATTATTATTATTATTAATTATTATATATTATTATTATTATATTATATCTTTCCATTATCAAATGACTATCCGTGAATTGAATTATCAAAACGAATATTACTGTGTTACTATTTCCTTTTGTTATTTAATCGCATAACAATAACAATATGATATAATATATATATATACATATACATATATATATACATATATACATATATATATATATATATATTGTGAACTTGAAACATAAACCATCGATTACTTCTGTTTTCATTTATTTTCGATTAACCTACACAAACCCCACTGATCTTTACCTCCACCACTGAAAGGACCCGTTCATATACATTATAAACGATTCACAATAGTTGATTACATTGCGAGGTATTTGAGCTCTATATGATACATTTTACAAACATTGCATTCGTTTTTAAAAGACAATCTTTCTTTACATCAAAAAAATTGACAGGCATGCATACCATTTCATAATATCCACTATCCAACTATAAATTGATTTAATAATAATCTTTGATGAACTCAATGACTCGAATGCAACATTCTTCGAAATATGCTATGAAAGACTCCAAGTAATATCTTTAAAATGAGCAAATGCACAGCGGAAGATTTCTTTAACACCTGAGAATAAACATGCTTTAAAGTGTCAACCAAAAGGTTGGTGAGTTCATTAGTTTATCATAATCATTTATTTCCATCATTTTAATAGACCACAAGAATTTCATTTCCAGTTCTCATAAATATACGTCCCATGCATAGAGACAAAAAATAATCATTCATATGGTGAACACCTGGTAACCGACATTAACTAGATACATATAAGAATATCCCCTATCATTCCGGGATCCTCCTTCGGACATGATATAATTTCGAAGTACTAAAGCATCCGGTACTTTGGATGGGGTTTGTTAGGCCCAATAGATCTATCTTTAGGATTCGCGTCAATTAGGGTGTCTGTTCCCTAATTCTTAAATTACCAGACTAAAAAGGGGCATATTCGGTTTAATAATTCAACCATAGAATGTAGTTTCGATTACTTGTGTCTATTTCGTAAAACAGTTATAAAAGCAGCGCATGTATTCTCAGTCCCAAAAATATATATTGCAAAAGCATTTAAAAAGGGAGCAAATGAAACTCACCATACTGTATTTTGTAGTAAAAATACATATAACGACATTGAACAAAAGTAGGGTTGGCCTCGGATTCACGAACCTATAGTAATTATATATATATTCGTATATTTGTCAATATTTGTCTAATAAATTAAGTTAAGCCATAGTGTACCACAATCCTAATGCTCGAGTCTAATATGCAAGGATCGACAAAAATTAGTTTGACTCAAAATGATTTCCAAATTCAAAAATGATTATTATATAATTTTTAAATATCGTCGTTTTATATTTTTAAAATATTTTTAAAAGATTTAATAGAGTAAATAATATAATTCATTTATAAATGCCATTTTATGTTAAAGTATACTTTTATATATTTTTAATTAATAAAATTTATAAAGTGCAATTAATATTATAAAAATATTGTGATAGATTCTATTGAGGTATTTATATAATTTGTATTCCATTTTTATTTGATAAACTAGCATTGATAATAATAATAAGTAACAGTCGTTTAATTTTATAATAATAATTATTATTATTTTATTAATAAAAAAATCAATATTTATTTTTACTAAAAAAAATATTATAAAATGGTAATTCTAATTTTAATTTCCACAATACCTTTTTAATATTAACATAATAATAATAATAATAATAATAATAATAATAATAATAATAATAATAATAATAATAATAATAATAATAATAATAATAATAATAATAATGATAATGATAATGATAATAATAATAATAATTATAATAATAATAATATTAACAATTAGATAAAAATTAGAACAACGATATTAACGACGATAATAATAATCATTTTTACGAAATTTCAATTGGCTATAACTTCTAATCCGTCCATCGGATCCCTTTGGCATCTAAAGGTAAAGTTATTAATTTTTCACTAGCTTTCCAATGACATGCATATCTTATACCTTAATTCATCCCTAGTATAACAACCTTTAAGATTCAACATAACCTATCTAAGGGCAATATCAAATGTACAAGCATGCATAATCCTATTTTCTCGAGCACTAGTCAGGGATACACTATTAGTATGTAAAAATTAAATTAGGAGTACTCACATATCAATATTGAGATTCAATATTGCAGGAAAGGTACGTAGACACAACAGAGATGACAACCACTAAATTTGACCTCACGAGCATACCAATGAACCATACCCATCACCTCCATAGTCATAACCCATAATTCCCTTAGCCCTATCCTACTCATAAAACTTGTCTTGAAATGACCCGCTCATGACCTCGTCATCGTATTTTATGTATAATATTACTAATAATGACACTCCTTATCATAAGATTAATAATAATATTCTTCTTAATAATAATAATAATAAAATAAAAATATATAATACAGAGCAATACTTAGAGGAATGAGAGATTGTGAGCAAATGAATTGAATCGTGCCAATTTATAAAATTAGTTCACCTACTCCCCAGCTCATGAGCACTAACAAAATAAAAAAATAAAAAAAAATATATAACACCGACACTCGCTATATCATTCTCATGATACGTAATATATGGTTTTATTTAAATATTATTTAATATATAATATATTTAATCTTTAGAATTAATTAAATATTATATTATATTTACGGTCATGGTAAAAATATAATTTTTACAAAAATGACACGGTCGTGGTCTCACGACTCATGTACCACTTTCGGTTTTTCGGGCGCACTTTCGTACGTTTAGAAAACTAGCCTTTTGCGTTACGTGACGTGTACCTTTTACAAAAATTAGACTTACTCAACAATAAATTACCTTTATAAAAATATAACTTATAAAATTGAGTGTTGTGGTCATTTCCTTCTATAAATTAAAGTCTCGTTGTTTGTCAAAATATTTTATTTTAAATTAAACATTTTGTGACACGTACCTTTATTAATAACTAGACTTAAATTAATTAAAATCTAACCCACTCAAAGTGTAACTTAATCTTTTGAGTGTTTTGGTCATTTACTTTTATAATTCATAATCTTGTTATTTATCAAAGCATATTTATTAATATTAGTTTAATATCAAAACGTTTTATGACTAATTTAAATTAAAAGTTATAATCTTATACATATTTTTAAAATATTTATCTAATAACATACTAGTTATCCTTTCAAAACTAATTATATAATTTAAGATCCTTTACAAAATCAAAAAAAATCCTATAACGTTTATGCTTTAAAACTTAATTTGATTTCAATCTTTTATGCGTAAATGTTTAGTTTAATTTCTTTAACTTTCTAAATAATATATCTTAATATAACATATCAAATGGGTTTATCTAGTCAACGAATCTTATCCCAATTATTCCTTCTATATGATAAATCGAGTATTATGAAATTCGATTCTCCACTAACTTTTGTCTAACTCCCAATAAGTGATACTTTGTTCTTACTTATAAATCACTTTACCATTTATTCCGAATACCGTTAAAAAGTAAGGGTTTCCTAATTCAAAGTGGACCTCATAACAGAGACTCATAATCATAGTTCAATGTATCCGATAATTCAATCATTTGATATTATCTTTTAATCTCGTCGATAAACTTACACCGAACAAATATGTTTATGTAATATATTATTCATTCAATACCTTGATAGCATTTCCAAGTTCAAAAAATAGATCTCATAGCTTATATTCATATTAACTAATCCGTTCAAAGTTTTATATAATATATCACAATTTAATAATCACACATATGTATATGTATATATAATTGTTCGTGAATCGCTAGGCATGGTCAAAGGGTAATTGATTATATGGATATAGTTTTCAAAACTTTCGAGACTCAACATTACATATTTTTGCTCATCGTGTCGGGAACATATAAAGATTAAAGTTTAAATTTGTTCGGAAATTTCCGGGTCATCACAGTACCTACCCGTTAAAAGAAATTTCGTCCCGAAATTTGGTAGAGGTCGTCATGGCTAACAGTAAGAACGTTATTATGACGAATATGAGTTGGTAAATAGGGTTTTATCAACATTGAGTAATATAGATAAAACAATTCATTTTTGTGAAGAGCACGAATGTAGTTATCGCTTAAGAGTGAAAATGAATAAATGCAGGTTTGACTTAACCGGTGACGTAGTCAAGATTGATTTTCGGAATTTAAGGAATTTAGAAGAAATCTTCATATTAAGATTTGATTCTTCGGTAATTAAGGAGATTTAGATCTTCTTTGATCAAACGCGATAATCTGCTTCGATTGCTCTGTAGAAAATTTTCCTATAAATCCACCCTCTCCATTTCCTTACAACTCACACCTTCTATTCTTTCTTTCTCAATTCCTACTTTAAAGTATTCGTTAATATGCTCCATCCCATCCTGATCCTTGATATCCTCTTAACTTTCATATCTGTCGTTCTTCTTTTTAATCTGCCACCGGAAGAATCTATTTACTTCTACTATACTCTAGGGTTTATAGTGTTTCTAGTCCTCCCGTGTCTTTATATTGCTATATGCATCGATATATACGGTTTATAATTTATGGGTGATTTGTTGGGTTTTACATCTTCCCTTATACTTCGATGTCCCTGTTTCTGTCTTCTATAATCATTGTCATCCACAGTTAATGTTCTCTTCTATTTGCTGCGGTTTATACCCCAATTTCTGTTTCGGAGCTTTGTCCTTTCGTTTCTTCTTCTTGCGATTAAGTAGCTCTTGTAATGGTCCGGAATTCGTATGTATGGATTTCAGAAGGAATATAGTAATTGTTCTAAGAAGGAAAGGGTAATGGTAAATCCTGATTTGTTTAAATTACCAGAATACCCTGGAAAGGACCGAATCATCAAGAAATATTTTCTTGATATGTTTAGAGATTAGATAGAATGTAAGAGTCATGTAAATGGTACATGATGACGGTATGTTCTGTGAATCATCGCGTCCATTAGAAACTCAGCATGAATTACTGTAATATAATCACGTTGATCAAGTGTCATTATATTATACTAACTCATGCTTCAGTTTCCAACACTACTTCAAAAACATTCATATTTTAAACTCAAAGGTTTACAGAGTATAGGAACTAAACAGTTTCCTTTTTGATGTAATACAGATAGCGCAAAGAGATAAATGATTCCAGATAAGAATAGTTATGGAAATATTTTCAGAAATATGGAGGATATTTATAATGAAAGATACGATGATATCTTAGAATTTCTAATATCAGAGGATGATGAAGAATATTGTCTGTAAGGGTTTAGTGTCAGGAGCAAGGTATTCATTAATGACTTCAGCAGACACGGAATCATTTGGATTCTTTGAAGGCAGGTTCAGTCTTTGTGATTTTTCCACAGCCTCCTTCATACTTTGCTCAATCCGTTTTCCAGTTCCAAAACTTCTCTATTTCCGAGCTTTGTTAATACACTAATCTTTATCATCAAACTTTTTACTGCTAAGGTCGTTTACAGTTTTTGTTGCTTCATCAGCATTTCGAGAACTAGTTCGTGGTTCAGAGTGTTTTTCAGAAACTTCACATTCGAAGTATGTAAGTCTTGGAAATAGACGTTATGTATAACTGTTGGCGTCAACATGCTGTGAGATTTCAAAATACTGATTGCTAACTCCCAATGATTCTTATGACAATTCTCGTTACAAGAGGCAGATGAGTAAATGATGAGGTTTCGATAAATATAAAGATTCTTCGGAATGCCCAAGATCAGGGAAGTTGTTGGTAAGTTTATTGCTAATGTGGTGGAATATGAAAGGTTCTCCGGTAACAAAAGGGTAATCACATATATCAAAATTATGATAAGGCTACTCCGAATGAAAAAATTGAAGTTGTCTTGCAGGAGCTGTGATATAATTTGCTACTTTGCAAAGGAATTGCAAGGTTATTTTTGTTAATAAATGCCAAAAGATCTGACACAGATATGTGTTGAATTATGACTTTGGTTTCGAGAGCTTTTTAAGTACATAACTGTGGGTAATATGTGGTTGGATCATCATCTCGATTGCTCATTATTTGAAGTGTCTTCAGAGATTTTCGAAGGGTTTGAACATAGATTGTAATCGTTTGTATACATTTGATGTTCTAACACACTTTTGAAGTCAAAGTATAGCTTTGAAAGATGTAGGAATCTAAAAGTGATGGTACCGGTTATATCTCGAATTGAATTCCGAGGTTTCAAAATCAGAATATGTAATTGAGTTTGAATGAATATGGTTGTTTTGATTTCTATGAAAGAATGTATATTATTGTGAAAGTAGGAAGTATAGTTGATAATTTGCTTAATCAGATTCGAAGAATGTAACATATTAATTGTGAATATATATATATATATATATATATATATATATATATATATATATATATATATATATATATATATATATATATATCTCTCGGGTATTACCTACCCGTTAAAAAAAATTCACAATTAATATTTTGTACAAAATAATTTTATTACAGTCTTTATGAAAATATACATGTATATATTCTCTTCAGATGTAACATAGATTTTAATGAGTTAATACTAAATTAAACTCATTCTATTTACGGCTAGAACTAGAATTGAATAATCCCTTGAAGGCTTTAGAGATTACATAAGTATTTCTTCAATAATATTGAAATTATGAATCAATACTTCGTTATATGTTGAGGCGTGATGTTGGTTTTTGTTAAATTCTTGTGAACTTCGCAAAGTACGAATGATGGTATCTGGAAAGTTTTGAGTACATCGATGATGAAAGTGTAAAATCAAATCTATACTTGATTTATTAGGAATTGGAATTTGTTGAATTGAGACAGAGATTGTAGTTAACGATGGTTAAGTCGCGGGAGAATGACGTACATTATTGCATATTTGTAATATGAATTAACCGAGTAGTTAAGATTCACACACAATAGCTTAGCACGGAAAGATTTATTTTTATTTCAAAATATATATATATATATATATATATATATATATATATATATATATATATATATATATATAAAATATACATATAATTTCTTCAGAGGGAATGAGTTAATTCTTCATAACTCGTTGATACAATATACGCGTTATTGATTCGTAATTATGTCCACAGTGATTCTTGTACTGACGGAATTTGTGATATTATAGATGTTGTTGATTCTGATGCTGACTGCACTGACGATGATGGTGACGCTGACGGTACTGATGATGCTGTTGATAAAAACAAGTTTAGTTGGTTAATCACACACCATTTTTGTCAGGTTTTCTACTCTTCCTTCTATCATTTTGGTTCGCTTAACTGATTTATGGTTAGGGCTAGATTAGATAATCTTTAAGACTTTAAAGATTACATAATCTCCGCGGAATGTTTCTCCAATGAAGTTATGAATTAATACTTCGTCAGTTATTGTTGTTGGTATTCCTTGGCATCTATGATGCGTATGACGTTGATGCTCGTGGGACAGGTTGTGAAGTTTGAGGTTTACGACGCGGTTGTGGTTGGAGGTGGTAATGGTACTGTTGGCGTTGATGATGGTGGTACTGGTTATGCTGCAGGTGCTGCTGCTGGTGTTTGTAACCTTTGCACCATATTCTCCAAAGCCACTACCCGAGCGCGAAGTTCGATGACTTCTTCTATTATTCCAGGATGATTGTCGGTCGGAACGAGCGGATAAATAAAATCTAGAATTTGATGTAGTATATAATCGTGACGAGATACCCTGGAAATGAGAGAGAAAATGGTGTCTCGAACAGGTTCGCCGGTAAGTGCTTCAGGTTCTTCGCCAAGAGGGCAATGTGGTGGATGGAAAGGATCGCCTTCTTCTTGTTTCCAATGATTGAGGAGGCTACGAACCCATCCCCAATTCATCCAGAATAGGTGATGACTGATTGGTTGATCCATTCCGGTCGCACTGCTTTCGGAGCTTGAGTGAGATTCCTTTTCGGAATCCGAGTGACTTGAACTAAGGACAAATTCCATTTTGTACGATTGGATAAAGGATTTTCGATATAAAAATGATTTTTCGGCTATCGGGTGGTATTCTATTTACATAGGATATCTATATATAGAGATCAAAAGATTAAATAGATTACAGAGGAATTTGCGGGGTATGTCAGGTAAAGTTTAAAGTAACAGATACGATAAGATATGATTTAGCAGATACGCTAAGATATGAAGTTTGTCTATACACTACTCATGCAATTAATATAGCAAGACGTGTCTAGACTAATAATGATAAGCAGGTAATTTCCTATGGATGATAAGTAGATGATTTCCGACTAGAAATGATAAGCAAAACTTTTGACATGCAGACACGGTCGAAGTCCAGACTCACTAATGCATCCTAACGACTTATCAGTTAGACACACTAATGCAGACCTGGTTCGCTAAGACCACCGCTCTGATACCAACTGAAAGGACCCGTTCATATACATTATAAACGATTCACAATAGTTGATTACATTGCGAGGTATTTGAGCTCTATATGATACATTTTACAAACATTGCATTCGTTTTTAAAAGACAATCTTTCTTTACATCAAAAAAATTGACAGGCATGCATACCATTTCATAATATCCACTATCCAACTATAAATTGATTTAATAATAATCTTTGATGAACTCAATGACTCGAATGCAACATTCTTCGAAATATGCTATGAAAGACTCCAAGTAATATCTTTAAAATGAGCAAATGCACAGCGGAAGATTTCTTTAACACCTGAGAATAAACATGCTTTAAAGTGTCAACCAAAAGGTTGGTGAGTTCATTAGTTTATCATAATCATTTATTTCCATCATTTTAATAGACCACAAGAATTTCATTTCCAGTTCTCATAAATATACGTCCCATGCATAGAGACAAAAAATAATCATTCATATGGTGAACACCTGGTAACCGACATTAACTAGATACATATAAGAATATCCCCTATCATTCCGGGATCCTCCTTCGGACATGATATAATTTCGAAGTACTAAAGCATCCGGTACTTTGGATGGGGTTTGTTAGGCCCAATAGATCTATCTTTAGGATTCGCGTCAATTAGGGTGTCTGTTCCCTAATTCTTAAATTACCAGACTAAAAAGGGGCATATTCGGTTTAATAATTCAACCATAGAATGTAGTTTCGATTACTTGTGTCTATTTCGTAAAACAGTTATAAAAGCAGCGCATGTATTCTCAGTCCCAAAAATATATATTGCAAAAGCATTTAAAAAGGGAGCAAATGAAACTCACCATACTGTATTTTGTAGTAAAAATACATATAACGACATTGAACAAAAGTAGGGTTGGCCTCGGATTCACGAACCTATAGTAATTATATATATATTCGTATATTTGTCAATATTTGTCTAATAAATTAAGTTAAGCCATAGTGTACCACAATCCTAATGCTCGAGTCTAATATGCAAGGATCGACAAAAATTAGTTTGACTCAAAATGATTTCCAAATTCAAAAATGATTATTATATAATTTTTAAATATCGTCGTTTTATATTTTTAAAATATTTTTAAAAGATTTAATAGAGTAAATAATATAATTCATTTATAAATGCCATTTTATGTTAAAGTATACTTTTATATATTTTTAATTAATAAAATTTATAAAGTGCAATTAATATTATAAAAATATTGTGATAGATTCTATTGAGGTATTTATATAATTTGTATTCCATTTTTATTTGATAAACTAGCATTGATAATAATAATAAGTAACAGTCGTTTAATTTTATAATAATAATTATTATTATTTTATTAATAAAAAAATCAATATTTATTTTTACTAAAAAAAATATTATAAAATGGTAATTCTAATTTTAATTTCCACAATACCTTTTTAATATTAACATAATAATAATAATAATAATAATAATAATAATAATAATAATAATAATAATAATAATAATAATAATAATAATAATAATAATAATAATAATAATAATAATAATAATGATAATGATAATGATAATAATAATAATAATTATAATAATAATAATATTAACAATTAGATAAAAATTAGAACAACGATATTAACGACGATAATAATAATCATTTTTACGAAATTTCAATTGGCTATAACTTCTAATCCGTCCATCGGATCCCTTTGGCATCTAAAGGTAAAGTTATTAATTTTTCACTAGCTTTCCAATGACATGCATATCTTATACCTTAATTCATCCCTAGTATAACAACCTTTAAGATTCAACATAACCTATCTAAGGGCAATATCAAATGTACAAGCATGCATAATCCTATTTTCTCGAGCACTAGTCAGGGATACACTATTAGTATGTAAAAATTAAATTAGGAGTACTCACATATCAATATTGAGATTCAATATTGCAGGAAAGGTACGTAGACACAACAGAGATGACAACCACTAAATTTGACCTCACGAGCATACCAATGAACCATACCCATCACCTCCATAGTCATAACCCATAATTCCCTTAGCCCTATCCTACTCATAAAACTTGTCTTGAAATGACCCGCTCATGACCTCGTCATCGTATTTTATGTATAATATTACTAATAATGACACTCCTTATCATAAGATTAATAATAATATTCTTCTTAATAATAATAATAATAAAATAAAAATATATAATACAGAGCAATACTTAGAGGAATGAGAGATTGTGAGCAAATGAATTGAATCGTGCCAATTTATAAAATTAGTTCACCTACTCCCCAGCTCATGAGCACTAACAAAATAAAAAAATAAAAAAAAATATATAACACCGACACTCGCTATATCATTCTCATGATACGTAATATATGGTTTTATTTAAATATTATTTAATATATAATATATTTAATCTTTAGAATTAATTAAATATTATATTATATTTACGGTCATGGTAAAAATATAATTTTTACAAAAATGACACGGTCGTGGTCTCACGACTCATGTACCACTTTCGGTTTTTCGGGCGCACTTTCGTACGTTTAGAAAACTAGCCTTTTGCGTTACGTGACGTGTACCTTTTACAAAAATTAGACTTACTCAACAATAAATTACCTTTATAAAAATATAACTTATAAAATTGAGTGTTGTGGTCATTTCCTTCTATAAATTAAAGTCTCGTTGTTTGTCAAAATATTTTATTTTAAATTAAACATTTTGTGACACGTACCTTTATTAATAACTAGACTTAAATTAATTAAAATCTAACCCACTCAAAGTGTAACTTAATCTTTTGAGTGTTTTGGTCATTTACTTTTATAATTCATAATCTTGTTATTTATCAAAGCATATTTATTAATATTAGTTTAATATCAAAACGTTTTATGACTAATTTAAATTAAAAGTTATAATCTTATACATATTTTTAAAATATTTATCTAATAACATACTAGTTATCCTTTCAAAACTAATTATATAATTTAAGATCCTTTACAAAATCGAAAAAAATCCTATAACGTTTATGCTTTAAAACTTAATTTGATTTCAATCTTTTATGCGTAAATGTTTAGTTTAATTTCTTTAACTTTCTAAATAATATATCTTAATATAACATATCAAATGGGTTTATCTAGTCAACGAATCTTATCCCAATTATTCCTTCTATATGATAAATCGAGTATTATGAAATTCGATTCTCCACTAACTTTTGTCTAACTCCCAATAAGTGATACTTTGTTCTTACTTATAAATCACTTTACCATTTATTCCGAATACCGTTAAAAAGTAAGGGTTTCCTAATTCAAAGTGGACCTCATAACAGAGACTCATAATCATAGTTCAATGTATCCGATAATTCAATCATTTGATATTATCTTTTAATCTCGTCGATAAACTTACACCGAACAAATATGTTTATGTAATATATTATTCATTCAATACCTTGATAGCATTTCCAAGTTCAAAAAATAGATCTCATAGCTTATATTCATATTAACTAATCCGTTCAAAGTTTTATATAATATATCACAATTTAATAATCACACATATGTATATGTATATATAATTGTTCGTGAATCGCTAGGCATGGTCAAAGGGTAATTGATTATATGGATATAGTTTTCAAAACTTTCGAGACTCAACATTACATATTTTTGCTCATCGTGTCGGGAACATATAAAGATTAAAGTTTAAATTTGTTCGGAAATTTCCGGGTCATCACAACCACCTCACCGGACCACCACACTACTGTTCGGTACAGCCGCAAACCACCACCATACATCACCCACAAACCACAAACTTTGGACTTTTTTTTTAAATCAAACAAGCCACAACCATCGCCATCCATTTCATTTACTTCTATTCCCTGTCGAGCAAGAATCACATAAGACCACCACCATGAATAACCATCATAACTATAGCCATATTAATCGGGAAACCCCATCACAACCGCCATTTTTCTCTCTCTCACTCTCCCTCTTTTTCATGAACCCACTAGACACCACCCTCATATTTTTTTTTACTCGATCACCATTATCATTTTTCCTGTTTTTATTTCGATGTATTACTATTGTTTCGAAGGTTACTACTGCTCAGATCGATTGCTGTTAATGACGATGATCACCTGCTGCAGTCTGAAGCTGTAAATAACCATTGAACGGATGCTGCTTAGTTCCATGTTTCTACTAGTACACGATTGCTGCTTACTGCTGTTCAAAGGTCTAAAACCCAACCCAAAACAAAACTTCCAAAGCTTTATGTTGTTTACTATTATCAATGAAGATCAAGACCACTTAAATACCCTTGTTGTTACTATATTTTTTTTAGTTGTTTGTTTATATCATGATTGAAGAAAAAACTGCTAATCAAGACCCTACTTACTGCTTTAAATTACTTTCTAATGTTCGATTTAGGCCTCCACTCAAAAGCCGGGACCCATTTATGTTTGTTGCGTTGTTGAGACTCTTTACCTTCCAATACTTGATCAAATATATGAAGTAAGTTTAGAGACATGAGCCAACCTATTTATTCGCCCGGCATGCCACCCATCCCATCACGTGACATGCTCATGCCGGTTTCTTTTCTTGTTCATGGTTATTACTAACCTATATCTTGCTATCAACCTTCGATCATGACTGATGCTATAGTCCATTTCTTTTGTTGTGGAGCCAAAAGCCAACCCATCAAATTAATTAAAGCCGCTATCGGGCCATTCATATTCTTAAACAAATTTACAATTGAACTGTTACTTATTCGATCTTGTTTTACCTGCTCAGCCCATCTAACAAGCCTGACCAACTTGTTTTCTAGCAAAATAAGCCCAACAGCATAGCAATCCCAACCGAGATGATGATGAGTGTACACGTATGTTTTCTGCTATTGCTATTCGATCTGTTTCTATATATATACGAAGTGTTGATGATAATGAGAGATGATATATGATGATGAAGGGGATGATGGTGGCGATGATAAATGGCGTATGGCGATGGTGCATAAGCGAAACTGATAATGATGATTATGTTTATTTGATGATGAGTGATGATGTGATGATAAGGATAATGAAGTTGATTGTACGAAAAGATGATGAAAATGATATCACGATTGAAGATTTTAGTTGATACATAGATGATTTTATGAGGATCGACGAGTATGATAACATTTTTGATGATGATGACGATAGGGTTTTGTAGTAGGCAACAGGTATACACGGGTTAAAATAATTAATCATAAGGGTTAAATCAAAAATGAACTTACAGTTGAGTGGTTGGGCTTGTGTTGGTTAAACGAGAGGTCGCGGGTTCGAGTCCTAGCAGAGACAGTTTTATTTTATTTTGGAGCTTATACTCTTAAGGTAGTAATTTATAATTATTACTATTATTATTATTTTCGTATCATTATTAGTAAAACTATTACTATTATTATTAATATAATTAACGTTATTATTATCACAAGTATTATTAATATCATTATTATTATTAACATTATTATTATTATTATTATTATTATTATTATTATTATTATTATTTTATTAGTATTATTATTATTGTATCATTTTTATTATTAAAACTATCATATAACATTATTATTAAAGTTATTATCCTTATTAAAATTTTCATTTTTTTAAATTTAACATTTTTATTATTACTATTATTACTATCACTATTATCGTTATCCTTAAGCTAGTATTACTACAAATTAATAATTTTGCAAACGAAAGATATTTATATAAAAATATATAAAGTATACTAATATTACATAAAATTTTGTTTTTAACTAATATTATTGATGTTACATTAATTAAATATCAAATAAGTATTATAACGTATTATAAGTATTAATGAAAATATATATAAGAATATTAATCTTAATATATAACAGAATATATAAAAACTTAGTTGATTTATAATATAATTTGTTAATATATATACATGATATAGGTTCGTGAATCCGAGGCCAACCCTGCATTGTTCAGTTTCGTCGTATGCATATTTTTACTACAAAATATCGTATCGTGAGTTTCATTTGCTCCCTTTTTAAATGCTTTTGCAATATATATTTTTGGGACTCAGAATACATGCGCTGCTTTTATAAATGTTTTACGAAATAGACAAAAGTAATTGAAACCACATTCTATGGTTGAATTATTGAAATCGAATATGCCCCTTTTTAGTCTGGTAATCTAAGAATTAGGGAACTTGCCCCTAATTGACGCGAATCCTAAAGATAGATCTATGGGTACTAACAAGCCCCAAGAGAATTTGAACTGCTTTAGTACTTCGAATTTATCATGTCCGAAGGGAGTCCCGGAATGATGGGGATATTCTATATGCATCTTGTTAAGGTCGATTACCAGGTGTTCACCATATGAATGATTTTTATATCTATGTATGTGAAACGACTCGTCCATATTACTATAAACGCGGTACGTTATTCATTGGTCCCACAGTGAGGTATTTGACCTCTATATGATACATTTTAGAAAATATTGCATTCGTTTCATAAAAAGATGATGTTATGCGAGGTGTATATAAAATAGCTATTAAATTTTACAAGAAAATACTATTAAATACAATACAATTTTACACAAGATATTTATTTATTTATAGAATGGATATACTTAAACCTTGCTACAACACTTATAGGCAGTGTACCTAATCGTACAGTAGTGTAGTTTTTAGTAAGTCCGGTTCGTTCCATAGGGAAAATCTTTAAACAAAGCTTAACGCTATATTAGTTTACTTTTATAAAAATACAAATATATATATATAAGTAATATTATTATTATAAAGGGGGGTTTTTACCGTTTAATGACCGGTTTGTCGATTTTAAAACTTTAGTCGCAGTTAAAACCAAATGTAAAATAATAAATAAATACAAGACTTAATTTAAAGCGTAAAGTAAATAATGATAATGAAATTGCGATTAATAAAAATGCGATAAAATAAACTTGCGATAATTAAAAAGTACGATAATTAAAAGTGCAATTAAATACAATAACAATAAAAATGCGATAATTAGAAGTGCAATTAAATATAAAATAAAGGAAATTAAATATGAAATAAAAGAATTATGTTTATTTAAACTTCCGTAATCATGATGTTTGACGTGTTGATTTTAGTTTTATGCCCATGGGTTAATTGTCCTTTGTCCTGGATTATTTAATATGTCTGTCTGGTTTTTGTCCATAACAGTCCATCAGTCATAAATATAAAGTGCGAGTGTCCTCGTCAAATTATCCTTATACCCGAAGTTAAATATTCCAACTAATTGGGGACTTAAACTGTAACAAGATTTTAATACTTTGTTTAATAATTACACCAGGATGTCGACTGAGTGCAACCCAAGGTTTTAATATTTTGTTATCAATTATACCAAGTGTCCTTGTACATAATTTCACCCCTGTTTTAATTATTCTAGTGGCTATTAATCCATTCCCGTGTCCGGTTAAATGAACGATTATTCGTACATATAAATACCCAGCCCATCGTGTCCGATTGAGTGTATATGGTAATTTATAGGGACGCCCAATTGTAAATCTTTATATTAACATTAACAAACTATCATTTAGTTAAACAAATATAAAGCCCATTAATAGCCCATAGTCTAATTTCCACAAGTGTCGTTCCTTTGTCCAAACCCCAATTATGGTACAAAGCCCAATTACCCAATTTTAGTAATTAGCCCAACATCATGATTACTTCGGATTAAATAAGCATAATAATAACTTAGCTACGAGACATTAAATTAAAAAGGTTGAACATAACTTACAATGATTAAAAATAGCGTAGCGTTACACGGACAGAATTTCGACTTACACCCTTACAATATTCGCTAACATACCCTTATTATTAGGATTAAAATTAAAATTAAAATTAAAATTAAAATATAAATATAAATATTTACGTATAGATATAGAGAGGATGGATATATATGTTGGTTTTTGCGATCAGAATTCGTTTGCTTTTATAGGGAGTTTCAGAATTTGGGGCTCCGCGACTCGCGGCCCTTTTTGCCTTCAAACTCCGCGAGTCGCGGAGTTTGTAAATACAGCTCACTCCATTTTGGAGTCTTTCTTGCCGACGGATTTTTATTTTAATATATAAATAATTATAAGAATTATTTAAATATTATATTATATTTATGTGCATAGTTGACTTGTAATTTTTAGTCCGTTGCATCGAGCGTTGAGAGTTGACTCTGGTCCCAGTTCCGGATTTTCGAACGTCCTTGCGTACAATTTAATATCTTGTACTTTGCGTTTTGAATCTTGTACTCTTGTAATTTCGAGACGTTTCTTATCAATAATTGGAACCTCTTTGATTGTATTTTGTACTTTTGAGCTTTTTGGTCGTTTGCGTCTTCAATTCGTCGAATCTGTCTTTTGTCTTCACCTTTTATTATTTAAACGAATATCACTTTTAAATAGAACAATTGCAACTAAAAGCTTGTCTTTCTTGAGGAATAATGCTATGAAATATATGTTCGTTTTTAGCATTATCAAAAGACACACCCTTATTATACATAATGCATGTTTTAAATAAGTGGACGATTATTTAAGAAATAATCCCCATAATACATCGGTTTCCAAATACTACACACGTGACATAACAGTCGAATATAATACATGACAAAAGTTTTATTGAATGCAACACTTCATTTAAACAAAAGCATGAGACTCCATGCACAGCTTGCTCAGATAATGCAACAGCGGAAGACTTTCTTAAGGACCTGAGAATAAACATGCTTAAACAGTCAACACAAAGGTTGGTGAGATATATAGGTTTAAATCTAGCATCGATATAAATATAGACCACAAGATTTCATAGTTATAAATATTTCAATAAAGATATTCTATAAGTTGTTGAGCGCTTCATTAACCATACTTACCATAAATGTAGCATATTCCCTTTATTATGAAATATCCCTACACTGTACCAAGTGTAGTAAAAATGAAGTACTATGCAACCGATTATGATACTAGAGCGACTATCTCAGTTGGGGTTGTCAAACCCGATAGATCTATCAATAGGATTCGCGCTTACATGTTCTTACAACATGTAAATATTAGTTACCAAGCTATTAGGGAAGATATGCAATGTGGTACAACTCAACGTAGAATATATTTTAAGTACTTGCGACCATGGTGTAAAACATAAATGCATGTATTCTCATCCCAAAATATTTTTATAGTTTAAAAATGGGACTATATACTCACGGTAGTAAAAGTATATTAATAATAAGTTTTCAGCTTATTAAAAATATGGCCGTCGTCCCTGGATTCACGAACCTATAACAATAATAATGATTCAGATAATAATACGACATGTGAATAAAATAAAACAAGTTCATAGAATACTTATATATTAATTTTTAACATTTTTTTATGTTAGTAGTCCTTTGTTAGTAGTCCAAAATAGTCCGAAATGTCCAACAGTCCAATAATCGGTATATATATAATCTTAGAATTACCCCACGATGTATTGTATACATATTGTCTTTGCATCAACCCAGAGACGTATTGTATACGTATTGTCTTAGAATTTATCAAAACGTATTGTATACTTATTGTCTTAGGATTTATCAAAATGTATTGTATACTTATTGTCATGGAATGTACCAAGATTATTATATATATACAATCTCGGAATTAACTAAGATTATAATATTTTGTTATACTAATGATAACATGTCCAAATATATATAGGAAAAGTTAGCCAGGATATGGTTAATATAGTTTTTACAATATAAATTTCGTCCATACAACGTTAATTTTAGCAGATTTTGTTTTGCTCGCCAAATATTCATTACAACTCCATTTAAAGTGAATCAAATTGTTATGGTTTCATAATGAATTGTAGTATTTATAACTAAACTGAAAAAGTAGTGGTTTATAGTCAGAGTTACAGGTTACAAGCCATATTTGAAAGAGGTAGTCATTTCCATCGAAAAACGACATCTTGATGACCATTTCGAAAAACATACTTCCACTTTGAGTTTAACCATGATTTTTGAATATAGTTTCATGTTCATAAGAAATATCATTTTCTCAGAATAACAACTTTTAAATCAATGTTTATCATAGTTTTTAATTATCCAACCCAAAACAGCCCCCGGTTTTACTACGACGGCGTATGTCCGATTTTACGGTGTTCTTCGTGTTTACAGGTTTTAAATCATTAAGTTAGCATATCATATAGATATACAACATGTGTTTAGTGGATTTTAAAAGTTATGTTAGAAGGATTAACTTTGTTTGCGAACAAGTTTAGAATTAACTAAACTATGTTCTAGTGATTACAAGTTTAAATCTTCGAATAAGATAGTTATATATATATGAATTGAATGATGTTATGAACATCATTACTACCTTAAGTATAGTAGTTAAACCTACTGGAAATGATGAGAAAATAACTTGAGCTTCAAAGGATCTTTGATGGCTTGGAAGTTCTTGAAGCAGAATTATGACACGAAAACAAGTTCAAGTAAGATTACTACTTGATTTAAGGTAGTTATGTTTATAGGAATTAAACCAAAGCTTGGATATGATTATTACCTTGATTAAGAATGAAAAGTTACTGAGATTAGATGGAAGTTCTTGATCTTTGATGAGTTGTTGGATTGGATTAAAAAGATTGGAAGTAATCTTGCAACTTCTTGATTCTAGGTTGTTTTTATGATGATTAAAGCTTGTAATTGAAGCTAAATGATGGGGAAAATACTTGGATATGATCAAGTATGAAGTTAGGAGTATTTTAAGAGAGAAATGGGAGTGTAAGTATGAGAAAATGGAATGAAGAAATGGTGTGTATGCATAAAAACGTTTTTAGTTTATAAAGAAAGAAAAGATTACTAATTTTGTTTTCTTGCTAAATAATTCATGCTACTTGACAAATGGTTGGTTCCACATGTTCCTTAATCATTTAAGGCTGCTAAGGAGTAGATTTTTATTGGTATATACCAATAGTAAATACATCTAGAAGCTGGGTATAATACGAGTGCAAATACCGAGGGAATACGAGTAGAATTCTTGATGAAAACAAATGGGAATACAATTGTGATTATTTTTGTTAAGTAAGAGTGTTTTGATATATGTATTGAAGTCCTTCAAATGTGTATTAATACATCTTAATACACTATATATATATACATTTTAACTGAGTCGTTAAATCATCGTTAGTCGTTACATGTAAGTGTTGTTTCGAAACCTTTAAGTTAACGACCTTGTTAAATATAATTAATCCCATTGTTATTATATCTAATGGGATGTTAAATTGTTATATTATCATTATAACATAGTGTGTTAATATATCTTAATACGATATATAAATATCAAGACGTTATTACAACGATAATCGTTACGTATATATATCGTTTCAAAATCCTTAAGTTAGTAGTCTCATTTTATGTATATAGTTCATTGTTAATATACTTAATGAGATACTTAATTATTATTTCATCATGTTAAATATATATATAAGTTCATATATATATTATCATGTTATTTACAAGTTATAACGTTCGTGAATCATCGGACAAGTTGGGTAGTCACACGTTTACATAAAATTCGTTTCAATTAATCAAGTCTTAAAAAGTTTGATTGCTTAATATGTTGGAAATATTTAATCATGTAAATATTAATATTGTTCAATATATAATCATGGAAAAATCCGGGTCATGACAGTATGGGATGTATATTTATGAGAAATGAAAATGAAAATCTTATGGTCTATTAAAATATTGAAATGATTGATTACGATAAACCTATGAACTCACCAACCTTTTGGTTGACACTTTAAAACATGTTTATTCTTAGGTATGAAAGAAATCTTTCGCTGTGCATTTGCTCATTTTAAAGATATTACATGGAGTCGTTCATGGCATATTTAGGACAGTACCTCGCAATGAGACCAAATGTTGATGACTTCGTCCAGGTGGATTAGGACGGGGTATCACAGTTGATATCAGAGCGGTGGTCTTAGCGAACCAGGTATTGCATTAGTGTGTCTAACTGATAGTTGTTTAGATGCATTAGTGGGTCTGGACTTCGACCGTGTCTGCATGTCAAAAGTTTTGCTTATCATTTCGTGTCGAAAATTACTTGTTTATCATCCTTAAAGTCTAGACACGTCTTATTGCCTCTATTGCATGAATAGTGTATAGACAAAATTCATATCTTAGTGTATCTGCTAATTCATATCTTAGTGTATCTGTTACTGTAAATCTTGCCTGACATATTCCGTAAATTCCTCTGTAATCTACGAAATCTTTTGTTCTATATATATAGATATTCTATGTAATTAGAATACCATCCGATAGCCAGAAATCATTTCATATCGAAAAATCCTTTATTCACTCGTATGAAATGGAACGCACTACTAGTTCAAGTTCCTCGGATTCCGATATGGAGTTTCACTCAAGCTCCGAAAGCAGTATGACCGGAATGGATCAACCAATTAGCCATCATCTATTCTGGATGAATTGGGGATAGGTTCGTAGCCTACTAAATCATTAGAGATAAGAAGAAGGTGATCCTTTCCATCCACCACATTACCCTCTTGGCGAAGAACCTGAAGCACTTACCGGCGAACCTGTCCGAGACACCAATTTTCTAACGACCTGTCCTAATCCATCTGGACGAATACATTACATTTGGTTACATCACGAGGTACTTGACCTCTATATGATACATTTTACAAACATTGCATTCGTTTTTAAAAGACAAACTTTCATTACATCGAAAGTTGACGGCATGCATACCATTTCATAATATATCCAACTATAATTGACTTAATAATAATCTTGATGAACTCGACGATTCGAATGCAACGTCTTTTGAAATATGTCATGAATGACTCCAAGTAATATCTCTAATATGAGCAAATGTACAGCGGAAGATTTCTTTCATACCTGAGAATAAACATGCTTTAAAGTGTCAACCAAAATGTTGGTGAGTTCATTAGTTTAACATAAATAATCATTTTCATTATTTTAATAGACCACAAGAATTTCATTTTCAGTTCTCATAAATATACGTCCCATGCATAGAGACAAAAATCATTCATATGGTGAACACCTGGTAACCGACATTAACAAGATGCATATAAGAATATCCCCTATCATTCCGGGAAATCCTTCGGACATGATAAAAACAACATCGAAGTACTAAAGCATCCGGTACTTTGGATGGGGTTCGTTAGGCCCAATAGATCTATCTTTAGGATTCGCGTCAATTAGTAGATCGGTTTACTAATTCTTAGGTTACCAAGCAAAAGGGACATATTCGGCTTCGATCATTCACCCATATAATGTAGTTTCAATTACTTGTGTCTATTTCGTAAAACATTTATAAAAATTACGCATGTATTCTCAGCCCAAAAATATATAGGGTAAAAAGGCAAATGAAACTCACCATACTGTATTTTGTAGTAAAAATACATATAACGACATTGAACAAATGTAGGGTTGGCCTTCGATTCACGAACCTATATCATTCGTATATATATTAAAACATATACTCGTAATCGAATAATTATAACTTTATGTAATTAATTTGTATATATATTTGATAATGATTATTATCTATTTAGTTATATATATATATATATATATATATATATATATATATATATATATATATATATATATATATATATATATATATATATATTAAAAATACTTAATTTATTATATATGGATATTTATATAAAGGTTGTTAATCTAATTAATTTACACATATATGTAATGTACTTTTAAGTATATTTTTACATAGATAATAATGTTTGATATATATAAAAAGTGGTATTATTTTATAATAATAACGTTAGTAAATATACTTAATAATGATAATAATAATAATTATGATTCTAAAAATAATAATACTTATATTGATAATAATATTAGTAGTAATATTGATAATAATAATAATGATAGTTTTTATGATAATAATACTTATAATAATAATAAAAATGATAATTTTAATATAAATACTTTTGTTTATAATAATAATTTTAAAAATGATAATACTAATAATGGCATTAATAATAATAATAATAATAATAATAATAATAATAATAATAATAATAATAATAATAATAATAATAATAATAATAATAATAATAATAATAATGATAATCCTAATATTCATTTTAATTATAATAATAATGATAGTAAATATAATATTTATATTAGTATAGTAATAACAATAATAATAATAATAATAATAATAATAATAATAATAATAATAATAATAATAATAATAATAAAACTACCTCACTAAGAGAGGGTTCCAAAAAAATAGCTTCCCTTGCCCAGGCTCGAACCTGCGACCTCTCGCTAACACAAAACACCCCTAAACCATGCCTCTATTTCTGTTTTATTTATTTTTATTTTTTATTTTTTTATATCTCCCCAAAATATATATCTCGTTTATATATTTTCTCCCAATCATCTTCAAACGAGCTGGGCTTGTTTCGGCCCAACAGAAAGCGAATTTTGAATCTTGGCCCAATTCAAATTTAAGTCCAATACGTGAATTAGGTTTGTGGTACAGTTCGAAGGGAAAAAGGAAACGCAGGAGGAGGAAAAATAAAAATAACTTATTAGTGATGAAACCTCATCATCATCATCATCGTTATATCTAAATTGTATCACCAACTAATCGTGCATCCTATCATTTATCTCATTTTCGTGAATTCATCATCATCTTTCTCATTAATTTTTTTTCTTCGTGAATCATAACAGGAACTAGAAGGAGCAGCATCAGTTGGTTTCTTCCCATCATAAACGCCATCTTCTTCTTTATTAGATCATAATCATCATCATATTTATCTAGCTCAAGAAAAAATAATACTAGTAGTCAAAGAAACTGAGTTAGGTCTCGGCCCACAACTCACTTAATTAACCCAACGACACAAGATTTTATGGCCCAATAACATGCAAGCCTGGTAACCGGTTTAATACAACTTGCATGATGCAATTGTGGTGTGGGGCGTAAACACAGGAACAACAATGTATAATTGTTCCTCTTTACAGCTCATCCTAATTTGATTATTCATTAGAAAATTTAACAAACAGCCATATTAGGTGACCCCTTGGTCGGCCACCATCTTCAATCAAGGAATATGATATACATAGTAAATGGGATCCAATGAAAAAAAAAAAATCTCATCGTTCCACATTAATGTTTCATTAATACCTATATCATGCTTCCCTCGCCACTATCATTATATTTTATCGTATATCCTTTTCTTATGGCTGTTCAAACAGAAATACACAAGTTGCAGTTGAGTTTATGTGGTTCTTGGCTGTAAAGACAGGAAAAGAAAATGGTATTGGTGATGGTTTGCAACGATCGAAGGACCAGAAAAAAATAATGGTGTCGGGTGGTGATTTAATGGAGAAGAAAAGGTGTAGTTACGACTGTATTGCAACCATATCATAGCAGCAGTAACAGCCGTAGTGTGTGGGGGTGATGATCATTTGTGATGTTAAGTTGGGTTTCTACCGAGTAATTAATGGTGAGGGTGACCGGGTTCACAAGAAGAAAATAAGAATATGGTTATGGGTTTCGATGTTTGATCAGTTCAACGAAGAGAAATACATAGCAGCGGTTGTCCAGGCTTTCAAGTGGTTGTTTGTATAAATGAAAAACAGAAAAATAGAAACTACAGGCTTGCAGTTTTATAGTGGGTTTGGTGTTGTTCAATCGAAACAGAAATGATAGAAAAGGAAAATAAGTACCGCAGTTTCTTTCTATGGTGAACGTTCAACAGTAGTAGTTACAAAAGTGATCAAAGAGTGGTGATTTTTAGTTGGTTTCGGTCAGCAACAAAGGCGTACGGTGATGGGGTTTCTTGTCAAACAACAACACATGTAGAAATGGGTCGATGGTGAGGTTGTGGTGGTGTTTGATAATGATTGAAGATGGTGGATGTCCAAAGGTGATGAAGAGTGTCGATTAACAAAAGAAAGTATAAAAGATTTGGTGAGTTTGATTGTATAATATGAATATCTGTTTCTTTGAAATTGTTTCGTTTTCTCCCTTAATTAATTCGACTTGTATCAGATTTTAATGAGTGTAAGTAGTAGATTGATACTGTAACATGAATTGATTGGAATTGTATTGTAGTGATCAATGATATCGATGTATAATAATAATCAGACAGGATTATCAATTAGGAATAAGAAAAATAGAAAATATAGGAAAGCAGATACTGAATGGATCATAATTCGTACGCTCTTGATTTGATTCCCTAACGAATTTTTTTTGGTATCAGGTTGTTTGGAATCAACTTGCAGGCAGGAAACAAATTAAGTCACAGCTTGATTGTGATTCTAAACAGAATACGTATTTGAGCTGTATATATATATATATATATATATATATATATATATAACACTGTATTTATATAAATATCAATATCTGTATATATATTTATATATATAAAGCTGTAATTTTGTTTATGTATCTTTATATATATATATATATATATATATATATATATATATATATATATATTTGTATTTATATATCGCTTATATATCTGTATATATCAAATTCTTAATCTTTGATAATGATAATTATAAATGTATTAATACTACTAACAATTAATAATACTAATAATAATATTAATATTATTGATAAAAACAATAATATGAGAATATTAGTACTAACAATAATTTTAATTAAATTTAATTTTTAGTAATGATAATGATTACAATATTTTTATTTATTATAATAATATTAATATTGTAAATGATAATAATAGTATTAATGATAATATCACTTATATATTTATATATATATATATATATATATATATATATATATATATATATATATATACAAATAAATGTTCGTGAATCATCGAGAATGGTCAAAGGTTAACTGAATATATGAACATCGTTTCAAAATTTTCTAGACTCAACATTACATACTTTGCTTATCGTATCGAAATCATATAAAGATTAAGTTTAAATTTAGTTAGAAATTCTCGGGTCGTTTCAAATTTCTCTCTCATTTCTAGAGTGTCTCGTCTTGATTATATATTATCTCAAATTCTAGACCTTATTCACCCGCTCGTATGAACCACCGATCATCCCGGTGTAATAGAAGAAGTCAACGAGCTTCGCGCTCGAGTATTGGATTTGGAGAATATGGTGCAAAGATTACAAGCACCATCAACAACACCAGTACTACCAACAACATCCACATCACAAGCCTCAATACCACAAGCACCAACAGTACCACCATCATCAACGCCAAAAATATCATTATCACCACCAACAACAACATCCACATCCCACACCTCGACATCACAATCTGTACCTCGAGCATCAACGTCATACGCACCGTAGATACCAAGGAGTACCAGCAACAATAACCGATGAAGTATTGATTCATAACTTCATTGGAGAAACATTCTATGGCAATTATGTAATCTCTAAAGTCTTAGAGATTATCTATTCTAGCCCTAACCATAAATTAAATGAGTTTAATTTAATATTAACTCATTAGATCCATGATTACATCTGAAGAAAATTTATATGTATATATGTTTTCATAAAGATTGTAATTAAAAATTCTTTTGTACAAACTGTTAATGGTGAAAATATTTTAACGGGTAGGTAATACCCGAGGAATATTTAGATTTCACATTAATAAGTTACACTGTACATTTTTCGAATCTGATTCAACAGTCTTTTACTATCCTACTTACATCTACAGATATACGAATCCGTTCACCACGGAATAACCATTTTCATTTAATTTCATATTTGGATTTTGACCTATCAGAATCCAACAAGTGGCATAGTGAAGAAAACATTGGACAAAAATAAAAATTGTTAGAAACAAACAAATTAACTATGAGAAATTTTGTTAAGAATCCACGCTAACAAAATCCTAGCTAACTGTTAATTTCTTATTACATTTTATTTATCGCAATTTATTTATCGCAATTTTAATTCTCGCAGTTTTATTTATCGTCATTTAATTTCTGTTATTTATTTTGCGCACTTTAAATATCGTCTGATAAATCGGGACACATATACAATGTTTTGACATATCATATTGACGTCATCTATATATATTATTTGGAATAACCGTAAGTCACTCTATATCACGGTAATACTCGAGTTAGCATATAAAGGGTCGAGGTTGATTCTAAATAATATATATACCTTGAGTTGTGATCGAGTCTGAGACATGTATACAATGGGTCACGATACGTATTAATTAATTCGAATATTATATATTAAACTATATATGAATTATTGAATTACTAACTGTGGACTACTAACATTGGACAATTAAAATGAATTAAAATATTGATTATAACATATGAAACTAAACATTTCTTCAAGTTTGCCACTTGATTTCATCTTAAAACAATCTTTTGTATCTTGACGATTACAATCTGCGTTCAAATCCTTCGAAATTCTTGAAACACCTCGGATTGATAACCAATGATTCAGTTATGATGACTTTGAATGCTGATGAAGCAGCAAAACTATAGATGGTCTTAATGGCCAAAAGTTTGATGATAAAGAATAGAGTGTTGGAAATACTCAATAGAAAATTGATACTGGAAAGCGGATTATACAAAACTATGAAGGAGGCTGTGGACAAATCACCAGGATTAAACCTGTACTTAACGAATCCAGAGGATTCAGTACCTGACAAAATCTCTAGCGAATATCTTGCTCCTTAATTATTCTAAATCCTTGCGGAAAAATTTTCTTCAGTAACCTTCGATCTTAGAAATTCCAAAATATCATCATAAATATCTTCGACATTTCTGAGGATATTTTCATAAGTATTCTGGTCTGAAATTATTTATCTCTTCGTGCTATCTATATTACATCATAAAAGAAACTATTTGTGACGATCGCTCCAAATCTATATGGACGGACACGTCATTCATCGATTTCATTGCGAGGTATTTGACCTCTATATGATACGTTTTGTAAATATTGCATTCTTTTGAAAAGGCACACCATAAATGAATATTTAAATCAAAGGTTTTCAACATATGATGATTTCTACATATAGACAATCACCTAAAATAATAGTTTACAATAGTACTTGTTTTTGACAATGCAGTCAAAATAAGATACATGGTGATGATTTGGTGAATGCAACGTTTCCTTAAAAAATATGCCATGTAAGACTTCATGCACATAGCTTGTCTAACATATAAGCAAACAGCGGAAGACTTCTAGGAAACCTGAGAATAAACATGTTAACAAGTGTCAACACAAAGGTTGGTGAGTTCATAGTTTTAGTGTTTCGCATAATCTGTATATAAAAGTGGATCACAAGATTTCAGTTGTTTCATCCAGAAACGTTTATCAAAAGTTTGTTAATAGATTCTACGTAACAGAGCACCCTGGTAACTAAGCTTTAATGTTATAATGATAAATACCCCATTCGTTTTAATACACGCAAACCAACGTGTCCTAAACTCAAATAACACACGTTCGTTAAAAGGCTAGCGCTCTAGCTCGGACGGGGATGTCAAGCCCTATGGATCCATATACTGTTATTCGCGCCCACCAGTCCATATCCTATGTACTGGCAGCTACTAGTTACCAAAGCTAAGGGATTTTCGGTTCAAACTCAGTGTAGAATTAAGTATGTACTTGTATCCATTGCGTTTAAAATAAATTGCATGTATTCTCAGCCCAAAAATATATATTGCAAAAGCAATTAAAAAGGGAGCAAATGAAACTCACCTTAGCAGCATATAAAGTTGTTCACCAAAATGTGACCGAAACTCGGATTACCAATTAATCGTAGATCTCAACCTAGAGAACATATGTTGGTCAATAAATGTCTATTAAGCTAGGTCAGGTCATAGTGTATCACAATCCTAATGCTCGAGATCGACATATAATAGTTATCCAAAGTCGTTTCAAAAAGTCAATTTTGACAATAGTTTAACAAAACGAGACGTGCCTTATATAAGGATTCATTTACTCGGTTGGTAATATTTAAAAGTTCACTTTACCAGTCTCGTAAACAAGTTGTTTAAATCTTAATTGCAGATTCAAAAGCAATTTCAATTAATGTCAATCATAATTCAGTTGATCATATCTTTTAATCCGTTCATTGAAACTATTCGATATTTAAATGAAAAGTTATTGATTTTTCGCCAGCTTTCCAAAAACATGTATATCATATACCTTTTACCAGTAATATATGTATTTAATTAGTGATTCATTATAAACTGTTTAACGATGAAATTTAGCATACAAGAATATATAAATATATATACTCGAGCACTAGACATGGATACATAATTAATATATAAAAGATAAGATATAAGTGCTTACGTATCAGTATTGAGATTCAATATTGTAGGAAAGTACGTAGACGTAACGGAGATGATAAACACTAGGTTTGATTCACGAATTTACCTCCGAACATTACCCATAACCTCCTTGGCAATAACCCATAATTTTCTTAGCTCTATCCCGCTTGAAAACCATTTTGAAAGTGACACGCTCATAACCTCGTCGTAGTATTTTATGTATAATACTAATTAATAATATTAATAATAATAAGATTAATAATAATATTAATCTTAATAATAATAATAATAATAATAATAATAATAATAAATAAATAAATAAATAAAATAAATACGGAGTAATACATGATTAGAGAAAGAGTGTGAAAACTGAGCAATTTATAGAACCTTTTCTGAAAAAGTACCCCATGCGATCGCATGGGATTTGTGCTTCAAGGCCTTGCGATCGCATGGCACCCTGGGACAGCTCACAAATTTTTAACTTCTTGTTTGTCGACATAATTTTATATTATATATATAATATATTTAATTTATATAATTAATTATATATTATATTAAATTCACATGCATAGTTGACTTGTAATTTTTGTTCTGATAAGTCGTACGTCATCACTCGACTTATGTCCCAGTTTCGGTTTTTCAATTGTCCTTTCGTACGCTAAGAAAACTTGCATTTTACGTTTCGTGTCACGTACCTTTGTCAAAATATAGCCTTAAATTATCCCTAAACTATACCACTCAAAGTATATCTTAAACTTTCGAGTGTTTTGGTCATTTACTTCTATAAATCATTGTCTCGCTATTTGTTGATATATATATAATAACAAATCATTTTATGACCAAGTTAATATATATTTTCAACATTCATAAACACGTTTTAAATATACGTCGCAAGTTATTCATACAATTAATATTCCAACTTATCATATATATTCAAATAAATATTTAAACCAATAAGTTTAATGTACGGTATTAAACAATTAATACATTGTTATGTTTTCAAGTTATAGTATATATATATGTATCTATATACATATAGTTGTTCGCGAATCGTCGAGAACAACCGAAAGGTATTTGAATAGTGCAAAAAAAATTGAGATTCAGTTTTACAGACTTTGCTTATCGTGTCGGAAATGTTAATCATACAAAGATTAAGTTTAAATTTGGTCAGAAATTTCCGGGTCATCACCGTACCTACCCGTTAAAGAAATTTCGTCCCGAAATTTGAGTGAGGTCGTCATGACTAACAATAAAAATGTTTTCATGCCGTATATGTGTTGATAAATAGAGTTTTATCACCATTAAATAATATGGATAAAACAATCCGATTTTTCGAAGCGTATGAGAGAAGTTATCGTAAAAGAGTGAAATAAAGAATAGAGATTCGTCTTAACTCTTGACGTATTAACGATTGATTTCCGTAATTTAAGGAATAGAAAATCTTCATAATCTAAATAAGATTTGATTCTTCGGAATTTAAGGAAATTAAGATTTCTTTTGATTAAATGCGTAATTTGCCTCGATTGCTATGTTTGATATTTCGCTATAAATTGACCTCTTCCGTTTCATTATTTTCATCACTCTTATATCTTCTTCCTCATTTCCTATTTTTAAAAGATTGTAAAAATGCTTCACCCGGTTCTGATTCTTGATATACTCCTAACTTTCATATTTGTCATTCTTCTTTTTCATCTACCACCGGAGGAAGTTATTTTCTTCTACCATTACCTTGGGGTTATAGTGTTTTTCATTCTCCCGTGTCTTTATATTGCTATACACATTGATATACACGGTTTGTAATTTCTGGGTGGTTGTTGGGTTTTATATCTTCCCTTATATTTCGATGTCTCTGCTTCTGTCTTTCCATAATCATTGACATCCACAGTTAATACTCTCTCCAATTTACTGTGATTTATATATACTCCCATTGATATTTTGAAGCTTCATGCTTTTGTTTTATCTTCCCGACTTTAAATCAAGCGAATAATGGTCCAGAATTCGTAGGTATGAATTTCGGAATGAACATAATTAATGTTCTAAAAAAAACGGTAATAGCACAATCTGACTTGTCAAATTACTAGAATACCTCGAAAAAGACCGAATCATTAAGAAAATATTTTCTTGATAGTTTAGAGGTTAAATAGAATGAAAGAGTTATGTAACATGGTTTATAATGAGGGTATGATCTGTGAACCTTTATCACGTTCCATTAGAAACTCAGCATGACTTACTGTAATATAATCACGTTGATCAAGTGTCATTATATTATACTAACTCATGCTTCAGTTCCCAACACCACTTCAAAAATATTCATATTTTAAACTCGAAGGTTTCAGAATTTAAAAACTAAAATAGTTTCTTTTATGATGTTACACAGATATCGCAAGGAGAAAATTAATTTCCGATGAGAATGATTATGGAATTATCTCCAGAAATATGGAGGATATTTATAATGAAAGATACGATGATATCTTAGAATTTCTAATATCAGAGGATGATGAAGAATATTGTCCGCAAGGGTTTAGATTCGGAAGCAAGGTATTCGTTAATGGCTTCAGCAGATACTGAATAATTTGGATTCTTTGAAGGCAGGTTTAGTCTTTGTGATTTATCCACAGCCTCCTTCATTCTTTGCTCAATCCGTTTTCCAGTTCCAAACCTTCTCTTTTTCTGAGCTTTGCCAATACACTATTCTTTATCATTAAACTTTTGGCTGTTAAGGTCGTTACAGTTTTTGCTGCTTTATCAGCATTCATAGTTATCATAACCGAACCGTTGGTTATCAATCCGAGGTGTTTTCAAAAGTTTGAAGGGTTTGCATGAAGATTGTAATTGTCAAGATACATATGATGTTCTAGAATTTTGAACGATACAAATTTTTTTTTCTTTTTTTTTTTCCTTTTTTTTCTTTTTTTTCTGGGTTTATGAATAGAAGTGATGTTCTAGCACAGTTTTGAAGTCAAAGTATAGCATTTGAAAGATGTAAGAATCTAAGAGTGATGTTTTCTGTTAAATCTTGGCTTGGATTCTGATTTTTCAAAATCAGAATATGTAATTGAATTTGTATGGAAATGATTGTATATCGCTGTGAGCATAGTTAATAATTTTTGAATCAAAGTTGAAGAATGTACAGTATAACATATTAATTGTGAACTTATATATTTCTCGAGTATTACCTACCCGTTAAAGATTTTACAATTAATACTTTGTACAAAAGAATTTTTTTATTACCGTCTTTATGAAAATATATGTATGTATATTTTCTTCAGATGTAATACAGATTTGATGAGTTAATATCATATTAAGCTCATTTGATTTTTGAATTGAATGAATAATCTCTAAAACATTAAGAATTACATAATCTTCGCGGAGTATTTCACTATTGAAATCAATACTTCATTATTTATTCTTATTCCTCGGTGAAGGATGTTGATGCTCGTGGAATTCTTATGAACTTCATAAGATATAAATGATGTTTTCTAGAAAGTTTCGAGTATATCGAAGATAAAAGTGTAAAATCAAACATGTAATTGATTAATACACCAAGTTCATTATGAAATGGAATTCATTGAGTTAAAATAGATATTTGTAGTTAACGATGGTTAAGTTGTTAACGAAGGATGTACATCATAGCATATTAGTAATATGAATTAACTGAGTAGTATCTACCCCTTAAAATTCACACGTAATAGCTTAGTACGAAAAGATTCATGATGGTTTTAAAATTTATATATATAAGATATACATATAAATTCTTTAGATGAATTAAGTTATTACTTCATAACTCATTGATACAATATACTCGTTGTTGACTCGTAATGATGTCCACGGCGCTTTCTTGAACTAACGGAGTTTGTGATGTTAGAGGTACTACTGATTCTGACGATGTTGACAGCACTGCCTGTGCTGGTGAGGCTAAGGGTACTGTTGATGATGTTGGTAAAACAAGTCTAGCTTGTATCTTACACCATTCGAATAAGGGTTTCTACTCTATCTGATTTAGGGTTAAGGCTAGAATAGATAATCTCTAAACTTTAGAAATTACATAATCGCCGTAGAATGTTTCTCCGATGAAGTTATGAATTCATACTTCATCGTTTGTCGTTGCTGGTACTTCTTGGTACCTATGGTGCGTATGATGTTGATATCCGAGGTACAAATTGTGATGTTGAGGCATGTGATGCGGATGTGGTTGTTGGTGGTGGTAATGATCCTGTTGGTGTGGATGATGGTAGTACCGGTTATGCTGCGGGTGCTGCTGCTGGTGTTCGTAACCCTTGCACCATATTCTCCAAAGCCACTACCCGAGCACGAAGCTCGTTGACTTCTTCTATTATACCGGGATGATCGGTGGTTCGGACGATCGGATAAATAAGATTTATAATACGGGATAGTATATAATCATGATGAGATACTCTGGAAATGAGAGAGAAAATAGTATTACGAATAGGTTCGCCGGTAAGTGCTTCAGGTTCTTCGCCAAGAGGTGAATGTGGTGGATGGAAGGGATCACCTTCTTCTTGTCTCCAATGATTAAGTAGGCTACGAACCCATCCCCAATTCATCCAGAATAGGTGATGGCTGATTGGTTGATCCATTCCGGTTATACTTTCTTCAGAGTTCAGGTGAATATCCATATCGGAATAGCTGTTGGAATTTAAGAAATTTAAACTAGATACGGGATCCATCTTGTATAATTAGAGAGATGATTTTTGATATGAAATAGATTATAGAATTTGATTGGTACTCTTCAATACATAATTTACATATGTATATATAATACCAAAAATCCCGTAAATTACGAAGAAATTTTCGGAAGATGGCAGTCAAAGTTTACTGTAATAGATATGCCAAGATATGAATTTTGTCTATACACTATCTATGCAATCAATGCAATAAGACGCGTTTAGACTTAAGATGATAGACAGGTAATTTCTAACAAGAAATGATAAGCAAAACTTTTGACATGCAGAAACAGTCGAAGTCCAGACTTACTAATGCATCCTAACAACTATCAGTTAGACACACTTATGCAAGACCTGGTTCACTAGGACCAACGCTCTGATACCAACTGTGACGATCGCTCCAAATCCATATGGACGGACACGTCATTCATCGATTTCATTGCGAGGTATTTGACTATATGATACGTTTTGTAAATATTGCATTCTTTTGAAAAGGCACACCATAAATGAATATTTAAATCAAAGGTTTTCAACATATGATGATTTCTACATATAGACAATCACCTAAAATAATAGTTTACAATAGTACTTCCGTTGACAATGCAGTCAAAATAAGATACATGGTGATGATTTGGTGAATGCAACGTTTCCTTGAAAAATATGCCATGTAAGACTTCATGCACATAGCTTGTCTAACATATAAGCAAACAACGGAAGACTTCTAGGAAACCTGAGAATAAACATGCTAACAAGTGTCAACACAAAGGTTGGTGAGTTCATAGTTTTAGTGTTTCGCATAATCTATATATAAAAGTGGATCACAAGATTTCAGTTGTTTCATCCAGAAACGTTTATCAAAAGTTTGTTAATAGATTCTACGTAACAGAGCATCCTAGTAACTAAGCTTTAACGTTATAATGATAAATACCCCATTCGTTTTAATACATGCAAACCAACGTGTCCTAAACTCAAACAACACACGTCCGTTAAAAGGCTAGCGCTCTAGCTCAGACGGGGATGTCAAGCCCTATGGATCCATATACTGTTATTCGCGCCCACCAGTCCATATCCTATGTACTGGCAGCTACTAGTTACCAAAGCTAAGGGATTTTCGGTTCAAACTCAGTGTAGAATTAAGTATGTACTTGTATCCGTTGCGTTTAAAATAAATTGCATGTATTCTCAGCCCAAAAATATATATTGCAAAAGCAATTAAAAAGGGAGCAAATGAAACTCACCTTAGCAGCATATAAAGTTGTTCACCAAAATGTGACCGAAACTCGGATTACCAATTAATCGTAGATCTTAACCTAGAGAACATATGTTGGTCAATAAATGTCTATTAAGCTAGGTCAGGTCATAGTGTATCATAATCCTAATGCTCGAGATCGACATATAATAGTTATCCAAAGTCGTTTCAAAAAGTCAATTTTGACAATAGTTTAACAAAACGAGACGTGCCTTATATAAGGATTCATTTACTCGGTTGGTAATATTTAAAAGTTCACTTTATCAGTCTCGTAAACAAGTTGTTTAAATCTTAATTGCAGATTCAAAAGCAATTTCAATTAATGTCAATCATAATTCAGTTGATCATATCTTTTAATCCGTTCATTGAAACTATTCGATATTTAAATGAAAAGTTATTGATTTTTCGCCAGCTTTCCAAAAACATGTATATCATATACCTTTTACCAGTAATATATGTATTTAATTAGTGATTCATTATAAACTGTTTAACGATGAAATTTAGCATACAAGAATATATAAATATATATACTCGAGCACTAGACATGGATACATAATTAATATATAAAAGATAAGATATGAGTGCTTACGTATCAGTATTGAGATTCAATATTGTAGGAAATTACGTAGACGTAACGGAGATGATAAACACTAGGTTTGATTCACAAATTTACCTCCGAACATTACCCATAACCTCCTTGGCAATAACCCATAATTTTCTTAGCTCTATCCCGCTTGAAAACCATTTTGAAAGTGACACGCTCATAACCTCGTCGTAGTATTTTATGTATAATACTAATTAATAAGATTAATAATAATAAGATTAATAATAATATTAATCTTAATAATAATAATAATAATAATAATAAATAAATAAATAAAATAAATACGGAGTAATATATGATTAGAGAAAGAGTGTGAAAACTGAGCAATTTATAGAACCTTTTCTGAAAAAGTACCCCATGCGATCGCATGGGATTTGTGCTTCAAGGCCATGCGATCGCATGGTACCCTGGGACAGCTCACAAATTTTTAACTTCTTGTTTGTCGACATAATTTTATATTATATATATAATATATTTAATTTATATAATTAATTATATATTATATTAAATTCACATGCATAGTTGACTTGTAATTTTTGTTCTGATAAGTCGTACGTCATCACTCGACTTATGTCCCAGTTCCGGTTTTTCAAATGTCCTTTCGTAAGCTGAGAAAACTTGCATTTTACATTTCGTGTCACGTACCTTTGTCAAAATATAGCCTTAAATTATCCCTAAACTATACCACTCAAAGTATATCTTAAACTTTCAAGTGTTTTGGTCATTTACTTCTATAAATCATTGTCTCGCTATTTGTTAATATATATATAATAACAAATCATTTTATGACCAAGTTAATATATATTTTCAACATTCATAAACACGTTTTAAATATACGTCGCAAGTTATTCATACAATTAATATTCCAACTTATCATATATATTCAAATAAATATTTAAACCAATAAGTTTAATGTACGGTATTAAACAATTAATACATTGTTATGTTTTCAAGTTATAGTGTATATATATGTATCTATATACATATAGTTGTTCGCGAATCATCGAGAACAACCGAAAGGTATTTGAATAGTTCAAAAAAAATTGAGATTCAGTTTTACAGACTTTGCTTATCGTGTCGAAAATGTTAATCATACAAAGATTAAGTTTAAATTTGGTCAGAAATTTCCGGGTCATCACACTATTTTAGTTTCTAAATTCTATAACCTTCGAGTTTAAATTATGAATGATTTCTGGAGAAGTGTTGGGATTGAAGCATGAGTTAGTATAATATAATGACGCCCGACCAACATGATTATATTACAGTAAGTCATGCTAAATTTTTAATGGAACATGATGATTCACAGACCTTACAATCATTATGTGACATGTGCACGAATCTTTCATTCTATTTAACCCCTAAACATATCAAGAACATAATTACTTGATAGTTCTATCTTTCCCGGATATTCTGGTAATTTGACAAATCAAATCGTGCTATTACATTCCTTTCTGCTTAATATATTATGATCATTCGAAATTTTATACCTACGAATTCTAGACGATTACTGGCTTTACTTAAAGTCGAGAAGAGAAAACAAATTCATGAAGCTTCAAGTATAAATCACAGCAAATAGGAGGGATCATTAACCGTGGATGTCAATAATTATAGAAAGACATAGGCAGGGTAAGATTATGAAAACCACCAACCCAAGAGCATTGTAGAAGTAAAAATATTCTTCTGGTGGAAGATAGAAAAGAAGAATGACGGTAAATATGGTTAATATAATAGCAAGGATCAATATAGGATTAAGCATATTGACGGATCTTGTGGAAGTATGAATTGAGAAAGAAAGTATAGGAGTGGTGGAAATAATGGATAGAAAGAGATGAATTTATAGCAAAATATCAGACGTAGTAATCGAGGCAGATTACCGCATTTAATTAAAGAGGATCCTAAATTTCCTTAATTATCGAAAAATCAAATCTTATATAGATTTCGAAGATTATCTCTAAATTCCTTGAATTCCGTAAATCCACCGTGACTACGTCAAAAGTTAAATCTCTATCTCAATCTTTTGTGATAGCTTCTGATAATGCTAAAAACGAACATATATTTCATAGCATTATTCCTCAAGAAAGACAAGCTTTTTGTTGCAATTGTTCTATTTACAAGTGATATTCGTTTAAATAATAAAAGGTGAAGACAAAAGACAGATTCGACGAATTGAAGACGCAAACGACCAAAAAGCTCAAAAGTACAAAATACAATCAAAGACGTTCGAAAATCCGGAACCGGGACCAGAGTCAACTCTCAACGCTCGACGCAGCGGACTAAATATTACAAGTCAACTATGCACATGAATATAATATAATATATAATTAATTCTTAAAATTAATATATATATATTATATTATATTATAAAAACCGTCGGCAGAAAAAACAAGAGCATGTGAGCCTCCCCAGCTGGCCATGCGATCGCATGGCCTTGAAGAGCAAAGCTCATGCGATCGCATGAGCTCCTTTTTCAGTTCACAGGCCTATAAATTTTGAGCTTTGGTGCATCATTTAACACATCTTTTTCTCTTCATTCATCAACTTATATGTATATATATTTATATTATAATTTTAATTTTAATTTTAATTTCTAATAATAAGGGTATGTTAGCGAATGTTGTAAGGGTGTAAGTCGAAATTCTGTCCGTGTAACGCTACGCTATTTTTAATCATTGTAAGTTATGTTCAACCATTTTACATTAATGTCTCGTAGCTAAGTTATTATTATGCTTATTTAAAACGAAGTAATCATGATGTTGGGCTAATTACTAAAATTGGGTAATTGGGCTTTGTACCATAATTGGGGTTTGGACAAAAGAACGACACTTGTGGAAATTAGACTATGGGCTATTAATGGGCTTTATATTTGTTTAACTAAATGATAGTTTGTTAATTTTAATATAAAGATTTACAATTGGACGTCCCTATAAATAACCATATACACTCGATCTGACACGATGGGCGGGATATTTATATGTACGAATAATCGTTCATTTAACCGGATACGGGAATGGATTAATAGTCTATGAAATTATTAAAACAGGGGTGAAATTATGTACACGGACACTTGGCATAATTGATAACAAAGTATTAAAACCTTGGATTACACGCAGTAGATATCCTGGTGTAATTATTAAACAAAGTATTAAAACCTTGTTACAGTTTAAGTCCCCAATTAGTTGGAATATTTGACTTCGGGTATAAGGATAATTTGACAAGGACACTCGCACTTTATAATTTGATAAGTCGAATGTTGTATCGTATTTAATAGTTTTTCGTTGTAAAAATAAAGCTATTTCATATACACCTCGCATAACATCAAGTATTTTTGGTGCCGCTGCCGGGGATCAGCTAAAACGCCGGAAGCGCAACGCTATAAAAAAAAGATTTTTTTATTAATTTTTAAGTTTACTTTTATAAAAATACGTTTTTGTAAAAAATATGTTTTAAATAATATATTAAAAAATATAAAAAGAAAAACAAAATTTATATATTTTTAAGAGTTTGTTAAATATATAACTTCTATAAAAGTTTCTTTATCTTTATTTTATAAAAATATAAGTTTTATTTAATTTATATAAATATATTATATAAATATATAAAACAAAAAAATTAAAACAGAAAAAAAAATCACTCGAGGCCCGTACTGTTACAGCCCGTAACCTGGCCCAAAACCTTAGCTCATGCGATCGCATGAGCCCGAAGGCAAAATCTCATGCGATCGCATGAGCGTGTCTGACACGCCAACTGTTGCCCTAAATCAGCATTAATTACGGAGTTTATTTATATTATTTTTACTTTAACCCTAATTAGGTTATATTAATTTATTATTTAGTTTTAGTTTTTATTATTAATTTGTTTTAATTAGTTTAATTAGTTTTAATAAATTATAAATTTAATAGTTTTATAAAATAATTAATCTAAAAATTATATTTTTATAAAAATTGTACTTTTTACAACTTTTAGTATATTTTTATATTTTGTACTCTTTTTAATTATTTAGCGTAATATTTGTATTTTTCGCTTATATTTAGTTTTAAGTTATAGTTTTTGCCATAGTTATTTTTATTTCTAGATTTTTAAGATTTGCCGTAAAATCCCTTAAGTGCTTTTTCTTTAGACTAAGATCTAGGTGCTTTAGAATTTTGCGACGCCTTTTTAAGTTTTAGTACCTTTTTAAGTTATTGCCATTTTGGGATATAGTTTTACTTGTAAGCTTTAATATTTTAAGACGCAACTTTTAATTTTTAGTTTATAGTGCCTTTTTAAGTTTCGACGCGCTACTTTCTTATTTTTATTTTTCGACGCCTATTATTTTTCGCCTTTTTATTTTTCGACGTTTTTCGACGCGCTCTTTTTCTTTCTTATTTCTCGCAATTCTAGTTTTTAGGACTTAGATTTTATTTTCTATTTCTTATCTAAATTTCTTTAAATTACAAAAAATTATTCTAAGCGGTTAAATTGATAGACATCAAAATTTTCTGGTTCGTAGTAATAGTTGGATTTGTACGTGGACCGGGTTATTGGAGCCAAACAGTACTCAATTATATTGAGACCAAATGAATCATGCCCCTCTGCTGCATCTTTTGGCTATTCGAAACGTGGGCAAAATCAGAAAAGTCTATTAATTGGATAATTTATATAATTTTTCTTTCTTTTTAAAAACTAATAGGATATTCAGTGAATGCACCGAGCAAAACGTTCACCACCTTTTGTACGTTCACCACCTGTAACTCGATCAAGACATCTAGCAAATATAGTCGCCCTTGATTTTTCTTTAGAATCGTCATCCAGTCGACCAAGTACTCCAATTCAAATTTCCGATAATCCATTTTTTGAACCCGACCTCACAATTGAGAATTCGGAGAATATTCAGGGACAATTCATAGATCCTGAACCATTAATCTTTCCTCCGGAACCACCAATCATTCAAACAGAGATTGTTGAGGAATGAACCATTAAATCAGAATCCTCTAGTGATTCAGATTCAACAAATTCAATCATGGAGAATCTGGAACCTCTAAGTATGGAAGACCGAATGAGAGCTAAACGCACTGGCCAAGGTCACGCAATTACTCATCCAGACATTAATGCGCCAGATTATGAAATCAAAGGACAAATTCTACACATGGTAACTAATCAATGCCAATTTAGTGGTGCGCCGAAGGAAGATTCAAATGAACATCTTCGTACCTTTAATAGTATCTGCACACTATTTAAAATTCGAGAAGTAGAGGATGAACAGATATATCTCATGTTATTTCCCTGGACTTTAAAGGGAGAAGCCAAAGATTGGTTGGAATCATTACCTGAAGGGGCGATTGATACATGGGACGTTTTAGTTGAAAATTTTCTTAAACAATTCTTTCCGGCATCTAAAGCCGTAAGACTTCAAGGAGAAATTGTTACGTTCACACAGAAGCCAAATGAAACTCTATATGAGGCATGGACCAGATTTGGAAAGTTATTGAGAGGATGTCCGCAACATGGTTTAGACAACTGTCAAATAGTACAAATATTCTACCAAGGATGCGACATCACTACAAGGAAAGACATAGATATAGCAGCTGATGGTTCCATTATGAAGAAAACAGAAACTGACGCTTATAAAATTATTGATAACACTGCTTCCCACTCACATGAGTGGCACCAAGAAAAAGATATCGTTAGATCATCTAAAGCAGCTAGAGCCGATTCTAGCCATGACTTAGATTCCATTTCTGCAAAGATAGATGCTGTCGAGAGACGAATGGAAAAGATGACTAAAGATATTCACTGAATACGAATTAGTTGTGAGCAGTGTGGAGGACCACATTTGACAAAATATTGTCTCAGTATTGAATTAACAATGGAACAAAGAGAGAATGTTTCATACATAAACCAAAGGCCTGGAAATAATTATCAGAATAATTATCAACCGTCAAGACCGATTTACAACCAAAACCAGAATTAAAATCGAAATGTTCCATACAACAACCAACAAGGTCCTAGTAATCAACAAGTATCTAATAATACTTACAATCAGCAAAGACCTAATTTTCAAAACAAACCACCACAACCGATGATAAAAAGCCAAATTTAGAAGATATGATAACAAAGCTAGTTGAATCTCAAATACAGTTTTTCACATCTCAGAAACAAACAAATGAACAAAATGCTCAAGCATTTAGAAATCAACAAGCTTTTATTCAAAATCTGGAACAAGAAGTAAGTAACCTAGCAAGGTTAATAGGTGAAAGAAAACCGGGAAGTTTACCTAGTGATACAAATGCTAACCCCCGGAATGAAACAGCTAAAGCCATTACCACAAGAAGTGGTATTACACTTAAACCACCTGAAATACCTGTAATTTCTGATGAAGCTATTCCTACTCCACAAGAACCACAACCTGAACAAAATAAGGAAAAAAAACCGGTAGTGAAAAAGGTTAATGAAGATAACACAGTTAAGGCTAAACCTTATGTTAAACCATACCAACCACCACTTCCTTACCCAAGTAAAATGAGAAAAGAGAGACTTGAAGCCGAGCAATTCAAATTCTTGGATATGTTTAAATAGATAAATGTAAATCTTCCTTTCATTGATGTGATTTCAGGAATGCCTAGATATGCTAAATTTCTGAAAGATCTAATCTCGAATAGAAAGAAAATGGAAGAACTCTCGGCTGTCACTATGAATGCTAATTGTTCTGCAGTGCTGTTGAATAAGATGCCAGAAAAATTATCTGATCCAGGAAGTTTCACAATTCCATGTTTTCTGGGTAGTCTTAGTTCAATCGAAGCATTGGCAGACTTAGGTGCTAGTATAAATTTAATTCCGTATTCACTATACGCTAAACTAAACCTTGGAGAATTGAAACCAACACGAATAAGCATACAACTAGCCGATAGATCAATAAAATATCCTAGAGGGATAATGGAGAACATGCTAGTTAAAGTTGGTACTTTAGTTTTTCCAGTAGATTTTGTTGTTCTGGACATGGAAGAAGATTCTCAAGTTCCTCTCATATTAGGAAGACCATTCTTAAACACGGCTAAAGCAATGATAGACGTGTTTGGTAAGAAATTGACCCTAAGTATAGAGGAAGAGAGTGTTACCTTTTTTGTTGATAGAGCAATGCAACAACCGCAATCTGCAGATGATACATGCTATTATATTCAAACTATAGATTCACATGCAGAATTGTTAGAAGAATTTCTAGAATTACAAGGAACAGGAGAATGTTCTTTAGGAGAAGGAACTGAACTAATTGATGAAACTGAAATGTTAGCTACACTTATGGCTAATGGATATGAACCAACAACAGAAGAAATTCAAATGCTAAAAGAAGAAGACAGATATCGATATAAATCATCGATAGAAGAACCTCTGACATTAGAGTTAAAGCCACTTCCAAACCATTTGGAATACGCTTATTTACATGGTGAATCTGAATTACCTATAATAATATCGTCTTCTCTTACTGAAAATGAAAAATCTCAACTCATTTCTGTGTTGAAAGCTCATAAACCAGCTATTGCATGGAAGATTCATGATATTAAAGGAATAAGTCCTTCGTATTGCACACATAAAATCCTTATGGAAGAAGGTCATAAAACGTATGTGCAATGCCAACGAAGACTAAATCCTAATATGCAAGATGTTATTAACAAATAAATTATTAAACTGCTTGATGCAGGTTTAATTTATCCAATTTCTGATAGTCCATGGGTAAGCCCAGTTCAATGCGTGCCTAAGAAGGGTGGCATGACTGTCATTACAAATGAGAAAAATGAGCTTATTCCTACTAGGACTGTAACAGGATGGCGTGTTTGTATTGATTATAGAAAATTAAATGACGCCACCAGAAAAGATCACTTTCCCTTACCTTTTATTGATCAAATGTTGGAAAGATTAGCCGGAAATAGTTACTATTGTTTTCTTGATGGTTTTTCCGGATATTTTCAAATTCCAATAGCACCCGAAGACCAAGAGAAAACCACGTTCACGTGCCCTTATGGTACTTTTGCTTACAAACGCATGCCATTTGGACTTTGCAATGCCCCTGCAACCTTTCAAAGGTGCATGATGGCGATTTTTCACTACATGATAGAAGAATGCATGGAAGTTTTCATGGATGACTTTTCAGTTTTCGGTGATACTTTTGAATCATGTTTAGTTAATCTTGAACGAATGCTTATTAGATGCGAACAATCAAATCTAGTTCTTAATTGGGAGAAATGCCATTTCATGGTTAAAGAAGGCATCGTTCTTGGTCATAAAATTTCAAAGGAAGGAATTGAAGTGGATAGAGCTAAAGTAGATGTAATTGCTAAACTTCCACATCCCACCAATGTTAGAGGAGTTAGGAGTTTTCTAGGGCATGCCGGTTTTTACCGACGTTTCATAAAATATTTTTCTAAAATTGCCACTCCTATGAATAAACTCCTATGAATAAACTCCTAGAAAAGGATGCTCCATTCATCTTTTCAGATGACTGTATCAAATCTTTTAATATACTTAAAGAAAAACTCACTAATGCGCCGATCATGATAACACCAAATTGGAATCTACCGTTTGAACTTATGTGCGATGCAAGTGATTTTGCAATGGGAGCCGTTTTAGGACAAAGGATTGAAAAACGATTTCAACCTATTTATTATGCTAGTAAGACGTTACAAGGAGCACAAACAAATTACACAACTACTGAAAAAGAACTCCTTACTATTGTCTTTGCTTTTGACAAATTTCGTTCATATCTCGTTCTAGCTAAACAGTGGTCTATACCGACCATTCTGCTCTTAGATACCTATTTTTGAAACAAGAAGCTAAACCACGATTAATCCGTTGGATCTTACTCTTACAAGAGTTTGATATTGAAATCTGAGATAAAAAGGGAGCAGAAAATCTCGCTGCTGATCATCTTTCTCGTCTTGAAAATCCTGAATTAGAAGTTCTAAATGAATCGGCCATACAAGACAACTTTCCTGATGAATATCTATTGAAGATAGATTATAATGAAATTCTATGGTTTGCAGACTATGCAAACTACTTAGTATGTGGATTCCTTGAAAAAGGATTGTCGTACCAAAAACGAAAGAAATTCTTTAGTGATATAAAACACTATTTCTGGGAAGATCCACATTTGTTTAAAAGTTATCCCGATGGAATAATACGCCGATGTGTATTCGGAGATGAAGCTAGTAAAATCTTAAACCATTGTCACACAGGACCAACAGGAGGGCATTATGGGCCTCAACTAACAGCAAGAAAAGTTTACGATGCTGGATTCTATTGGCCTACAATTTACAAAGACGCACACCTTCTTTGAAAATCCTGTGATGCATGTCAAAGGACCGGAAAAATAAGTCAACGTGATGAAATGCCACAAAATGTCATTCAAGTATGTGAAGTATTTGACATTTGGGGTATTGACTTTATGGGTCCATTTCCAAAATCTCATAATAATCTCTACATTCTCGTAGCCATTGATTATATATCTAAATGGGCGGAAGCACAAGCTCTCCCGACTAATGATGCACGAGTTGTAGTCAACTTTTTAAAACATCTTTTTGCAAGGTTTGGAACACCGAAAGCTTTAATAAGTGATCGGGGTACTCATTTTTGTAATAATCAACTTGAGAAAGTTCTTAAAAGATATGTAGTAACTCATAAAATCTCCACTGCATATCATCCACAGACAAGTGGACAAGTTGAAAATACCAACCGAGCTTTAAAACGTATTCTAGAGAAAACCGTAGGATCAAATCCGAAGGAATGGTCCATTAAATTGGAGGATGCACTCTGGACTTTTAGAACAGCCTACAAAACTCCAATTGGAACCACACCTTTTAGACTCATTTACGGAAAAGCATGTCATCTTCCAGTAGAAATTGAACACAAAGCATTTTGGGCTTTGAAGACATGTAATCTTGATTTACATGAAGCTGGACGTCTACGATTAAGTCAACTAAACGAATTAGAAGAATTAAGACATGAAGCATACGAAAATTCGTTAATCTATAAGGAAAGAACGAAGAAATGGCATGATAAAAGAATCAGAAGTTCAAAAGAATTTAAAGAATGAGACAGAGTTCTTCTTTTCAATTCACGATTCAAGCTATTTCCTGGAAAATTGAAATCAAGATGGTCTGGACCATTCATAGTCAAAAGAGTTTTCCCGTACGGAACAGTAGAATTAATAAATTCAAATGGGATTGAATTTAAGGTTAATGGTCACAGAATTAAACATTACATAGATAGTCCGATGGAAGTCGACAACGAAGTTAATCACAATTTCGACACCACAGCTAACTAAGTGTGGGGAGAATCAAGTCTTTAAAGGATAATATGTATTTATGTTAGAGTTAGATTTTCTGTTTTCGTGTAGTTCTCGAAAATGGAACCCGAATGGTCTTTCCCTAGCAGACCCTAAAGAACTAGTCTTCTACCCCCATTCTGAATTTTTATTTTTTTTAGGTTTTTACGAGATGAAGACTTCCTGTGAATTAAACCATGGTCTAATGCTACACGCTTTGATCACTAAACGTAATAATGACACACTTCCAAGTGAATTGGTATCAGTAATCAGAGAAAAATTGGACGGAGTAAGAAAAGAATCCAGATGCGAAAATAATAAATTACAATTTGGTAAAGGAAAATCAAAATCCGCAGCGAAAAGAAGAGCTCGACACCTTGAAAAATGTCACAAATGCGGAAAATGGTCACACGAAGGTAAATGTTCAAATAATCAAACTTATTCAAACACCGAATTTGTTACTTTATGCATAAATGGACCGTTCATATGTCTAGAAGAAAAAATGTTGAATGCTCGAGGTTACGCCGATGTAGCCATGGAAAATCAATTAGTCCGACTATCTTATGAGTGGGCTAGAGCATATCACTAAGAAATATGTTTCACAGGTAAGTTTGTACAGTTTTTATTTTTATTTTTAACCTTTTAATAATAAACGCTAATTTGTTCGCTATAAAGTATTAAATTGGTATTCGATAAAATTAGGTCTTGCGACCGAAATTATTGATATCATACAAAAATTTATTACATCACTGCGAAATTTACCATTTATTCATAATGTATAAATATCTTTAATCAATCAACCAAAAATATTTCAAAAATTCGTCATGAGTTAAATTAGGTCATGGAACCGAAATTACTTTACCGAAAAGAGGGGCGTATATTTTTGATAGTATTTGATTGATTAAAGTGGGATAAAAGACCAAAAAGATTTTTATTTTATTTTTACCATGTTTTTAAAATTAATATTAAAATAATATTGTAAACTTTTTAAATCAATTGTAAATATTTGAAAAATTAATATTTTTAATATAAGTTTATATGTATGAAAACAAAAATATAATTTAAGTTTGGTGTGAATTTTTAATATGAATTTTTAATTTTATGTATTTTAAATTTAAGTTTGGTGTGAATTTAAAAACAAAAATTTACTTTATTTCGCTAAGTTAAAAATATGATTTTTAAAATTCGTCGTGAGTTCAAGACTAGGTCGTTGAACCGAAATTGCTTTACCCGAGGGAGGGACGAGAACTTTTATTATCATTATTTTTAATCTTATTGAATTAAAGTATGCCAAAAACATAAAAAAAAAAAAAACCCAAAAATCTTTACTTTTAAAACCGCGCTTTGAATTGACAAATTTTAAAAATTTTGTCGAGGGACGGACTAGGACAACGATCCGAAACACCCTCGCTCCTAAAGGAAAACAAAATTTTTAGAATTTCATTAATTAAATGTTTTAAAAAAGTTATAAGGTTTTATAAATAAAAAAAATCACCCTCAATAATTTAAATTGTTACTGATTTCTTGCAAATGAGGGCATTGCAAGATCTTAAGTGTGGGAAGGGGTTAAATTCTTTCGGAATTTTAAAAATTTTTAACTTATACACATGGTTACCATTAGAAATACTAGTAAAGCAGTAGTTGTATTAGAATCTAGTGCTCTCTGATAATAAAGAACAGCCCTAGTCTTATATACTGACTACCCAATTCTAGTAAAATTTTTCAAAATTTTCAATTAAATGAACTCAAAATCATGTTTATATATATTTATGAACAATAAAACTAGGTGTTAACACCGAAATTATTGTTACCTCAGAAAGGACATAAATTGAGAAACAAACCAAAATGTTAGAATTCATTTAAAATGGAATAGAGGACAATAAAAAGGCAAATAAAAGAAAATAAAAGCCAAGTGTGGGAAAATTTACCAAGTTATTTAAAACATATATCACACATATTTTTGTAACAAATAACTGAAGATACTTTTGTTTTGGATGATTTTAATCAGTTTTACCCGATTTACTGTAATATATTTGAAAGAAAGATGGATCTACACGATGAATCAATTCCATCATTAAAAGGAAGTAAAGTCTTCCGAAAAAGAAACGCGCTTCTTGATTTAGGTCATGAAGTTGTCGTCCAGACCAGCTGTAGGTTGACAAAAAATCTAGAAAAGTCATCACTAAAATCAGCAGGAAATCCACGGACCTCATCATCAAACAGGGTCGCCAAGTGGTCAGACTTATCCTAACCATGAGAGGATCTGTCTTGTAAAATGGGGAGGACGCCGTGCAAATTAGCTGGATAAGACTAATGAATCAGATCCCCAGAAAAGGATAATCTCCTTAAAAGATCAAAAATCAGCTTTTAAGACTGATATTACTCAATCCTAGAGGTTGACCTTAAAGATTGAGAATTACAAACTCATGGAATTCGATGATATCTATACTCGAGCTTGAACGATAAAATATTTTGATCAAAATTTCAAACCGATTTGTTTTCTGAAAACCCATTTTCAATGCGTTCATTACCATTGAACGTAAAATCCTAGGAATTCACCTGGAATTCATTAGGTCACCTGAACCAAATCAGGTGTCAACCGTAAGAACGGTGGTTGCATAGCATGGTCAAAGACAGGACCTTGTGCCTGACCGAAAAACCATAAGGGTGAGCTTTACTATTGCTCCTACAAAGGATAGTAATTGCGTCCGAAACGTTATAGACCATAATTAAAAGCATGACAGGGGACATTGCCTTAACAGTTGCTTGTTCAACGCTTTCCTTTACAACCAGATGGTAGTTTACTGAAAGGTAATATACGGAGCAAGTATACTAGACGTGTTGCTTTCCCAATACAAGGTTAGCAAGTGGGTGACACAAAACCGCAAGTTTTGAGCTAAAGTTTTCAAATCTGAAACCCACCAAACCCACAAAAAGAATTTGCAAACACCGGTGAAGGGTTATCCCGGAAAACTTATCTAGGGTAAAAGCTAGATTTAATTTTCAAAAGATCAAATGTTTTCATAAAGATCCAATTTCTTTAAAGGATCTAAATTTTTATAGTCATGTGGGACTGTAAATCACATCGTTACTGAAAGGACCCGTACTAATCCATCCGGACAAAGTCCACATCGATTACAAATGATTCACAATAGTTGATTACATCGCGAGGTACTTGACCTCTATATGATACATTTTACAAACATTGAATTCGTTTTGAAAAGACAAACTTCCTTACATCGAAAATTGACGGTATGCATACCATTTCATAATATAATTAATTATAATTATCTTAATAATAATCTTGATGAACTCGACGACTCGAATGCAACGTCTTTTGAAATATGTCATGAATGACTCCAAGTAATATCTTTAAAGTGAGCAAATGCACAGCGGAAGATTTCTTTCATACCTGAGAATAAACATGCTTTAAAATATCAACCAAAAGGTTGGTGAGTTCATTAGTTTATCATAAATAATCATTTCATAACTTTTAATAGACCACAAGATTTCATATTTTCATTTCTCATAAACATACGTCCCATACATAGAGACAAAATAATCATTCATATGGATTGAACACCTGGTAACCGACCTTAACAAGACGCATATAAGAATATCCCCATCATTCCGGGATCCTCCTTCGGACATGATATAAATTTCAAAGTACTAAAGCATCCGGTACTTTGGATTGGGGCTTGTTGGGCCCGATAGATCTATCTTTAGAGTTCACGTCAATTAGGGTGTCTGTTCCCTAATTCTTAGATTACCAGACTTAATAAAAAGGGGCATATTCGATTTCGATCATTCAACCATATAATGTAGTTTCGATTACTTGTGTCTATTCCGTAAAACATTTATAAAAATTGCGCATGTATTCTCAGCCCAAAAATATAAAGGGTAAAAAGGCAAATGAAACTCACCAGATGTATTTTGTAGTAAAATACATATGACTATATTGAACAATGCAGGGTTGACCTCGGATTCACGAACCTATATCATTTATATATATATATATATATATATATATTAACACATATAATGGTAATCGAACAACTTTATATACATTTAGTTATGTATTAAGATTAATATTCATATATAATTTTTATTAATACTTATAATATATCATAATGCTCATTTGATATATGATTTAATTAACGTTATATCAATATGAATAATATGATATTAGTTAAAATATAATATTATGTAACGTTAGTATACATAAATATATTTTTATATAAATATCTTATGTTAGCGAAAATTAATAATTGTAACAATACTAAGTTAAGGATAATAATAATAATAATAATAATGATAGTAATAATAGTAATAATAATAATAATAAAATGTTACTCTTTAATAATAAAAATGTTAATAACGAAAATGATAATTTTTAATGATAACAAAATAATAATTTTAGTAAGAATGATACTTTTAATAATAATAGTAGTTTTTAATAAAAAAAATAAGTTTAATAATAACGATAATGAAAATGATAATTTTGATAATAATATTTAATACTTTATAATAATAATATTAGTAATAATAATTTTTAACTATAATCTTAATAATAATAATAATAATACATGATAATTAATACTTGGATTAGTAATGATAATAATAATAATGAAAATGATAATAATAACAAATAAACTACCTTTAAAGCTTTTCCTAAGAAAAATGTTCCAGACCGGACTTGAACCCATGACCTCTCAATTAAACCAACACATATCAAACCATCCCTCTACTTCCCATTTTCTGTTAAAATTCGTAAATTAAATCTATATAACGTATATGAACCTGTTTATCCTCTTCATTCACATATTACTAATTTTCATCATCAACTAATCGTGATCTCATCAACATCTTGGTTAAGCTCCTGATTACCAACACTAATCATGACCCTCTTGATTCATCATCATCAATATCTATCATCTTAAAATCATTGTTATTCATCTTCATCATACTCATTATCAATATCATCTAGTATTATTAATTCATTATGTATCATTAATAACTACACATCGGCCCAAAATGTGTGCAAGTATACGGCCCAAAATGAAAAACGGGCACATGAATCTCGGCCCAATATAATTTTGCAGTTTAAAACGAATTTCGTCCGGTTTAAACAAAAAGCGAATTTTCTCCTGTCCCACTATCTTCTTCCCATCGATATCATAAGATATCATTTCTATTCTCATCATCCACTAGTCCACTAGGCAATTAAAAAGAAAAGACTCCTTTAATAGCATGATACGTACCCTCTTGACCCTACTTACATCTTTCCACCACCGAAAGTAAAAAAAAAATATAGAAAACGAGTAGGCAGTAATGTTTCATTATTTCCTCCATTATCTTATTTATACTTTACTCATAATCTATCAAGTGGGTTAAGTGAGGTTGTTGAAAAGTGATTTACAAAGGTAATGGTTGTAGTTGTTGGGGTGGTTTGAGACTGCGTAATACTCGACCAAAACAGAAAAAATATAGCAGCAATTTGTAACAGTTTAATGGTGGTTTGGTGGTGTTTGTAGTGGTGTTAAGGTGGCTTACGGTGATAAACGGAAAACAGAAAAAAAAAAAAGAAGAAAAGTTGCAGGTTGCTTCAATGGTGGTGATGGGTTTTGGTTTCATTCGAGTAGTAATAGAAACAGTTTGGCCTTTGTGGATATTAAAAGGTGACGGTTAGAATATGGTGTTGGTCTTTGAGATGGTGTGCGAATATTATGATTTTGGTGACGTGGTTAACCGGTGATTCATGCTGGTTCGTGAGTGGTTTTGGATACATGAGAACAACAATAGTGACGGTTTGAGGAAGATTTACATGTGAACTGAGTCTGATCAATATAGCAGCTCGACAACTTTAATTCGTAAACGATTAATAATAAATAGAAGCCTACGGTAGTGGTGAGGGTTTGGTGATGGTGACCGGAGGTTGTAATGGATGGTGATGAAGTTGTGGTCGATGGTGGTGATGATTGTAATGTAATCAGGTGTATGTATATATATATATATATATAGAGAGATGGAGTTGGAAGAAGAAGGTGGTTCGAAGGTGTGTTGTTTTTGATAGGAAAAGAGATAGAGTCTATGGTTTTGATTTGCTTGTATCAACTTGGATTATAATTGATTTGCGAAAAAGACCTCTAACAAATTTTAAACAAGCATCGACAAAGACAAGAATAAAAATAAAAAATAATAAAAGTTTGATCTGATTGTTGACTAAATTGAATTGTTTTGATCTTGGTTCCAACAAGTAGAAGCAGTGATTGCCAATCAATAATAGTTCGATAAAGACTTTGGATTTTTATAAAATATCACGCATTTATCTATAAATATAAATGTATGTGCATTTTTCAGTATTTATATATTTTTAACCGTATATGTATTTATAATTGTATTTCATATATATAGATATATTTATATATTTATATATTTGTATTAAATATCAAATTATTAATTTTTATAATTAACTAGTATAATTATATTAATATTATTAGTAATAATAATAATTTATACTAGACTTAATACTATATATAATTAATATTAATATTAACAATAAAATCATGAAAGTAATGATAATAATTTTTATACAACTACTATAATACAATTTATTAATTATATCGTCTTTACTAACTATAATATATTGAATCTTTAATATTTATTAATTACACTATATATAACATTACTTGTATATAGAATTTATATATATAATTACACATATATTTACACAATTGTTCGTGAATCGTTAGAAATAGTCAAAGGTCGAATTGATTACATGAACACAGTTCAAAGTTTTTGAAACACCAACATTACAGACTTTGCTTATCATGTCGAAAATATATAAAGATTAAGTTTAAATTTAGTCGGAAATTCCCGGGCCATCACAGTTACTACCATTGTTTATACCGCCGTATAGAAATCACTGATGTACAAAGTGTGAAGAATAAAGAAGTGATTCTAGTATTTGAAGACTATATTGCTTGAGGACAAGCAACGCTCAAGTGTGGGAATATTTGATAATGCTAAAAACGAACATATATTTCATAGCATTATCCCTCAAGAAAGACAAGCTTTTTGTTGCAATTGTTCTATTTACAAGTGATATTCGTTTAAATAATAAAAGGTGAAGACAAAAGACAAATTCGACAAATTGAAGACGCAAACAACCAAAAAGCTCAAAAGTACAAAATACAATCAAAGAGGTTCCAATTATTGATGAGAAACGTCTCAAAATTACAAGAGTACAAGATTCGAAGAGCAAAGTACAAGATATTAAATTATACGCAAGGACGTTCGAAAATCCGGAACCGGGACCAGAGTCAACTCTCAACGCTCGACGCAGCGGACTAAAAATTACAAGTCAACTATGCACATGAATATAATATAATATATAATTAATTCTTAAAATTAATATATATATTATATTATATTATAAAAACCGTCGGCAGAAAAAACAAGAGCATGTGAGCCTCCCCAGCTGGCCATGCGATCGCATGGCCTTGAAGAGCAAAGCTCATGCGATCGCATGAGCTCCTTTTTCAGTTCACAGGCCTATAAATTTTGAGCTTTGGTGCATCATTTAACACATCTTTTTCTCTTCATTCATCAACGTATATGTATATATATATTTATATTATAATTTTAATTTTAATTTCTAATAATAAGGGTATGTTAGCGAATGTTGTAAGGGTGTAAGTCGAAATTCTGTCCGTGTAACGCTACGCTATTTTTAATCATTGTAAGTTATGTTCAACCTTTTTAAATTAATGTCTCGTAGCTAAGTTATTATTATGCTTATTTAAAACGAAGTAATCATGATGTTGGGCTAATTACTAAAATTGGGTAATTGAGCTTTGTACCATAATTGGGGTTTGGACAAAAGAACGACACTTGTGGAAATTAGACTATGGGCTATTAATGGGCTTTATATTTGTTTAACTAAATGATAGTTTGTTAATTTTAATATAAAGATTTACAATTGGACGTCCCTATAAATAACCATATACACTCGATCGGACACGATGGACGGGATATTTATATGTACGAATAATCGTTCATTTAACCGGACACGGGAATGGATTAATAGTCTATGGAATTATTAAAACAGGGGTGAAATTATGTACAAGGACACTTGGCATAATTGATAACAAAGTATTAAAACCTTGGGTTACACGCAGTCGATATCCTGGTGTAATTATTAATCAAAGTATTAAAACCTTGTTACAGTTTAAGTCCCCAATTAGTTGGAATATTTGACTTCGGGTATAAGGATAATTTGACAAGGACACTCGCACTTTATATTTATGATTGATGGACTGTTATGGACAAAAACCAGACGGACATATTAAATAATCCAGGACAAAGGACAATTAACCCATGGGAATAAACTAAAATCAACACGTCAAACATCACGATTACGGAAGTTTAAATAAGCATAATTCCTTTATTTTTATATTTAATTGCACTTCTAATTATCGCACTTTTATTTAGTGTCATTATATTTAATTGCACTTTTAATTTTTGTACTCTTTAATTATCGTAATTTTATTTTATCGCACTTTTATTTATCGCAATTTCATTATCGTTATTTACTTTACGCTTTAAATTAAGTCTTTTATTTATTTAATATTTTACATTAGGTTTTAACTGCGACTAAGTTTTAAAAATCGACAAACCGGTCATTAAACAGTAAAAACCCCCTTTATAATAATAATATTACTTATATATATTTGTATTTTTATAAATTAAAACTAATATAGCGTTAAACTTTGTTTAAAGATTTCCCTGTGGAACGAACCAGACTTACTAAAAACTACACTACTGTACGATTAGGTACACTGCCTATAAGTGTTGTAGCAAGGTTTAAGTATATCCATTCTATAAATAAATAAATATCTTGTGTAAAATTGTATCGTATTTAATAGTTTTTCGTTGTAAAAATAAAGCTATTTCATATACACCTCGCATAACATCAGCTTCACTCGTACGTTTCGAGTAATCAAATTATTTTATCAATATTACTGATAAAACTCTATTTATCAACTCATAATCATTATGAAAACATTCTTATTGTTAGCCATGACGATCTCGATCAAATTTCGGGACGAAATTTCTTTAACGGGTAGGTACTGTGATGACCCGGAAAATTTCGACTAATTTTCAACCAAACTCTCGATACGATATTATATTTTTGACACGATAAGAAAATTCTGTTAGGTTGAGTCTCAAAAATTTTGAACTGTTTACATGAATTCATTTGACCTTCGACTGTTCCCGACGATTCACGAACAATTATTTGTAAATAAATATGTATATATATATATAGGTATATATAATATTAATTAGAGATATTAAATAAAGTATTATATGATTTGATGATTTGAATTAATAATTAAATTGTTAGTTAATATATATTTATGTAAATATAATGTAATTCGAAAATAAATGGTTTTGAATTCATTTAGGAAACAATAATTACACTCGTTTATCATTAAAATGGTTATTTAAACAAACTTATATGATTTTAAAATAAACGGTGATCCGAAAATGTGTTATATAAATTATAGGCTTATTAAAAATATATTTAGGAACTAATTGTTAAATTTGAACACTTTTCATATTTTACCTTAAATCGAGCGCGGACAGTGATGTAATTTTTATTTAATAATTAATAACCAAATTTTATACCATAATGACTGAAATAAATAAATATAATTATCATAAAAATTTGGAATTTATCTGAGTACTTTTTATCCATCACTGATTTAACAACGGAGTACGATTTAGCAGTCCGAGAAAACTGTCGGTAGATTATGCTAATTCTAATTCGCACATTTATTATTATTATTATTATTATTATTATTATTATTATTATTATTATTATTATTATTATTATTATTATTATTATTATTATTGTTATTATTATTATTATTATTATTATTATTTTTATTATTATTATTATTATTATTATTATTATTATTATTATTATTATTTTTATTATTATTATTATTATTATTATTATTATTATATTATATCTTTCCATTATCAAATGACTATCAGTGAATTGAATTATCAAAACGAATATTACTGTGTTACTGTTTCCTTTTGTTCTTTAATCCCATAACAATAACAATATGATATAATATATATATATATATATATATATATATATATATATATATATATATACATATATATATATATATATATATATATATATATATATATATATATTGTGAACTTAAAATATAAACCATCCATTACTTCTGTTTTCATTTATTTTCGGTTCACCTACACAAACCCCACCGATCTCTACCTCCACCACCTCACCAGACCACCACACTACTGTTCGGTACAGCCGCAAACCACCACCATACATCACCCACAAACCACAAACTTTGATCATTTTTTTTTTAAATCAAACAAGCCACAACCATCACCATCCATTTCATTTACTTCTATTCCCTGTCGAGCAAGAATCACACAAGACCACCACCATGAATAACCATAATAACTATAGCCATATTAATAGGGAAACCCCATCAAAACCGCCATTTTTTTCTCTCTCACTCTCCCTCTTTTTCGTGAACCCACTAGACACCACCCTCATATTTTTTTTTACTCGATCACCATTATCATGTTTCCTGTTTTTATTTCGATGTATTGCTATTGTTTCGAAGGTTACTACTGCTCAGATCGATTGGTGTTAATGACGATGATCACCTCCTGCAGTCTGCAGCTGTAAACAACCATTGAACGGATGATGCTTAGTTCCATGTTTCTACTAGTACACGTGATAGTGCTCCAAATGAACATATATTTAGTATCAATATCCTTCCAATATGTATAGTTTTCAGTTGCAATTGTTCTATTTACAAGAGATATTCGTTTAAATAATAAAAGGTGAAGACAAAAGGCAGATTCGACGAATTGAAGACGCAAACGGCCAAAAAGCTCAAAAGTACAAAGTACAATCTAAGAGGTTCAATTTATTGATGAGAAACGTCTAAAAATTACAAGAGTACAAGTTACAAAACGCAAAGTACACTATATAAAATTGTACGCAAGGACGTTCAAAAATCCGGAACCGGGACACGAGTCTACTCTCAACGCGCGACGCAACGGTACAAAAATTACAAGTCAACTATGCACATAAATAAAATATAATATTTAAATAATTCTTAAAATTATTTATATATTATATTATTATTTAATAACGTCGACAAGCAAAGATCCAAAATCATGTGAGCTGGAAATTCAAACTCCGCGACTCGCGGAGTTTGAAGGGTAAAAGTGCCGCAACTCGCGGAGTTTGAAATTTCAGAAATGTCCTATAAATATCAACGTTTTATGCCGAGTTTTAAACACAAAATAATAATAATAATACTCCCTATGTAATAATAATATATATATAATATATATATAGTATAGGTTAGTTTTATATTAGATTAGTTTGGGTTAATGTAAAGGTTATTTTACGGGTTTTAAAGTTGGAGCTCTGTCCGTGTAACACTACGCGATAAATAATCAATGTAAGCTATGTTCAACCTTTTTAATTTAATGTCTCGTAGCTAAGTTATTATTATGCTTATTTAATACCGAAGTAATCATGATGTTGGGCTAATTATTAAAATTGGGTAATTGGGCTTTGTACCATAATTGGGGTTTGGACAAAAGAACGACACTTGTGGAAATTAGACTATGGGCTATTAATGGGCTTTATATTTGTTTAACTAAATGATAGTTTGTTAATTTTAATATAAAGATTTACAATTGGACGTCCCTATAAATAACCATATACACTCGATCAGACACGATGGGCGGGATATTTATATGTACGAATAATCGTTCATTTAACCGGACACGGGAATGGATTAATAGTCTATGGAATTATTAAAACAGGGGTGAAATTATGTACAAGGACACTTGGCATAATTGATAACAAAGTATTAAAACCTTAGGTTACACGCAGTCGATAACCTGGTGTAATTATTAAACAAAGTATTAAAATCTTGTTACAGTTTAAGTCCCCAATTAGTTGGAATATTTGACTTCGGATATAAGGATAATTTGACGAGGACACTCGCACTTTATATTTATGACTGATGGACTGTTATGGACAAAAACCAGAAGGGCATATTAAATAATCCAGGATAAAGAACAATTAACCCATGGGAATAAACTAAAAATCAACACGTCAAACATCATGATTATGGAAGTTTAAATAAGCATAATATATTTTATTTCATATTTCCTCGTACTTTTATTTATTGTCATTTTAATTATTGTTATTTATTTTATATTGTTAGTTAAATATCGTCATTTACTTTACGCTTCGCTTAAAATATAAAATCGACAAACCGGTCATTAAACGGTAAAACCCCTTTATATATATTACTAAATATATATTTATATATTTTTGTACAAATGTAATTATATAAAAATATAGTGTAACCGTCTCCCTGTGGAACAAACCGGACTTACTAAAAACTATACTACTCTACGATTAGGTACACTGCCTATAGTGTTGTAGCAAGGTTTAGGTATATCCCATCTGTAAATAAATAAATAACTTGTGTAAAAATGTATCGTATTTAATAGTTTTTCCTAGTAAAATTTAAGCTATTTCATACCCCTACGCTACGACATCAACACGATTGCTGCTTACTGCTGTTCAAAGGTCTAAAACCCAACCCAAAACAAAATTTCCAAAGCTTTATGTTGTTTACTATTATCAATGAAGATCAAGACCACTCAAATACCCTTGTTGTTACTATATTTTTTTTTAGTTGTTTGTTTATATCATGATTGAAGAAAAAACTGCTAATCAAGACCCTAATTAGTGCTTTAAATTACTTTCTACTGTTCGATTTAAGCCTGCACTCAAAAGCTGGGTCCCATTTATGTTTGTTGCTTTGTTGAGACTCTTTACCTTCCAATACTCGATCAAATATATGAAGTAAGTTTAGAGACATGAGCCAACCTATTTATTCGCCCGACATGCCACCCATCCCATCACGTGACATGCTCATGCCGGTTTCTTTTCTTGTTCATGGTTATTACTAACCTATATCTTGCTATCAACCTTCGATCATGACTGATGCTATAGTCTGTTTCTTTTGTTGTGGAGCCGAAAGCCAACCCATCAAATTAATTAAAGCTGTTATCGGGCCACTGTTGGGCCATTCATAATCTTAAACAAATTTACAATTGAACTGTTACTTATTCGATCTTGTTTTACCTGCTCAGCCCATCTAACAAGACTGACCAACTTGTTTCCTAGCAAAATAAGCCCAACAGCATAGCAATCCCAACCGAGATGATGATGAGTGTACACGTATGTTTTCTGCTATTGCTATTCGATCAGTTTCTATATATATACGAAGTGTTGATGATAATGAGAGATGATATATGATGATGAAGAGGACGATGGTGGCGATGATAAATGGCGTATGGCGATGGTGAATAAGCGAAACTGATAATGATGATTATGTTTATTTGATGATGAGTGATGATCTGATGATAAGGATAATGAAGTTGATTGTACGAAAAGATGATGAAAATGATATCACGATTGAAGATTTTAGTTGATACATAGATGATTTTATGAGGATCGATGAGTATGATAACATTTTTGATGATGATGACGATAGGGTTTTGTAGTAGGCAACAGGTATACATGGGTTAAAATAATTAATCATAAGGGTTAAATCAAAAATGAACTTACAGTTGAGTAGTTGGGCTTGTGTTGGTTAAACGAGAGGTCGCGGGTTCGAGTCCTGGCAGAGACAGTTTTATTTTATTTTGGAGTTTATACTCTTAAGGTAGTAATTTATAATTATTATTATTATTTTCGTATCATTATTAGTAAAAATATTATTATTATTATTATTAATATAATTAACGTTATTATTATCACATGTATTATTAATATCATTATTATTATTAACATTATAATTATTATTATTATAATAATTATTATTATTATTTTATTAGTATTATTATTATTGTAACATTTTTATTATTAAAACTATCATATAACATTATTATTAAAGTTATTATCCTTATTAAAATTTTCATTTTTTTAAATTTAACATTTTTATTATTACTATTATTACTATTACTATTATCATTATCCTTAAGCTAGTATTACTACAAATTAATAATTTTACAAACGAAAGATATTTATATAAAAATATATAAAGTATACTAATATTACATAAAATTTTGTTTTTAACTAATATTATTGATGTAACATTAATTAAATATCAAATAAGTATTATAACGTATTATAAGTATTAATAATATATATAAGAATATTAATCTTAATATATAACAGAATATATATAAACTTAGTTGATTTATAATATAATTTGTTAATATATATACATGATATAGGTTCGTGAATCCGATGCCAACCCTGCATTGTTCAGTTCCATCGTATGCGTATTTTTACTACAAAATATCATATCGTGAGTTTCATTTGCCCCCTTTTTAAATGCTTTTGCAATATATATTTTTAGGACTGAGAATACATGTGCTCCTTTTATAAATGTTTTATGAAATAGACACAAGTAATTGAAACTACATTCTATGGTTGAATTATCAAAATCGAATATGCCCCTTTTTAGTCTGGTAATCTAAGAATTAGGGAACTGGCCCCTAATTGATGCAAATCCTAAAGATAGATCTATGGGCACTAACAAGCCCCAGTCAAAGAATTTAAACTGCTTTAGTACTTCGAATTTATCATGTCCGAAGGGAGTCCCGGAATGATGGGGATATTCTATATGCATCTTGTTAAGGTCGATTACCAGGTGTTCACCATATGAATGATTTTTATCTCTATGTATGGGATGTATATTTATGATAAATAGAAATGAAAATCTTGTGGTCTATTAAAATATTGAAATGATTGATTACGATAAACCTATGAACTCACCAACCATTTGGTTGACACTTTAAAGCATGTTTATTCTCAGGTATGAAAGAAATCTTCCGCTGTGCATTTGCTCATTTTAAAGATATTACATGGAGTCGTTCATGGCATATTTAGGACAGTACCTTGCACTGAGACCAAATGTTGATGACTTCGTCCAGGTGGATTAGGACGGGGTATCACATCAATTTGTTGGCTTATTATTTTATCTGAATTTGAAATTAGGTCTCATAGGATTTATTCTGATAATGATATTGATTTAATATGTTATTATGTATTCATATAAATATTTTTGCTCAAATATTTGGTATTGGGGTTTTGATTGTTCAATTGCCTTTTAGGTTTAGTGTCGTTTTGATTACATATTGGTAATATTGTTAAAGATCAATATGTATAGGCTGACCTAAAGCAGCCTGTTTTGTGTAAACATGATAGATTATGAGTACTAACTTTGAGTTTTTGGAATGGGTTCAAGATCGTAATCAGGAACTTTCTTGAAATAATGATGTTTTCAATTTAGTTATTGATTATGAGTAGGTATTTGTTGTTGAGGCAGTAATGATTATTGATAACTATTTACATTTTTGTTTATGCTTTCAACATAGATTTTTGAATACAATGTGTGTGACTTTTCTTTGAACTTAATGCATTAAATGCGGTACGTTGGCAAATCTGTTGATCACTTGATCCTAACGAGGTGATTTGTTATAAAAGTTTGAGACTTTCAGCTGTTGTTGTTTTAGTTTCTTACTGATATGTCGATGTTTGTTTGTATGCAGCTCCCTTTTTACCATGAAATTATTAAGCAGCCTATGGATTTTGGTACTCTTAGGACCAAACTTGACGCGGGACTCTATTCTAATTTGGACGAATTGGAGGTTTGTATTTGTTAATTACGTTTTGGTTGTTAGTTGGTATTATTTGGTTTTCAAGTTAAATATGACATCAAAGATCTGAGGAATAGGCTATCTGTTTCCTTGGTTTGATATTAATCAAGTGTTCAGGGTCCCCTAAAAGAAATTATACAGTTTACTTCAGTCTACTTGTGTTTGCTTTTGCCTTCAAAAAAAGGTCCCCTTCCGCTTTATATTATAATGAATGTATAATATGAGTGTGAGCTCGAAAGGTTAAACTCAGTTTGGTAACATTAATCTCATCTTTTTCTTACGTGTATAGTATAACCAGCTCATTACACAATGATTGAAAGGTTGTTTGTTTTTCAAATATTGTTTCGCTACCACACAAATAAGTATTTATTCATGTTTACATTGATAGCCAAAGTTAGATGCGTTTTACTTCTATTTGTTTTCATTCATACAGTTGTTTTAAATAGTTTATTTGTCGTGTTTACAGGCTGATGTTAATTTGATTTGCTCCAATGCAATGCAATATAATTCGTCTGACACCATCTACTCCCGGCACGTAAGGGTCACAACTTCACATTATACACACACTAATAAAGTATAATAGTTTGTACCTGTAGTGACCTGAACTTTTCCATGATTATATATTAAATGAAAACTATATTTGCATGATTAAATGTTTCCAACATGTTAAGCAATCAAACTTCTTAAGACTTGATTTATTGAAATGAGTTTCATGTAGACAATTGACCACCCAAGTTGACCAGCGATTCACGAACGTTAAAACTTGTAAAAACAACATGATATATATATATATATATATATATATATATATATATATATATATATATATATATATATATATATATATATATATATATATATATATATAACATGATATTATGATGAGTAAGTATCTCACCAAGTACATTAACAATGAGTTATATACATAAAATGACAGTAGTGAATTAAGAAACGCGAAACGATATATATAACGGCTATCGTTACAACAACGTCTTACTAAATACATATGTATCATGTTAAGATATTAATACACTATTTTTAACATCATGAAATGATAATTACATATATCATTAAGTGTATTAACAATGAACTACACGAGTAAGATGAGACTACTAACTTAAGGATTTCGAAACAATACATATATGTAACGATTATTGTTGTAATAGTATTTTACACATCATTATATGATATTAAGATATATTAATACACCATGTTAATATGTTAACATAAAAATTTAACATCTCATTTAAGTGTAATAACAATGGATCAATTACATTTAACAAGATCGTTAACTTAAAGGTTCCGAAACAACACCTACATATAACGACTAACGATGACTTAACTACCCAGTTAAATATATATACATGTAGTGTATTAAGATGTATTAATACACTTTTGGAAGACTTCATGACATATATAAAAGTACTTCTACTTAACAAAAATGCTTACAATTACATCCTCATTCATTTTCATCAACAACTCTACTCGTATGCACCCGTATTCGTATTCGTACAATACACAGCTTCTAGATGTATATACTATTAGTATATACACTCAATCATCAGCTCCTTAGCAGCCCATGTGAGTCGTTAAATATGTGGGAACCATCATTTGGCAACTAGCATGAAATATCTCACAAAATTACAAAAAATATTATAAATCATTCATGAATTATTTACATGAAAATAAACTTACACATCCTTTATATCTAATCCATATATCAACGACCAAAAACACCTACAAACACTTTCATTCTTCAATTTTCTTCATCTAATTGATCTCTCTCAAGTTCTATCTTCAAGTTCTAAGTGTTCTTCATAAATTCTATAAGTTCTAGTTTCATAAAATCAAGAATACTATCAAGTTTGCAAGATTACTTCCAAGCTTTCTAATCTAATCCAAGTAATCATCCAAGATCAAGAAACCTTTGTTATTTATAGTAGGTTATCTTTCTTATTCAAGGTAATATTCATATTCAAACTTTGATTCAATTTCTATAACTATAAACTATCTTAATTCGAATAAAAATCTTACTTGAACTTGTTTTCGTGTCATGATTCTACTTCAAGAACTTTCAAGCCATCCAAGATCATTTGAAGCTAGATCATTTCTTGTCACTTCCAGTAGGTTTACCTACTAAACTTGAGGTAGTAATAGTGTTCATAACATCATTCAATTCATATATATAAAACTATCTTATTTGAAGATTTGAACATATAATCATTAGAACATAATTTAGTTAATTATAAACTTGTTCGCAAACAAAGTTAATCCTTCTAACTTGATTTTTAAAATCAACTAAACACATGTTCTATATCTAAATGATATGCTAACTTAATGATTTAAAACCTGGAAACACGAAAAACACCGTAAAACTGGACATACGCCGTCGTAATAACACCGCGGGCTGTTTTGGGTTAGAAAAATAAAAACTATCTTAATCTTTGAATTGGAAGTTTATTTTCTGGAAAAATGATATTACATATGAACATGATACTATATCCAAAAATCATGGTTAAACACAAAGTGAAAGTATGTTTTTCAAAATGGTCATCAAGATGTCGTTTTTTCGACAAAAATGACTACCTCTTTAAAAAAATGACTTGTAACCTGTATTTTCGACTATAAACTTATACTTTTTCGGTTTATTTTCATAAATTTTAGTTCATTATGAAACCATAGCAACTTGAATCACTCAAAACGGATTGGAAACGAAGAAATGACGGGTAAAACAAAATTTAATAAATTTGCTAGTTTTAGCTACAAAAATTTTGTAACAAATCTTGACTAACCATAACTTAACTAACTTATATTGTATTATACATGTATTCTAACATATATTATGTAATCTTGGGATACCATAGACAAGTATACAATGTTTTGACATATCATATCGACCCATCTATATATATTATTTGGAACAACCATAGACACTCTATATGCAGTAATGCTTGAGTTAGCTATACAGGGTTGAGGTTGATTCCAAAATAATATATATACTTTGAGTTGTGATCTAGCCTGAGACTTGTATACACTGGGTCGTGGATTGATTCGAGATAATATATATTGATTTATTTCTGTACATCTAATTGTGGACAACTAGTTGTAGATTACTAACGTTGGACCGCTAACTTAATAAACTTAAATCATTAAAACGTAATAAAAAATGTTGTGAATATATTTCGATCATACTTTGATATATATGTATATATTTTTTATAGGTTCGTGAATCGATCCGTGGCCAAGTCTTAAATTTCCGACGAAGTAAAAATCTCTGAAAGTGAGTTATAGTCCCATTTTTTAAATCTAATATTTTTGGGATGAGAATACATGCAGTTTTATAAATGTTTTACAAAATAGACACAAATACGTGAAACTACATTCTATGGTTGAATTATTAAACAGAATATGCCCCTTTTTAGTCTGGTAATCTAAGAATTAGGGAACAGACACCCTAATTGACGCGAATCCTAAAGATAGATCTATTGGGCTCAACAAACCCCATCCAAAGTACCGGATGCTTTAGTATTTCGAATTTATCATGTCCGAAGGGAGTCCCGGAATGATAGGGGATATTCTATATGCATCTTGTTAAGGTCGGTTACCAGGTGTTCACCATATGAATGATTTTTATCTCTATGCAGTTTGCGAAATGCCTGATACGAGATGTGTATTTATGAGAAATGAAATCTTGTGGTCTATTATTACAATTTGATAAATATATAGGTTAAACCTATAACTCACCAACATTTTTTGTTGACGTTTTAAGCATGTTTATTCTCAGGTGATTGTTAAGAGCTTCCGCTGTTGCATACTAAATTAAGGACAAGATTTGGAGTCCATGCTTGTATAATATTGTTTAAAAACTGCATTCGAAGGCATATATTGATGTGTAATATTATTGTAAACCATTATGTAATGGTCGTGTGAAAACGCTATATTTTAGATTATCATTATTTGATAATCGTCGTAATATTTTAAAAGTTATGGTTTGTTTTAAAATCGAATGCAGTACCTACCTATTTCTTATGGTATGAATCGCATGACATACTCCTTATGGTCAAAACCTCACAACGAATCAATTAATATGGAACGTTTATAATCAATATGAACGGGACATTTCAGTACCTACCTATTTCTTTTAATCATAAAATTGAAAATGTGTTATCTGTTGTATCAGGCGAGGTCTATACAAGAGTTGGCAAAAAGGGACTTTGAGAATTTTAGGCAAGAGGGTGAAGATGGTGAATTACAACCTAAAGTGGTGAGAAGGGGCAGGCCACCTGGAAAACAACAAAAGAAGACACCTGACAGACCCCAGTTGATCGTGTGGGTCCCGAGTCAACCTCAGGGGCCACACTTGCAACTCCGAAGACAACACAACAGAATCCACCCCATATAACTTACGGAAAGCACCACCAGTATTGTATAGATTTCAGGCTGATGGTTTACTCGCCTCGCATCATTCACGCAATGGTGAACATTACTCAGAATTATTGGCGGATTGGAACGAAGAATTTTCAAGTTTCTTTTAACTGTTAATTCTTTATCATTAATTTGTCTTTTTGTGTAATTAATAAAGTTAATGGAAAGTTAACATATAGCCAAGACTGGAGGTGGAAATATTGACTCATTTACATATGAATAGGCCAACTCATATATGTATGAATGAGTTGATTTGGGTTATTTGTAATCCTAACGGGCTAGAACACAGATAGCTCTATAAATAAGTAGCTGACTAAAAATGGAACATGTTGGAAGTCAGTAGAGGGTATACTAATTGCATATCTTATATATCACTTTTGAAATATATGACAAAAATTGTCATTGTAATTATATTGTTTTCATACAATACTGTCTGCATTAGTTATATACAAAGTGTATTTGGGTCAATCTCCTTTGCGGCCTACTAAAAATGTTAAGATTTGATCTGAAATGTTATGACATATTACGCAACCAGTCGACCTGCCTATCTTGCCATCACTAGCTAAAGTAGCATAATTTATCTGTATCTCATATTTTGAGTTTTGACACCTATTCTAAAGTTTTCTACTTCAAGCAACAACAACAACAACAAAACCCAATACCACATGAGTGGTGTATGGGGGAGGTGAGATGTAGACAATCCTTCCCCTACCCAAGAATAAAAAACAAGTCATTTCTACTTCAAGCGAACCCCTAAAATGTATGATTTTGTTAAAGATATTATCATGAAAAGCATTGGAAGTTTTCTTTCAGGATTTGATTTTTTTTATTATTTTAAATGTTTTTTTAGCAAATTGATTTTGCACAATAAGGAGTATGTCATGCGCATTACTTGGTTTCAAAGTGGGATAAAGTTTTGTAACAAACATTCTTTAACAACGTTGGCTTCTATTTTATTAACTCTTCTTATTACTTGGAATAATGTACAGTGCGCATACCGAAAGCTGACATGAAATGGGGAAATAAACATCTTATTATTGATGAGACTGGGCGTGAAACCTACAAGCAATATCATCCTTCGACTTATGCTAACGACTCTTCACTGTTGTCCAACTTTGGTGGAGAAAGAAAACAATTGCTACCGGTACGTTCTCAATTTTGTGTGTGTGTGTGTGTGTGTGTGTGTGTGTGTGTGTGTTATGGCTTTTGATAGTATGAATGTGATAATGATAAAAGCTTAGCGTTTTTTAGAAAAATATGATTCAGTTTCTTAAACTTCATAACAAGAATCAAAATATCAGAAAATGAAATGTGAGTTTTTGGTTGGTTATTTACAGTTTTAGCTTATTGACACAATTATAGAATTATGAAACCATAAAGTGGACAAACTATTAAAAATTTGTTGTGGATTATGAGTTAATTGTGTTCTACCTTTTAAGTTAATTTGTACTGAGCTTTAACACAATTATTGGATTTTTGTTTACTACAGGCAAGAAGAAATGAAAATCTGAAAGAAGATTTGGTCGAAGGAAACTTTAAAGAAGCGCTTTGTAGCACTTTTGGAAGAGGTACGACTCCTTATGTTATCTATTATATGTGAATATTGGAAGATAATAACACACAATCTTAATCATATTTGTAGGTGTCAAGATTAGAAGAAACAGTCTAGATGGTTCCATTTGTACAGAATATCCGAGTAACACATATATAGACTTACACGGACACGCACACACACATACAAACACAAATACACACACACACCACGAGTCTGCTCGAAACCAGTCGATTCCTGAGCCATTCGTTCTCCCCTCTCGGTTGGCCTTTGCCAGCTATATATATATATATATATATATATATATATATATATATATATATATATATATATATATATATATATATATATAGCGTAGCAAGCGTGTTAGTAAGACTTCAACTACTCTGTGCATTGGAACTTTATAATATATCTTTGGAAATATGGAACGTTTCTCTGCAATCGTCACTGCTCAGGAATGAGAATTAAACATTCATCTTCTTCATCTGTATATTACCCTTTTTAGTTTCTTGTGTCATTACATCCATTTCATTTTCTTCAGCTCCATTTGATATTATCTATCTTACAGGTTTTGCTATTAATAGGCGATTTTTGGGGTTCTTTTGATTCTTGCTTAATCAAGGTTAGTTTATGTACTTCATTTTTTTTTTGTATAGAAAAAATATCTTTTTCCTCTGTATGATTTTGTCATTGGTTAACATTATAGATTAGGTATTTCATTTATTCAAAGTTAGAATTTTTTTTTTGAAATAGTAATAATTGAAGCACCATTTACAGAACTAGAAAAATTAAAATGGGTTTTACAAATCTAGTAAAATCGGTGTTTGAAACACCGGGTTGCAACTTTTCACCCCAAACCGGTGTTTCAAACGCCGGTTTGGGTACTTTTTGTCATTTCGTCAGACATCCAACGACAAGGGTGGAAACGGGTGGCATAAAAGCATCTGATCGTGGGACAATCCGGAAAAAGTGTACCCAAACCGGCGTTTGAAACACCGGTTTGGGGTGAAAAGTTGCAACCCGGTGTTTCAAACACCGGTTTACTAGATTTGTAAAACCCATTTAAATTTTTCTAGTTCTGTAAACTTGTCAAAAATTATTACTAGTTAAAAAAAAAATTCTTCAAAGTTATGTAATTTTAACACAAGGAGCGTATCAGCGTATCCATCCCTTTATTAATATGTGCGGATTATTTGAGATCAGAAGTTAATAGAACCATGAATATTTACCGGGTAATACTATCAGGTAGGTTCTGAGTAATTATAGCATTTCCCTTAAGCTGTAAATTTGAGCTATAACAATTATTTAAATGGTAAAATATCTGCCAACCCATCCCTTGACCAAGTGGAATTTTTTAGACATTTAGGTCTCTACATGCTTTTGAATGTAGCATTATATTATATTGTATACAATGATATAATTTAAAAGTTGGCTTTAATTAAAAAAATAAATAACGTTGAGATGGCAAATACTGTAGTATCTTACAGTTGTTACCTATATACCAGTTATAAATAGAGGTATGACCCTTTTATACCTATATTGGGTGTTGTCAAATGGAAATATGATGTGTATGAAATCTGATGTGTATGATGGGTGTGTGTGGCTTCCTTAATTTTTTTTACCTTTTACTGAAAAAATATGCTGATTGGATGTGCTTATTTAATTTTTATTTAGCAACCATATTTCTACTTATTCCAGTGGTTGTATTAATCTGTAAGTTTCTTATCGTGTAAAAGCATCATACTCGGTAGGGACACTCTTTTTTGAGAAGACTGATGGAGCGGATATCAAAGCTTCAAGGATAGGTTCCTCATACTCTACACGATGGAAGCAAAGAAGAATGTGACCATCAATGAAAGAATCAGATGTGTTGGATCAAGGCTAGAGCAGAATTGGGAGTGAATTCGCGACTTTTCATGAAGGGTAACAAGGTAGCTGGAAGACTTAGTGACTCCATTACCACTTAACATGTTCAGAAACCAGGTATTTGATGAGTAGAAGTGGTGCTCAAGCAGTGATGGTGTGGTTAAATCTAAAAACTATCGTCACTCTTAGATGACCACATTCTGACCAAATCCAGGGAAGCAAGAAACTACTGAAAACGAATTTCTACCTCAATCTTTAGCATAATTTCTCCAACAAATAACTATTTATTTCTATTACTTTATTCATCATTTTCTTTATGATATATTTTTATCATTAAATTTTTCTGATGGAGTTTATAAAAAAAATTCATGCAGGCAGTTACACGCCCTTGCATATAAGGAGCTTCAGAGTATACTAACATTAAGACAAACTGTTTTCGCTATGTATGCAGTTAATAAACATGTCAAGCGATTACAATCTTGGTCTAATTTTTGACCAACCATATTTATACTTAAATCATTCAATGTTTATTTTTTACACAATGTTAAACTTTTAATATTATTCTTTATATATATATATATATATATATATATATATATATATATATATATATATATATATATATATATATATATATATATATATATATATTCCGATATTTGACTAACACTACTACTTTAATTTGATACATTCATTACAAATTTCTATAGATACTATAAGGAATGGTGTTCAATATTTGACAATCTTATCCTAACACTACAAAGGCAAATATCGGTAAACAATTCTGAAGAACACATAGAGCCAATAATAAAAGTTATGAACGATAATTACACTGAGCTATTACAACTTAAGAGAATATCTGCGAAGACATGTGTAATGTCTATAATCAACAAAACATGGATGCCACAAGCATTAACATCTGTTATGTGGATTGGTGAAATTTGTCCATTAGATATCCTTACGGTTAGACTTACATAATCCTTTTTTTATATATATAAATAAATTATATATAAATAAATTTACCATGAACTACATATATTCTAACTAAATGAAAACTAAACTATTGCAGCTAATATTGAATCATGTGGAATTGTATACTAATCAGTCGGAGAAAATAAATTTACTAAAAAAAAACTACAACCAAAGATGAAAACATCTCAAATAAAGTTGATTTGTTGAAACAAAATATATCACAAACATTTGTTGGACACTCATTTGTTTACAAAGGCGATGATCCGGCTTCATCAAAATATCATAACCAAATGTTTGAGCAAATTGGAAAGTTGTATACCATGCAAAACTATTTAACAGAGGTAAGATACTAACATTACCATCTATAAGCACAATTAAAATTTGTATGAATTCTAACTTATTCGTTTGACATTTCAGGCAGACAAGTTGCGATCTAATACCTTTTCTACAATGCAAAAAATTTTGTATACAAAGCAGAAGGCTTACGCTATCTTTACAATTCATCAGCACATCAAGGGATTGGAAACGTGGAATAACCTATGGGAAACAAGACCAAAGTTTTAAATTAATATACACTGATTCTGTTTTTCATGTTGATATTGGTTTTTTGTTTCTACTTTGCTCAATACCTATATAGAATTATTATCTACATATGGAAGTCACTACAAGACATACAAAATTTAAAAAATATTCAGATTTTCTCACGTAGAATAAATACCCGCTAAATCCAATAAAGTATCCCCGAGAATTCGCGGGCACTAAGCTAGTTGAATAATAATTATGGGAGGGAAAAGTTAGAAACGGTCATGAAGTAATATTGTTGGACTGTGTACATCAGAGTATGTAGTCTAATTACTCGCCCTTCCAAACAGAACAAACATAAAAAAAAAAAAAAAAAAAAAAAAAAAAAAAAAACCTTTTACCATTTACCCTATTATGAGAGATGAACTAATATTGATCGAATCATTTTTTTAATAAAGTTTATACAATAAAAATGAACATTCAGTTAGGGTGCATTTGTTTACCTCTTAAATAGATGGTCAGACGTTGAATGCTGAACCATTCAACATTCAGCGCATTTTTATCAGACTCTGAATGATAGATGGTGCTGAATAGTTCAACATTCAATGTTGAACCATTCAAAGCTGTAATTTTCTCTTAACCATTAAGCACTTAAATTTTATGTAAATCTCTTTAAATTATATCAAGAACACTTATTAATAAATTATTTTGTAATTTTTATTGATGCCAATGGTTGATAAAGTACTTTTTCATCATTCACATTATCTGCTCAAAATAATTATCAAACATGTTATTGTTATTTAGAAACAACTTCATTCAGAAGTTTTAAATAATTCTGATTATGAACCATACAACGTTAAATCATTCAGTTTTATCAAACGCTCCTTTATTAATATGTGAGGTGTATTAGTAATGTGACTTCAAATGTTTTCGAAGATAATGTATCTATGTATTGACATGTGATTATCAGCAAAACGAGAATATTGTTATAATGTTTCATTTTAATTTTTAGTGAGAATGAGAATTATTTTCGGTCAATTAAATTAGAGAAAATTGGATAAATGGTCCCTGTGGTTTACATGAAATGGGGTAAATGGTCCCTGATGTTCATTTTCGGGGTTCGTGGTCCTTGTGGTTTACATGGTCGGGGTGAATGGTCCCAAATTCTGACGGCCGTTTATTTCTTCCGTCAAGTGGAAACACGTGACAAACATGTGATGGGTAAAATCGTCATTTTCATTCTTCTTTTAAGAGAAAATTGGACCATTGGTCCCTGTGGTTTACATGAAATGGGGTATTTGGTCCTGAACTTCATTTTCAACATCATCTTCAATTTCTAACATCGTCATTTTCAACCTACAAATTCATTTAGGCGATCATCATTTAAATGCTATAAATTCAAACGGAGCTTGTATTCATGATCAGTAACGAAAATCGAACACTTGACGATCTTCAGTTACTATTAACAGTTTCGATTTCATCAATTTCCAGATCGTGTTCATTGTTAACCGAAAAGTTGAACTACGTTGGTGCACGGAACGATTCAGAAACATATAGCAAAAAGGAATAATGCATATTTGTTCGTTATGTTTTCGAATCTTTCTGCAAAAATATGAAGATCTAATTCGTAGTCTCGAACTCTAATTTTCGAGTCAAACTTCGCTTCAAAAAGTCAACATATTTGAGTTTGGATCAAATTCGAAATGTAGTTGTTGTTTTTGGCCGCGAGCATGATAGACGAAGATCTGAAATGTGGTTTAAAACGTTTTTCATGAAGAAAACTATAACTAAAACATGCTAAATTGAAAAATCCATCTACAACTTGAAGTTCATGAAGACGACACTGTTCATCGACGCATCTGCTAATTTGAAGGTGTTTTGGCAAATGATTATTCATAAGAGATGTTTGTCACTGGTTATGGATTCTATTTCAATAGATTAAAAGCTTCAATTCACATGAATTTAATTTTTGGCGAAAATTCACGATGAACAGATCCAGAAATTTCAAGTCGTAATACTCGTGCACTTGATGAATTGATAAAAGATGATGAATTCGTTGATGATTGAAGTTGTAATTAAAATCTTGTGCTGATAAACTTGTTTATTGTCGAAGATGAATAGAACGATGATATGGATTTAATAAGTGGGTTTTAAAAGAGAAAAGAGAAAAGAAAATAAAAAGGAAAAAGAAAAGAGAAAATTGAATAAATGGTCCATGTGGTTCACATAAAATGGGGTAAATGGTCCCTGATGTTTAAACGGACGATTTTACTCATCACGTGTTTGGCACGTGATTACACTTGACGGATGAAATAAACGCCCGTTAGAAATTGGGACCATTTACACCGGCTATGTAAACCACAAGGACCACGAACCTCGAAAATGAACATCAGGGACCATTTACCCCATTTCATGTAAACCACATGGACCATTTATCCAATTTTTCATTAAATTATCACGGAAAGTGGTTTAAACTATGAGAAATGGTTGATTTTTCTAAAAATGTGGTTCAAAATTGTTTCAACAAATTTTAAAATAAAAACGTTCACACACACACACACACACACACACACACACACACACACACACACACACACACACACACATACACACATATATATATATATATATATATATATATATATATATATATATATATATATATATATATATATATATATAATGGGGCACATTTTCAAAACTTCATTAATTATCTTAAAAACTAAATTTTTATTTGAGTCGATAGATAAATTACAATGGATTATGAAACAAATTAGTCATTGATAAATTAAAAATCGGTTATAGATAAATTACATTTGCTTCTATATCTAATCTAAACAAAAACCAAAAAAAAAAAAAAAAAAAAAAAAAAAAACCATATACAATCAAAGCGATTACATTTATTTATTCGTTGAGGACCGAAAATCTTCTTGTTTCGGAATCGCCACATAATTCACATGTAAGCCGCACCTAGGGGTGTGCACAATTTGGTTTCAAACCGAATAAACCGAATATCGAATCGAATCCAAAAAAAAAAAAACCAAACCGAATTTTTTAAACGATTTTCGGATTGATCGAAACCGAAACCGAATTCGTAATTCGGTTTTTGGTTTTGAAAATTTTAAATTTGGTTAACTGAAAACCGAATTAAAACCGAATTCAAATTAATAACATATTAAAACATATTTATAATTATGATATTTATATATTTATATTATATTTGACGTATTATTATATTTATATTAAACAATAAACATGTTATATACCATGTATACTTAAATTTTTTTCACAACCGTTAATCCTAATTTATATGTAAGTTTATGCTGATTAAAAAATTTATTTTTAATGATTTTCGGTTTTAACCGAAACCAAACCGAAAGCATCTACTATACCAGGAATATCAATGAATCCGATTATTGCAATTGCTCAGGATTCCCTTTTTTAGTTTCTAGCGAATTCGGTTTTCGGTTCGGTTTTGGTTATGGTTTTGATATTTAAATTTGGTTTCGGTTTGGTTTTAGATTTTGATTTTATAAGTTTCAAAACCGAAAGAACCGAACCGAATAAACCGAAAAACCAAAAATCGAACCGATGAACACCCCTAGCCGCATCTATGACATACGCGTGCTCTTTTTTTTCTACTTGCAGTCGACCACTCCTCCAACCATGTGATCCATAATGACCAAGAGCCGATAGAAGGAAGACAAACATTTGTCCACATTTGAAATCTAGCTCATACCTATTTAGCAATTGGACAACCAAACAAAACATGGTCTAAAGATTCAATAGCATTATTACAAAAAGAGCAGCCTATTTGTTGAATTTCATTTTCGAAAGATTGAGACGTGTTGAGAGTTTATCAAGAGTCGCCCTCCAAAGAAAAATGTTAACTTTGCGAGGTAACGTTGAAAGCCATTTAGTCTTCATGTGGGTCGATGGTAAGGACCCATCGATGATCTTTCTAGCTGCACTAACAGTGAATATATCTTTCACTAGTTAATGCACATGACCAAATGTCACTGATCAATTAACTCGATATGCAAAATAACAACAAGCATGTCTTCATATTCAGTAATATGTCAACTAGATCGCAACTGGCGAACCCAAAACCATTGCAAATCTCCATATACGAACATGTACGCCGCTAAACATTTAATGTTAGAATCAAATATGTAAATCCTGTTGTACCTGCAGTTAACGAAGTGTTAAGTTATCAACCTATACATCATTTCAAAATTTGGTACTCAAACGAATACCATCTTTCTTCTTAAAAATTCATTTCGAATGATATTATTGTCATTCAAAAAATTTCAAGATCCAACTATACCTCCTATACGGCTATACACTTAATATTCGAAGTCTGTAATTTGAACCTAAACCATCACGGCCATATATATAATTCTGTTATGACTCTAACTCACTGACTATCATGATTATTCAAAAAAATGTCATTTCCATTTTAATAATAAGAGAGAAAAATTGAGAGCTTTCAAGCTTCTAAAACATTTATATCCCCTTTATCATGTGAAGCGAGGATTTGATCCCATTTGACCAACGCCATTTTAGAGTGCTCAGAATCTCCGCCCAAAAAAAAATTCATTCGACTACTTTCTAAACGACAACACATTCGCCTTCCATGTTGATAGCTTTTTCTCAAACTAATGAATGTTGAATCATTCAACATTCATTGCATTTATTAGTGAAATCTAAATGACAAAAGATGTTAAACCATTCAATAATCCGTGTTGACCATTTAGCATTAAAAATACTCTTTTAACCATTCAATATTTCTATTTTAATATCATCCTCGAATTATCTCCAGGACATTTATCAAATAATTATAATATTTTACTTATTTATTCAAAAAGTTAATACATTATTCTTTTATTATTAATAATAATATTTACCGGGTATACCCCATTACCAACAAAAAGTTAATACGCTAATTTTACATCATTCACAAAGTTTATTCAGAATAATTATCAAACAGATTATTGGCGGTCAAAATTATCTTGAATTGGAACCTGATATGACTAAAACGGACGGTTTTATTTATGCGGTGTCGTTAGGACATAAGACGTCGGAATCAGCTATCATGAGAGGATGCAATAGTTTTAAATTTATATTTAGCGGGGCCTAAATCGTGCTACTCCTTATTATGGTGAGTAAGAGAAGTATGACCTAGGGTCGAATTTTTAAGAGATCAGTAGAATCCAACCTATATTTATAACTTAAGATACTCCTAAAGTGAAGGAGTAGTTGTATATTCCCTAATTTTGGGTTTTCTAATTTATAAGATAAATAACGTAAATGCAATAAAATTTGTAATTCAGATAAGGTTAAAGCAAGTGCATACTATGAATTCGTTAGTTACTTTGCCGAGATTATGGAATGCTGACTCATGAATAGGTAGTGACCTTGTATTTATTACACTGGTCCTACCGCCTCTGGCATAAGACATGACACTGGGTAATGCATTAGGCTTGAAAATTCTGAATAGACAGCAACGTCCCATACCCCCGACGCCCGTGCAGCTTGACTATAGGCATACACGTTCAAACGGCTCATCCAATTGAGCGATTCGATTAGGTGACGTATTAACGTTTCAAAAGGTCTAAACTTTCTTAAGCATAATGAAGTACAATGTATGCCATATCCGAGAGACGTGATGTGTATTGATGCTTTCGTTAATGATTGAGTTTAAAAGATAGTTAGACCCTTAAAAAGAGTTTAACCATAAAAAACACCATGGCCAAGCCGGTTTGACTTCCATGAACATATTCGGTTATCCTAACGGTCTAATCCTTTATGAGTTTAAACAAACAGTTCCTTAATTAACTAAGAATCCCTCAAGCGGGGTTCAATGCTTAAGACCGCGTTATGGTGAACTATACAAATCAGTACTGACCGGGTTCCATGGCCTTACTTAGCAGAGGTACAAGTTACAACAACCGTTGTGCTTCAACGTACACGTACGAAGTTTATATGATTGGTGACTACACTAGCATGGTCTAAGACCGACAATGTACTATGGGCTAGTTAGATGTTTCACTATGAAAAAGTCCTCAATCGGAATCCAAGTCTCGGTGGACTTACTACAACTGGTATGCCTCAGTCAAACTTGTGTTGTATCCGATAGACTTGTCTTACCAAGGGGTGACACAGATAGTGTACTCTGAATCAGAGTTCGCGACTTTCCAATGACAGAGCCGATAACTACATTCTATTAGTTGGAAAAGCGATTGAGTTTAAAGCATAATCAGAAAGCATCTCACCAACATACACAAACCATAATAATATTTCGGCATTATAACTAACTACATCATAGCATACACTAAAGATAACTACTCGCTAATCATGGTAACAATATCATAAATCATAATAATGGAAGACATTATAGAAAGACAAAGGATATAAGTACCAGTAGATTAAACGAGTTCCGAAAATGCAAAAGTGACAACTTCAAACTCCAGACCGCTCCTAATACAATCTTCGACGTTCTTCTCCGGGTACTAATTTTCCTGCTCGGAGTCAAAGACCTTGAAAGTATGGCTAATTATTGTAGAAAGAGAGAGAAAGAAGTGAATTGAAGGTGTGTGAAAAATGGATGACAAATGGCCCCTTTAAATAGCTAAATTTTGGCCTAGAAACGGCTGGCAGGCCGGCGCCAGGGGCCGGTGCCAGAGGCCGGTGTCAGGCAGCCCGTTTCCTAGGCCCGTTTCTTGTAGCCGGTGGCCAAGCCAGGTGGCAAGCCGGCGCCATATGGCAGGCCGGTTTTGCCCCTGGTCTTGCTGTTTACTTGGATCGTTTTGCTCATTCCCGGGATCATAACTTGGTTTCCGGGGTCATAACTTGTCTTTCACCGTTTTCACTCTAGAATCTCCGTTTCAGCTCCGATTCTCTTGATTCTTTTTGCACTGTCATTTTAATTTCTTGATCATCAAATTTAACCGACAAAGCGAGTATTTTGGCGATAAAGCTTGGAACTTTATTGTTTTGGGGCCTCAATACCGGGGTAAAAACGTGACTTTTTAGCCGATATCAGAACCTTTGAATTATTTAAATATTGAATCATTGAGCACTTAATCATTATGTTTTATTTTCTTTATTTTCTTTGAACAACAATTCTATTAACAAACAACGAGACTCCCTAGCAAGGCACTAGTAAAGTCAACAAAAAAAAATAACAACGAATTACATAGGGTTTTTTACACAATCTTTCCAATTCAAATTATATTTTCCTATATTATCCAACAAACTAGTGAAATGACCCGTGGAACCACGGGTTTGTTTAAACGAAACAGTTTAATGATATGTTTTAGGTATTAAGTGAACGTAAATGCTAAAGTTATTTAATATAATGACCCGTGGAACCACATAGTCCGACTAAGAAACTCGTTAGCTGAACATTTCATCAAACACCTATAATGCATACTAAACAATCCACATCCAATCATAAGAGATAATATTGGTTGTCATATTATTTTAAAAGTGTAAATTAAAATATAAATTTATAATTAGTTTCCTTGCCTAGTTTTATACTTTCTCATACTCAATTCAAAATAATTAATTAAAATAATTCAAAATTATATAATTTTAATAATTAAAATAATTATTAAGAAGATTTAATAATAATTAATTAATTAATTAATTAATAAGATTTAATTTTAATTCAAAATTATTTAGATTAATAATAATTATTATTTAATAAGATTTAATTTTATTATTTAATAAGATTTAATTTTAATTCAAAATTATTTAGATTAATGACATCACCCACCATGCTTAGATTTTTCCTTTTTCTTTTTGATTTTTTCTTAACAAAGGAATTAGCCTAATAATGACATCATCATTGTAGGATTTTAATATTAACTATAGATTAAACAAGAAACCACGATTCGAATAAAACGCCAATTTCTTCATTGCCGTGTCGAGTTGTAAATGACACTGTTTCTCAACTTTCAAATATGCCAAAGTAAACTAGTCACAATCACGTAAATCTTGTTCTTCGAATAAGAGTCGCGTTTCCAACCATTAAACCATTGTAACCATTCATCCCATGACTCAAATGTCTGAAATGCTAACCTTATTTCAAGTATCCTTAGCAACGCAAAAAATGAACAAAATACGATTTAAGGACTAAATGCGGTATTCACAAAACACACATCCAATCCTATCAATCTCCAAACCTCTACCGAAAGATTTAATCTTGTAGGAAATCTATTAAACATAACCCACCATACAAATATATTTATCGTCTGAGGTAAAATCCAAGACCATATTGTACGCATATTCGTGATAGGGAGAATACGAGAGTCGATAAACAAACGAGTGGTACTTTTGTAGTAAAAATCCTTGGCAATATTCCACATAAACATGTATGTAGCATCAATCAAAGTAATCGACCCCAAGTTAGTGAGCATGGAGTCCAGTAGATCGACTTTTCTAGAGCCATCGATTTTCTTTTCCAATACCATTTCCATTCTCCATTGATAATACGATCTGTTTATGAAAAAGCTGATTATATCTATCCTTTAAATGTCCATTCCCGAGTCAATTATACTAACAAAATCTAATAGATAACCCATTTCCAACCTTAGCTTTGAGCACATTATAGGGCAGCAGATCCCGTTCCATATCCTTATGGTACACATTCAAAAGTTGGGCCCAAATGCTCGATCCCCTAATAAGAGAACCATCTAGGTCGGCTAACAGGCCATGGATAGTGCAGAATAGCAGCCCACTTCGAAACATTGTCGTTTACTAACTGCCAAATCTATTTAATAAGCAGCGCATGATTGGAAGCCCGAAGGCTACCAATGCCCAATCCACCATTATCCAACGAAGTTAGAACTTGATCTCAATGCATCTTCCGATCCCCATCTTTACCTCCCTAAAAAAAATGAGCTCTAATGCTTTCAAGCTCTATAATAATAGATTCTGCACGTTTAAAAAAGGTTAAATAATACATATTGAGCTTCCCGAGTAAGCCGACCACTAATCGAGTTTAAATTAGATTTCCACCCCTCCAAACGTTACGTTTGTGAAACCGATCCAAAATGGTTCCAACTTTCAACCCGAGACAATTTGCGCACCTATCAGGAGGCCTAAATGAACAAACGGAAACTAGTCTTTAAGACTTCCAATATCTCCAGGGAAAGCATCAACCTCATATGATGAACCCCAATCCCGTAGATCTTTGACTTGCCCACGGTGATTTTTAAGCCGAAATATCCATAAAAGTCGTTTTAACTCTCGCAAAATGTTATATAAGCACAACTTATTCTACTAAGAAATAATATTCATGTCAGGGGCGGAGCCAGGATTGGTGGTCAGTGGTGTCACCGATTAAAACTCAAAAAAATTTATACTAGATGTCTTATTTTAGTGGTGTCACTCAAAAAAATTTACACTATCCAGTGGTGTCACATGTTAAAAAACCAAAAATTTTCCCACTACATCGCGTATTTGAGTGGTGTCCCGTGCCCACCCTGGGCTCTACATAGCTACGCCTCTGATTCATGTCATCGGCATACAATAAGTGAGAAATGAATTCATTTAATTTATTTACGGTATCACCCTTGATTGCGCCTCTTTGAACATATGTCATCAACGCCAATGTAGACCTTCCATGACAAAAAAGAGAAAAAATGGACTCAATTGATCGACTTGTCGTAGACCTCATTCAACTTGAAATTCATTCGTTGGGCTACCGTTGACTAAAATGAAAGTTCGGGCCGCGACTAAGAAAATCTTAATCCATGCACACCACTTATCACTAAAATCCAAAAGTTTCGTCATATGAAGTAAAAAATTCCAAAAAACTGAGTCGTAAGCCTTCTCGAAATTCACTTTTAAAATCAAGAGTTTACCCTTCCTCCTCTTGTACCAATTTAAAGTCACATTAAGATTAATAGGTCCATCAAGAATCTAACAACCTTTAATGAAAACGGTTTGCTCACTACTAATTATCTTATCCATCACCTTCGCAACACGATTAGCCAAAAATTTAGTAATGATCTTGTATTGAACACTGATTAAAGATGTAGAGAGATAACCTTTAATGCAAGAGGGATTTGGAAATTAGGAATCGAGGTGCTGAACCTGCCCCTTTTAGGAGCCATAACGAGTTAAATGCATTCGAAATCGCAGCCACCAAATCAATTTTAATAATATCCCAATAATCTTTGATAAAAGCAAACGAAAATCCATCCAGACCTGAAGCTTTCGACAGACTGAATTACGGCCTAGACGTAAGTTACTTTATTTCCCTTGGATTATTATGTGTTTTATACGAGTATGTAATTATTTAAATTGTGTGTTTCTGATTAATTGATGATTTATTTAGATGCGTTTTGTGACAAGGGTCACATAACATATTTATTTGATTTTTAAATTTGGACTCCGTTAGGGCCACCTAGCGAAGTACTTTAAATATTAGATAACTGATAAATACCTATATGACATGGGGTATAGTTTTAAACACCCATTTATGTCTAAGCATCTGGATACCTCTCACATTTTCCCCAATTTGTGAGAAAACACTCAATCATACCTACTCTCATGCTTTTTCAAACCATAATCAAATCCTAATGTGTTATTGTGTGGATTAAAGTTTAACAAGTGATTCTTTCATCTTCTATAGCCAAATCTTCACGTTTGAATGTTAAATCCGTGCTTTAATCTTTGTATAATTTAGCGTATGTGTTCCTACGGGTTTTTGAGTATTTGATGCTTGAATCTTGACGTGTATCGTGTTTTAAGCTTGTTTGATGCTAGATTATTGTTGCATATACATTATACTAGCTTCGTGAACCATCAATAGACCAAAAACATTTCAAAATCGATGGATTTGGGTATTAAAACTCAAAAATTGTGCTTTATTTACTGCCACTGTTCGTCCTCACTCGCACGAGTCAGATGTCACTCACACGAGTTAAGATGTCATCCGTACGGATGAGTTGATGTTTTCATGATGGTTTGGGTTAAGTTGACTCGAACGAGTGAGTTGTCACTCACACAACTAACTAGTCACGCGCACGAGTGAAGATGTCACCTGTATGAATGAGATATTATTTCAGTGTAGTTTTTGTGGTTAAGTTCATTCGCACGAATAAGTGGTCACTCGCACGAGTGAGTGGTCATTCGCATGAGTGACCTGGTAGTTTGATATTGGTGATGTTTTGTCTAGTTGCTTTTTATTAGAAATTAAGCAAGACACGATTACTGACTTGATTATATATTTTTAAGGTGGAAAAGTTAAAGAGAAGGCTAAGAAAGATTATACCTCCGAGAACCTTCTGTTGCTGGTAATCGGTGAGTGGAACTATTCAAAGTTACGTATGAAGTAACAGATTATGCTACTATAATTATGTTCCTTATGATTACCTTGTGTTAGACTATGTTTACTTGATTACTTGTTTGTATGTTCACTTGTGAAAAAAGTCGTCATGTGGTAGCCTGAGCGGGAAGAGGTCAACTTGGTCAGACAAGTTGGGTTCAAGTTTTACTATTCGTGTAGTACAGTTTGAATGACGCACCCCCGCATCCGGATTACTATACGAGGGAGCCAATAACATGAATTATCGATAAAGTCTAGGTCGATCAGCTAGTAGTTGCAGGCTCGTACAAGCCGCCACTCCTTTTGGTGGGTGTGTTACTGTGATGTGTTAGACTTGTAAACAATTATATGATGTGGTACTTTGTTCATGCTCTGTATAGTTTCATTGACTTAGCGTAATGCTAACTCCCCACTTCCTCCCTTTTCAGATTCTGGAGCTATGATTGCTAGTATAAGGTAGTTGGATTGTTGAAGATATGTTTAACTACACATAACTCTGATGTGATTTTGTAATAATCAAACAGTAGTTTTTACGCAATACACGTTTTGTAATTTAGTATATTAATGAAGTGTATTGATGTTGTTTTAGATATATTAATGTTAATTTTGTATAACGTTTTCCTTTTGCTGTGATTTAAAAAAAATCGCCCGGTGTTATACCTCTCAAATCTCCTCCTCGGTGATGAATCTATCTAATAAAACAGTTTCCTCCTCGCTCAAAAACCGACATGGATGAATCAAAGGAGGGCTGTTTGAAACCTCATCTTTTGCGAATTTGGTTTTAACGAGTTAGGGATGCCCCTCGTGTTACGGCGGGGGAATGTTAGTTATATTCAATTGAGAAAAAGGAAGCAAAAAATAGAAGCAAAGGACATACATTGAAATGAGTAAAAAAAAATTCAAAGTTTGAAAAAAGAACAAAGATACTCCCTTTGTCCCAAAATAATTGTCCTGTTGGATTTTTTAAAGTCAATTTATTAAGTTTTGACTTTAAATATTTGTTGATTTTTGCTATAGAATATTTGATGAAACTTATATGAATAGAATTATATTTGAATATATTCTCATTTGGTATAACTTTCATTTGATATTATATAACACAAAGAAATATATCTAAGGTCAAAGTTGAAGAAAAAAGACTCAAAAAGTTAAAATAGGACAATTATTTTGAAACGGATGGAGTAATATAATAGTAGTTATATAAATAATAACAACAATAATCATTATAATTGATTTGTAATAAACGAAAAGTCACGTGGTTGATTTATAATAAGTGAAAGAGTTAAACAATAATAATAATGGTTGATTTGTAATAAGTGAAAAGTTATGTGGTTGATTTATAATAAGGGAGAAACTAAACTATTCAACATTTTTGTGTGTTTAGGTCATGTTTTGTCGAGATGAAGGACCCAAATGCCCCATCAATAAAGTGAGGCTTATATCGATGATTGATACAAACTATTTGATAAAATAGAAAAACTACATATATGATAATGATAGCAATTAAAATGAGTAGTTATTAAAAAGTGAAAAGTTATGTGGTTGATTTTTAAGAGCATTCAAATTCATGAAGCATTTCTTCAGATTAACACAATGTCACATTAGCGCCACATCACCATTTCATTCTCATTTCTTTCATATCACTAACCTATCACATATCACTCCCAACCATCACACATTTGCTCAAACACTATAAATTAATTAATTAATTAAATTATAGTATAAATCTTAAATAAAAATTTACAAGTATTTACAACTATTTCATCCGTGATGAGAAACACTTAAAATCCACGAAATGAAGGACAAAATGACATTGACTAAACTTTGACAATTCACTGTTTCTAGTGCCAAAGTTTGGCAAATAAATTGGCGGATGTTTAATATTGACGTTTAGAATGCTCTAATAAGCGAAAATGTTAAAAAACTAATAGAATGAAAAGTTATTTGATTGATTTGCAATAAGTGAAAATAGTAATTAATAATAATAATAATAATAATAATAATAATAATAATAATAATAATAATAATAATAATAATAATAATAATAATAATAATAATAATAATAATAATAATAATAATAATAATAATAATAATAATAATAATAATAATAATAAGTAGTAGTAGTAGTAGTAGTAGTTATAAAAAAGTGAAAAGGTATGTGGTTAGTTTGTAATAAATGAAAATAATAAAAGATTATGTGGTTGATTTGTAATAAGTGAAATTAATAATAATAATAATAATAATAATAATAATAATAATAATAATAATAATAATAATAATAATAATAATAATAATAATAATAATAATAATAATAATAATAATAATAATAATAATAATAATAATCATCTATAGTTTTTAAAAATCCTATAACGATGATGTCATTATTAGGCTAATTCCTTTCTTAAAAAAATCAAAAAACAAAAGAAAAAAATCTAAGCATGGTGCGTGATGTCATTAATCTAAATAAATTTGAATTAAAATTAAATTTTATTAATTAATTATTATTACTAAATCTTATTAATAATGATTATTATTTTTTTGGAAAGCAATTATAATTATAAAAAACTCACACAAGATGCGTGAAATCAGATACACGTACTCCAGGCCAAGTTATTGCTAGAGAAAATCAACACCTGCAGATCAAATGCACATTTATATGTATGCAATACATATGAACCACCTAATACAACACACCTACTCCATTACTTCACTGAATTTTTTGGATTTAGCTTCAAGATTCCAAGCCTCCTTGAATTATAATTTTGAATTATTTTAATTAATTATTTTGAATTGAGTACGAGAAGGTATAAAAGCTAGGCAGATGGAAATCAATTCTAAATTTATATTTTAATTTACATTTTTAAAATAAAATGACAACCAATATTATCTCTTATGATTGGATGTGGATTGTTTAATATATATTTTAGGTGTTTGATGAAATGTTCAACTTACGAATTTCTTAGTGGTTCCACGGGTCATTAAACTAAATGACTTTAACATTTACGTTCACTTAATACCTAAAACATATCATTAAACTGTTTCGTTTAAACAAATCCGTAATTTCACGGGTCATTTCACTAGTAGTAGTAATAATAATAATAATAATTATAATAATAATAATAATAATAATAATAATAATAATAATAATAATAATAATAATAATAATAATAATAATCATAATAATCATAATAATAATAATAATAATAATAATAATAATAATAATAATAATAATAATAATGATAATAATAATAATAATAATAATAATAATAAGTACTAGTAGTTATTAAAAAATTATAAATTATGTGGTTGATTTGTAAAAATTAAAAAGTTTTGTGTTGATTTGTAAAAGTTAGAAAATATTGTGTTAATTTGTAAAAATTGAAAACTTTACTATTTTAAATTTTTTTGTTGATTTGTAAAAATTGAAAACTTTACCATTCATAAATTTTATGTTTAAGTAAAGGTTATCTATAGTTAATATTAAAATGCTATAATAATGATGTCATTAAGGCTATTTCCTTTGTTAAAAAAAATTTAAAAGAAAAGAAAAAAATCTAAGCATGGTGGTTGATGTCATTAATCTAAATAATTTTGAATTAAAATTAAATCTTATTAATTAATTATTATTATTAAATCTTGTTAATAATTACTCCGTATTTTAATTATTAAAATTAAATAATTTTAAATAATTTTAATTAATTATTTTGAATTAAGTACGAGAAGGTATAAAAGCTATGCAGAAGGAAACTAATTATAAATTTATATTTTAATTTATAATTTTGAAATAAAATGATAACCAATATTATATCTTATGAGTGGATGTGGATTGTTTAATATGAATTTTAGGTATTTGATAAAATGTTCAGCTGACGAGTTTCTTAGTCGGATTCTGTGGTTCCATGGGTCATTAAACCATATAACTTTAGCATTTACGTTCACTTAATACCTAAAACATATCATTAAACTGTTTCGTTTAAATAAACCATTGATTTCACGAATCATTTCACTAGTAATGCAATAAAAAAAGTATATTTAACCAATCACCATCTAAAGCGATACAGTCACCATCTCTTTACTCCTTTTTCTTTTTAAAAGCGTATGAATAAAATCAGGAGAAATGATAGGATTGTTATAATATATAAATATATATATATAAATGGATAGTCAATTATTGATACACAAAAGTAATATTATTGTATTACCTAAACTTGTGATATTTTTGCTATAAATAGCCATGAATGCAAGCATTAAACTTGCACCATTTCTCACACTTACAAAGTGTTTCTTTCTTTCTCTCCATTATCATCTTTGTTCTTACACTTCATTATTAGTATTCTTAATCAAGAATCAAATCACTAAAGGTAGTTATAAGCCTACTGAATTATAACATCAAGAATCAAACCACTAAAGGTAGTTATAAGCCTACTGAATTATAACACGTTATCAGCACGATAATCTTAATACTAATTATGGTTGGCTATGCCACCTAAATGATATATGGTCGGTTATACCACCTGAATAATATATGGTCGACACTGTCGTCTAATTATCATTTATATTACTAACATTTATATTTCAATTATCTAACATTTATATGGCCGACACTGTCGCCTAATTATCATTTATGTTACTAACATTTATATTTTTATTATCTAACATTTATATGGCCGACACTGTCGCCTAATTATCATTTATGTTTACTAATATTTATATTTATGTTATATAACATTTATTAATGATTGCTTACATATGGTCGACACTGTCACCTACTTATCATTTATGTTATATTAAATTTATGTTTAATGTTTATATACTTATGAATATAAAGTGACTATAATTTATCATGTTGTTTGTTTTAATAGAAAATGTCGAATCTGGAAAAGCTTAAATTTACTCCTTTAGAATCAACTGGAAACAACTACATCTCATGGGTTATAAAAGTAAAAATGCATCTTAAATCAATGGGCATTCTTGAAGCCATAAATGAAAACAACACTTGTTCTGAAAAAGAACAAGCAACGGCATGTTGCTTTATTCATCAACATATTGATGAATGCTTACAAAATAATTATGTGACTGTAGAAGATTCCCATGTTTTATGGGAAGGTCTCAAAAGCAGATTCAATAATCAAAGAGAAATTTTACTTCCAGCTGCTATGGAACAATGGAGAACATTAAGGTTCCAAGACTTTAAGAAAGTAAATGAATATAGCTCAGCTCTGTATAATACATGTTCACAACTTAAATTCTGTGGACATGAAATAAGTGATGCAGACATGATGGAGAAAACTTTCTCCACAATGAATGCTGCAAACATCACAGTGCAAAGAAATTTGAAAATGCTAAAGTTCAAAACATATCCTGAACTTAATTCATATCTCTTAGTTGCAGAGCAAAATGATGAGCTATTAATGAAAAATCAGCAATCCCGTCCTACTGGTACACTTGCAATCCCTGAAGCAAATACTGCAAATAATTATAAACAGGGACAAGGACGCGGGCAAGGTCGTGGTTATAATAACCATCACCATCATCATGCCAAAAGCCATAACAATGTAGAAACCATCCTTATGGTAATGGTAATGGGCGAGGACGTGGTCGTGGTCGTGGCCGTGGTGGTCAAAGAAATAATAATCCACGAAAATATAAATATCAACCACAAAACAAGCCCACTAAACAAGATGTTGAAGAAAATTCTTCTAAAAATTCTGAAGAATCTTGCTACAGATGTGGTAGAATGGGCCACTGGGCTAATACTTGCCGAACATCTAAACATCTTGTTAAGATGTATCAGGATTCGCTGAAAGATAAAGAAAAGGAAGTAAACTTTGTGGATAACGTCGATCCAACAGTCACCGAGAAACCATCTGATTTATATGAAGATTTCTTGAATGTTTAAGTTGTGTGTCTTTCGAAAAATAAACGATTTAATATCGTCTGTCTTTGTCATTATGTTTGCTAAATGTTTCAGTACTATCTATTTGCGTTTAAAATATTGTGTAATATTAATGTACTCACTATTTATTTCTTATATATGAAGTTCAATATGAATTTTGCTGGAATACAACATCAATCAAGTGGTGGAGATCTCTGTATAGCAGACAGTGGAACTACACACACTATACTTAAATCCGAGAAATATTTTATTGATCTAAAACCAACGGAAGGAACTATACATACAATATCAGGACCTGCTAACTTGATAAAAGGGATAGGAAAGGCAAATTTCATACTACCAAATGGTAAAAAAAATTTAATAAATGATGCCTTATTTTCTCCCAAGTCAAGCAGAAATTTATTGAGTTTCTTCGACATATACCTTAACGGGTATGATTATCAGTCAGTGACAACAGAAAATGATAAATATTTAAGTATCACTGACAAGAGTCATGTGGTTGAAAAACTGCCAAGACTTAGTTCTGGATTACATTATACACATATAAATGTACCAGAAATACATATGGTAGTTAACGAAAAATATATTGTTCCTGGTGTATTCAGTTTATGGCATAACAGATTAGGCCATCCAGGATCAACAATGATGAAAAGGATTATTGAATGTACTCATGGACATCCACTAAAGGATAGAAAAATCCATCATGATACAATGGCTCCATGTACATCTTGCTCTCTTGGAAAATTGGTAACTAGACCCTCACCACTTAAGGTTGAGAAAGAATCACCAATGTTTCTTGAAAGAATTCAAGGTGATATATGTGGACCAATTCATCCACCATGTGGACCATTTAGATATTTCATGATTCTAATAGACGCATCTAGCAGATGGTCTCATGTTTGTCTGTTATCAAGCCGTAATGTGGCATTTGCAAAATTTCTTGCCCAAATTATTAAATTGAGAGCTCATTTTCCTGATTACACCATTAAAAGGGTGAGACTTGATAATGCTGGTGAATTTACATCTCAAGCATTTAATGACTATTGCATGTCTATAGGAATTGTTGTTGAACATTCTGTTACTCATGTGCATGCACAAAATGGTTTAGCCGAGTCATTGATTAAACGTTTACAGTTAATCGCTAGACCATTGATAATGAGAACAAAACTCCCTGTATCTATATGGGGTCATGCAATTTTACATGCTGCTGCATTGATTCGCATCAGACCAAGTGCAAGTCATAAATATTCCCCCCCTACAACTTGCTTTTGGTCAAGAGACAAATATTTCCCACCTTAGAACATTTAGATGTGCAGTATATGTTCCAATTGCCCCACCACAACGTACAAAAATGGGTCCTCAAAGGAGGTTGGAAATATATGTTGGATATGAAACATCTTCAATCATAAGGTATATTGAACCTATGACAGGTGATGTTTTTACAGCACGTTTTGCTGATTGTCATTTTAATGAAACACTGTTTCCTAGATTAGGGGGAGAAATAAAAAATAAAGAAAATGATGTTTCATGGTGTGAACCTCAATTAAAGTATCTTGATCCTCGCACAAAAGAATGCGAGATAGAAGTTCAAAAGATAATGCATATACAAGAACTTGCAAATCAATTGCCTGATGCATTCACAGATACAAAAACGGTGACAAAATCATATATACCAGCAGTAAATACTCCAGCTCGAATTGAAATTCCAAAAGCTGGCAATAACGTCACTCATGAATCTTTGCCACGTCAGAAACGTGGAAGACCAATTGGTTCAAAGGATAAAAATCCTCGAAAAAGAAAATCAACTGATAATGAAGTAAAAGAAAGTGTTCAAGAAGAACCACAAATCAGTACTCCTACTGCAGAGGAGATTGATGATGTCAATACAGAAATTGCAATCAATTATGCATATTCAAAAATATTATGGAACCGAAATGAAATGAAAAATCTTGATGAGAAATTTTCATTTAATATTGCATATGACATCATGAATAATGATGATGATCCAGAACCAACATCTATGGTTGAATGTCAAAATAGACATGATTGGGCTCAATGGAAAGAAGCAATACGAGCTGAATTAGAATCACTCAATAAAAGAAAAGTTTTCGGATCCATCATTCTCACTCCTAAAGATGTGAAACCTGTAGGATACAGATGGATTTTTGTCCGAAAAAGAAATGAGAAAAATGAAGTTACAAGGTATAAAGCTAGACTTGTAGCTCAAGGTTTTTCTCAAAGACCGAGAATTGATTATGAAGAAACTTATTCCCCTGCTATGGATGCAATTACTTTTAGGTACTTAATCAGCCTGGCAGTTTCTAAAAATTTAGAAATGCATCTCATGGATGTTGTGACTGCTTATCTATATGGATCACTTGATAGTGATATATATATATATGAAGATACCTGAAGGATTTAAGGTACCAGAAGCATCAAATGCAAAACCCAAAGAAATGTATTCGATTAAATTACAAAGATCTTTATATGGGTTAAAACAATCGGGACGTATGTGGTATAACCGATTAAGTGATTACTTGATAAGCAAAGGGTATACAAATAACCTTACTTGTCCTTGTGTTTTCATTAAGAAAACAACATCCGGATATGTGATCATAGCTGTTTATGTTAATGATCTTAACATCATAGGTACAAATAAAGAGATCCATGAAGCCATTCAACTTCTAAAGAAAGAATTTGAAATGAAAGATCTCAGAAAAACCAAGTATTGCCTTGGTTTACAAATTGAGCATATGCCTAATGGTTTACTTGTACATCAAACAACATATACTGAAAAGATTCTGAAACGTTTCAATATAGACAAGGCAAAACCATTAAGTACTCCTATGGTTGTTAGATCACTCAATGTTGAAACTGATCCATTTCGTCCATGTGAAGATCATGAAGATATTCTTGGACCAGAAGTACCATATCTTAGTGCAATTGGAGCTCTTATGTATCTTACAAATTGTACAAGACCTGACATTTCTTTTGCAGTTAATTTGTTGGCAAGGTTCAGCTCTGCTCCTACCAAAAGACACTGGAATGGGATCAAACACATATTTCGATACCTTCGAAGAACTACTAATTTAGGATTATTTTATTCTAACGAATCAAAACAAGATTTGGTTAGTTATGCTGATGCAGATTATTTATCTGATCCACATAAAGCTAAATCTCAAACTGGATATGTATTCCTAAATGGAGGTACTGCAATATCATGGCGTTCTCAAAAACAAACACTTGTTGCTACATCATCAAATCATGTCGAAGTGATTGCATTACATGAAGCTACTCGGGAATGTTTTTGGTTGAGATCAATGACACAAATCATTACTGATTCTTGTGGACTAGAACGCGATAAAAGTCCAACAATTATCTATGAAGATAATGCAGCTTGCATAGCACAGATGAAAGAAGGGTATATCAAAAGTGACCGAACCAAACACATACCTCCTAGATTCTTCTCATACACTCAAAATCTCATTAAGGACAACGAGATTGAAATGAGATATGTTCAATCCAGCAAAAACTCTGCTGATCTTTTCACGAAAGCACTTCCAACTGCTATTTTCAGAACACACGTTCATAACATTGGCATGAGACATGTTCAAAAGATGTAACAACCGAAGCGATGTCTACTTGAGGGTGAGTCAACTCCATGCTGCACTCTTTTTCCCTTAGCTAAAGTTTTTCCCACTGGGTTTTCTTTAGCAAGGTTTTTAACGAGGCAGTAACTTACAGTTGATCTTCAACAAACAAAATTGCTATCCAAGGGGGAGTGTTATAATATATATATATATATATATATATATATATATATATATATATATATATATATATATATATATATATATATATATATATAAATGGATAGTCAATTATTGATACACAAAAGTAATATTATTGTATTATCTAAACTTGTGATATTTTTGCTATAAATAGCCATGAATGCAAGCATTAAACTTGCACCATTTCTCACACTTACAAAGTGTTTCTTTTTTTCTCTCCATTATCATCTTTGTTCTTACACTTCATTATTAGTATTCTTAATCAAGAATCAAATCACTAAAGGTAGTTATAAGCCTACTGAATTATAACATCAAGAATCAAACCACTAAAGGTAGTTATAAGCCTACTGAATTATAACAAGGATCACTCATTTTTTACTCAATTTATTCCACTCAATGACGTGGCCTATGACATGTACCTCCACTTAAGATTTGGAAATGCCCCTTTATTTATGCGTAATTATTTACTCCGTATATTTTTTAAATTTTAACATATTTTATCCTTTCAATTTGTATTAATTAATTTATTTTTCTTCCAAAATTCTAAATACTTTATTTCTTGTCCAAAATATAGTCTCTCTAATATCCATTCATTGTTAAATAAATAGAGCTCTTGTATTGTTGTATACAAATCGTCAATCTTAGAGAATTTTTTAATTTCCAACAATTTGTAGGTGAATTTTTATCAGCCGATGGAGAGTATAATTATTACTAACTTGTATTGATATATTGTGTACTTCTTAATTTCATTTAATACAAGGCGAGGGTGAATTTTTAGGTGTTAAATTAGTTGCGATGGTTTGATTAATAATCCATAAAGTGTGAAACGGTTAATGCCGAATGGATGATATTATAACAATTAAGGTGATTTTGGGTCTATACTACGGATGAACTACAATAATATGGGTTGATGGAGGAAATAAAAGTTAATTAGTAATGGAAAAGATAATAATGAAAGTGTATTCATCTAAGTGGAGAGATGATGTATGGTTCTAATTTTGAATGAGATTTGTAGGATACTCGTAATTAATTTAAAGAAATATTTAAGTAGAAATTAGCAAAAATAAAGGTGGTATTTACAAATATTACGTGGAGGTACGTGTCATTTGACACATGTGTGTGAATTATTTTGAGTAAAATAATTGAGTGGTTCTAACATTTCTCTAAAATCAGAATTTTCATCCCCTATATATCTCATTTTATCCTTGTTTTTTGCAATGTATTCAAATCCTTCTTAGGCCACATGTAATGGTTAGTGAAAGAACCCGCCACCCGCCGCCACCTGGCTCATCCCCACCACCACCGAACCGCCACCACCACCGCCAGCCATACCCCTCACCATTCTAACGGGTCGATTTGTGGGGCCCAGCGAATTTAATTTTTTTTTCTTTTTCTCCTCCAACGGCTATATGTATATTTTTTTTAAACCAATAATACACTACATTTTCTCTATATATACATACACTCTCATTCCATTATTTACCCAACATTACTATCAATTCATTTTTCACAAACACAAAAAAAAAAAAAAAAAAAAAATTCAAATGGAAGTGGAAGATTTATTAAATTCTCAGAGTGAAAGCGAGGAGAGCGTGACGGATAGTGATAGCGCAGAGTCCGATTCTGATGAAGATTTAATTCAAGACGGTTACAACGCTCTTAACTATCTCGATTTGCTTGATGCAATGGACCAAGAAGATGAAGCTCGAAATTCTCGTACAATTTTTAGAAGACGTCGGTTACAAAGAGATCGGATTGATACCAGTAATCGTTTGTACAGAGAATATTTCTCGGATAATCCAACATTTCCGGGTGATTATTTTCGAAATTGATACCGAATGAGTAAGTCATTGTTTAATCGTATTGGTCATGCTATTCTATCATACGAATCTCAACCGAAACCCTCCTATTTTCAATATTTTGATCAACGTTTTGATGCAACCGGTCAACTCGGTTTCAATATTTTTCAAAAGTGTGCATCGGCGATACGTCAATTGGCGTATGGCATTGCGCCTGATGCATTCGATGAATATTTACACATGGGCGCATCTACGTCTCGTGACTATTTAAACAATTATTGTAAATGTATTATTCATATGTTTGCGCGAGAATATTTAAGGAAACCAACTGAAGAAGATGTTCGTCGATTGAATTCCAAACATTTGGAGATGCACGGTTTTTCGGGGATGTTAGGTTGTCTTGATTGCATGCACCGAGCTTGAAAAAATTGTCCAGTTGCGTGGCAAGGGCATTACCACAGGTGTGATCATGAAGGACCAACAATAATTCTTGAGGCGGTTGCGTCCTACGATATGTGGATTTGGCATGCTTTCTTTGGTTCAGCGGGTTCGAACAATGATATTAATGTTCTTAATGAATCGGATTTGTTCGAAGATTTGTTGGATGGTCGAGCTCCGGAGGTCCGTTACACTATTAACGGGCACGAATTTACAAAAGGGTATTATTTGGTAGACGACATATACCCAGAATGGGCAACACTTGTCAAGTCGTTTAAATGTCCACTTGAGCCAAAAAAATATAAAGTTTAAACATTTTCAAGAAGCCGCGAGAAAAGACGTGGAACGAGCTTTCGGTGTTCTTCAAGGTCGTTGGGCAATACTAAAACACCCAGCAAGACCTTATAGTATTAATAAAATACGTCGAATCATGTACACTTATGTTATACTTCACAACATGATCACCGAAGAAAACGAGCACAACATATGTGGCCTCGAAGAGGATTATCTCCGACATCAAGAAAACATGTTGCAACGTACTTGGCAGGAAATAGTTGAGCTCCAAGATCGGGTGGATCGAGAGATGCGAGATCGAAGAGCGCATCATAACCTTCGCAACAATTTGATCGAACACATTTGGACACTCCCTATTTGGAGTAAGATGTGATACTTCTTTTCAAATTTGGTGTAAGATAGGTCGTTGGCTCGATATCTCTATCCCTATTTGGAATTCGGTGGATGAAATTTGGTCCTGGATAGATTCTTTTGCAGCTCAAAGAAACAAGAAGATAGTCATCTCGCTTGTGGTGTACTCAACTTTATGGAATATTTGGCGGCTTCGGAATTGCATTATCTTCAAAAATCGCTCGTTCAAGAAATGTCATGTGTTTGATAGCATCGTTGTTTCAAGTTTTAATTGGTTGTATGCGAGATATCGCAAGTCCACGATAAACTGGAATCTGTGGTTACAAAATCCGCTATATTCCTTGTAATCCCTTTTTTTCTAGCTTCTCTCTAGTTTCTTTTTTTGCTATAAAATTTCTGCCATTCGAAAAAAAAAAAAAAAATATTTGGACACTCCCGGATGATTATATTGTTCGAAACAATTAGCGTTATTTATTGTATTTCTTTTATTTATGTATTGTCTTTTATTTATTTAATTATGTAATGTTTTAAATTTTTAATAATATAATGTTTTAATTTTATTTAATAAAATGTTATTTGTATTTATTTATTGTATTTAAGTAATAATTTAAAATTGGTTAAAGTTGAAAATGAAGTGTATGATTGTGAGTGTTTAGTGAAAGGAATGTGAAAGGAATGTTAAAAGGTTTGTGCTGATATGACGCTGATGTAGAGGAGAGAAGTTCAGTGAAAGAACCCAACCATTTCATGTGGCCTTAGTCTACAAAACATTTAAGTGTTGTTTGTTTTTCCCATTGCCAAGAAAAATTGTCTGCCACTGTTTTATTCACAAGAACAAAGCTATAAATAGCCAAAAAGAGAACTAACAACTAAGCTACTAATACACGTTAATAACCCATTACAGCATTACTCATAACTAATTGGTAACTAACACGAATTTTTACCATGCACATTAATAAAACATTTCCACTTACCCTTTATAATTGGTACCCACTTCCCACTGATTCCATGTAATCATCTAACTAGAAAAACCATAACATATAAAATACTACATACTAAATAAACAAACTTTTGTGACCATGAATATTAATTTAACATATTATATAACCCATTAGTCCTAACTGTAATATTAGGCTAGTTTTTCTGGGCCCTATATATATTGGGCACTGAACGCCGACCGCCTTGAACTCCTAAATATCCGGCCCTGCCTAAACCTACACACCTTCGCTTCCACCTTCAACAATGACACCCCTCTAGTGGCAACACCTCCAGGCTCCAGCCCCCTCTACCGGCGGCATTACCTCTGGCCGCAAATCTCTGGTTGCGATGTCTGCTGCTCACTAACATACCTAAGTGGGTATATTTTTTGTAGCAGTTTCTAATTAGCCATATATCTTGAGATCAAAATGTTATTATTATTTATTTTTGGTTTGGGGTTGAGATCTATTTTGACGAACCTATTAAAAAATGATGAATGTTGTTTAACGTTAAGATTTCGATGAACAGCTATTTTTATTCCCAAATTAGGTGAAAATATGATAATTTACAATGTTATCTTTTATGTTGAGTGACTGGACTTTGAAAACCTTTATTTCTTTTATGTATTCAGATATAAGCAAAAAATTCATGATTATGGATAGCAGGTTGAAACTTTTGATGGATTAGTTACCTGCTCCTGCTTATATTATTTGTTATTTCATATATTACCTAATACGTTTTCTAAACTTTTTATTTTAGTTTGAAATGTATTTTAAGTTGAAATTTGGTATTTAATATTACTACCAATATTAATGTTGTTATTTTATCTTCCCCGCATTTATTTTGGGCATTAATCGCTTTTCAACTATGGTTTCGTCTATTACTTTGTCCTATTTATCACCTTTGACAACAAATTTTGAACCCCCTAAAAAGTCATCAGCTTCATTCTCGTTTTAGGTTCCATTTAGTTCTATTCGACGGGATATGGTTAGTCCTATTGATAACGCTTCCTCACATCCTTCATCTATGAAATTTGGTGAGGTTTCCGGTGGTTGTGAGGGTACGACTCAGGGTGTGTATTAGGGTTTAATTCTCCACACCTTGTGAGATGTTTTATTGATCAATATATATAGGAAACAATACATGTTTGAATAGGAAATAAATACAACAAGGAAACAATCTATGTAATAGGAATAATATATATCCTATAATACTATCAGTCGTGATCTTCAAGTTATATCGCTAATACCCCCCTCAAGCGAATGTGTAAGGGTCCAACATGAAGCTTGTCTCTAAACGATTCAAATAACGGTCGAGGAAGACTCTTGGTGAATTGATAATGCTAAAAACGAACATATATTTCATAGCATTATTCCTCAAGAAAGACAAGCTTTTAGTTGCAATTGTTCTATTTACAAGAGATATTCGTTTAAATAATAAAAGGTGAAGACAAAAGACAGATTCGACAAATTGAAGACGCAAACGACCAAAAAGCTCAAAAGTACAAAAGACAATCAAAAAGGTTCCAATTATTGATAAGAAACGTCTCGAAATCACAAGAGTACAAGATTCAAAACGCAAAGTACAAGATATTAAATTGTACGCGAGGACGTTCGAAAATCCGGAACCGGGACCAGAGTCAATTCTTAACGCTCGACGCAACGGACTAAAAATTACAAGTTAACTATGTATATAAATATAATATAATATATAATTAATTATATTAATTATATATATATTATATATATATAATAAAAACCGTCGGCAGCAGGAAACTTCAAGGGAGTGAATTGTAAATACCTCTCCGCGACTCGCGGAGTATTAGGGGCATTTTGCCGCGAGTCGCGGAGCCCCAAATTTCACTTCTGGCTATAAAGCCAACCGAATTCTGATCGAATTTATCATCATTTTTTCTTCTCATTCATACGAAGTAATATATATTTATATTTATAATTTATATTTTAATTTTAATTATAATTCTAATAATAAGGGTATGTTAGCGAATGTTGTAAGGGTGTAAGTCGAAATTCTGTCCGTGTAACGCTACGCTATTTTTAATCATTGTAAGTTATGTTCAACCTTTTTATATTAATGTCTCGTAGCTAAGTTATTATTATGCTTATTTAAAACGAAGTAATCATGATGTTGGGCTAATTACTAAAATTGGGTAATTGGGCTTTGTACCATAATTGGGGTTTGGACAAAAGAACGACACTTGTGGAAACTAGGCTATGGGCTATTAATGGGCTTTATATTTGTTTAACTAAATGAAAGTTTGTTAATGTTAATATAAAGATTTACAATTGGGCGTCCCTATAAATTACCATATACACTCGATCGGACACGATGGGCGGGGTATTTATATGTACGAATAATCGTTCATTTTACCGGACACGGGAATGGATTAATAGCCACTAGAATAATTAAAACAGGGGTGAAATTACATTCAAGGGTAATTGGTGTAATTGTTAACAAAGTAGTAAAACCTTGGTTTACACGCAGTCGATAACCTGGTGTATTCATTAAACAAAGTATTAAAACCTTGTTACAATTCGAATCCCCAATTAGTTGGAATATTTATCTTCGGGTATAATAATAATTTGACAAGGACACTTGCAATTTATATTTATGACTGATGGACTGTTATGGACAAAAACCAGACGGACATATTGAATAATCCAGGACAAAGGACAATTAACCCATGGGCATAAAACTAAAATCAACACGTCAAACATCATGATTACGGAAGTTTAAATAAGCATAATTCTTTTATTTCATATTTAATTTCCTTTATTTTATATTTAATTGCACTTCTAATTATCGCACTTTTATTTATTTTATTTTATCGCACTTTTAATTATCGTATTTTTTAATTTTATCGCATTTTTATTATTCGCAATTTCATTATCGTTATTTACTTTACGCTTTAATTTAAAGTCTTGTATTTATTTTATATTTTACATTAGGTTTTAACTGCGACTAAAGTTTTAAAATCGACAAACCGGTCATTAAACGGTAAAAACCCCCCTTTATAATAATAATATTACCTATATATATATTTGTATTTTTATAAAAGTTAACTAATATAGCGTTGAGCTTTGTTTAAAGATTTCCCTGTGGAACGAACCGGACTTACTAAAAACTACACTACTGTACGATTAGGTACACTGCCTATAAGTGTTGTAGCAAGGTTTAAGTATATCCATTCTATAAATAAATAAATATCTTGTGTAAAATTGTATCGTATTTAATAGTTTTTCCTAGTAAAATATAAGCTATTTTGTATACTACCCCGCTGCACATCAAGTATTTTTGGCGCCGCTGCCGGGGAACATCTTAAAAGCCGGAAGCGCAACGCTAATAATAAAAAAAAAAAAAAAAGATTTTTTATCTACTTTTATTAAAAGTCATTTTTGTAAAATTACGTTTTAAAAATTCGAAAAATATAAAAAGAAAAAAACAAAAATATTAGTATTTTTAGGATTTTGCTAAATATTTAAGTTTTATAAGTTTCTTTATTTTTATTTTAGTTTATAAAAATATAAGTTTTAATTTTAATATCTTTTAATTATTTAAAAAACAGAAAACAAAATAAAAAAAAAAAATAAAGAAAAACGCGTAAAAACAAAAGCTGTCAACTGAATTCCTGAACCCCGCGACTCGCGGGGTTTTCTTCTTTATTCGCCGCGACTCGCGGAGGCCCTCTGACACACGGACAAAAACCCTAATTTCGCATTGATTACGGGTTATAATTTATTATTATTATTATTTAACTTAATTATTATTATTATTATTATTAATTTTATTATTATTTTTACTTTTTACTTTATATTTATGTATTTTGTTTAATTAGTTTTATTAAAATTGTAAAATTAATAGTTTATTAAATAAATAACATAAAAATAATATTTTTATAAAAATTGTACTTTTTACAATTTTTTGTATATTTTTATATTTTGTACCTTTTTAATCATTGTAGCGTAATATTTATATTTTTAGCTCATAATTAATTTTAAACTTAGTTTTTGCTATAGTTATTTTTACTCCTATATTTTTAGGCTTTGCCGTAGAATTCCTTAAGTGCTTTTTCTTTAGACTAAGACTTAGGTGCTTTAGAATTTTGCGACGCCTTTTTAAGTTTTAGTTTCTTTTTAAGTTATTTCCATTTGGGACTTAGTTTTTCCTTGTAAGCTTTAATATTTTTAGACCTTTTACTATGTATCAATTATCATTCCAATTAGTAATTTCAATTTGCGATTATAATTTTAAGTTAGTTGTAGTAATAAGGTTAAATTAGTTAAGTATTTTTAAGTTTTTATAAGTTTCTTTTATTTTTCCGTCGTCCTTTATTTTTCAACCATTTTTTCTTTTTTTTTCGACCTTTTGCGACAAACTCTTTTTCTCTCTTATTTCTCGCTATTCTAGTTTTTAGGACATAGAATTTTTTCTACTTCTTATCTAAATTTCTTAAAATTACGAAAATTTATTTTGAGTGGTTAAATTGATAGACATCAAAATTTTCTGGTTCGTAGTAATAGTTGGATTTGTACGTGGACCGGGTTATTGGAGCCAAACAGTCCTCAATTATATTGAGACCAAACGAATCCTGCCCCTCTGCTGCATCTTTTGGCTATTCGAAACGTGGGCAAAATCAGAAAAGTCTATTGATTGGATAACTTATTATAATTTTTCTTTCCTTTTAAAAACTAATAGGATATTCTGTGAATGCACCGAGCAAGACGTTCACCACCTTTTGTACGTTCACCACCTTTAACTCGATCAAGACATCGTTTAACAAATATAACCGCCGTTGATTTTTCTTTAGAATCGTCATCCAGTCGACCAAGTACTTCAGTTCAAATTTCCGATAATCCATTTTTTGAAACAAACCTCACAATTGAGAATCCGGAAAATATTCAGGAACGGTTCATAGATCCTGAACCACTAAACTTTCCTCCGGAACCACCAATCATTCAAACAGAGATTGTTGAGGAACGAACTATTAAATCTGAAGCATCTAGTGATACCGATTCAACAAATTCAATTATGGAGAATCTGGAACCTTTAAGTATGGAAGACCGAATGAGAGCTAAACGCACTGGCCAAGGTCACGCAATTACTCATCCAGACATTAATGCGCCAGATTATGAAATCAAAGGACAAATTCTACACATGGTGACTAATCAATGCCAATTTAGTGGTGCGCCGAAGGAAGATCCAAATGAACATCTACGTACCTTTAATAGGATCTGCACACTATTTAAAATACGAGAAGTGGAGGATGAACAGATATATCTCATGTTATTTCCCTGGACTTTAAAGGGAGAAGACAAAGATTGGTTGGAATCGTTACCTGAAGGGGCGATCGATACATGGGATGTTTTAATTGACAAATTTCTTAAACAATTCTTTCCTGCATCTAAAGCCGTAAGACTTCAAGCAGAAATTGTTACGTTCACACAAAAACCAAATGAAACTCTATATGAGGCATGGACAAGATATGGAAAGTTATTAAGAGGATGTCCGCAACATGGTTTAGACACTTGTCAAATAGTACAAATATTCTACCAAGGATGCGACATCACTACAAGAAAAGACATAGATATAGCAGCTGGTGGCTCTATTATGAAGAAAACCGAAACTGATGCTTACAAAATTATTGATAATACTGCTTCCCACTCACATGAGTGGCACCAAGAAAAAGATATCATTAGATCATCTAAAGCAGCTAGAGCCGATTCTAGCCATGACTTAGATTCCATTTCCGCAAAGATAGATGCTGTGGAGAGACGAATGGAAAAGATGACTAAGGATATTCACTCAATACGAATTAGTTGTGAGCAGTGTGGAGGACCACATTTGACAAAAGATTGTCTCAGTATTGAATTAACAATGGAACAAAGAGAGAATATTTCATACATAAACCAAAGGCCTGGAAATAATTATCAGAATAATTATCAACCGCCAAGACCGATTTACAATCAAAACCAGAATTATAACCGAAATATTCCATACAACAACCAACAAGGTCCTAGCAATCAACAAGTATCCAATAATACTTACAATCAGCAAAGACCTAATTTTCAAAACAAACCACCACAACAAACCGATGATAAAAAGCCGAATTTAGAAGATATGATGACGAAGCTAGTTGAAACTCAAACGCAGTTTTTCACATCTCAAAAACAAACCAATGAACAAAATGCTCAAGCATTTAGAAATCAACAAGCTTCTATTCAAAATCTGGAACAAGAAGTAAGTAACCTAGCAAGGTTAATAGGTGAAAGAAAACCGGGAAGTCTACCGAGCGATACAAATGCTAACCCCCGGAATGAAACAGCTAAAGCTATTACCACAAGAAGTGGTACAACACTTAAACCACCTGAAATACCTGTAACTTCTGATGAAACTATTCCTACTCCACAAGAACCACAACCTGATCAAGATAAGGAAAAAGAACCGGTAGTTGAAAAGGTTAATGAAGATAACACAATTAAGGATAAACCTTATGTTAAACCATACCAACCACCACTTCCTTACCCGAGTAAAATGAAGAAGGAAAAACTTGAAGCCGAGCAATCCAAATTCTTGGATATGTTTAAACAGATAAATGTAAATCTTCCTTTCATTGATGTAATTTCAGGAATGCCAAGATATGCTAAATTCTTGAAAGATCTAATCACGAATAGAAAGAAAATGGAAGAACTCTCGGCTGTTACTATGAATGCTAATTGTTCAGCAGTGCTGTTGAATAAGATACCAGAAAAACTATCTGATCCAGGAAGTTTCACAATTCCATGTTTTCTGGGTAGTCTTAGTTCAATAGAAGCATTGGCTGATTTAGGTGCTAGTATAAATCTAATGCCGTATTCACTATACGCTAAACTAGACCTTGGAGAATTGAAACCAACAAGAATAAGCATACAACTAGCCGATAGATCAATAAAATATCCTAGAGGGATAATGGAGAACATGCTAGTTAAAGTTGGTACTTTAGTATTTCCAGTAGATTTTGTTGTTTTAGACATGGAAGAAGATTCTCAAGTTCCTCTCATATTAGGAAGACCATTCTTAAACACGGCTAAAGCAATGATAGACGTGTTCGGTAAGAAACTGACCCTAAGTATAGAGGATGAGAGTGTTACCTTTTCAGTTGATAGAGCAATGCAACAACCACAATCTGCAGATGATACATGTTATTATATTCAAACTATAGATGCACATGCAGAATTATTAGAAGAATTTCCAGAATTACAAGGAACGGGAGAATGTTCTTTAGGAGAAGGTAATGAACCAATTGATGAAGCTGAAATGTTAGCTACACTTATAGCTAATGGATATGAACCAACAACAGAAGAAATTCAAATGCTAAAAGAAGAAGACAGATATCGATATAAATCATCGATAGAAGAACCTCCGAAATTAGAGTTAAAGCCACTTCCAAACCATTTGGAATACGCTTATTTACATGGTGAATCTGAATTACCTGTAATAATATCGTCTTCTCTTACTGAAAATGAGAAATCACAACTCATTTCTGTGTTGAAAGCTCATAAACCAGCCATTGCATGGAAGATTCATGATATTAAAGGAATAAGTCCTTCGTATTGCACACATAAAATCCTTATGGAAGAAGGTCATAAAACGTATGTGCAACGCCAACGAAGACTAAATCCTAATATGCAAGATGTAGTTAAGAAAGAGATTATTAAACTGCTAGATGCAGGTTTGATATATCCAATTTCTGATAGTCCATGGGTAAGCCCAGTTCAATGCGTACCTAAGAAGGGTGGCATGACTGTCATCACAAATGAGAAAAATGAGCTTATTCCTACTAGGACTGTAACAGGATGGCGTGTATGTATTGATTATAGAAAATTAAATGACGCCACCAGAAAAGATCACTTTCCCTTACCTTTCATAGATCAAATGTTGGAAAGATTAGCCGGAAATAGTTACTATTGTTTTCTAGATGGATTTTCCGGATATTTTCAAATTCCAATAGCACCCGAAGATCAAGAGAAAACCACATTCACGTGCCCTTATGGTACTTTTGCTTACAAACGCATGCCATTTGGACTTTGTAACGCCCCTGCAACCTTTCAAAGGTGCATGATGGCGATTTTTCATGACATGATAGAAGAATGCATGGAAGTATTCATGGATGACTTTTCAGTCTTCGGTGATACATTTAAATCATGCCTAGTTAATCTGGAACGAATGCTAATTAGATGCGAAAAATCAAATCTAGTACTTAATTGGGAGAAATGCCATTTCATGGTTAAAGAAGGCATCGTTCTTGGACATAAAATTTCAAAAGAAGGAATTGAAGTGGATAGAGCTAAAGTAGATGTAATTGCTAAACTTCCACATCCCACCAATGTTAGAGGAGTTAGGAGTTTTCTAGGGCATGCCGGTTTTTACCGACGTTTCATAAAAGATTTTTCAAAAATTGCCACTCCTATGAATAAACTCCTAGAAAAGGATGCACCATTCATCTTTACAGATGAGTGTATCAAATCTTTTAATATTCTTAAAGAGAAACTCACTAATGCACCGATCATGATAACACCAAATTGGAATCTACCATTTGAACTAATGTGCGATGCAAGTGATTTTGCAATGGGAGCCGTTTTAGGACAAAGGATTGAAAAACGATTTCAACCTATATATTATGCTAGTAAGACATTACAAGGAGCACAAACGAACTATACAACTACTGAAAAAGAACTCCTTGCTATTGTCTTTGCTTTTGACAAATTTCGATCATATCTCGTTCTAGCAAAAACGGTGGTCTATACCGACCATTCTGCTCTTAGATACCTATTTTCAAAACAAGATGCTAAACCAAGATTAATCCGTTGGATCTTACTCTTACAAGAGTTTGATATTGAAATCCGAGATAAAAAGGGAGCAGAAAATCTCGCCGCTGATCATCTTTCTCGTCTTGAAAATCCCGAATTAGAAGTTCTGAATGAATCAGCCATACAAGACAACTTTCCTGATGAATATCTATTGAAGATAGAATATAAAGAAATCCCATGGTTTGCAGACTATGCAAACTACTTAGTTTGTGGATTCCTTGAAAAAGGATTATCGTACCAAAGACGAAAGAAATTCTTCAGTGATATAAAACACTATTTCTGGGAAGATCCACATCTGTTTAAAAGTTGTCCCGATGGAATAATACGCCGATGTGTATTTGGAGATGAAGCTAGTAAAATTTTAAACCATTGTCACACAGAACCAACAGGAGGGCATTATGGGCCTCAACTAACAGCAAGAAAAGTTTTTGAAGCTGGATTCTATTGGCCTACAATTTACAAAGACGCACACCTTCTTTGCAAATCCTGTGATGCATGTCAAAGGGCCGGAAAAATAAGTCAACGTGATGAAATGCCACAAAATGTCATCCAAGTATGTGAAGTATTTGACATTTGGGGTATTGACTTTATGGGTCCATTTCCAAAATCTCATAATAATCTATATATACTCGTAGCCATTGATTATGTATCTAAATGGGCGGAAGCACAAGCTCTCCCAACTAACGATGCACGAGTTGTAGTCAACTTTTTAAAACGTCTTTTTGCAAGGTTTGGAACACCGAAAGCTTTAATAAGTGATCGGGGAACTCATTTCTGTAATAATCAACTTGAGAAAGTTCTTAAAAGATATGGAGTAACTCATAAAATCTCCACTGCATATCATCCACAAACAAGTGGACAAGTTGAAAATACCAACCGAGCTTTAAAACGTATTCTAGAGAAAACCGTAGGATCAAATCCGAAGGAATGGTCCATTAAATTGGAGGATGCACTCTGGGCTTTTAGAACAGCCTACAAAACTCCAATTGGAACCACACCTTTTAGACTTGTGTATGGAAAAGCATGTCATCTTCCAGTAGAAATTGAACACAAAGCATTTTGGGCTTTGAAGACATGTAATCTTGATTTACATGAAGCCGGACGTCTTCGATTAAGTCAACTAAACGAATTAGAAGAATTAAGACATGAAGCATACGAAAATTCGTTAATCTATAAAGAAAGAACGAAGAAATGGCATGATAAAAGAATCAGAAGTTCAAAAGAATTCAAAGAAGGAGACAGAGTTCTTCTTTTCAATTCACGATTCAAGCTATTTCCTGGAAAATTGAAATCAAGATGGTCTGGACCATTCATAGTCAAAAGAGTTTTCCCATACGGAACGATAGAATTAATAAATTCAAATGGGATGGAATTTAAAGTTAATGGTCACAGAGTTAAACATTATATACAGGGTCCGATGGAAGTCGACAACGAAGTTAATCACAATTTCGACACCACAGCTAACTGAGTGTGGGGAGAATCAAGTCTTTAAAGGATAATATGTATTTCTGTTAGAGTTAGATTGTCTGTTTTCGTGTAGTTCTCGAAAATGGAACACGTATGGTCTTTCCCTAGCAGACCCTAAAGAACTAGTCTTCTCCCCCCATTCTGAATTTGTATTTTTTTTTAGGTTTTTACAAAATGAAGACTGCCTGTGAATTAAACCATGGTCTAATGCTACACGCTTTGATCACTAAAAGAAATAATGACATACTACCGAGTGAATTAGTATCAGTAATCAGAGAAAGAATGGACGGAGTTAGAAAAGGATCCAGATGCGAAGATAATAAGTTACAATTTGGTAAAGGAAAATCAAAATCCGCAGCGAAAAGAAGAGCACGACACCTAGAAAAATGTCACAAATGCGGAAAATGGTCACATGGAGGTAAATGTTCAAATAATCAAACCTATTCAAATACCGAATTTGTTACTTTATGCAGAGACGGACCGTTCATATGTTTAGAAGAAAAGACAATGAATGCTCGAGGTTACGCCTATGCAGCCATGGAAAACCAATTAAACCGACTATCTTATGAATATAATAGATCATATAACTAAGAAATCTATTTCACAGGTATGTCTGTACAGTTTTTATTTTTATTTTTAACCTTTTGATAATAAACGCTAATTTGTTCGCTAAAAAGTATTAAATTGGTATTAAATAAAATTAGGTTTGGCGACCGAAATTATTGATATCCTTCAAAAATTTATTACATCACTGCGAAATTTAACGTTTATTCTTAAGGTATAAATATCTTTAATCAATCAACCCAAAATATTTCAAAAATTCGTCATGAGTTAAATTAGGTCTTGGAACCGAAATTACTTTACCGAAAAGAGGGGCGCATATTTTTGATAATATTTGATTGATTAAAGTGGGATAAAAAGACAAAAAGATTTTTAATTTTATTTTTACCATGTTTTTAATCTTAATATTTAAATCTTAAATTAATATTGTAAACTTTGTAAAAACAATATATTTAAAATTGTAAATATTTGAAAAATTAATATAAGTTTGATATGAATTTATAAATTTTTAAATTAAGTTTGGTGTGAATTTTTAATTTTTAAAATACGAAATTTTAATTTTATGCATTTAAAATTTTAAGTTTGGTGTGAATTTTTAATTTTTAATATTAATTTTGAATTTTATATTTATGTTGTGTGAATTTAAAAACAAAAATTTACTTTATCTCATTAAGTTAAGAATATGATTTTTAAAATTCGTCGTAAGTTGAAGATTAGGTCTTTGAACCGAAATTGCTTTACCCGAGGGAGGGACGAGAACTTTTATTATCATTATTTTTAATCTTATTGATTTAAAGTATGCCAAAAACATTGAAAAAACCCAAAAATCTTAGCTTTTAAAACAATCGCTACAAAAAAAAGACAAATTTTAAAATTTTGTCGAGGGACGGACTAGGACATCGATCCGAAACGACCTCGTCCTAAATAACAAGGGAAACAAAATTTTAAAATTAATTTCTTAATTGTTTTATAAAAAAAAAAAAAAAAAAAATAAATAAATAAATAAACTCCGCGACTCGCGGAGTTTGCAGAGCAAAACCTCCGCGACTCGCGGAGGGACCAAATTACAGAAAAAAATAAAACAGCTGCACACGATCAGTTCACTCCCACCAACACATAAACACCCAAAATACTGCGAAAAAGAACTCGAAAAAAACCCGAAAATCACCCCCAAAAATCTCAATTTTTAACCGTTAATCACCAAATTTTTTGCTAAAATCATGTTGAGAAGGATGATATCTAGGAACTACTCAAGAAAAACGGTAAATTTCTACACCTAAACACCATTTAATTCGAATTTTAGTGTTCTTGAGCTATTTTTCCCCAATTTGATTTTGATGCTTTTTAGTGTAATTAGACTTAAATTGTTTATGTATTATGCTTGTATAACCTAGATTGATGCTGTTTAACATGATTAGAAGCCTTAAACTTCAAATTTTGAATAATCTAGGGTTTGTGTTCTTGAGCAATTTGGGGCTTTTTGATATAAACAGGTTATGGCCGATTTTTGTCATGAATTATTGCTAAATTGAGTAGTGTAACATGTCTAGGTAGTTAAATGATCCAAACTTTGAGCCTAAACATGATTTTGAGAATTAAAGTGGACTTTTTCAAGTCCAAAATTCATGAACTTGATTTTTGAAAGATAATGCCATTTGAGACTTGTTTATTTGCTAGTAATGATTATTTTGACATGTTATTTGAGTTGAATGCTTATGAACTTGGCAAAAATTTTCGTATATGCTTATTTGAAAAAGTGTAGATTTGATAAAAATGTGAAAATAAGCTTAAGTTTGATATAAATTGATAATGTCATTGTAATTATTTTGATTGATGATTTTGCTGACACTAATGCATATTTGGATGCACAAAATTTGTGTTTGATGTGTTTTGCAGAATGAAAGGGGTGAATCTTCATCCCAAGCCCGTCATGCTCCTGCTGAGAACTTGGAACAACAGGAGGTAGATAACTACTACAAGCAGGATGTACCTCATCCAGTCATGACCTTTTCAGATATGCACTTGGAACAGTTGCACCCGAACCTGCGATTTGACAGACTTTGGATAGATTATCCAAAATATCAACGGGGTTTGCATACTCTTCATTCCAAGGTTGTTGAGGTACCAAGGGTCATAGAATGGGGACCCTTGGAAGCTGTAGAATTGGCCGGGCCAATTAGGGAATTACTGGTACAGAGGTATGGTAATTCTTATTTTAATGACTGGATATGTTTATTCACCATACGCAGACCTGTATATAAAGTATGGTGTGAAGAGTTGTTATGCAGTATAGAGTTGAATGATCGGGTAGCTAGTTTAACCGATCGTTCTTTTATTAGATTTTTGTTAGGCGGTTCGATGCGCCACATGTCTTTACTGGACATGGCTCAGGCTTTACGTATATACACGCCTGAGGAATTAGCGTCTGCCGATTGTAGAGGATTGATACTAAACGGTAGGAAAATAGATGAAAATTTTGATACACACGGGGTGTGGAGTCAAATGACAAGCCACCACCGTTTCAAAGGGGGAAACTACTCTTATTTGGATATAGATAGAGCCGAATTAAGAGTAATACATAGGTTTTTAGCTAATTCGATTACACAAAGGGGTAAAAACAAAGAAAAGGTAAATGAACAAGATTTGTTTTACCATATGTGTATTCGAGACCCACACAGCGCTGTAAGTATACCATATTGTGTGGGTTATTATTTATCAGCTATGGTTCGAGGGATGCGTCCACATAGCATAATAGGAGGTGGTATTTTTATTACTTTGATTGGTGAATATCTCGGTGTGGATATAAGTCGGGGGGGATTATTGGTAGAAGAGCCGGAACCCCGCGACACTATAGGTTTAAATGTATACCATGGTGCTAAAGTTTTGAAGCGGCGAAATAACGCCGCAGTACGATACAATGGTAGACATCCACAGGTAGAGAGAAACCAGGAACAAGGTAATGTAGGAGGGGGGAATGAGATGCAAGAAATGCATAGGTTTATAGCTTCTCAGGAATACGAAAATGCTAGACAGAGAGCATTTGAAGATTGGCAAGTTCATCAGAACCAGATCATAGCGCATTGCCAACATATAGGTAGAAACTATATTCCTACTCCGAAACCCGTCTTCCCTCCTTGGTCGATAGAGATGCAGCCACCATATCCTACGTATGACCCTGCCGAAGCATTCTATAGCACTTATGGTTATGCGTGGAATCCCTATTGGTACCAATATCATCCTTAGTTTACTTATTTTTTTTTTATTATTTTGTAATTTGTAATTATTGATACATTTAATATTTTTGTTAATATTGTAATCATTTTTATAATTATCTAACTTTTATTCTTAGATTTTGATAATTTTTGAATGTGGGGTAATAAACCAAACTTCAAAAATATGTATATATGTTTGCAGTTTATCTTATGTACACAACAGGGTAAAACAACGCATTTTCAAAGACTGGCATTAAGTTCAGCAAAAGCAACTAATTTTGACGACAAGATGCAAAATACATGTGAAATAACAACAAGACGGAATGAACAAATGATGTGCACCATTTATCATTCAGCAAACAAACGCCAATATATTTGGAAACTTTGGTAAAAATTTAATCATTTTCACACAAATCACCCTCAATAATTTAAATTGTTACTGATTTCTTGCAAATGAGGGCATTGCAAGATCTTAAGTGTGGGAAGGGGTTAAATTCTTTCGGATTTTAAAAATTTTTATTAAACACTTGGTTACCATTAAAATACTAGTAAAGCAGTAGTTGTATTAGAATCTAGTGCTCTCTGATAAAAAAGAACAGCCCTAGTCTTATATACTGACTACCCAATTCTAGTAAAATTTTTCAATTAAATGAATTCAAATCATGTTTATACATATTTATGAACGATAAAACTAGGTTTTAACACCGAAATTATTGTTACCTCGGAAAGGACATAAATTGAGAAACAAACTAAAATGTTAAAATTCATTTAAAATGGAATAGAGGACGATAAAAAGAAAAATAAAAAGCCAAGTGTGGGAAAATTTACCAAGTTATTTTAAACATATGTCACATATATTTGTAACAAATAACTGAAAATACTTTTGCTTTGAACTAAACTAAACTGTTTTACCCGATGAAAGAAAAGAAGAGATGGATTTACACGATGAATCAATTCCATCATTAAAAGGAAGTAAAGTCTTCCGAAAAAGACACGCGCTTCTTGATTTAGGTCATGAAGTTGTCGTTCAGACCAGCTGTAGGTTGACGAAAAATCTAGAAAAGTCATCACTAAAATCAGCAGGAAATCCACGGACCTCAGCATTAAACAGGGTCGCCAAGTGGTCAGATTTATCCTAACCATGAGAAGGATTTATCTCGTACAATGGGGAGGCACCGTGCAAATTAGCTGGATAAGACTAATGAATCAGATCCCCAGAAAGGATAATCTCCTTAAAGATTAAAAAATCAGCTTTTAAGACTGATATTACTCAATCCTAGAGATTGACCTTAAAGATTGAGAATTACAAACTCATGGAATTCAATGATATCTAAACTCGAGCTTGAACGAGAAAATATTTTGATCAAAATTATAAACCGATTTGTTTTCTGAAAACCCTATTTTCAATGCGTTCATTACCATTGAACGTAAAATCCTAGGAATTCACCTGGAATTCATTAGGTCACCTGAACTAAATCGGGTGTCAACCGTAAGAACGGTGGTTGCATAACATGGTCAAAGACAGGACCTTGTGCCAGACCGACAAATTATAAGGGTGAGCTTTACTATTGCTCCTACCAAGGATAGTAATTGCGTCCGACACGTTATAGACCATAATCAAAAGCATGTCACGGAACATTGCCTTAAACAGTTGCTTGTTCAACGCTTTCCTTTACAACCGGACGGTAGTTTGCCGAAAGGTAATATACGGAACAAGTAAACTGGACGTGTTGCTTTCCAAATACAAGGTTAGCAAGTGGGTGACACAAAACCGCAAGTTTTGAGCTAAAATTTTCAAATCTGAAACCCACCAAACCCACAAAAATATTTTGCAAACACCGGTAAAGGGTTATTCCGGAAAACTTATCTAGGGTAAAAACTAGATTTAATTTTCAAAAGATCAAATGTTTTCATAAAGATCCAATTTCCTTAATGGATCTAAATTTTTATAGTCATGTGGGACTGTAAACCATATCGTTACTACCATTGTTTATACCGCCATATAGAAATCACTGATGTACAAAGTGTGAAGAATAAAGAAGTGATTCTAGTATTTCAAGACAATATTGCTTGAGGACAAGCAACGCTCAAGTGTGGGAATATTTGATAATGCTAAAAACGAACATATATTTCATAGCATTATTCCTCAAGAAAGACAAGCTTTTAGTTGCAATTGTTCTATTTACAAGAGATATTCGTTTAAATAATAAAAGGTGAAGACAAAAGACAGATTCGACAAATTGAAGACGCAAACGACCAAAAAGCTCAAAAGTACAAAAGACAATCAAAAAGGTTCCAATTATTGATAAGAAACGTCTCGAAATCACAAGAGTACAAGATTCAAAACGCAAAGTACAAGATATTAAATTGTACGCGAGGACGTTCGAAAATCCGGAACCGGGACCAGAGTCAATTCTTAACGCTCGACGCAACGGACTAAAAATTACAAGTTAACTATGTATATAAATATAATATAATATATAATTAATTATATTAATTATATATATATTATATATATATAATAAAAACCGTCGGCAGCAGGAAACTTCAAGGGAGTGAATTGTAAATACCTCTCCGCGACTCGCGGAGTATTAGGGGCATTTTGCCGCGAGTCGCGGAGCCCCAAATTTCACTTCTGGCTATAAAGCCAACCGAATTCTGATCGAATTTATCATCATTTTTTCTTCTCATTCATACGAAGTAATATATATTTATATTTATAATTTATATTTTAATTTTAATTATAATTCTAATAATAAGGGTATGTTAGCGAATGTTGTAAGGGTGTAAGTCGAAATTCTGTCCGTGTAACGCTACGCTATTTTTAATCATTGTAAGTTATGTTCAACCTTTTTATATTAATGTCTCGTAGCTAAGTTATTATTATGCTTATTTAAAACGAAGTAATCATGATGTTGGGCTAATTACTAAAATTGGGTAATTGGGCTTTGTACCATAATTGGGGTTTGGACAAAAGAACGACACTTGTGGAAACTAGGCTATGGGCTATTAATGGGCTTTATATTTGTTTAACTAAATGAAAGTTTGTTAATGTTAATATAAAGATTTACAATTGGGCGTCCCTATAAATTACCATATACACTCGATCGGACACGATGGGCGGGGTATTTATATGTACGAATAATCGTTCATTTTACCGGACACGGGAATGGATTAATAGCCACTAGAATAATTAAAACAGGGGTGAAATTACATTCAAGGGTAATTGGTGTAATTGTTAACAAAGTAGTAAAACCTTGGTTTACACGCAGTCGATAACCTGGTGTATTCATTAAACAAAGTATTAAAACCTTGTTACAATTCGAATCCCCAATTAGTTGGAATATTTATCTTCGGGTATAATAATAATTTGACAAGGACACTTGCAATTTATATTTATGACTGATGGACTGTTATGGACAAAAACCAGACGGACATATTGAATAATCCAGGACAAAGGACAATTAACCCATGGGCATAAAACTAAAATCAACACGTCAAACATCATGATTACGGAAGTTTAAATAAGCATAATTCTTTTATTTCATATTTAATTTCCTTTATTTTATATTTAATTGCACTTCTAATTATCGCACTTTTATTTATTTTATTTTATCGCACTTTTAATTATCGTATTTTTTAATTTTATCGCATTTTTATTATTCGCAATTTCATTATCGTTATTTACTTTACGCTTTAATTTAAAGTCTTGTATTTATTTTATATTTTACATTAGGTTTTAACTGCGACTAAAGTTTTAAAATCGACAAACCGGTCATTAAACGGTAAAAACCCCCCTTTATAATAATAATATTACCTATATATATATTTGTATTTTTATAAAAGTTAACTAATATAGCGTTGAGCTTTGTTTAAAGATTTCCCTGTGGAACGAACCGGACTTACTAAAAACTACACTACTGTACGATTAGGTACACTGCCTATAAGTGTTGTAGCAAGGTTTAAGTATATCCATTCTATAAATAAATAAATATCTTGTGTAAAATTGTATCGTATTTAATAGTTTTTCCTAGTAAAATATAAGCTATTTTGTATACTACCCCGCTGCACATCATGAATATATCCGCAATTTGCAAAGCTGTTGGCACAAACTTGGTACTAATTCATGAACAAAATGAAAATCAATGTCAATATGCTTTGATCATTTATTTGACACCGAATTTTGAGTAAGAAAAATAGCACTTTTATTGTCACAAAGTATAGTAGGTCTGTCCGGGGGTAAAACAAATAATTCACGCAACAGGTGAGTAATCCAAATTATTTCAGCAGCAGTATTAGCCAAGGCACGATATTCGGATTCAAAACTTGACCTAGCAACTGTCGGTTGTTTCTTTGCGCTCCATGATACAAGGTTGCCTCCAAGGAAAATAGAATAACCATAGGTTGAACGTCGTGTTTCAATACAAGGTGCCCAATCAGCATCAGAATAACCAACTAAAGAAGGTTGGACAGCACGCTGAAAATGCAGACCATAGACGATGGTGCCTTTGATATAGCGAATAATACATTTGACTGCTTGAAAATGATCAATCGTAGGAGCCTGAAGAAACTGACTTACTTGATTTACTGCATAGGAGATATCAGGACAAGTAATAGTTAAATATTTCAATGCACCGACAAGCGAGCGATAATATGTAGGATCTTCAAAAGGTGTGCCTTGTGAGGAAAGATTTCCAGAAGTGGCAAGAGGAGTATGGGTAGGCTTGCAATCAATCAAACCTGCTCTTACTAAAATATCATTAGCATATTTTGTTTGACTTAAGAATAAACCCAAACCTTTATATGTAACTTCAAGACCCAAAAGGTATCCAAGTTGTCCTAGATCTTTGATTGCAAGCTCGTTATGGAGACGAGAGATGATCGTGTGAATAAATGAGTGCTTACTGCCTGTAAGGATAAGATCATCAACATAAACTAGGAGATAGGCAAGATATGTACCCTTTTTATAGACGAAGAGTGAAGGGTCAGCTCGACTGCACACAAAGCCAAGTTGTGTGAGAAACGTACTAGGTCGTTGAAACCAAGCACAAGGCGCCTGTTTTAAACCATACAACACTTTCTTTAACCGACAAACATGCGAAGGAAACCGAGAGTCTATAAACCCCAGAGGTTGCTCCATTAAAACTGTTTCAGTGAGATGACCATTTAAAAATGCGTTGTTAACATCCAACTGATGAAGTGTCCAATGTTGAAGAGTTGCAATCGATAAAACAATACGAACTGTGGCAGCTTTAACTACGGGACTGAAAGTGGCTGAGTAATCTAAACCAGGTACCTGAGTAAAACCTTATGCAATAAGACGAGCTTTGAGGCGCTCAACCAATCCATCTGATTTATATTTAGTACGGAAAATCCATTTCGATCCCACAATATTGCCATGCTTAGGTCGAGGAATAAGTTCCCAGGTATGATTTTTGTGAAGAGCAGACATCTCGGTTTTCATTGCTTGTAACCATCCCGGGTCTCTAGAGGCTGACTTGAAACCTCTGGGTTCCACGGCAGTGAATAATGCCCGATGTAAAGATGAGCACGAGAATTGTGCTAAATCAGTAATATGGCGTGGTTTAAAAATACCAGCCTTGGACCTGGTAGTCATGGGATGAACAGTCGATGCTAGTGCAGGAGAGACTATGGGTGCAACTGAGACGGTTGGAGTAGCAGGGATCACAGTGGGCACCTCTGATGATGGTTCGACATTTATGAGATCGGGTAAGGCAACAGGCGAAGATTCTTGAATCACAGTAGGTCAAATATCATTAGTACAAATTGAACATGGAGAAAGTTGTGCGGGAACCTTAGACACAACCAAATTTAGAGTAGCTGTAAATGTTGATTTGATTGAATAATCATCCAAATAATTAGAAAACTGAAGAGATGCCAAATCAACATGTTTTATTGTCCCGGAGAATGGAAAAATACTTTCATCAAACTGAGCATGTCGAGTAATATATTCTCGACCTATTAGGGGATCAAGACATCTATACCCCTTATAATGAGAATTGTAGCCAATAAATATAAAGCAATGCTTCGTGGGGCTAATTTGTGTGGCGTATAGTCCCTTAAATAAGGAAAAACTCTACATCCAAACGTACGAAAGGTATCATAATGAGGTGAAGTATGAAACAGTACCTCATAAGGAGACTTTGACGAAAGTAGCACTGAAGGGAGACGATTAATAATGTGCATAGCTGTACTAAAAGCATCAACCCATAAATTTGCAAGAGCATGAGAGTTAAATAACATTGCCAGTCCCATTTCGGTGATATGTCTGTGTTTACGCTCAGCCCTTCCATTTTGCTGAGGAGTGTAAGGACATGAGATATTATGATGAGTACCATTAGTGGATAATAAATTACGTACACCACTATTAATGAATTCCTTACCACCATCACTTTGGAATGTTTTTATTTTGCATGAAAACTGAGTTTGGACAAAATTCATAAATGTAGAGAATACGCCACAAAAATCTGACTTGTTCTTTAATGGATAGAACCATGTGAACCTAGAATGGTCGTCAATAAAAATAAGATAATAACGGTAACCTGTTGAAGACAAGATAGGGGAGGGACCCCATAAATCACAATGCACTAAATCCAACACATGAGAACAACGCTTTTCAATTAAATTAAAAGGCAAACGTTTACTTTTTGCTAACTGACAAGAAGAACAAATAGTAGGTTTAGGTAATACAGATGTAACTGATAACCTTCCTAGCTTATTTAATAAAGAAATAACATCAAGAGAGGCATGTCCTAAACGACTATGCCAAAGTTCAAAAGATCCTTTCACAGAACTAGAATGAAGCTGCGTAACAAGTGCTCGTTGCCCTCTTTCAAGAACATATAAATTATTGCTGCGACGACCTGTTGCTATGATTGCTTTGGTGTGGCGATTCTGAATAACAAACTCACGATCAGTAAAAAACACATCAATAGGATTATCAGTAGTCAATTTACTTATAGATAACAAATTTTTGGTAAGGTAAGGCACAACAAGAACATCAAGAAGTTTGAGGTCCTTGGACAGTAAAGAAAAGCCAACATGAGAAATTTGTAATGTGTTACCATTACCTACAGTTACATGGTCCTTACCCGTATAAGTCGAAACTGAGTCCAGTTGTGATGAGCTTGGTGTCATATGAGTGGTAGCACCCGAATCAACATACCAATCGGGAGAATTGTTTATGACATGACAGTTGGCGTGAAAAGCTTGAGCAAGATTTGCATCAACTGTTGGAGACTTCGAAGCATAAGAAGCAATATTTGGGCAGTTGGAGGCATAATGTCCAGTGAGATGACATAGCTGACAAGTAGGGGGTCTTTGACCACGACCCCTGCCATATGAATTTCGACCTCGAGAATAATAATTGTTGTTGTTACGACCTTGGCCGCGACCACGTTGATTAAAGTTGTGAGTATCAGGCGAAACACTGTTAACATTAAAAGTTGCCTGAGGAGGTACAGTAGGTTGAACAGATGCGATAAATAATTCATGGCTTTCGGCTAAGGACATAAGAGCCCGAAGTGAAGCCCTTGGTTTGGTACCTCGTTGCATAGTTTAAAAAGTCTCAAACGATTGTCCCAAACCACATAAATACCAATGAAATTGATCAAGTTCATCAAGTGGGCGACCAATAGCAGTTAATTGATCACATAAAGCTTTAAACTTTTTGTTAAATTCAACCACAGAGGAGTTACCTTTTTGCAAATTTCGTAGTTGATCACGAAGGGTCTAGACCCTATCTGCTGAATCATGACTGAATGAGTTCTCCAACGCAAGCCAGACTTCTCGTTCAGTAGATAAACCCACGGAGATTGACATCGCCTCTTCAGTGAGCGAGGCGTGGATGATAAGAAGAGCTCGCTGATCACAATCGATCCATCGAGCAAGAGCAGCAGCGGATGATTCAGTGGAATCAGAAGAGGTTGCAGACAATTCTGATGAGTCAGCAGCAATACTGGTCGGTTTAGGTATGGTCCCATCGATATACCCTGTTAATTTTTGATAGGACAAGAGAGGATACATCTGATGTTTCCATAGTAAGTAATTAGAGGAGGAGAGCTTGATGTTAAGCATATGTAAGATCGTGTTGAGTGGAAGAGTTCCATCAGATGGTGTAGGAGTTGTCGACATAATGAAAGTCGATGTTTAGGGGTTTTGAAAAAAAAAAAAGAATGACAGATGTACTTGAGAGGGGAAGAGGGATTAGGCTGATACCATATTAGGGTTTAATTTTTCACACCTTGTGGGATGTTTTATTGATCAATATATATGGGAAACAATACATGTTTGAATAGGAAATAAATACAACAAGGAAACAATCTATATAATAGGAATAATATATATCCTATAATACTATCAGTCGTGATCTTCAAGTTATATCGCTAATAGTGTGTCTTTGCCCGCGAATCTGTCGGCGACGGAGAATATTCCTGCTGTTGGTTTACAAGGTTCTACTGTTTTCATTAGAAGGCTAGAGAAGGAGATAACTCGACATATGCTCGAGGGTGTCTTTGGAAAAATTGGTCCGATTTCCGAGATAAAGCATTGGACTTCAAGAAGATATGCCTTTGTCTCTTTTTTGGATGCTCCGAATGCTGCTAAAGTCATGAAACTGTTAGATGGCGCTTATGTATTTGAAAGGATCATTTATGTGAGGTGGTTAAAACGTTCTTCGATTGCTCCCGGTCGACTCAATGCTTTTCCAGTTAAGACGCTTCACTGCAATTTTTCCTTGAATGAAGACATGGTGGAGAGTGTACAGAGGAGTATTTTTCTTATGGATCATGTTCCTTTGGATGAGGTTAAGGTGAAAGAGTTCTTGATTAGATTTAAAGTTCCAATTTTGCATATTTTCAAGGTAGGTTTGGACGGTTGTGTAGTCATTTGCTCAGATTGTGAGGGATACAATAAGATTTTGGCTGCTGATAATCAAATATAAGGGGTTTGTTTCAATTTCACCTTTTGAAGAGCATGCTTCAATCTATGAAAGGTTTGTATATATCGAAATAAGGGTGTACTGGCTAAGTTTGTGTCGGATCATAAAATACATAATGTAGCGGATTCGTTTGGGGATGTTTTGTATGTGGCTAAGTCATCCTCACAGTTAGGTAACATTAGCTTGCCTTTTTCTTTTTTAAATACTAAACGTGTGAAACACATCCACGATTTAGTAGTTGCTAGGTTGAAAGATGATGGAAGTTCTTCAATTCAAGTTTGGGTTAATGAAGTGGGTTATTCGGCTGATGTTCGTTTGATTGTCGAGGATTGTTTTTTGTCGGAATTGTTTTCGGGTGCTAACCATACCATTAGGATTGATTCAATTCTGATGGTCATTAACGTTAATGATGTACCTTCGTCCACTGTTTTGGCGAATAGTTCGGGGATTATACTTATAAGTAGGGTGGCTAACGGAGTGTATGTTGATCATGATGTGGTAGATGCGGTTGTGAGGGCATCTGGTGTGTTCGACGCATATGAGCTTAATGGCGAAGTGATTAAGGATAAGGAGCTGGATGATGGTGTCGTGAAGAGGTCGGAGGGTGATAATTCTGTTAAAGCCAAGGGTAAAAAGAGTTGTGGGGTTGTCGAGTCAATCGGTTCACCATGCTTGGCTCATTTAGATGAGGTTGATAATGCGCTTTATGTTAATGGTTTTTTTTCATAAGTGTAGAAAAAGAGATTTGAGGAGGTTTTGACTACAAAGGCGTGTAACAAAACAACTAATGCACTCCTTGAAAACTCGGATAGTGTTGGTAGCGATAATAGTGCAGGTCGTAAGTTTTGTATCTGTGTGGATCCAGAGTGTAAAGGTTTTTGTAGGGGATGGCATGTTCATACTAGCAAATTCCGTAAAGGTGGAGCGAAGAATGGTGGTCCTGTGAGAGTGATCAAGTTAAATGGTACGCCGAAGAAAAAGGACGAGAAGGAGAAAGCATTTTTCTCACAGGATAGTAGTGATGAAGATGAGGAGGGGGTTGCGATTCAAGAAGGTGCCAAAGACTCTCAAATTGTCAGGGATTGTAAGTGGGCTTATATTGGGTCGGGGTCTTAGGCGAAAGGGTTTTTTTTTTACTATTATAGGAATGGGGGTCTGAATTCTCCACCAACCAGTGGCGAGGTAGGGATCGAGTCAACCTTTTCGTTCAAGGCTAAAGGGGATAGTGGTGTCGACCACAACAATAGCGGAGATTGATTGTTTCTTGGTCTTGTAGCGTTATATGTAAACGGTTATTTGTTTGAGTCGATTCTTATTTTTGTATATTTAGTTATTGTTAGATTCATGACAAGGATCGATCTTAGTTAACATTAGGTCGAGTTTTTTTGAAGGTTTTGTTTACTGCCTTCGAGCCTCGTATCATGGTTTCACATTCTTATTTTGTGTCTTTGTTATCTTATCTCTTCCAGAGATTAATAGTTTTTATAAAGTTTTTGTTTCTTTGCGAAAAAAAAATAGTCAGAATTTTTATAAAACTTTGAATTTAATTTAAATCAATGCATCTTCACTTTTATAGATAAAAAAAAACAACCTTGTAGCTTCAGTTTGCAGACATCATGACCACATCTTCTTTGACAGATATGTTACATATCAGACAAAAAACATCTTAAAAATTAAACAATACCTTGATTCACGAAGTAACTCTCCCCTTTCTAAGATGTCATCTTCAAAAGCCAAGACATCATCAATATTACTATCAAGCACTTGGAGCCGTGAGGTTATCTTTTTTTTCCTAACATTCTCTGCTTCACGTTTTTCCTTAACCCACTTATTAATTTTAGCTCTCAGTTCTTTTAACTTGTCATGAAAGCAATGTATCAAAGAATTTGCACCAGACCATGACGTACGAATTAGCGCCTCAAAATGAATAACCAACAACCATGAATTAAAAAAATCGAAATGTTGTAGGCCCAAAATCAACTTTCTCATTAAAAAGCAACAATGGTAAGTGATCCGACCAACCTTGTTGAAGTGCAACAAGTTTCAAATTAGAATGAATATTACTCACGTTATTCGATAAGAGTATACGATCAATGCGGCCCATTTTAGTCTCCACCTTGTTTATCCAAGTAAATCTAGGACCACCAAGCGGAAAATCAAGCAAATCCAAGTCATTAATGAACCCATTGAAAACACAAGCATCAACCCGATTAAAGATTGACCCAAATCTTTCGTGATCCTCCCTAACTTCGTCCATATCACCAAATATAGCATACTCCCCATTATGATCACTAATAAAATTACGTAAATGATTCCAACAATCAATCTTAGGTTGTGTCGTATGAGGCCCATAGACGTTGCACACTATTCGAGTAACACATTTCTTTGATCCACACCCTTTTACGTATTTTTACACCCCTTATATTGATCGAAAGTAGCTTCATTTATTACCGTTAAGGACCCCTATTTTATCAATGAATTGGGTATAGATTTCTTTAAGTTTAGCTTCATCAATATTAACTGCCGCACCTGCTTTTGCCACTGAATCAATATCATGAACAAATAAATGGGAGTAAGCATTACCTTCTTTGGATTGAAGGGAGCCATTAACATCTTCAGATGCTGTTTTGGTTTCCTGATTGAATACCTTTGGTATCAGATGGTACCTCATCATCATCAACAAGAGGTTTCATTTCAGCGCTGCAACCATTGTGTTCTTTCTGTTTTCAAAGTAATAAATTGATAAGAACTGATCTTGTATTGATTTAAGAATCGATACAATTGTATGGTGTTTATTTGATTCATTACAAGTGTGTTTATATACACTAAGTGTGCAACAGCCATTTCTATTAAGAGTAAGGCTCCAATAAACTTTTTGGAACCACTTTTATCAAAGAGGAAATGTGCAGTTGCTGGTAACCGTTTGGCTGTCATGACTTGGCTGATACTTATGACTTTGTGGCATCTTGTGACCATCTTTAAAAGGTAAATGATGAGAAGCCTTTCTCTGATCCTAAGGTCAACTTACCCAAAAAGGGAATGTTCCAAGTGCTGGTAATCTTTTGGTATTCTTTAACACTCCCCCTCAAGTTGAATAGTGGGGTTTCTAATGTTCATCTTGTCGAGAACTTTGCTGAAGAGTCTTCCGTTGACTGATTTGGTAAGGATGTCGGCTAGCTGGTCTTCTGATCTGATTGATGGGAGTGAGATGATTTCGCCATCTAAATTTTCTCTGATAAAATGTCTGTCAATTTCAACATGCTTAGTTCGGTCATCTTGAACAGGATTATCTGAAATGGCAATGGCTGCTTCATTGTCGCATAAGATTTGAATAGCTTCTATTGGAGGGAATCCTATTTCTGTCAAGAGTTTTCGAATATAATGCTTCCACCACTCCCTTTACGATTCCTCTAAATTATGATTCAGCACTTGATAGGGAAACGACCTTTTGTTTCTTACTTCTCCACACAACTAAGTTTCCTCCAACTATTGTGAAGAAACCTGAAGTTGACCGTCTGTCTCCTTTTTCTCCAGCCCAACTTGCATCCGTATAAATTTGTGCTTCAAGGTGCCCATTCTTTTTTAATACAACTCCATGACTTGGTGTTTTCTTTAAGTATCTAATGATCCTCATTGCGGCTTCCATATAATGAACTTGTGGATGGTGCATAAATTGACTCACAACTCCTACTGCATATGCTATATCTGATCGAGTATGTGCAAGATAAATAAGCTTTTCGACCAGTCTTTGGTATTGTCCTTTATCAGTGAGCTCAGCATCGTCTTCCATGTACAGCTTCTGATTTGGAATCATTGGAGTATCGGCTGGCTTGCAATCGATCATTCCTGTTTCTGCAAGTAGATCAAGAATATATTTCTTTTGACAAATAAATATTCCCCGCTAGGATCTTAGTACTTCAATCCCTAAGAAGTATTTAAGTCTGCCTAAATCTTTCATTTCAAATTCTTTGAATAAATTTATTTTTAAGTTAGAAATTTATTCTTTATCATTCCCCGTTATTATCATATCATCGACATAAATTATTAAACATGTGATTAAATTTTCATTTCGTTTAAAAAAGAGAGTATGATCCGAGTTACTTTGGTTAAAATCATATTTTTTCACCCAAACCAAACCCGTGGGGATTCTTTTAACCCATATAAAGATTTCTTAAGTCGACAAGCTTCCCCATTTTTGAAGTTTTCGGAGAATCCTGGAGGAGCTTCCATATAGACTTCTTCCTTTAGTTCACCATGTAGAAAGACATTCTTCACATCAAATTGGTAAAATGGCAATTCTTCATTCGCAGCAACTGAGAAAAGAACCCAGCTGGTATCAATCTTCGCAACTGGTGAGAAAGTCTCGGAATAATCTATTCCATATGTTTGAGTATATCCCTTGGCAACTAGCCGGGCTTTGTATCATTCAATGGTACCATCTGGTTTATATTTAATTGTAAAAACCCATCGATTTCCTACTGGGTTTTTTCCTTGACGAATGACACATTTTTCACATGTGTCACTTTTCTTGAGTGCTTCCATTTCTTCTTCCATAGCCTTCTTCCATTTTTCAGATTTCATAGCTTGGTCTACCGTTGTTGGAATCTCTCCAGAATACAATGCAGAGTTGAACTTTTGAGCTTCACTTCATAAGTTTCCTTGTGCTATATTGGCAACAGGATACCTTGATCTTTGTTTTTCCGTTTCTGGGGAGTATCTCTTTGGTGGTACACCTCTGTTGATTCTTTGTGGTTACACATATCTTTCAGTGGTTTCAGCGGAAGTGGAATTGTTGTCCAGTGGTATATCGTGAGTTTGACTGTTTTGTTCCTCTTGATCTTCATTACTTGGGGAGATTTCATTTAGTTCAATGTTTGGTGATTCGGGACCAGGATTTGGTGATTCTGGATCAGGATTTGGTGATTCGGGATCAGGGTTTGGTAATTCGGGATCAGGGTTTGGTGATTCGGGATCAGGATTTAGTGTTAGAATTTGGATATTGTTGGGACTTAGTATCGGTATTTGGATATTGTCAGGTCTGGGTGTCCATTGTATCCAACTTAGAGTGTCATTATTCTCTTTCTACCCCTCATTCGTGAGTTGGGTATTATAAAAATATTCGGTTTTGAGAAAGTCACAGTTCATTGTAGTAAAAACATAACTTCTTTTTGGACTATAACACCGATATCCTTTTTGGTTTATTCCATATCTAACCATGACACATTTTTTCGCATATGGATCAAGTTTGGTGCGCTCATGTTTTGGAATATGGACAAAGACCGAGCACCCAAATATTCGAGGTTCAATGCTGAATGAAGTCGGAAGGGTATGGAATTGGAAAAGAGTATCTTTTGGAGTTTTTGTGCCCAAAATTATTTTGAGTAAACGGTTGATAAGATAGGTAGCGGAAGCAAGAGCTTCGGGCCAAAAACTCTTCGGAACCTTAGATTCGATTAATAAAGCTCTTGTCATTTCTAAAAGTAGTCGATTTTTCGGTTTAACTACTCCGTTTTGTTCGAGAGTATGAGCACAAGAGGTTTGGTGAATAATCCCTTTATCTTCACAAAATTGTTTCATTGAAGTATTGACAAACTCGCCCCCATTATCGGATCTTAAGATTTGTATATTCTTTTTTTAATTGAGTTTGTACCATTTTATAAAAATAAAAAAATATTTCAAACACTTCTGATTTGTGAGTTAAAAAATAGATCCAGGTCATTCGTGAATGGTCATCAATGAAAAAGACAAATACCGGAAGTTTTTACCCCCAATAACCGGTGCAGGACCCCACACATCATAATGGATTAAAGCAAAAGGTACACCTTTTCTAGTATTACTAGGTTTAAACGTACTTCGGTGGCTTTTAGCCAAAATACACGTTTCACAATTTAAGTTTACATTAGACGAAAAAAGACTAGGAAATAAAGCATGTAAATATCCGGATTTTGGGTGACCTAGCCTCCTATGCCATAACCAAGCTTCCCTCGTAGGTGTTCCGTGAGCAAGCATCACGATACATTGTTGGGTTACTTCATCCACATAGTACAACCCATCCCGTTCTGTACCACACCCAATAATTACCGTAGTCCTAATGTCTTAAAGGATACAGAAAGTGGGGTGTAGTAGAACAGAATAATTTAGTTCTTTTGTAACGTGGCTAACGGATAATAATTTGTGAGACAGGGCCGAGATATATAAACAATTAGATAATTTTAACGTCGGAGTAATTTCAATTCTCCCACCCCCTTCACTTGTACAACCTCTCCATTAGCAGTTTGAATTTTATTTACCCGAGGGTTTGATTCGGAACAGAAGTCGGATTTTTCAAAACTCTTGGTGTGAGTAGCACCACAATCAAAAATCCATTCGTTACTTTTTAAAGAATTATTCGAAATGATATTAGCTTTTCTGGTAAAATAATTATTAGTTAAATGTTTATTTTCAAAAAGGTTTTGGGTGTTATAATAATAATAATAATATAGATATGGATAGTCAATTTTGGTGTATACATATAGTCAATTTTGGTACACAAAGTATGTATTTTTATATTGAGATTTTAGGCTATAAATACTCATGAATGCAAGCATTAAACTTGCACCATTTCTCACACTTACAAAGTGTTTCTTTCTTTCTCTCCATTATCATCTTTGTTCTTACACTTCATTATTAGTATTCTAAATCAAGAATCAAATCACTAAAGGTAGTTATAAGCCTACTGAATTATAACATCAAAAATCAAACCACTAAAGGTAGTTATAAGCCTACTGAATTATAACATCAAGAATCAAACCACTAAAGGTAGTTATAAGCCTACTGAATTATAACACGTTATCAGCACGATAATCTTAATACTAAATATGGTTGGCTCTGCCACCAAAATGATATATGGTCGGTTATACCACCAAAATGATATATGGTCGGTTATACCACCAAAATGATATATGGTCGGTTATACCACCAGAATGATATAGGTTGGTTATACCACCTGAAAAAATATATGGTCGACACTGTCGCCAAATTTTCATTTATGTTTACTAATATTTATATTTTTGTTATATAACATTTATTTATGATTGCTTACACATGGTCGACACTGTCACCTACTTATCATTTATGTTATATTAAATTTATGTTTAATGTTTATATACTTATGAATATAAATTGACTCTAATTTATCATGATGTTTGTTTTAATTTTTGATAATAGAAAATGTCGAATCTGGAAAAGCTTAAATTTACTCCTTTAGAATCAACTGGAAACAACTACATGCCATGGGTTATAAAAGTAAAAATGCATCTTAAATCAATGGGCATTCTTGAAACCATAAATGAAAACAACACTTGTTCTGAAAAAGAACAAGCTACGGCATGTTGCTTTATTCATCAACATATTGATGAATGCTTACAAAATAATTATGTGACTGTAGAAGATCCCCATGTTTTATGGGAAGGTCTCAAAAGCAGATTCAATAATCAAAGAGAAATTTTACTTCCAGCTGCAATGGAACAATGGAGAACATTAAGGTTCCAAGACTTTAAGAAAGTAAATGAATACAGCTCAGCTCTGTATAATACATGTTCACAACTTAAATTCTGTGGACATGAAATTAGTGATGCAGACATGATGGAGAAAACTTTCTCCACAATGAATGCTGCAAACATCACAGTGCAAAGAGATTTGAGAATGCTAAAGTTCAAAACATATCCTGAACTTAATTCATATCTCTTAGTTGCAGAGCAAAATGATGAGCTATTAATGAAAAATCAGCAATCCCGTCCTACTGGTACACTTGCAATCCCTGAAGCAAATACTGCAAATAATTATAAACAGGGACAAGGACGCGGGCAAGGTCGTGGTTATAATAACCATCACCATCATCATGCCAAAAGCCATAACTATGGTAGAAACCATCCTTATGGTAATGGTAATGGGCGTGGACGTGGTCGTGGTCGTGGCCGTGGTGGTCAAAGAAATAGTAATCCACGAAAATATAAATATCAACCACAAAACAAGCCCATTAAACAAGATGTTGAAGAAAATTCTTCTAAAAATTCTGAAGAATCTTGCTACAGATGTGGTAGAATGGGCCACTGGACTAATACTTGCCGAACATCTAAACATCTTGTTAAGATGTATCAGGATTCGCTGAAAGGTAAAGAAAAGGAAGTAAATTTTGTGGATAATATTGATCCAACAGTCACTGAGAAACCATCTGATTTATATGAAGATTTCTTGAATGTTTAAGTTGTGTGTCTTTTGAAAAATAAACGATTTAATATCGTCTGTCTTTGTCATTATGTTTGCTAAATGTTTCAGTACTATCTATTTGCGTTTAAAATATTGTGTAATATTAATGTACTCACTATTTATTTCTTATATATGAAGTTCAATATGAATTTTGCTGGAATACAACATCAATCAAGTGGTGGAGATCTCTGTATAGCAGACAGTGGAACTACACACACTATACTTAAATCCGAGAAATATTTTATTGACCTAAAACCAACGGAAGGAACTATACATACAATATCAGGACCTGCTAACTTGATAAAAGGGATAGGAAAGGCAAATTTCATACTACCAAATGGTACAAAATTTTTAATAAATGATGCCTTATTTTCTCCCAAGTCAAGCAGAAATTTATTGAGTTTCTCCGACATATACCTTAACGGGTATGATTATCAGTCAGTGACAACAGAAAATGAGAAATATTTAAGTATCACTGACAAGAGTCATGTGGTTGAAAAACTGCCAAGACTTAGTTCTGGATTACATTATACACATATAAATGTACCAGAAATACATATGGTAGTTAACGAAAAATATATTGATCCTGGTGTATTCAGTTTATGGCATAACAGATTAGGCCATCCAGGATCAACAATGATGAAAAGGATTATTGAATGTACTCATGGACATCCACTAAAGGATAGAAAAATCCATCATGATACAATGGTTCCATGTACATCTTGCTCTCTTGGAAAATTGATAACTAGACCCTCACCACTTAAGGTTGAGAAAGAATCACCAATGTTTCTTGAAAGAATTCAAGGTGATATATGTGGACCAATTCATCCACCATGTGGACCATTTAGATATTTCATGGTTCTAATAGACGCATCTAGCAGATGGTCTCATGTTTGTCTGTTATCAAGCCGTAATGTGGCATTTGCAAAATTTCTTGCCCAAATTATTAAATTGAGAGCTCATTTTCCTGATTACACCATTAAAAGGGTGAGACTTGATAATGCTGGTGAATTTACATCTCAAGCATTTAATGACTATTGCATGTCTATAGGAATTGTTGTTGAACATTCTGTTGCTCATGTGCATACACAAAATGGTTTAGCCGAGTCATTGATTAAACGTTTACAGTTAATCGCTAGACCATTGATAATGAGAACAAAACTCCCTGTATCTATATGGGGTCATGCAATTTTACATGCTGCTGCATTGATTCGCATCAGACCAAGTGCAAGTCATAAATATTCCCCCCTACAACTTGCTTTTGGTCAAGAGCCAAATATTTCCCATCTTAGAACATTTGGTTGTGCAGTGTATGTTCCAATTGCGACACCACAACGTACAAAAATGGGTCCTCAAAGGAGGTTGGGAATATATGTTGGATATGAAACATCTTCAATATTAAGGTATATTGAACCTATGACAGGTGACGTTTTTACAGCACGTTTTGCTGATTGTCATTTTAATGAAACATTGTTCCCTAGATTAGGGGGAGAAATGAAAAATAAAGAAAATGATGTTTCATGGTGTGAACCTCAATTAAAGTATCTTGATCCTCGCACAAAAGAATGCGAGACAGAAGTTCAAAAGATAATGCATATACAAGAACTTGCAAATCAATTGCCTGATGCATTTACAGATACAAAAACGGTGACAAAATCATATATACCAGCAGTAAATACTCCAGCTCGAATTGAAATTCCAAAAGCTGGCAATAACGTCACTCATGAATCTTTGCCACGTCAGAAACGTGGAAGACCAATCGGTTCAAAGGATAAAAATCCTCGAAAAAGAAAATCAGCTGATAATGAAGTAAAAGAAAGTGTTCAAGAAGAACCACAAATCAGTACTCCTACTGCAGAGGAGATTGATGATGTCAATACAGAAATTGCAATCAATTATGCATATTCAAAAATATTATGGAACCGAAATGAAATGAAAAATCTTGATGAGAAATTTTCATTTAATGTTGCATATGACATCATGAATAATGATGATGATCCAGAACCAACATCTATGGTTGAATGTCAAAATAGACATGATTGGGCTCAATGGAAAGAAGCAATACGAGCTGAATTAGAATCACTCAATAAAAGAAAAGTTTTCGGATCCATCATTCTCACTCCTAAAGATGTGAAACCTGTAGGATACAGATGGATTTTTGTCCGAAAAAGAAATGAGAAAAATGAAGTTACAAGGTATAAAGCTAGACTTGTAGCTCAAGGTTTTTCTCAAAGACCGGGAATTGATTATGAAGAAACTTATTCTCCTGTTATGGATGCAATTACTTTTAGGTACTTAATCAGTCTGGCAGTTTCTAAAAATTTAGAAATGCATCTCATGGATGTTGTGACTGCTTATCTATATGGATCACTTGATAGTGATATATATATGAAGTTACCTGAAGGATTTAAGGTACCAGAAGCATCAAATGCAAAACCCAAAGAAATGTATTCGATTAAATTACAAAGATCTTTATATGGGTTAAAACAATCGGGACGTATGTGGTATAACCGATTAAGTGATTACTTGATAAGCAAAGGGTATACAAATAATCTTACTTGCCCTTGTGTTTTCATTAAGAAAACAACATCCGGATATGTGATCATAGCTGTTTATGTTGATGATCTTAACATCATAGGTACAAATAAAGAGATCCATGAAGCCATTCAACTTCTAAAGAAAGAATTTGAAATGAAAGATCTCGGAAAAACCAAGTATTGCCTTGGTTTACAAATTGAGCATATGCCTAATGGTTTACTTGTACATCAAACAACATATACTGAAAAGATTTTGAAACGTTTCAATATGGACAAGGCAAAACCATTAAGTACTCCTATGGTTGTTAGATCACTCAATGTTGAAGCTGATCCATTTCGTCCATGTGAAGATCAAGAAGACATTCTTGGACCAGAAGTACCATATCTTAGTGCAATTGGAGCTCTTATGTATCTTACAAATTGTACAAGACCTGACATTTCTTTTGCAGTTAATTTGTTGGCAAGGTTCAGCTCTGCTCCTACCAAAAGACACTGGAATGGGATCAAACACATATTTCGATACCTTCGAGGAACTACTGATTTAGGATTATTTTATTCTAACGAATCAAAACAAGATTTGGTTGGTTATGCAGATGCAGGTTATTTATCTGATCCACATAAAGCTAAATCTCAAACTGGATATGTATTCCTAAATGGAGGTACTGCAATATCATGGCGTTCTCAAAAACAAACACTTGTTGCTACATCGTCAAATCATGCCGAAGTGATTGCATTACATGAAGCTACTCGAGAATGTTTTTGGTTGAGATCAATGACACAACTCATTACTGATTCTTGTGGACTAGAACGCGATAAAAGTCCAACAACTATCTATGAAGATAATGCAGCTTGCATAGCACAGATGAAAGAAGGGTATATCAAAAGTGACCGAACAAAACACATACCACCTAGATTCTTCTCATACACTCAAAATCTCATTAAGGACAACCAGATTGAAATGAGATATGTGCAATCTAGCAAAAACTCTGCTGATCTTTTCACGAAAGCACTTCCAACTGCTATTTTCAGAACACACGTTCATAACATTGGCATGAGACATGTTCAAAAGATGTAACAGCTGAAGCGATGTCTACTTGAGGGGGAGTCAACTCCATGCTGCACTCTTTTTCCCTTAGCTAAAGTTTTTTCCCACTGGGTTTTCTTTAGCAAGGTTTTTAACGAGGCAGTAATTTATAGTTGATCTTCAACAAAATAAAATTGCTATCCAAGGGGGAGTGTTATAATAATAATAATAATATAGATATGGATAGTCAATTTTGGTGTATACATATAGTCAATTTTGGTACACAAAGTATGTATTTTTATATTGAGATTTTAGGCTATAAATACTCATGAATGCAAGCATTAAACTTGCACCATTTCTCACACTTACAAAGTGTTTCTTTCTTTCTCTCCATTATCATCTTTGTTCTTACACTTCATTATTAGTATTCTAAATCAAGAATCAAATCACTAAAGGTAGTTATAAGCCTACTGAATTATAACATCAAAAATCAAACCACTAAAGGTAGTTATAAGCCTACTGAATTATAACATCAAGAATCAAACCACTAAAGGTAGTTATAAGCCTACTGAATTATAACATTGGGCAGATTTAAACTTTTTATTTATATCATAATTTTGGGTCAGGGCTTGAACACTTCCATTAAGCCCACCCTTTTTTCTTTTTAGGCCGAATTATTAAGCCCACCTCACAAAATATTAGCCTTTTCGGGTACAACCGAACAAATATACCCATCCCCCTTTTTCTTTTTCCTACTCGTGAGTTTTGTAGGTTCTGTCATTACCAGTGTTGTAAAAGTCGGCCGACTTGACCGACGCGTCGGCCGATGCGTCGTTTTTTTGGGTTCTCCGTCCCGTTTTTTCTAAAAACGACTCAAAAGACTGTCAAAGCTAAAAGTTCAGTCAAACTCTGTCAAAGACGGTCAAAGTTGGTCAACAACGGTCAAAATCAGTCAAATTTTCGTCAAGATGTGATATGTTTTAAAATTAGGGTTTGTTTTCATTTTTTGGGCCGCTCTTTTCTCTGTGTCCTTACTGATTATGTAATCGGTAACATTAATTGAGTTTGAAGTTTGATTGTGTTTAAATTCAAGTTCTTATTTAAGAAATTTATGGTACAGAATCAACTATTTTATACATATATAAATATATATTTAAGAAATTATTAATAAAGTCAACGTTGGTCAACGACCGATGCGTCCCCGATGCGTCCCCGACTCGACCGACGCGTCCTTTTTAGGACTCGACCTTTAGCCGATGCTTTCAATCGGAGATGAGGGTTTAACCTTTTTCTCTCTCATGCTCGTGCAAGGGGATTTTGATTCGAGGTTAGGGTTGAACCCTATTTCTTTGTCTTGAAGACACCAGAAAAGATTAGGATTGATCAATTGGCAGTGAATAGGGTTTACCCTCTTCAAATCGATCGGTTGTTGCAACCTAGGGTTTGGGTCCTTTTTCTTCACTACTTTGGTCGGATTAACCGAATTTCGTCTAATACAAGGGTCAGAATTCGGGCTTGAGAGTTTTTTCCTCACCCGCTTGACGGATTTACAGGAATTAAAAAGCAGAGAGTGTTTATTAGGGTTTGAGGTTTTTAATCTCAACCTTGTACCCTTTTGATTGCTGAAGTGTCGTTCGTGGTTACTTCTCCGGCCGCCACTGTTGTCGCCGTCTCCGCCATCTTCAACCTTTTACCTTTTTGGTAAGCTATGAAGTTTTGGGTTCTGGTGGTGACCAGTGGTGGTTTACAGAGAACGTTAAGGTAACTATCTTTAATCAGCCCCAATTGTTCAGATTTCATATTTTGTATGCTGGTTTGATGAATTGAGCTACTGTCTTTTGACATGGTAACTTGATTCAAGAAGCTATTTTCCTGGTTTTTCATTATTGAGCTACCATCACTTCTTGACATGGAAGCTTAATTTCTGGTAAATGATTGAAGCTATAATATGTTTTTTTTTTTTTTTTTTATATTCTAGGATCAAGCCATTAGCTCTGATACCATGTTTTCAAAGTAATAAATTGATAAGAACTGATCTTGTATTGATTTAAGAATTGATACAATTGTATTTTGTTTATTTGATTCATTACAAGTGTGTTTATATACACTAAGTATGCAACAACCATTTCTATTAAGAGTAAGGCTCCAATAAACCTTTTGGAACCACTTTTATCAAAGATGAAATGTGCAGTTGCTGGAAACCGTTTGGCTGTCTTGACTTGGTTGATACTTCTGACTTTGTGGCATCTTGTGACCATCTTTAAAAGGGAAATGATGAGAAGCCTTTCTCTGATCCTAAGGTCAACTTACCCAAAAAGGGAAAGTTCCAAGTGCAGGTAATCTTTTGGTATTCTTTAACACTTTCTGCTCCTCCAAGTTCACCTGATCGTCTAATCCCACTACCAAAGGAATGGAATTAACATCCGATTTTATATCAGATTCCGTGTCATCGTCGTCTTCAAGTTTAATTTCACATTCCAAGACCCAACCTCGTTAACATGAACAATATACTCAGTACCATGAATAACAACCTTCACCTCTTCCGAAATCAACCCGTTATTTCGAGTGGCAACACAAACCCATCCAAGGCTAAGCGGGCTCGAACTAATGTTATTAAAAAATGAATTTGCCAGCAGCAGATGCCACCTTTTAAAAAGAATTCGCAAGTACATTGCGACATACCAGTTACTTCCACCAAGTTAACCTCTCATCTAATATATAATCACTACTACACACATAAGAATCTAAACCCCCAAACGGAACTGGTTTTTAGAGAAACCCCTAAAAACAGGTTTGCAAAGTGAATTGGAACCGGTTTTAGAAAAGAAGGAAACGGGGAACCGGTTTTTTTTCAAAAACCGGTCTCTATTCCTAACATTAGGAACCGGTTCCTTATTAAAAACCGGTTTTAACTTTGGAAACCCATTTTTTTTTAGAAACCGGTCTCCATTCATTAAGCGGGAAATGAAAATTTTGAGCGTGATTATTTTTGAGCCTCAGCAACCTTATCTCAGCAACCTATGTCATTAATGTTCAACAAATTAAAGATATTCATCACCCATAAACAAATCAAAGATATGCATCTCCGTCATCGGCCATCATCTCCTCCTCATATTTCATTTATTATTATTATTATTATTGCTTTGTTTTAATTAAGTTCTTTTTTAATTATTAATAATTTGTATTTGTATGGTTTGTGAATCCATTGCAGATGATTATTAAGTCAGATTAACTACTCCATCAACTAATAAGATGGATTTGGTTTCTCGTTTCAAGGTAATAATATCAAATTCTTAAGTGTATATATTTTCATATGAATCTTTATATATATACATGTATGTTACAATTAATTAATGAGGCTGTTCATATTATGAACACAGAATTCAAGTTCAGCAAAAATGGACCTTTGTCACAAATAGCGCTTGGCAAAGGGGTCTAGCTCGCTGTTGTTGTTTTTAGTTCGTGTTCAATGAAGAGCAAAATGTTGAAGTAACAACAGTAGATTAGTATGCATATTGTAAAACAATTGATGGTGGCATGTTCTTCCAAATGTTTTGTAAATTTACATTTCTTCATTCATATACAGGTGTCCAGTAGATTGGTATGCATATTGTATAACAATTTTAAAAAAAAAAAAATAAGAATACAAACCGGTTTTTATTAAAAAACAGGTTTCTATTGTCTAGAATAGAAACCTGTTTTTTGGTAAAAACCGGTTTCGAAAGTTAAGTTTTGGAACCGGTTTCAAAACCGGTCTACACTTTATAAACCCCTATAGATACAAACTGGTTTTAAAACCGGTTTCTATACCCCTAAAAACCGGTTTCCATTCCTCTTTTTTGTAGTAGTGAATTCTTGGGAATCGGTTTGGCTATCATATACAATGACCCAACATATCATTAGACCAAAAACGTGTACAAGCTTCACTCGAATTAAATGAAAATCTAACCCACAACCCACCAACGTGTTGTAACTTAGTGTCCACAAATCCCTCTTCTTTCAACACCGTTCGTAAATTCCCTAATGTGCCAACATCCTTCAACTTAATCATGACGGACTCCAACGGATTAGAAACTTGTACTAGATCATGATCCTCTAACTTCACAGTAAAACATTCCTTAACATTTTCTTTGATAAAAACCTCTTTCTGTGATTCATTCCCATTAAACTTATTCGTGTACGAACCTTCATCTTTATAAGTCGGGTTGGGTTTGGGGAATGGCTTGTTAGACTACAGTTATGGTTACCCTTATTTAGTATAGCCCGACTCGTTCGTGGATCTAAGGTTTCTAGGTAGGGTTTAGGGTTTCATCTTTAAACAGTCCATCAGTGAGGGTAAAAAGTCAATACGAACATGATTCTATTATCATTGTGTTTGAATACTACTATCTTAATTGTTGTATATGTCTTTATTTGGTTTTGTTAAAATTATACCATACACACTTATTTTTGGTCTTATATTTGCTAAGTTTTTTTATTTGTGGTGTTTTCTAAAACTTTAGTTTCACGATGTATTAGTTAATTTATTTACAGCACTTTTGATTTATGTTTGTAGATAACATATTAATCACTTGCATATTATTTATTGCATATTATACAAAATTAAAGTCTAACCCATTATAATATCCTTTTTACTAGTATTACTACGTTTCATAAAATCTATTAAAAATCGTGTGTGTCGTGCTGTAGTTTCCATACTTTAGAAAACAATTCTTGATCCAATAATTGAACACGTTGATATCATAAAATATTTAATTTTGACTTTTGTTAACATCCATTGTGTTAAAGAAGATTACTCTCTCCGTTTCAAATTTAATCTCTCTACACAAAAAACATACAGTTTAAAAAAAATAACTGGCACATATATTTTTTGTTACTTTTCAGTTTTACCCCTTAGTTTTTTATCATTCTTTTTGCCTTATCTTATATCTTATACATGTATTAAAGTAGGGCACAAATAAACTTTATCACATTATTCTTTATCATAGAAGCAGACAATTAATTTAGTACATCTCAAAAATAAATAGTGGACAATATAATTGTGATGGTGGAGTATTAATGGTAATGGGGTGATGGGGTTTGATGAGGTTTTGTGGGATATAGTGATAATGTGGCAAATGTGATGAAAGAAAAGTTTGCAGTGAGATGAGTGATGGAGTGTAATGGAAATTAGGTCTCACGCTTTATTAATTTGATTTGTTCATATTTGTTTTCTTGAATTCTGATTGGTTGAATGCTTCATCAAGAAACTTTTCCTTGGTGTGATGGACACCATCCCGCCATCAATTTTTCCTCCATTACGCCAGGTTAGAGGCGTGATTCTCTCATCACCCACGATCACACTAGCGTTAATCATGGTCTAACTTGATAATATTACAAAGAAAACATATACTTGATATTCTAAAGTGCAAATTGTTCGAAAAGTTTCAGAAAAAATATACCTGATAGTTAATATGCTTAATCATGGTCTAACTCATTATGTTAGACACAATTCTCTTATTCAGTTATACCCATGTGCTTGACATATGTGAATGGTTGGACTCATAACAATCCTGTCTCCTTGAAAACATTTTAAGAAGTAATAGTAACTCCCATGTCCATATAACTTCCAACAATGATCATGTGTTCATTTGAATACTTCTTGTGTTTCAAATTCAACCCCACAAAGTACCACTATTGCAAGGTTAGTGGTGTAGGATTAATATGCAAGGTACAACATATAACTATATGGCCAACCTCATTTGAGCCTTCGGGGTCACACACATATACACCGAGACATTAAATAAAATATATATATGATGTATATATATTACTCAAGTAACAAAATAGTAAATCGAAATTAATTCATTTACTATTCATATGAATAGTAAATGAATCGAAATTAATTAATTTACTATTCACATGAAAGCGAGAAATTATTAATTATAAGTTACATAACATACCCCTGAAGTATTTGAGAAATACGACTTTATGATATATATTCGTTCTAATTTGGATTCACGGATTTTTCATAAAGGTTCACGGGTGTTTTGAAAAAAAAAAATATCTTTATATATTGCACCAAATTAGTTCATATCGCATTCTTTCAGTAAACTAAAAAAACACATATTACATATTTTGATTTCATAATATTAACCAAAAGTTGATTAATATTACTTGGATTTGGGCTAGCATCCATTGACGGTTGTTTGAAGTGTAGTGTGGACTATCTAAAGAGACGGTCATACTTTTGATCGTAAGTTTCTCTCCGTCTCATCAATTCTTCAAGAAAGGTATATCGTTAACTCCTCTTTTGTTTTATATTCATGACAATTATTATTATGTAACTGGATCATTGAGAAAGATTAATCGTGTGCATGTTTCATTAAATAAGTGAAAATTTAATCTTGTTAAATTTTGTTCATAAAATAATAAAAGATTATTATTTTAACTATCCGCTGCGTTAATCTGTTTTGGTAAAAGTACACACGATTTTTCATCAGTGGTATCCAAGCCGCTTTTACACCATCTTAATTGTCGCGTGATTTTTTTTTAGATTTAGCTTTGTGGTGAATTGGTAACAGTCAAAACCTTTATAGTTTTGAAAGTCAACTTTGTTGATTACCTCATGACGCACGAATAAGATCTGGAAAAAAAAAAATCACTGTTATAAATTTTGAATTTATTTGTTATGGCTTGAATATTTATTATAATTGTTGATTGTTTTATTCCATGGTTATACACATGCATTGTAACCATGGACAAGCCATATTTAAGTTTTAATAATGTAGTTATTAAAATTGTGATTGCACACATAGCTCATAATGCCCCGACCTATGTATGATTGTTGGGATTGTTGATTACGGCAATATTATGTCATGTTGATTATTTGTATTATTAGAAAGACCATTTTGAAGCCAAAGTTGTATTATATTTATTTTTCATTTTCATAGTATTGTATTTAAGTTTATTTCAATTTGTAAAAGTACTAGTTTAGTTGTATTTTCAAATTTAAATAAATGTAACAAGATGAAGATTGAAGATAAAATACAACATGCTTTTGGCTTAGAAGATGGCGAACAGGTCAAGTTGACAACGATGGCGTTTGTCAAGTTTTCACTTGATTCTTGAATCAAGTGGGAGCTACGATATTACCCTTAGTTTGACCTCTTGATCCCATGTCGGCTCATGAGATCAAGCATAGGATTTTTGGGCTAGGCTATGTGTGTGTGATGCATGGTATGGTTGTGTTTTATTTTTCTGCATTTATATTTAATTGTTGATTATAATATATGCTAAATGTTTTTGATGAAAACATCAAATAAAACTAGTAACGAGTTTCAAAGATTAAAATTGATGATTTTAAAAAAGTTAAACTCTAACGAGTTTAAAGTTAAATATTTTTTTTTTTTTTTTGAAACTCAAATAATATATATGAGCAACATTTTTTAAAAATGTTTTAAAATGATATACAATGTGTATTTGTTATTTTTCATATAAAATAAAATAACAAACTAGACGCATAAACACGATCGACATATATAAAATTGGTTAGAATGATTTTTAACAAAAAGTGTAGCGAATATTGTGTGCATGCATTATTCGTTAACACAAACATTTTCAAAATACCCGTCAAATTTAAGTCATGCCATCCAATGAGCTTGCAAACACTCCTCGTTATTTTTTGATTACGGTGAGACCTAATCGAATTATAGCCACGAGGTGGATTTTCAGTTACGAGTGAGACTATGTTGAATTTCCACTGTTTCCAAATTGTACGACTTAATCGTATTCAAGATGAGATCTGAGTTCGAGGCGAGGATGGGACAAACATGCCAATAGATAATAGTGGTTTGTTAGACTACACATATCTCAAGGTCCCATAAAGATCTAAGAGTTGCACCTGTGATGCAATTGGTACTCGCTACCTACCAGTAGACTCTATAACTGCTAGCTGATCAACAGATGTAGTTATAGAACCTCTATGTGGATCTTAGGCTTTCGTAAATTAATTGTTTTTAAATATATTAAAACTTGGGTAATTAATTTATTAAAGTATTATATCGAAAATACTAAAATTGAACCTTGTTCTTTTGTAGATGTCAAACAATCAAAACGTAAACCAAAACACCCTCCGTTCTATGTTGGAGAAGGAGAAACTCAATGGTTCAAACTTCCTCGATTGGTACTGCAACCTAAGAATTGTTCTCAAATATGAAGGGAAGTTGAACAAAATTGAAGAACCCTTACCCGAAGCTCCTCCTGAGACAGCTACTGCTGCTCAAAAGAATGCTTATCAGAAGTTGTTTGATGAGCAAGAGAAGATAGCTTTAATCATGCTTGCTATTATGACTTCTGACCTCCAAAAGGAAATGGAAGATCGTACAGCATATGATATGATGACTGAGCTTAAAAATATGTTTCAAAAACAGGCTAGTCAAGAGTTATATGAAACTTATAAGCTTCTTCAAACATGCAAAATGGAGGAGGGTCAATCAGTGAGCTCTCATGTCTTAAAAATGAAAAGCTACATTGACCGATTGGAAAAACTTGGAACTACCTTGCCGCCTAACTTGGCTGTGAACACGGTTTTGGTTTCACTACCAAAATCGTATCACCAATTTGTAATGAATTACAATATGCAAGGTTGGGAGAAATCTCTGGCAGAGGTGCACTCAATGCTCAAAACTGTTGAACAGGATATTCCATATAAGGTTTCCAATTCAGGTGTCATGACGATTAGGGATGGTAAGGTGAGAAAGAATAAGCTGAAAACTTGGGGAAAAGGAAAAGGCAAGTTAATTGCTAAGAAAAAGATTCCACCACCTCCCAAGAAAAAAAACCCAACGAAAGACGCCGAATGTTTTCACTGTGGAAAAGTTGGCCACTGGAGGAGGAACTGTCCTTCCTACCTATCTGAGTTGAGAAAAGGCAAAGCTGGCCAGACCAGCAAATTAGGGAATGAGAAGAAGTAAGAGACTGAAGAACAACACACTAGACTTAAGAGTGGTGAATGGGGCTCGAGCTGCTGTCGAAGCTATTGGCACCTATGAGCTTACTCTATCTAGTAGTCTTATTGTTTTGTTGGAACAATGTCATTATGCTCCTAGTATTACGAGCAATGTAATTTCAGTTTCTCTTTTTGAAAAATGTTGATTTTGAACTTACTTTTACGCACCTTGGTATTTCAGTTTCTAAGAATAATGTATTTTATTTTAATGCTATTCCACGTGATGGTATTTTTGAAATTGATATGTATGGTGTGATTTCAAATAATAATTCTGTATATACCTGTACTGCCAAACGAGTCAAGAAAGACTTGAATAATACCTATCTATGGCATTGTCGTCTTGGTCATATAAATAAACAACGCATTTCAAAACTCCAATCTGATGGGCTTTTGGAATCAACTGGCTCTGAGTCATTTGATGTATGCGAGTCATGTTTATGTGGAAATATGACAAAGGTTCCTTTCTCCGATTTAGGTGAAAGAGCTAAAGATCTTTTAGGACTAATACATACTGATGTATGTGGCCCTTTTAGAACTATGTCTAGAAATGGTGAATCATACTTCGTTACATTTACTGATGATTATAGTAGATATGGTTATGTTTACTTGCTGAAACATAAACATGAAGTTTTTGAAACATTCAAAATCTTCCAAAATGAAGTAGAGAATCAACTTGGAAAGACCATTAAAGCCCTTCGCTCTGATCGGGGAGGGAAATATATGAGTCAAGAGTTTTTGGACCACCTGAAGAATCGTGGGATTGTCTCACAGTTCACTCCACCTTACACACCACAACACAATGGTGTGTCGGAGCGGAGGAATCGAACTTTACTTGATATGGTTTGATCTATGATGAGTCTAACTACTCTGCCGATGTCTTTTTGGGGTTATGCATTAGATTCTGCTGCACGCATACTCAATATGGTTCCAACCAAGAAGGTAGAAAAGACACCATATGAATTATGGCATGGAAAGAGTCCTAAGTTGTCTTATTTGAAAGTCTGGGGTTGTGAAGCGTATGTGAAACGTGACACTTCAAACAAGTTAGAACCCAGAGGTATCAAATGTCACTTTGTGGGATACCCAAAGGAAATAATGGGTTACTACTTTTACTACCAAGCTGAAAACAAAGTGTTTACTGCTCAGTTTGCTGAATTCTTTGAAAGAGATCTTCTCTTACAAGAAGTCAGTGGGAGTAAAGTAGATCTTGAAGAAATTCAAGAATCACAAAGTAACATACCTTCTGAAGGCACTAGCCAACCGCACGTTGAAGCTGAACACACTGTTGGTGAGCCAGAACGTGTTGCACCTATACTTCGTAGATCTAGTAGAACTCTTCATCAACCTGAGAGGTTAAATCTTCTGATTAATTCAAATGAACCTCATATAGGGGATTATGATGAACCCTCTAGCTATGGTGAAGCCATGTCAGATCCACAATCTGACAAATGGGGAGATGCTATGAAGGCAGAGATGCAGTCCATGAAAGATAATCAAGTATGGGACTTGATTGATCTTCCACCCAATTGCAAGACAGTGGGGTGTAAATAGGTCTTTAAGAAGAAGGCTGACATGGACGGTAATGTAAATATTTTTAAGGCTCGGTTGGTGGCAAAAGGTTATACTCAAACTCAAGGAATTGATTATGAGAAAACTTTTTCACCAGTCGCGAGCATTAAATCAATTAGGATACTTATTGCCATAGCTGCTTTTCATGATTATGAAATATGGCAAATGGATGTCAAAACCGCTTTCCTAAATGGCGACCTAAGCGAGGACGTATATATGGTTCAGCCGGAAGGGTTTGTGAATCCTAAGCATCCTACTAAAGTATGCAAGCTTCTAAAATCCATTTATGGATTAAAGCAAGCATCCAGAAGCTGGAATCTTAAGTTTGATCAGAAAATCAAAGAGTTTGGTTTTTCTCAAAACCAAGATGAGCCCTGTGTTTACATTAGAGCTAGTGGGAGCAAAGTTGTCTTCTTGATCTTGTATGTTGATGACATACTACTTATTGGAAATGACATTTCAACTATGCAAGATGTCAAATCTTGGCTTGGAAAATGTTTTGCCATGAAAGATCTTGAAGAAGCTAAGTATATTCTAGGAATCAGGATCTATATAAATAGATCCAAAAGGCTTATTGGTTTGAGTCAAAGTATATACATTGACAAAATCTTGCGAAGATTTAACATGCAAAACTCCAAGCGCGGAGCATTGCCCATGCAAAAGGGCATAACCTTGAGCAAGTCTCAAAGTCCTATCACACCTGATGAGATAAGACGAATGAAATGTGTTTTGTATGCTTCGGCTATAGAATCCATTATGTATGCCATGTTATGTACTAGACCTGATGTCTCGTTAGCTTTGAGTTTGACGAGTCGTTATCAACAGAATCCAGGTGAAGAACATTGGATTGCTGTTAAGAGCATTCTTAAATATTTGCGGAGAACTAAAGATATGTTCTTGGTTTACGGTGGTTTGGAAGAAGAGTTGAGTATTAGATGTTATACAGATGCTAGTTTCCAAACTGATCGAGATGATTCTCGATCCCAGTCAGGGTATGTCTTTGTCATGAATGGCGGGGCAGTTGATTGGAGAAGCTCAAAGCAGAGCACAGTTGCACAGTCTACAACGGAATCAGAATATATTGTTGCCTCAGAAGCTGCTCAAGAAGCTGTGTGGATTAGGAAGTTTATTATTGAACTGGAGTAGTTCCCAGCATTGAATCCCCTATGGAAATGTACTGTGATAATTCAAGTGCTATTATACTTGCGAAAGAATCACGTGTACGTAAAGGTAGCAGACACATTCTTCTAAAGTTTGACTACATTCAAGAAGTCGTTGAGAGGAATGATATTAGTATTCTTAAGGTTCATACAAATGATAATGTGGCTGACCCGTTCACGAAGCTCATGACACACAACAAGCATGATGATCATGCTAGTAGTATTGGACTTCGTTATGCTGCCGATCTTTTTAATTTGTAATTTAGTATTTGGATATTTTTGGAACATTAAGCAGTTTTATCTTAATGAATTGATATATAGTTATGATCAGTTTCATTTATATCACTGTGTTCTATATTAGCATGTTTAATCCATGAATAATTGTTGACTATTCAAAATCTCCATAATCGGTTATGTTATGGGAATAACATGAATTAAGATTAATATGAATTTTTGGTTATATTCATTGATGATGAATAGTTAACTTATTGAGACCAAAATTCATATGTATTCATTAATGATGAATATTGGAATGACCCAACCATGAGATGTCACTACATGGATCGTAGTCAGTAGTGAATCTTTTAGTGATTATATTTTTATGTCCTTAGACTTGAGATGCACGCCAGTTTTGATGTGTGGAACATTGTACTTTGATATGCTTAAATGATGTCCTGAATAAGGCTGTTATAAAGGCCATTATTGGGTATAATGTAAAGCTCGTGATAGACACGTGTATGCAATATAGGATTTGTTCCTCTAAAATGTTTGGATTTAGATACTTTTTGAGCTCCTCGATGAATGAATAAGATAATTGTGTGGCCGCACCCAAATGTAATTAAGATGATACTTAATTAGATTGGTGATCTAATTCAGTTCTAAGATCGAGAAACAAAATTGTTAAACAAATGAGAATGACCGATGATCCATATCTCAAGTTTAACTAAAGTATCTGAAACAAAAGGACGAATGACATTTAAAACTTACCATAAAAAGTTTCGAGAAACTACCCTCACATGAATTTGGGGACAATGATGTGTTGGTAGACGCTTACCATTGTTTGTATAGTTACTTGGTGTTGTGTCATGCACAAGTGGGAGTCTGTAGGATTAATGTGCAAGGTACAACATATAACTATATGGCCAACCTCATTTGAACCTTCGGGGTCACACACATATACACCGAGACGTCAAATAAAATATATATATATATATGATGTATATATATTACTCAAGTAACAAAATAGTAAATCGAAATTAATTCATTTACTATTCATATGAATAGTAAATAAATCCAAATTAATTAATTTACTATTCACATGAAAGCGACATGATAGAAATTATTAATTATAAGTTACATAACATACCCCTAAAGTATTTGAGAAATACGACTTTATGATATATATTCGTTCTAATTTGGATTCACGGATTTTTCATAAAGGTTCACGGGTGTTTTGAAAAAAAATATCTTTATATATTGCACCAAATTAGTTCATATCGCATTCTTTCAGTGAACTAAAAAAACACATATTACATATTTTGATTTCATAATATTAACCAAAGGTTGATTAATATTACTTGGATTTGGACTAGCATCCATTGACGGTTGTTTGAAGTGTAGTGTGGACTATCCAAAGAGACGGTCATACTTTTGATCGTAAGTTTCTCTCCGTCTCATCAATTCTTCAAGAAAGGTATATCGTTAACTCCTCTTTTGTTTTATATTCATGACAATTATTATTATGTAACTGGATCATTGAGAAAGATTAATCGTGTGCATGTTTCATTAAATAAGTGAAAATTTAATCTTGTTAAATTTTGTTCATAAAATAATAAAAGATTATTATTTTAACTATCCGCTGCGTTAATCTGTTTTGGTAAAAGTACACACGATTTTCCATCAGGTGGCATTATGAACAACTATACTTTTTGGAGTTACTTCAGTTAGTAGCAAAATAGTAACCATCATTAGTCAAGTACCTGCAATGATATGTGCTTCGCCAAAGATTGTACTTGCTGCTTTTGTGATCACTCCAATATGAACAACAATCGTGCCAATAATTATAGTTGCCAATAACTGAGTAAAGTCATTACAGACCATTTTGAATCCACCATTTAGAGACTCTTAATAAACAAATTCTCAAAACTTCCAATACTAAAGAGTGGTTACTGAAGTTTCAGCCTCAGAGAAAAATGAAGGAAGGCTAAGAATTTCGGCCAAAACTAAACCTCCTTTCTTCAGAACTTTGAAAACCACCAAAACTTTAGTTAAAGAATTACTAAATGACGATTAAAACTGGTCTAAACCCAGATAATATTCAACACCATGAGCAGCCTTGTAGCATTCCAACACACGACATGTTGTAGCTTAAATCAAACATTCTTTAACAATATCCACATCATTTATATTGGAGTTTGTTAAATGGTGATTGCTACTTTTAACAAAAATAGATCTCCAAGTATTTCTGAAATCGAGAATGTTTATCTGGTTGTTTATGCATCTAGTAACATCAGCAGCAGATGTAATATCACTCGGTATTCCAGTGGTGATATAACCATCCTCGAGTCGTTTAATGCCCGCATTATTACCAAACCAGCTGTCTTTGCAATTTTTCAAAGGTTAACACTGATTCTCGCTGTTGGCCAATTATAAATTTTTCCTCTTCTGGACTTCTAGCATAACAGCAGCAGTTACTTAAAACTCAAAACAAAACCGCTAAAGCCTAAAAACAAACCATAGTATGTAGTTTGTATCTTTTTCCTCTTAAGCCATCTCCATAAGTCAAACTTCAAACGAGTCCGCTGTAATGAGAAAAGATGAAATTTCTTTGAAGCAATTATTATCATGTTATCTCTACTGTAAACTTCATAGACAACATGATTCAATTGAAAGTAAGTACCTTTCTGATTATTTTCTACCATAACAAAAACCAAAATACTTAATTTCACTTTTGTAACAGATACAATTCTTTCAATTCCACAATTCTTATTTGTTCGGTGGATTCGAATGGTTCTAGTAGTAGGTTCTTCATTCACACTATTAGAAGCAAATGAATCTAAATACACTATATGACTCATGCCAGTACAAATATTAGTGTTAGACCCATCTTCCAACTCATCATTAACAACTTCTATGTCTTGATTATTCTCTTCTACAACTCGGTTAGACTCGAGTTGATTATCTTTTTCAACTGTTTCACATATATCATCAACAACAGATATATCATAGTTGTTTTCTACTTCACTTGAACCTTTAACCCTTAAAGATTGTAGTGATTCTAGACAATGTGTTTCCACTACTTCATTTGACTTATCAAAACTACCAAACAACTACTATCATTATTCACTTGATTTGACGCCTTACAACTAGAAGTAGCATTAATGGACTGTTTTTTCTTAAAATATTATTAGTCTTATCTTGCAACTTAGCTAAATCATAGGCATCGAAAAAGAGTTTTGGGTTGATAGAACTTCACCCAGTTTTCAATTTTCGGTTTAAGACCCCATGTGAAAATAACAACATGCCATTTGTTGATGCATATTTGTGTGGCCGTCCCTGGGCGAATAACGTTTATTATTACATTGTACACCTAGTTGATGTATACGCATGAAACTGGTTAGTTACAGAAGTATATGTAACTGTTGGGCCATAATGTTTAGAGGACCATTCGTATGAATGAGGCCCATTAGGGTTAATGTCTAGTTTGCCTATTTATATCAGTTAAAATCTGTTCTTTAGGGTTAAGAGATAAGAGTCTTAACCCTAATTGAAAGAGCCGTGTTTTGGTGATCTTGTGCATAGGGGAGATCATGCTCGATCTCCCCTGACCACCGATGTTTCTCTGTTTAAATCAATATTGTAATCTTGATGTGTGTTATATTATATTGATTTATTCATGTTCATAATGTTTATCACTTTATCTTCATCATTTATCTTGTTCTTAAACGTTAATCGATCCTTGTATATGATCAAAAGATCCGTATTGGTGAATCAAGGGACCAACAAATCGGTATCAGAGTTGGAAACAACCGATGTCACGACCCGGAAATTTCTGACCAAATTTAAACTTACTCTTTATATGATTTCAACACGATAAGCAAAGTCTATAATATTGAGTCACAAAATTCTTGAACTGTTCAATAGACCTTTGATTATTACTGATGATTCACAAACAATTGCTATAGATATATGTGTATATACATACGTATAAATATAAATATATGTGCATATATATAATAGTAAGAATAAAATGACAATTAATCTGTAGAATTGAATATGTAAAATTATATAATATAAAAATGTTGTTATTAAAAATAAATCTATAGATATGACTTTTACACATAAATATTATTGTATGAATATTATAATATATATAAAATTTATAAATAATAAATATTCAATAAAAGTTATTATATATAATTTCAAGATAATGTATAAATGCTAAATTAATAATAAGAGCGTTACTTCCAGTATTATTATTATTAGTAACATTAATTCTTGTATTATTAATAATATTAAATCTAATACAAACTATATATATATATATGTAAATAAATTTTGATACATATAAGTTATGATATTATTATTATCATTAACAACATTAATATTATTGTAACTAATAAGAATAGTACTAGTAATTAAAATTATTAAAATTATCATTATTGTAGTAATAATATTACCATATTATAAATTATCATTAAGTCTTTATCAATGATATTATTATAAATAATATAATTATTAGTATTATTAATGATATTAATAATAAATGATATTAATAATATTAATAAAATTATATTAGTTAAATATCAAAAATAAGAAACTAGATATATACGTATACAGTTATATACAACCAAAATATGCAAAAACAGATATATATATATATATATATATATATATATATATATATATATATATAATACAGATGTATATATATATATAAATACATATATAGAGGGAGAGGATCGAGTGAGAACTTTTTTAGGGTGAGAACTCTAGGAACTCCAAAAACACTCAAAATACACTAAAATTCGAGCAAAAAGGGGCACGGATGAACAAAAAAAAGGAAATTCGAGCAAAATTTAAAAACATGGACGAACAAAAAATCATAGTCGAGCAAAAAAAAATTTTTTTTTTTTTTTTTGAAAAAAAATGTAGAACACATTTTTGTTCGAATATCAAATTTTTCGTTCGACTACCCGCATGTTCTACAATTTTTTGTTCGAATACAAAAATGTAGAACACATTTTTCTTCGAATTTTTTTTTTGTTCGGCCGTGTTTTTTTTTTTTTGACTTTCCAATTTTTTGTTCGAATATCACTTTTTTTGTTCGTCCGTGTTCCATTTTTGCTCGAATTTCACCTTTTTTGCTCGAATTTCCTTTTTTTGCTCGAATTTCAGTGTATTTTTGAGTTCTCAGGGTTCTCACACAAAAAAAGTTCTCATTTGATCCCTCTACCATATATAGATGTATATATTTACATAAAAGCGATTAAATATATATAAATACTGAAAAATACCGTATTCTGTTTCATATCCTTATCAAGCTTTATTAAATTTTGTTTCTTGTCCCTATTTTGTTAGATATCAAAATCAGGTCGCACAAATCAGTAGATACAATCCAAATATAATTAGAATTGTACGCCATTTTTTTTTTTCTGTTACTGATATTGAACTCTGTCGGATTATTGTGCTATAAAATCAGTTGAATCATTCAGGTATCAGAGAAAAATCGAACGACTTTTCCTTCATCATTATCACTTATCAATTTACAACTACTTGTATCAATTAAATTTTTAAACAGAAAAGCAAGAAACACTTTCCAACCTCTGTTCCTGTCTCAATTTTTAAAAGCTTCAATTTCGAAATCAATTTAAAAATGTAAAAATGCTGTTTTTTAGGAATTGTTTAATAAAACTAACTGTGAAGTTTCAGAACCTAATTCGTTGAATTGATTTTAAATTACCGAGTCAAAGTTTTGATTCCTAAAAGTCAAACGTCGTTCAAAAATCAAATTAAAGGTTTATAGGATGTTTCAGTTGTAATTAAGAATCCAGAAAGTTTCTATAAAGGTTTACAAAACATTTCATGAAGATAGCATAAGCTAAAACTATCTGAATTTCAAAATCAAGTCTCAAGATCATCGTTTTCAGTCGAGTCTGCAATTGCTTTGATTTTTTTTCTTTTTATTTCGTTTCTGTTATACAATCCAATTTTAAATGGAACATAAACATTTCTGTTTTGTTTAAAAATCCTAAAACCAAAGGAATTAAGTATTATTAGCAATGGATGATCTCTGATTAAAGTTTAAATTGAGAAAGAAGAAGGAGACAAAAAGGAATTGGTTATAAGGATTTAGAAACGATCTAAAACAGATAAACAAGCCAGCTCAGCTGGTTTGATGCGTTGTCGGGTAATCGAGAGGTCACGGGTTCGAGTCCAGTTGATGTCAACTATTTTTTTTAAAAGCTCTTTGAGGTAGCTTTTCTAAACCAAAATTTTTATCATAATTATTGTTGTTATTATTATTAATATATAAATTATTATCATTAATATTATCATGATTTTAATTATTATTATTATTATTTGTATTAATATTATTATTATTATTATTAAGTATTAAATATTATATTCAAAATTAATATTTCCATTATCGTTATTATTAAACTTAGCATTTTATTAAAAACTACTACTATTAATATATGTATCCTTATTTTACAATCATCATTATTATTTTTACTAACAATATTTTTATTATCATTTTCCAATAATAATATTATTATTATTATAATTATTATTATTGTAATTATTATTTTTATTATTAAAAATTATTATTATTATTATTATTATTATTATAAGCTAATACAACTCTTTATTAATATTAATTTACCAAATAACAATTAGTTACCTAAAATAATATTTAATACATATAACATATAATTTACTAAAGTAACCAATATATCACTAATAATATAAAACTTCATTCGATTTCCATTATATGTGTTAATATAGATATAATTAATATAGGTTCGTGAATCTGAGGCCAACCCTATACTTGTTCAATATCGTCATATGTATTTTTACTACAAAATACATTAGGTGAGTTTCATTTGCTCTCTTTATAATTGTTTTTGCAATACATATTTTTGGGCTGAGAATACATGCGCTGCTTTTATAAATGTTTACGAAATAGACACAAGTACTTAAAAATATTCTACGTTGAGTTGTACCACTGGCATACTTCCCTGTAGCTTGGTAACTACTATTTACATGGGTATTGTAAACGCGAATCCTGTTGATAGATCTATCGGGCCTGACAACCCCAACCGGGCTGGACGACCAGTATTCAACGGTTGCACAGTACTTCATTTTGGTGACTACACTTGGTACGGTGTAGTGAGATTTCATAATAAAGGGAATATGCGACGTTGATTAAATGTTAAGTATGGTTACCAAGTGCTCAACCACTTAGAATATGACTATTAAAAACGTTTATACATATATGAAATCTTGTAGTCTATTAAGATATTGAAATGATTGTTATGATAAACCTATGAACTCACCAACCTTTTGGTTGACACTTTTAAGCATGTTTATTGTCACGACCCGGAAAATTTTGAGCTTAATTGGCAAACATCGGTAACACTCGGTTGATGTTTTGTTAGTTGTAATATAAAAATAATACATGTTCATGATGGATCGAAATAAAAGTTGAACTGTAACTCGATTACGAAGATTTTAGATTTGTTAAAAATATTTTTACATTTTTAAGTTTAAATATTAGTACTCCGTACATATAAATTGGAACAGAAAATAAATAATGAGTGAAATAATTAAATATATTTAATCTAAAGATTTGGGATTTTTAGGAACACTTTTATATTTCAACTGTTTAGCAATGGACACGCTCCATAAAACCGTCGGCAGAATAAAAATAAATAAAACTCACGGGTGTAATTCTACATGTGCCACGAGTCACAAGTTAGGAAAAGTAAACAAGTGATGCTTGCTTTATATATTTTTTTATTATCACAAGTTGCATATATATGCACATGTATTACGTTTAAGTCCATGATTTCATTCCTCAACTTTTATTCTTTTCATTTTACCAATCAACAATCTTTGCAGATCTAATGCAAACATGAATTTAAATGATGTCAATGCTTATGATCTTAATTATTATACTATTATTAATAACTATATATACATATATGGTATGAATGCTTCTAAATCACCAAGTCACTCTTCTATTTTGACGATCAAACCACCACCATATCCGTCCCCCTCTTCTTCTTCAAACCCACCATTTTTTTCGGTACAACACCACTTTGGTTCACCCACTGTGTTCACGACAACAAAACCAAGACCTCACCTTCACACCACCTTACCCCATAACAAACCCACCTCTTCTTGATCACACAACCACGTCCACCGACTAGCTATCCTCCACCCTACCTCTTCACCATCACCGGAGCACCAACCATCACTATCACCTTCGACACCCGACACCAACCGTCGTGAACTCACTAGAACACCTCGCCATCACCACTTAAAACCATAATCCATGATTAAACGATCATAACCATCACCACCACAAACAATTATGAACCGCCACCCTTATTCCTCCCTCTCTTCTCTCTCTCACTATCTCTCTCTCTCTCTTCCTCTCATCTTCGTGAAACCCATTTATACTTCAGCTTTACTATTGCTACAGTTACGCGTATTATATTTTTTTTACTTACTTCCTGTTTATTGTTTCAAAGCTTCACGAACAGACCACCATGATCTTAAACCATTGCTACGATTGAATGTTTCTGCTTTGTCGAACAATCATGAACCCAAAACTCACTCAATCGAAACCCACTTCTGCTATGCTGTTTCTGTCAAACAGCCCCAAGCAAACGCCCCTTTTTCTGCTGCTATACTCGATCACTGTTGCTGCTATTATTTCTGTTTCAACCGTCACAAACCACCATTGTTGAGCTACTACTACTATATGAACAATGTTAGAGGAAGAAGATAATGAACAGTGATTATGGTGTACGTGATGATAATGAGACGATGAAGTAAAAAAAAGGAGTGACCACGGTGATGATGAGAAAATGAAGGTGGATGTTGGCGATTCGTTCATGATATTAATGAAGGTGTGGATGATGATGACGTAAATTACGAAGTTAATGATAATTGATATTGTGATTATGATACATATGGTGATGAGATGATAATAAAAAAAACGGGATGATGTACATGATCATGATGATGAAAACTGATAAGTTTTTTTTTTAAGGAAGAAGATATAGAAACAGACCAAATACGGGTTCAGTGGAATTTGGTATGGGGATAAATCAGAAAAACTAGATTGGAAGTATGGTTTGGTGTGGTGTCTCCTTAGCAGGAGGTCTCAAGTTCGAGACCAAGCAACAACATTTTTTTTTAAAAAGAAAGAAAAAGAAAACAATAGAAGCCGTGGGCTTCTAAAAGGTTGCTGGGATATTATTGGGCTAAACAGAAATATAAGAGTTATATAATATTGTGTATGGTTTAAATCAGATAAAAAATAAATAAATAAATAAAATGCATGAATGGTTTGAGGGTGGGACTTTAAGAAGGAGGTTGTGGGTTCGAGTCTCGTCTCGAGCAGTTTATTTTGAAGTAGTTACTTATCATAAGTATTATTATTAATATTATCATTATTATTAGTATCATTATTTTTAAAGTTATAATTATAAATATTCATTATTGTTAAAAATTAACATTTTTACTAAAAGTATTATTTATTAAAATTATCATTTTTATCAATATTATTAAAAGTATCTCTATTTTAAATTTATCATTTTTTTATTACTACTATTATTATTATTATTATTATTATTATTATTATTAATTAGTATTACTATTATTATAATAGATAAACATTTTTACCTATATTATAGATATCAATATAATTATGTACAAAAGTATTAATTTTAATACATAATAGATAAAAATAAAACATTAATAAATATATATATATATATATATATATATATATATATATATATATATATATATATATATATATATATATATATATATATATATATATATAACACTATTAAATTATAATAAATAATAATTAATAAGAATATATAAACTTGTTCGATTACCATTATATGTGTTAATATATATACAACTGATATAGGTTCGTGAATCCGAGGTCAACCCTACAATTGTTCAATGTTGTTATATGTATTTTTACTACAAAATACAATATGTGAGTTTCATTTGCTCCCTTTTTAATTGCTTTTGTAATATATATTTTTGGGCTGAGAATACATGCGCTGCTTTTATAAATGTTTACGAAATAGACATAAGTACTTAAAAATACATTCTACGTTGAGTTGTACCACTGGCATATTTCCTTGTAGCTTGGTAACTACTATTTACATGGGTATTGTAAACGCGAATCCTGTTGATAGATCTATCGGGTCTGACAACCCCAACCGGGCTGGACGACCAGTATTCAATGGTTGCACAGTACTTCGTTTCGGTGACTACACTTGGTACGGTGTAGTGAGATTTCATAATAAAGGGAATATGCGACGTTGATTAAATGTTAAGTATGGTTACCAAGTGCTCAACCACTTAGAATATTTTTATTAAAACGTTTATGTAAACGGTAATCTTGTGGTCTATTAATATATTGAAATGATTGTTAGGATAAACCTATGAACTCACCAACCTTTTGGTTGACACTTTTAAGCATGTATATTCTCAGGTACGAATTAAGTCTTCCGCTGTGCATTAGCTCATTTTAAGGACATTACTTGGAGTCGATCATCGCAATGGGACCAAATGTTGATGACTTCGTCCAGGTGGATAAGGACGGGTCTTCACAGGTGGTATCAGAGCTGGTTTAATGCCGTTTATTAGTGGGTTAATCGTAGAGGGGGTTCTCACAGTGTTACCTGTGATGAAGCATTGGCTCTTACTCCTCGCGGTCCCTATTAGGGTTGGCTGTACATTGCCGAGAGGCGGGCCGAAAAATCAGTGTCTGAGGTACGCTCAGTGGTCACCAGGCGGTTAGCTGGGAAGGCACTGAGTGGGATGCGTCCCCACTGTATTATAGGTGGTATCAGAGCAGTGGTCTTAGCGAACCAGGTCTTACATTAGTGTGTCTAACTAATAGTTGTTAGGATGCATTAGTGAGTCTGGACTTCGACCGTGTCTGCATGTCAAAAGTTTTGCTTATCATTTTTGTCGAAAAATTTCCTACTTATCATTTTTAGTCTAGACACATCATACTGCAATGAGTGCATGAATAGTGTATAGACAAAATTCACATCTTAGCGTATATGCTAATTCATATCTTAGCGTATCTGTTATTGTTACCTTTGTCTGACAGATTCCGTAGATTCCTCCGTAACTTATGGGATTTTAGTATTATATATGCATATGTAAATTATGTATTGCAGGGTACTAATCTACATCCTATAATCTATTTCCTAACGAAAATCCTTCATCTGATCGTACGAGATGAATCCCTCAACCAGTTCGAGTCCTTCGGATTCCGATAAGCTATTCCGATAGTCGTTCCGACCGCTATTCCAACATGGATGTTCACCTAAGCAGCGTCACCAGAATGAATCAGCCATTCCCAATTCATCTGATGGGTTCGTAGTCGACTTAAACAATGGAGACGCGAAGAAGGCGATCCTTTTCACCAACCAAATTACCCTCTTGACGATGAACCTGAAGCACTTATCGGCGAACCTGTTCGAGACACCATTTTCTCTTTCATTTCCAGAATATCTCGCAACGATTATATAATATCACGAATTCTAAACCTTATTCATCCGCTCGTTCCGACCAACAATCATCCCGGAATAATAGAAGAAGTTAACGAACTTCGCGCTCGAGTAATCAATTTGGAGAATATGGTGCAAAACTTAACAGCTTCAGCAACATCAACAGCACCAACAGTACCACCAACATCAACACCAGTACCATCAACAACCCAAGTTTCAACATCACATGCCTCAACATCTCATTCTGTACCTCAAGCATAATCATCGTTCTACGTATCATTCTATCTACTTTATCTTCGTTCTACATATCGTTCTACATCGATTATCTTCGCTCGACATGGCGATTATGTAATTTCTAAAGTTTTAGAAATTATGTAATCTAGTTCTAATGATAAATCAAATGAGTTTAATATCTTATTAATTCATTAAATTCATGATTACATCTGAAGAAAATATATATGTATATATGTTTTCATAAGATTATAATTAAAAATTATTTTGTACAAATTGTTAATGGTGAAAATATTTTAACGGGTAGGTAATACCCGAGGAATATTTAGATTTCACATTAATAAGTTACACTGTACATTCTTCGAATTTGAATCAACAATCATTTACTATTCTACTTACAACTACCGATATACGTATCCGTTCACCGCATAATAACCATTTTCATTCAATTTCATATTTAGATTTTGACCTATCAGAATCTAACAAGTGGCATAATGAAGAAAACATTGGACAAAATAAAATTTGTTAGAAACAAACAAATTAATTATGAGAAATTTTGTTAAGAATCCACGCTAACTGTTCATAGCTAATTGTTCCTAACTAACTGATTACATTTTATTTATCGCAATTTAATTATCGCAATTTACATTCTCGTAATTTTATTTATCGTCATTTAATTTCTGTTATTTACTTTACGCACTTTATTTATCGTCATTTAATTTCTGTTATTTATTTTTACACACTTTAAATATCGGGACACGTATACAAGGTTTTGACATATCATATCGACGCATCTATATATATTATTTGGAATAACCATAGACACTCTATATGCAGTAATGCAGGAGTTAGCTATACAGGGTTGAGGTTGATTCTACAATAATATATATAGTTTGAGTTTTGATCGAGTCTGAGACGTATACGGGTCACGAAATTTATTAATTAATTCGAATATTATATATTAAACTATATATGAATTATTGGACTGTTAACTGTGGACTATCGACTGTGGACTAATAATATTGGACAATTAAAATGAATTAAAATATTGATTATAACATATGAAACTAAACATTTCTTCAAGTTTGCCACTTGATTTCATTTTAAACTTCATTTGTATCTTGGCGATTACAATCTGCGTTCAAACCTTTCATGATTCTTGAAAACACCTCAAACAAGAGGATAAACCAACCACACCTCATCCACGAAAGGAAAGAATGATGCCTATAGTTATGCATCTGAAAAACTCTCAGAAACTGAGTAAACGTTTAACAAGTAGCCGTGCTAATTCCTTTAGTGTTATTATTACCCAAAATAATTTGGTAATCTCTTTCAAAGTAGAAAATTTTGTCACAGCTCCAGCAAGTCAACTCCGACTTTTCATCCGAGACAACCTTATTATAACCTTGATATATATGCGTACACTTTATTGTTACTGGGGAACCTTTTATATTCCACCATATTACCATCAGCGTTTAATCATCTAAAAACACAGTTCTCTTGAAACCACCTCGGAATGATAACCGATGATTCATATATGGCTGTATTAAATGCAGAGGAAACAGTAAAATTGTAGATGGCCTAATTGGCCAAGAGTTTGATGATAAAGAATGGAGTGTTGGGAACGTTCGATAGAAGATTTGGTACTGAAAAACGGATTGAACTAACCAAGAAGGAGACCAAGGACAAATATAAGGACCAAACCCTATATTCAAAGAATCCAGATAATTCTAGATCCAATGAAATCTTTAGAGAATATCTTACTCCGAAGTCATGTTAAAATCTTGCGGAAAATTTTCTTCATCAACCTTCGAACTTAGAAATTCCAAAATATCATCATAAATATCTTCGATATTTCTGAGGATATTTTCATAAATATTCTTGTCCGAAATTATCAACCTCTTCGTGTTTTCTATATTCCATTATATTGAAAATTTCTGTAAAATCTAAGAATAAACTATGAATGAATAAGTGGAGAAGTGTTGGGAATTGAAGCATGGGTTAGTATAATATAGTGACGCTTGGCCAACGTAATTATATTACAGTAAGTCATGCTAAATTTCTAATGGAACGTGATGATGGTTCACAGATCTTGCCCTCATCATGTGCCATGTTACATAACTCTTTCATTCTACTTAATTTCTAAGCATATCACGGAAATATTTCCTTGATATTTCTGTTTTTCCGTAATTCTAACAGTTGCTAATAAATCGTGTTATTACATTTTCTTCTGATTAGAAGATTTCTTTACATTCCTTGAATTCCGGAATTCAACAGTGACTACGTCAAAAGTTAAAACGAACCTCTATTTACTTCATTTCACTATTCTATGATAGCTTCACTCATACGCTTCGAGTAACTCAATTGCTTTATCAATATTACTCAATGTTGATAAAACCATATTTTTTCAACTCTTATTCGTCATGAAAACATTCTTATTGTTAGCCATGGCGACCTCAATCAAATTTCGGGACGAAATTTCTTTAACGGGTAGGTACTGTCACGACCCGGAAAATTTTGAGCTTAATTGGCAAACATCGGTAACACTCGGTTGATGTTTTGTTAGTTTTAATATAAAAATAATACATGTTCATGATGGATCGAAATAAAAGTTGAACTGTAACTTGATTACGAAGATTTTAGATTTGTTAAAAATATTTTTACATTTTTAAGTTTAAATATTAGTACTCCGTACATATAAATTGGAACAGAAAATAAATAATTATCGAACCTTTTAAATCAGGTTTCAAACAATTAATGAGTGAAATAATTAAATATATTTAATCTAAAGATTTGGGATTTTTAGGAACACTTTTATATTTCAACTGTTTAGCAATGGACACGCTCCATGAAATCATCGGCAGAATAAAAATAAATAAAACTCACAGGTGTAATTCTACATGTGCCACGAGTCACAAGTTAGGAAAATTAAACAAGTGATGTTTGCTTTATATATTTTTTTATTATCACAAGTTGCATATATATGCACATGTATTACGTTTAAATCCATGATTTCATTCCTCAACTTTTATTCTTTTCATTTTACCAATCAACAATCTTTGCAGATCTAATGCAAACATGAATTTAAATGATGTCAATGCTTATGATCTTAATTATTATACTATTATTAATAACTATATATACATATATGGTATGAATGCTTCTAAATCACCAAGTCACTCTTCTATTTTGATGATCAAACCACCACCATATCCGTCACCCTCTTCTTCTTCAAACCCACCATTTTTTTCGGTACAACACCACTTTGGTTCACCCACTGTGATCATGACAACAACACCAAGACCTCACCTTCACACCACCTTAACCCATAACAAACCCACCTCTTCTTGATCACACAACCACGTCCACCGACTAGCCATCCTCCACCCTACCTCTTCACCATCACCGGAGCACCAACCATCACTATCACCTTCGACACCCGACACCAACCGTCGTGAACTCACTAGAACACCTCGCCATCACCACTTAAAACCATAATCTATGATTAAACGATCATAACCATCACCACCACAAACAATTATGAACCACCACCCTTATTCCTCCCTCTCTTCTCTCTCTCACTATCTCTCTCTCTTCCTCTCATCTTTGTGAAACCCATTTATACAGCAGCTTTACTATTGCTATAGTTACGCGTATTATATTTTTTTACTTACTTCCTGTTTATTGTTTCAAAGCTTCATGAACAGACCACCATGATCTTAAACCATTGCTACGATTGAATGTTTCTGCTTTGTCGAACAATCATGAACCCAAAACTCACTCAATCGAAACCCACTTCTGCTATGCTGTTTCTGTCAAACAGTCCCAAGCAAACGCCCCTTTTTCTGCTGCTATACTCGATCACTGTTGCTGCTATTATTTCTATTTCAACTGTCGCAAACCACCATTGTTGAGCTACTACTACTATATGAACGATGTTAGAGGAAGAAGATAATGAACAGTGATTATGGTGTACGTGATGATAATGAGATGATGAAGTAAAAAAAGGGAGTGACCACGGTGATGATGAGAAAATGAAGGTGGATGTTGGCGATTCGTTCATGATATTAACGAAGGTGTGGATGATGATGACGTAAATTACGAAGTTAATGATAATTGATATTGTGATTATGATACATATGGTGATGAGATGATAATAAAAAAAATGGGATGATGTACATGATCATGATGATGAAAACTGATAAGTTTTTTTTTTAAAGGAAGAAGATATAGAAACAGACCAAATACGGGTTCAGTGGAATTTGGTATGGGGATAAATCAGAAAAACTAGAATGGAAGTATGGTTTGGTGTGGTGTCTCCTTAGCAGGAGGTCTCAAGTTCGAGACCAGGCAACAGCATTTTTTTTAAAAAAGAAAGAAAAAGAAAACAATAGAAGCTGTGGGCTTCTAAAAGGTTGCTGGGATATTATTGGGCTAAACAGAAATATAAGAGTTATATAATATTGCGTATGGTTTAAATCAGATAAAAAATAAATAAATAAATAAAATGGATGAATGGTTTGAGGGTGGGACTTTAAGAAGGAGGTTGCGAGTACGAGTCTCGTCTCGAGCAGTTTATTTTGAGGTAGTTACTTATCATAAGTATTATTATTAATATTATCATTATTATTATTATCATTATTTTTAAAGTTATAATTATAAATATTCATTATTGTTAAAAATTAATATTTTTACTAAAAGTATTATTTATTAAAATTATCATTTTTATCAATATTATTAAAAGTATCTCTATTTTAAATTTATCATTTTTTTATTACTATTATTATTATTATTATTATTAATTAGTATTACTATTATTATAATAGATAAATATTTTTATATATATTATAGATATCAATATAATTATGTATGAAAGTATTAATTTTAATACATAATAGATAAAAATAAAACATTAATATATATATATATATATATATATATATATATATATACACTATTAAATCATAATAAATAATAATTAATAAGAATATATAAACTTGTTCGATTACCATTATATGTGTTAATATATATATAACTGATATCGGTTCGTGAATCCGAGGTCAACCCTACAATTGTTCAATGTTGTTATATGTATTTTTACTACAAAATACAATATGTGAGTTTCATTTGCTCCCTTTTTAATTGCTTTTGCAATATATATTTTTGGGCTGAGAATAGATGCGTTGCTTTTATAAATGTTTACGAAATAGACACAAGTACTTAAAAATACATTCTACGTTGAGTTGTACCACTGGCATATTTCCCTGTAGCTTGGTAACTACTATTTACATGGGTATTGTAAACGCGAATCCTGTTGATAGATCTATCGGGCCTGATAACCCCAACCGGGCTGGACGACCAGTATTCAACGGTTGCACAGTACTTCGTTTCGGTGACTACACTTGGTACGGTGTAGTGAGATTTCATAATAAAGGGAATATGCGACGTTGATTAAATGTTAAGTATGGTTACCAAGTGCTCAACCACTTAGAATATTTTTATTAAAACATTTATGTAAACGGAAATCTTGTGGTCTATTAATATATTGAAATGATTTTTAGGATAAACCTATGAACTCGCCAACCTTTTGGTTGACACTTTTAAGCATGTATATTCTCAGGTACGAATTAAGTCTTCCGCTGTGCATTAGCTCATTTTAAGGAAATTACTTGGAGTCGATCATTGCAATGGGACCAAATGTTGATGACTTCTTCCAGGTGGATAAGGACGGGTCTTCACATTTATTCTCAGGTACGAATTAAGTCTTCCGCTGTGCATTTACTCATTTTAAGGATATTACATGAAGTCGTTCAAGGCCTATTTAGGACAGTACCTCGCGATGGGACCAAATGTTGATGACTTCGTCCAGGTGGATAAGGACGGGTTGTTAGAGTTGGTATCAGAGCGGTGGTCGTAGCGAACCAGGTCTTGCATTAGTATCTCTAACTAGTAGTTGTCAGGATGCATTAATGAGTCTGGACTTCGACCTAGTAGTTGTTAGGTTATGTTAATGAGTCTAGACTTGAACCTGGTCTGCATGTTAAAAGTGTTTGCTTACCACCATTTGTCGAAAAATATCTACTTGTCATTTTCAGTCTCGACGCGTCTTATTGCAATTATTGCATAGACGGTGTACAGACAAATTCACATCCCATCACATTAAAGTCTTGTCTGACACGTTTCCTTAATTCTCTCCGTAATCTACGAGATCTTCTGTACTATACATAGATATTCTATGTAATTAGAATATCATCCGATATCCGAAATTCATTTCATACCAAAAACTCTTTATCTAACCGAGAAAAATGGAACTCACCACTAGTTCAAGCCCCTCGGATTCCGATATGGAGTCCCACTCAAGCTTCGAAAGCAGTGTAACAGGAATGGATAAACCAATTAGTCATCACCAATTCTGGATGAATTTGGGATGGGTTCGTAGCCTACTTAATCATTGGAGGAAAGAAGAAGGTGATCCCTTCCACCAACCGAATTCACCTCTGGGTGAAGAACCCGAAGCACTTACCGGCGAACCTGTCCGAGACACCATTTTCTCTCTCATTTCTAGAGTATCTCGCCACGATTATATACTACATCAAATTCTAGATTTTATTTATCCGCTCGTCCGAACCGACAATCACCCCGGTGTAATAGAAGAAGTCAACGAGCTTCGCGCTCGAGTAGTGGCTTTGGAACGTATGGTGCAAAGATTACAAGCACCATCAGCAACACGAGTACCACCAGTAACGTCCACATCGCAAGCCTCAATACCATAAGCACCAGCAGCATCACCGGCAGCAACAGTACCATCAACAACATCAACATCCGCATCCCACACCTCATCATTAAAAATCTTTACCACGAACATCAACATCATACGCACCATATATACCAAGGAGTAGCAACAACAATGAACAATGAAGTATTGAACCATAACTTCATTCATATTCTGCGAAGAATATGTGGTTCCTAATAGTTTTAGAGAATACTTATTCTAGCTCAAACCGAAAAGCAAATGAGATTAATATCATGTTAACTCATTAAATCCATGATTACATCTGAAGAAAACATATATGTATATATGTTTTCATAAATATCGTAATTAAAAATTCTTTTGTACAAACTGTTAATGGTGAAAATATTTTAACGGGTAGGTAATACCCGAGGAATATTTAGATTTCACATTAATCAGTTACACGGTATATTCTGCGAATCTGATTCAACAGTCATTTACTATCCTACTTACATCCACCGATATATGTATCCGTTTACCACAAAATAACCATTTTCATTCAATTTTATATTTAGATTTTGACCTATCAGAATCCAACAAGTGGCACAATGAAGAAAACATTGGACAAAATAAAATTTGTTAGAAACAAACGAATTAACTAATTGAAATTTTGTTAAGAATCCACGCTAACTGTTCCTAGCTAACTGATTACATTTTATTATTCACAATTTATTTATCGTAATTTTATTTATCGTCATTTAATTTCTGTTATTTATTTTACGCACTTTACATATCGTTGGATAAATCGGGACACATGTACACGGGTCATGATACGTATTTATTAATTCGAATATTTAGTACATCCTAACACAATAAGTATACAATACGTTTTGATAAATCCTAAGACAATACGTACACAATACGTCTTAGTTAATTATAAGACAATACGTCTACAATACGTCTCTGAGTTGATGCAAAGACAATACGTATACAATACGTCGTGGGATAATTCTAAGATTATATATATATATATATATATATATATATATATATATATATAAATCGATTATAGGACTGCCATTATTGGACAATTAAAATGAATTAAAATATTGATTATAACATATGAAACTAAATAATTCTTTAAGTTTGCCACTTGATTTCATCTTAAACCTCATTTGAATCTTGACGATTCCAATCCATGTTCAAACCTTTCATAATTCTTGAAAACACCTCGATCGGGAGGATAAATCAACTGCACTTCATGTATGGAAGGAAAGATTTATGCATATAGTTATGCACCTGAAAAACCCTCAGAAACTGAGTAAATGTTTAACACGTATCTGTGCTAATTCCTTTAGTGTTATTATTACCCAAAATAATTTGGTAATCCCTTTCAAAGTAGCAAATTTTGTCACAGCTCCAGCAATTTGATTTCGACTTTTCATCCGAAACAACCTTATTATAACCTTGATATATATGCATACTCTTTATTGTTACTGGGGAACCTTTTATATTCCACCCTACTACCATCAGTGTTTAATCATCTAAAAACACAATTCTCTTAAAACCCCTCGGTTTGATAACCAATGATCCAGATCCAAAACTTTAAAAAATGCTGACGAAGCAGCATGTAGTAAATGGTCTTAATGACCAAAAGTGATGATAAAAGAATGGAGCGGTGGGAGCACTCAATAGAAAATTTGGTACTGAAAAACGGAATGAGCAAACCGCGAAGGAGACCAAGGACAAATATAAGGACCAAACCCTATATTCAAAGAATACAGGTAATTCTGGATCCGATGAAATCTTTAGAAAATATCTTGCTCCGAAGTCATGTTAAAATCTTGCGAAAAATTTTTCTTCATCAACTTTCAAACTTTGCAATTCCAAAATATCATTATAAATGTCTTCGATATTTCTGAGGATATTTTCACAAATATTCTTGCCCGAAATTATCTACCTCTTCGTGTTTTTCTGTATTCTGTTATATTGAAAACTTCTGTAAAGTCTAAGTATAAAATATGAATGATTTTGGGGTAGTGTTGGGAACTGATGCATGAGTTAGTATAATATAATGACACTTGATCAACGTGATTATATTACATTAAGTCATGCTGAGTTTCTAAATGGAACGTGATGATTCACAGATCATAACGTCATCATGTGCCATGTTACACGACTCTTACGTTCTGTCTAATCTATAAACATATCAAGAGAGTATTTTTCTTGATAGTCCTATCTTTCCTTGAATTTTGGTAATTTGACAAGTCAAATTGTGCTATTACCATTTCGTCTTAGAACATTAACAATATTCATTCTGAAACTTATATCTACGAATTCTGGACCATTACAAGAGATGCCCAATCGCAAGAAGAAGAAACGAAGGGACAAAGCTCTGAAATAGAAATTGGAGTATAAATCGCAGCAAATAGGGGGGAGTATTAACTGGGGATGACAATGATTATAGAAAACAGAAACAAGGACTTCGAAGTATAAGAGAAGATATAAAGCCGATAACGACACATAAATTACAAACCGTGTATATCAATATTTGTAGCAACATAAAGACACGGGAGGATTAAAAGCACTATAACCCCAAGGGCAAAATGGAAATAAGCAGAATCCTCTGGTGAAAGTTGGAAAAGGAGAATGATGGTTGTAATATTTGTAGTGACCCGAACTTTTCCATGTTTATATATATTAATTGAGATTGATATTTACATGATTAAATGTTTCCAACATGTTAAGCAATCAAACTTGTTAAGACTTGATTAATTGAAATATGTTTCATATAGACAATTGACCACCCAAGTTGACCGGCGATTCACGAACGTTAAAACTTGTAAAAACGACATGACGATATATATATGGATATACATATGGTTAACATGAGATTATGATAAGTAAGTATCTCCATAAGTATATTAACAATGAGTTATATACATATAAACAAGACTACTAACTTAAGGATTTTGAAACGAGACATATATGTAACGATTATCGTTGTAACGACATTTAAATGTATATATATATCATATTAAGATATATTAATATATCATAATATCATGATAATATAATAATTTAACATCTCATTAGATATAATAAACAATGGGTTAACAACATTAATTGAGATCGTTAACTTAAAGGTTTCAAAACAACACTTACATGTAACGACTAACGATGACTTAACGACTCAGTTAAAATGTATATACATGTAGTGTATTTAGATGTATTAAAATACTTTTGTAAGACTTCAAGACATATATCAAAACACTCATACTTAACGAAAATGGTTACAGTTACTTTTCCATTCTTTTCTTTCATCAAGAATTCTAGTCGTATTCTTACCCGTATTATACACAGCTTCAAAACGTACTTACTATGAGTATATACCAATAGGAACTAGCATGGGATTCCACTCTTGATTATGTCATGTATGACTAATCAATTTTAACTTCTACCATGAGCTAGTCAACTAACTAGAACTCCTTTTAACCCCACTCACCACTCACCAATTACCACTCATCATTCACTCCATTTCACTTCCAATTCTCTTTCTAATTCTCTCTCAACACACACACACACTATTATGAACGTATTTTTCCAGTAGTTAATCATCATCTACATCAAAAATCACTTCAAGAATCAAACTATAATCATCATAGGAAGAACACTTCAAGAACACTTCAAAAATCCCTTCAAGTTTACTAATTTACTTCCAAGCTTTCTAATCCATTCCAAGTAATCATCTAAGATCAAGAAACCTTTGTTATATACAGTAGGTTATCTTTCTTATTCAAGGTAATATTCATATTCAAACTTTGATTCAATTTCTATAACTATAAACTATCTTAATTCGAGTAAAAATCTTACTTGAACTTGTTTTTGTGTCATGATCCTACTTCAAGAACTTTCAAGCCATCCAAGATCCTTTGAAGCTAGATCATTTCTTGTCACTTCCAGTAGGTTTACCTACTAAACTTGAGGTAGTAATAATGTTCATAACATCATTCGATTCATATATATAAAACTATCTTATTCGAAGGTTTAAACTCGTAATCACTAGAACATAGTTTAGTTAATTCTAAACTTGTTCGCAAACAAAAGTTAATCCTTCTAACTTGACTTTTAAAATTAACTACACACATGTTCTATATCTATATGATATGCTAACTTAATGATTTAAAACCTGGAAACACGAAAAACACCGTAAAACCGGATTTACGCCGTCGTAGTAACACCACGGGCTGTTTTGGGTTAGTTAATTAAAAACTATGATAAACTTTGATTTAAAAGTTGTTATTCTGAGAAAATGATTTTTATTATGAACATGAAACTATATCCAAAAATTATGGTTAAACTCAAAGTGGAAGTATGTTTTCTAAAATGGTCATCTAGACGTCGTTCTTTCGACTGAAATGACTACCTTTACAAAAATGACTTGTAACTTATTTTTCGACTATAAACCTATACTTTTTCTGTTTAGATTCATAAAATAGAGTTCAATATGAAATCATAGCAATTTGATTCACTCAAAACGGATTTAAAATGAAGAAGTTATGGGTAAAACAAGATTGGATAATTTTTCTCATTTTAGCTACGTGAAAATTGGTAACAAATCTATTCCAACCATAACTTAATCAACTTGTATTGTATGTTATGTAATCTTGAGATACCATAGACACGTATACAATGTTTCAACCTATCATGTCGACACATCTATATATATTTCGGAACAACCATAGACACTCTATATGTGAATGTTGGAGTTAGCTATACAGGGTTGAGGTTGATTCCAAAATATATATAGTTTTAGTTGTGATCAATACTGAGATACGTATACACTGGGTCGTGGATTGATTCAAGATAATATTTATCGATTTATTTCTGTACATCTAACTGTGGACAACTAGTTTTAGGTTACTAACGAGGACAGCTGACTTAATAAACTTAAAACATCAAAATATATTAAAAGTGTTGTAAATATATTTTAAACATACTTTGATATATATGTATATATTATTATAGGTTCGTGAATCAACCAGTGGCCAAGTCTTACTTCCCGACGAAGTAAAAATCTGTGAAAGTGAGTTATAGTTCCACTTTTAAAATCTAATATTTTTGGGATGAGAATACATGCAGGTTTTATAAATGATTTACAAAATAGACACAAGTACGTGAAACTACATTCTATGGTTGAATTATCGAAATCGAATATGCCCCTTTTTATTAAGTCTGGTAATCTAAGAATTAGGGAACAGACACCCTAATTGACGCGAATCCTAAAGATAGATCTATTGGGCCTAACAAACCCCATCCAAAGTACCGGATGCTTTAGTACTTCGAAATTTATATCATATCCGAAGGGTGTCCCGGAATGATGGGGATATTCTTATATATATGCATCTTGTTAATGTCGGTTACCAGGTGTTCACCATATGAATGATTTTTATCTCTATGTATGGGATGTGTATTGAAATATGAAATCTTGTGGTCTATTGTTACGATTTGATACATATAGGTTAAACCTATAACTCACCAACATTTTTGTTGACGTTTAAAGCATGTTTATTCTCAGGTGAATACTAAGAGCTTCCGCTGTTGCATACTAAAATAAGGACAAGATTTGGAGTCCATGTTTGTATGATATTGTGTAAAAACTGCATTCAAGAAACTGATTTCGATGTAACATATTTGTATTGTAAACCATTATGTAATGGTCGTGTGTAAACAGGATATTTTAGATTATCATTATTTGATAATCTACGTAAAGCTTTTAAACCTTTATTTATGAAATAAAGGTTATGGTCTGTTTTAAAAATGAATGCAGTCTTTGAAAAACGTCTCATATAGAGGTCAAAAATTCGCAACGAAATCAATTAATATGGAACGTTTTTAATCAATAAGAACGGGACATTTCAATAATAAGGATGATGACAAGGATCAGAACTGAATTAAGTATTTTCACAATATTTTGAAAGTATGGATTGAGAAAGAAAGAATTGGAGTGGTGAAAATAATGGAACGAAAGAAGTTCATTTATAGAGAAGATACCAGACAAAGCAATCGAGACAGATAATCGCATTAAATTAAAGAGGATCTAAATTTTCCATAAACCTCGAAGAATCAAATCCTATAGATTTCCAAGATTTTCTTTTAAATCCCTTGAATTCCGGAAATCCACCATGACTACGTCAAAAGTTAAGACGAAACTTTTCACTCTTTTGTGATAGCTTCACTCGTACACTTCACATTATCGAATCGTTTTATCTATATCTATATTAATCAATAATGATAAAAATTTATTTATCAACTCATATACGTCAGGAAAATTTATTTCTCATTTGATCCCTCTACCATATATAGATGTATATATTTACATAAAAGCGATTAAATATATATAAATACTGAAAAATACCGTATTCTGTTTCATATCCTTATCAAGCTTTATTAAATTTTGCTTCTTGTCCCCATTTTGTTAGATATCAAAATCAGGTCGTACAAATCAGTAGATACAATCCAAATATAATTAGAATTGTACGCCATTTTTTTTCTTCTGTTACTGATATTGAACTCTGTCGGATTATTGTGCTATAAAATCAGTTGAATCATTCAGGTATCAGAGAAAAATCGAACGACTTTTCCTTCATCATTATCACTTATCAATTTACAACTACTTGTATCAATTAAATTTTTAAACAGAAAAGCAAGAAACACTTTCCAACCTCTGTTCCTGTCTCAATTTTTAAAAGCTTCAATTTTGAAATCAATTTAAAAATGTAAAAATGCTATTTTTTTAGGAATTGTTTAATAAAACTAACTGTGAAGTTTCAGAACCTAATTCGTTGAATTGATTTCAAATTACCGAGTCAAAGTTTTGATTCCTAAAAGTCAAACGTCGTTCAAAAATCAAATTAAAGGTTTATAGGATGCTTCAGTTGTAATTAAGAATCCAGAAAGTTTCTATAAAGGTTTTACAAAACATTTCATGAAGATAGCATAAGCTAAAACTATCTGAATTTCAAAATCAAGTCTCAAGATCATCGTTTTCAGTCGAGTCTGCTATTGCTTTGATTTTTTTCTTTTTATTTCGTTTTTGTTATACAATCCAATTTTAAATGGAACATAAACGTTTCTGTTTTGTTTAAAAATCCTAAAACCAAAGGAATTAAGTATTATTAGCAATGGATGATCTCTGATTAAAGTTTAAATTGAGAAATAAGAAGGAGACAAAAAGGAATTGGTTATAAGGATTTAGAAACGATCTAAAACAGATAAACAAGCCAGCCCAGCTGGTTTGATGCGTTGTCGGGTAATCGAGAGGTCATGGGTTCGAGTCCAGTTGATGACAACTATTTTTTTTAAAAGCTCTTTGAGGTAGCTTTTCTAAACCAAAATTTTTATCATAATTATTGTTGTTATTATTATTAATATATAAATTATTATCATTAATATTATCATGATTTTAATTATTATTATTATTATTTGTATTAATATTATTATTATTATTATTATTATTATTATTATTATTATTATTATTATTATTATTAAGTATTATATTCAAAATTAATATTTCCATTATCGTTATTATTAAACTTAGCATTTTATTAAAAACTACTACTATTAATATATGTATCCTTATTTTACAATCATCATTATTATTTTTACTAACAATATTTTTATTATCATTTTCCAATATTATTATTATTATTATTGTAATTATTATTTTTATTATTAAAAATTATTATTATTATTATTATTATTATTATTATTATTATTATTATTATTATTATTATTATTATTATTATTATTATTATTATTATTATTATTATTATAAGCTAATACAACTCTTTATTAATATTAATTTACCAAATAACAATTAGTTACCTAAAATAATATTTAATACATATAACATATAATTTACTAAAGTAACCAATATATAACTAATAATATAAAACTTCGTTCGATTTCCATTATATGTGTTAATATAGATATAATTAATATAGGTTCGTGAATCTGAGGCCAACCCTATACTTGTTCAATATCGTCATATGTATTTTTACTACAAAATACATTAGGTGAGTTTCATTTGCTCCCTTTTTAATTGCTTTTGCAATATATATTTTTGGGCTGAGAATACATGCACTGCTTTTATAAATGTTTACGAAATAGACACAAGTACTTAAAAATATTCTACGTTGAGTTGTACCACTGGCATACTTCCCTGTAGCTTGGTAACTACTATTTACATGGGTATTGTAAACGCGAATCCTGTTGATAGATCTATCGGGCCTGACAACCCCAACCGGGCTGGACGACCAGTATTGAACGGTTGCACAGTACTTCGTTTTGGTGACTACACTTGGTATGGTGTAGTGAGATTTCATAATAAAGGGAATATGCGACGTTGATTAAATGTTAAGTATGGTTACCAAGTGCTCAACCACTTAGAATATGACTATTAAAAACGTTTATACATATATGAAATCTTGTGGTCTATTAAGATATTGAAATGATTGTTATGATAAACCTATGAACTCACCAACCTTTTGGTTAACACTTTTAAGCATGTTTATTCTCAGGTACGAATTAAGTCTTCCGCTGTGCATTTACTTATTTTAAGGATATTACATGAAGTCGTTCAAGGCCTATTTAGGACAGTACCTCACGATGGGATCAAATATTGATGACTTCATCCAGGTGGATAAGGACGGGTTGTTAGAGCCGAGCTCTTGATTCGAATCGATCGAAGACGTTAAATTGAAGAAGGGTTAAAAATTTGGAGTTTCTAAGCTGTTTCGGGAGAAAATTCGTAACGGGTTCGTCACCCGTTGGATCGCCTTGAAAATTCTACTGTATGTTTTATACTCACGTATCTAATATAAGCTAAAATTTTAAGGCAATCGGACCGTTCAATCTTGAGATATGATTTTCAGAAGTTCAAAGCTGCTTGTTAAAACCCTTAAGGTTTGATTTTGCTTCTGTAATAGAGTATTCGTAAAGCATTTTTTACCCGTTAGATCGCTTTGATCTTTTAACTGTGGATTACAGACATGCATATCTTACCTTAGTTAAAATTTCATAGCCATCGGACCATTGAATGTCGAGATATGAATTATTGAATTTGTTGTGGCCGTTTAGAAATAATCGCTAGGATTTTGACTGTGCAGCAGTAAATCATAAAATTCATAAGGGGTTATTGAACCGTTGGATTGGTGTCAAATTTTATTGTAGGTGGTTCACATGTTTATGTAACTTAGGGTAAAATTTGATGGTGATCAGATAAGTAAATACGGAGATATTATTTTCCGTAATTGACAGCTATTCTTAGAAATTTATTGCGCTGTCGTAAAAGAAAAATTATTGTGACTTCTTCAACCGTCGGATCTTGCGGAAATTTTTACTGGAGATTTAAGTCGAATATTAAAAGATTTGGAAAATATTTGGTGTCGATCAGATTGGTAGATTTTCAGATGTCGTTTTTGAAATTTTCTGAAGATTTCAGAAAATCTTTCATGTTAAATAAAGATTTCATAAAATCTTTCGGGTGTAATTGATTTTGAGAAATATTGTGGGATAGTCGGGAGCATACGACTATTATGGGCCAGTTATGTTATATTCTATACTCCGCACTTTTAGGTTTTTGTTACGCAATCACATGATCCTACATTTGTCATTCTTAATGACTAAATGGAGTACTTATTAATATGTTTGAGATCGTTAGTTGTGGGATGGAAGCCTCCATCTTATGCCAATAATGTTTGAGTCATGAAGACGATATGTGCCTTATAAAGTTTATGAGGATGCAGCTATTAGAGAGGGGGAAGTTCTACAGTTGACGTTATTGAGCTTATTGGTTTGTATGAAGACTAGAATATTAGGAATTTGACCGAGTTCAGTCACAGGGGGAATCTTGTTGTATTAGTACTATGGTTAACACGTACGAGTGAAGTTTGAACAAACTATAGGATGACGATTAGCATTTCGACCTCAATGGGCGGAATACATTGATGTTCGAAGTTTGGGTTTTCACATATTCTGGAAGACTTTTGATGGAGCTTGTAATTCATAAGATTATAGTACTACTACAGAGATTGACTGAAGATTGCAAGAGGTGTTTACAATTTCACCAGCAACGTTCAAGGGGGAATTTGTTGATGCATATTTGTGTGGCCGTCGTTGGGCAAATAACGTTTATTATTACATTGTACACCTAGTTGATGTATACGCATGAAACTGATGATGTTGGATCAAAGTAGAAGAAATCTCAATCTCCATATTTTGAAATAGGGTTAGGTTTTTTGCTTTCAATTCAAAATGCTAATTCAGAAATCATTGCGGCGACATAACGGTTGATATGAATTTGTGAAAACTCCTTATCATCGATATGAGGAAGAAAACTGACGAATGACTCTAAATCAAATTTGAGGTCAATTTCTGCATCCCGATACTTGAAAAAAATATCTTCCCCACATTCCTTTGACAGTTGGTGAATAGAACGAACTTGATTTCGCAGTTCTTTTAATAGATTTATTTGAAATTTTGAAAACGGGATATCTGAGGAATAGAGGTGCCTAACGAATTCTCTATAGACGTCTAACCTTCTGCTAGGATTTAACAGACTTCCAGTAAATGGAGGATCTGAATCAACGTGTCGTTTCTCTTTTGGAATATATTCAAACAAGTCTGGATATTTGAAAATAGTTGGGTATTCTTCCCGTATTTCATCTTCCATAATGAGGAGTTTATTGAGACTGAGCCTCCCTTTTGGATCGTGAAGAGGGTCGAATCCTGGTTCATTTGAGTAAAATTTATCTAAAAGCAATGAAATCTCTAAGTCGAATAAGTTATCCGACTTCTTGGACTACAAGGATCAAGAAGTAATTCTTGATGAGACTCATTAGGGTTTAGACTTATTTTATTTTTATAAAGAAAAACTTCTCCGGTTTTCGAAGTTGTGGGAGAGCAACTGCCTTTCACACTTTTTTCGTAATCGGTTAAGTTTGAACCAGAATCTACAGAAATTAATACCATAATTAATATTTTATTTTTGTAATTTTATAAAGGGTTTACTATAATGACGACTTTAAATCCTATACCGACAAACTCTCTGCTTATCAAGCATGTGTGTTTCTCATCAATTTATCTTTTGAAACAAGTGGCCAGATCGACAACAGAGAGGCAAGATCCTTTTGGTTCCAATATAATTGGAGACTGTTCAGAAAATCCAACAACCAAGTTCGTGAATAATTGTCTTTCTTAGGCACCACTCAAGAATCACAGATATCTTGACAGAAGCAACGACTACCTTAACAAACAGAAAATTCAATCCCCGGCAGTGGCGCCAAAAACTTACTACCCCTATGATATGGCCAAAACAGACGGTTTTATTTATGCGGGGTCGTCAGGTCACAAAACGTCGGACTTAGTTATCAAGAGGGAGTAATGATTTTATTATTTATATTTAGCTGGGTTTTCCTAGCTATATTTCACCTACTTGTCTTCCTTTTAACGAGTATGGGGTAAGTATAACTTAGGTTCGTATTTTTGTATGTTTGCTCAGTATTGTGGGACAAAAGTGCCTAAATAGTTAACCCTATTAACAAGTAGTGATAGATTAAACTTAACTAAGGTAATACAAACTATAAAGATAAAAAGGGATAGGTATGAAGAATAGGATACTGATGGAGAGTTGTTAATAGAGTTTAACTTCCTAGAATGAACACTAAACCTCAATCAATCAGGCTATGAACCTAATTGATTTGTTACTAAGAGTTTAGGCTTTAAAGATTCTGGCTACGATGGATATCCCTACTCCCAACGTTAACCTTAGAGGTTTAAACGACCTTATGGATAAAATCCTAGGTACATGAATAAAGTGGTATATCCCTAAAGGAAAGTCTCAGCTTTTCTTAATCCTAGTTGGCTTAACTACAATAACATTCCTCCACCTAATACTAAGCTGTGATGACCCAGAAATTTCGACTAAATTTAAACTTAATCTTTGTATGATTAACATTTCCGACACGATAAGCAAAGTCTGTAAAACTGAATCTCAAAATTTTTGAATTACTTTTATATATTTAAATACCCTTCGGTTGTTTTCGACGATTCGCGAACAATTATATGTAAATAGATACATATATACTATAACATGAAAAGGTAACAATGTATTAATTGTTTGATACCGTACATTAAACTTATTGGTTTAAATATTTATTCGAATGTATATGATAAGTTGAAATATATATTATTAAAATTTATTTATAAATAACTTCCAATGTGTATTTAAAAACTGATTTATGTATATTAAAAAGATATATACATATATATAATAAACGATAGTAACATTCGTTTATTGATTCAATTGATATTTAGTTAAGTTAACTAAAGCGTTTAAGATGAACCAGTTAAACACTAATTTGTTACAGTGTTTTCAAATTGCCACATTACTCAAAATGCTACAGTGTTTTCGAAAATCACTATTTGCTACAGTGAAATTGACTTTGCTACAGTGAATTGCTACAGTAAAATTTGACTTTGCTACAGTAACTTTGCTACAGTAAAACACTATTATAAAAATGTGTTTTAACAAATAGCGAGACGATGATTTATAGAAGTAAATGACCAAAACACTCGAAAGTTTAAGATACACTTTGAGTGATATAATTAAGGGATAATTTAAGGCTATATTTTGACAAAGGTACGTGTCACGAAATGTAAAATGCAAGTTTTCTAAGCGTACGAAAATGCGTTCGAGAAACCGGAACCGGGACATAAGTCGAGTGATGACGTACGACTTATCGGACCAAAAATATCTAGTCTACTATGCACAAGAATAAAATATAATATATAAATAATTATATTAATTATTTATATATTTATATTTATTTTATATTATGTCGACAAGCTAGGAGCCAAAACAATGTGAGCTGTCCCTGGTCCTCATGCGAGTCGCATGGCCAGAAGGCCATTTCCATGCGAGTCGCATGACTCCAGATTCCAGGCCAGGTACTATAAATTCAGGTGTTTTGCTCGAATGAAAAATCAAACACACATACACAAATATATATTACTCCGTATAATATTTATTATTATTATTATTATTATTATTATTATTATTATTATTATTATTATTATTATTAAGATTATTATTAATCTTATTAATCTTATTATTAGTATTATTATTTTTGCGTTACAAAAATAATAATGTACATCAAATATTACGACGGAGTGCTGTCCAAGTAATTTTCAAAATGAGTTTTCAAGCAAGCTAGAGCTAAGGAAATTATGGGTTATTGCCAAGGAGGTTATGGGTAATGTTCGGGGGTATTTTTTTTCTGAATCAAACCTCGTGTTTATCATCTCCGATGCGTCTACGTGCTTTCCTGCAATATTGTATATCAATATTAAACAGTGAGTTCATTTGATTCCCTTTTACTCTCTACATTTTTGGGCTGAGAATACATGCAAATGTTTTATTAACCGATATACAATATTTATATGCGTGAGTTTCATTGATCCCTTTTTAATTGCTTTTGCAATATATTTTTGGGCTGAGAATACATGCACTTTATTTTAAACGCAATGGATACAAGTACATACTAAATTCTACACTGAGTTTGAACCGAAAATCCCTTAACTTTGGTAACTAGTAACTGCCAGTTATAAGAACTGGTGGGCGCGAGTAGTAGTATATGGATCCATAGGGCTTGACATCCCCGTTCGAGCTAGAGCGCTAGCCTTTTAACGGACGTAGGCTATTTGAGAAGCGTACACGTTGGTTTGCGTGTATTATTAAGATGATTATACAGAGGGTACAAATTATATAAACGTTAAAGTTTAGTTACCAGGGTGCTCAATTTTGTAGAACCGATTGATAAACGTTTCGGATGAAACAACTGAAATCTTGTGGTCCACCTTTTATTTAAAACATAATGATAAACGTTTTGAATGAAACAACTGAACTTTTGTAATCCACATTGATATACGGATTATGTGTAATATTAAAACTATGAACTCACCAACCTTTGTGTTGACACTTGAAGCATGTTTATTCTCAGGTTTCTAGAAGTCTTCCGCTGTTTGCTCATACGTGATACAAGTTATGTGCTTGGAGTCATACATGCTATATACAAGAAACTTGCATTCATCAAACCATTACCATGTATCTTATTTTGACTGTATTGTCAACAGATGTATTATTGTAAACCATTTAAATGGTGATTGTCTATACGTAGGAATCATCAGATGTAAAAAAACCTGGAATTTATATATTCATTTATGAAATACCTTTTCAAACGAATGCAATGTTACAAAACGTATCACATAGAGGTCAAATACCTCGCAATGAAATCAATGAATGACGTGTTCGTCTATATGGATTTGGAGCGATCGTCACATAAGCTATGACTTAACATTAACAGATGTAAAATCTTAGATATCCTAAGTTACTATTAATTGGATTAGAGGTCTCTCTTTTGTAATCACTTACTCAACCCCGGATCATCTTACAAAATCTCAAGAACGTTGCTTCTGACGCGAATCATGCTTTTGAGTAAGTCAGTATTCACTGAACTCTATATTGCCTAATCTAATCACAACCTAAATGGGCAGCTCTTCTTTGACGGATAAATGGTTAACCGTACGTAGGTACTATATCCCTATAGTGACGTTAAGCACACATAACTACTTATCTTGTATCCTAGGGTTGATCAGGTCCTAATACTAGGTTATAGCCACGTGAGTAAATGGAAATGGTGGTCTGTAAATTAGACTTCTAAACTGTCAAGGTTTTAGCATAACAATAGCATAAGTTTCAGATAAGATATTCAACACATAATAAACATTTATAACGGATAGACAAGCATGCAAGATGAAAGCAACTTAAAGTAACAAAGTAACTTCATTAGATTAAGGAAGGCATTCACCGTTTACATACGAGATATCGACCATTACAAGTGCTGACATCCTCTAGACCGGTCCTAGTACAATCTTCAGCGTTCGCCTCCTGGTACTTAATTTTCCGCTCGAAGGTGAGAAGGCCTTGAAAGCTTATAGTGAGAGAAAGTGTATTCTAGTGATAGAGTGTAAAGAGGTGTGTGAAAAATGGATGACAAGTGCCCTTTAAATTGTGATGACCCGAAAATTTTTGACTTATTTAAACCAATTCTCTATACGATTTATTATTTTAACACGCTAAACAAAGTCTGTTAGATTGAGTCTCAAAATTTTAGAACTGTTTCATATATACAATTACCTTTGACTACTCTCGATGATTCATGAACAATTATATGTATGTATATATATATGTACAAGTAAAAACGACTTTCCTACAGTAAAACCCTATTTGCTACAGTAAAAATTACTTTGCTACAGTAAAACACTATTTGCTATAGTAAAACCATATTTTGCTGCAGTGCTACAGTGAAAACGACTTTGCTACAGTGATTTGCTACAGTAAACACTATTTGCTACAGTAAACACTATTTGCTACAGTAAACCACTATTTGCTACAGTGAACACTATTTGCTACAGTAACACTATTTGATGTCGACAAACTAGTAAACAAAAAGGGTTCAGGCGGCCATGCGATCGCATGGCAAAAGCACTGAAAACTCATGCGATCGCATGGGGACTAAATTCAGGAAATATGCCTATAAAAGGCCAGCTTGTTCGACGTAAAATTTCACATTAACTCTCAATATTTATATTTATATTATAATTATAATTTTAAATTTAAGTTTAATAATAATAAGGTATATACGAGGGTGTTTTTAATTCGGGTTTCAAACCGCTTTAAGCTAAGGAAATATTAGGTATTATTCGGGGTATTGTTCTTGAATCCAAGGCCAACCATACAGTCGTCTACCATCATTACGTCTACACAATTTGCCTACAATATTGAATCGCAATATTGAACTGTGAGTTTATAGTCTCCCTTTTTAAATACTTTAAATATTTTTGGGCTGAGAATACATGCAATTTATTTTAAACGCGATAAGACACAAGTACATACTAAATTCTACACTGAGTTAAACCGAAAATCCCTTAGCTTTGATAACTAGTAGCTGCCAGTACATAGGATATGGACTGGTGGGCGCGAATAATTGTATATGGATCCATAGGGCTTGACATCCCCGTCCGAGCTAGAGCACTAGCCTTTTAACGGACGTATGTTATTTGAGTTTAAGACACGTTGGTTTGCGTGTATTAAAACGAATGGGGTAATTATCACTATAGCGTTAAGTTTAGTTACCAGGGTGCTCTGTTACGTAGAATCTATTGATAAACTTTTGATGAAATCTTGTGGTCTATCTTTATATATGTTTATGACTCGAGCAATTAAACCTATAACTCACCAACATTCGTGTTGACTTTTTAGCATGTTTTATTCTCAGGTCCTTAGAATGCTTCCGCTGTGATGTGCTTGTTGCCTGCATGGAGTCTCTCATGCTTTGTACAAAGTTTATTGCATTCAAAATAAAACTGCGTTGTGTAATAAATAATTGGACTGTGATGTCAACCTGTAAATTAAAGACTTATGTATTTCGGGGTTTTGCTTATACCTAAGCACTCGCCCACATGTTTATAACTTTCTATGTTTAGAAATCACTTATTTTAATGAATGCAATATTTTATCAAAACGTATCATATAGAGGTCAAAACCTCACTGTGGAATCAATGATTAACGTGCCGCGTCAATAGCGATTTTAACGGGTCGTTACAGTTGGTATCAGAGCTTGAGGTCATAGGGAACCAGAAATTACATTATTGTGTTTAACTGGTAATTGTTAGGATGCATTAGTGAGTCTGGACTATGACCATATCTGTTTTTCCTGATTTTTGCTTATTATTTGGTCAAAAACATTATATGTGATATATTTATATGCTAACGTAATTGTTGTTTCAATTATGTGATAGATGACTTCTTCTAATCCTATCATTTTGTACGACTCGGAATCAGACACTGAATCTATTCTATCCACAACTGAAAAGGGCGTTCCAATACCTATTAAAGAATAAATTGTGTTAGCCGGGGAATCTCAACTCCCGGTAAACCCAGAGGAGGTTCCAGCTCCACCCAGCTTTAGTTTTCCGGAGCCACAGTATCGTTGGCATGGACCCATGATCCCTGGAGTAAAAGAGGATCGTCCATTTCTAAACAAATATGGACATTGGTCCAGATATACCGCCGACGGGCGGGTTGTGCCGATTACGCCTGGCAGATTTCGGTTCATGACCACCGGTACATATTCTTGCAGTTCGTCATCATATTCTCCTACACATGACTCAGACAGTTCGTCATCAGACGAGATCAGTAAGGAGGAGGATTTCGCTAATGAAATAAAAGAGATCACTAAGGAGAAATTCCAACTTGCTATAGATAATAAAAACAACCACAATAATAAAATGTCCTTAATTATTAAAAAAGAACAGGACCATTCGATCCGTAACCACCCTTATTGTATTAAACCCACTGAGGCAACGGGTACCTCAAAACCCCAACTAAAAATAAAATACACTGCCAGAATGTCTGTCGGACCATGTGCACACAAACAATTGGCAGAGAGAACCAAATGGGAAGAAGTTTCTGATAGTTCTGAATGAACGACCTCGCAACCATAAATCTTCCATGCGCTATTTTATTGCTTATGTGTGCTACTCTATCTTGTTATGTAAAATAAGCATATGTAAAATATCAGTATTGTATGGTATTGTATTATTTTGGTTTATTAATAATAAATGCATGGAATGATTATTTGTATTATTACTACTTATTATTATTATTATTATTATTATTACATAATAATGTAGTAACTCGCTATAAATTTTTATAGTGGAATATTATTAGGATTTTAGTAGTTAATTCCTTGTACTAGCTATTATGTATGAACTTAACGGGTAGGTAATACCCTAGAAATAATTATAAAATGATAATAAGAAGAAAAGGATTTTATAATAATTGGTTCATATTATTAATATGCTACGATTAACTATTGACAACTCATTTTACCTATAATATTCTATATGATTAAATTATATCTGTTATGTTTATTGAAGAAACATGTCTCAAATGTCGGATACTGAGTTTGAGCAACTAGTCGAGAAACGTGTGAATGAAAGAATTGCTGCAACCGAAGCAGCAAAAGCAACAGCCGAAGCAGCAGCCAAAGCAGCAGCCGTAAACACAAACTCACGAAACGGATGCTCATACAAAACTTTTTAAGGATGCAAACCACAGACGTTTAGTGGAACCGAGGGACCAGTCGGTCAAACCCGATGGTTTGAAAAGATGGAGTCCGTTTTCAAAATCAGTAATTGTGCGAACGGAGACAAGTCAAAGTATGCTTCGTGCACGTTGCAAGATGGTGCACTTACTTGGTGGAACAATTATGCTAAAGCAGAAGGAATAGATACGGCATATGATATCTCTTGGGAAGAACTGAAAAAGATGCTAATCGAGGAGTACTGTCCTCGAAACGAGATCAGAAAAATGGAATCTGAGTTACGTAATCTGAAGGTTATCGGGGCGAATCTCAATAACTATGAAAAGCGTTTCATGGAACTAGCCTTGTTGTGTCCCGAATTGGTGCCAAACGAGAAACGAAAGATAGAAATGTATATTGACGGTTTATCGATCAATATCAAAGGAAATGTTACATCGTCCAAACCAAATACGATGCAGGAAGCCATGACAATGGCACACCAACTCATGGACCAGATCACAGAGAGTTCGATTAAGGCACCAATTACCGAAGTCAAGACAACTGAAGGAAAGAGGAAATGGGAAGACTATAAGGGCAAAAGTACTCACCTGAAGAAACAAGAAACTTTTAAAGGTAAACAAGATGGGGCAACTGCAAGTCCAAACTATAAGGGACCCCATCCGTTCTGCAAAAGATGTTACACACATCATGCAGGTTATTGTCAAGTGGTCTGTGATAAGTGCAACAAGAAAGGACATGTGGCGAAAGATTGTTATGCCACCGTTTCTGAAGTAAAGACAAAACTGACCGATGTTAAGAAATGTTTTGGATGCGGGAAGTCTGGTCACTTTATAAATCAATGCCCTGATAAGGAGAAGAACAAAGAACCCGCACGTGGGAGGGCATTTAATGTTAGTGCCAGTAAAGCACGTGAGGATCCTAATCTTGTCACGGGTACGTTTACCGTTAATAATCAACTAGCTTCTATTATGTTTGATACGGGTGCTGATAGAAGTTATATGTGTAAAGACTTTAGTTTTAAACTAAAATGTGCATCATTACCTCTAGACGATAAATATACTATTGAATTAGCTAATGGTAAACTGATAAAAGCCGATAAAATTTGCCATGGTTGCGAAATGAATCTCGCTGGTGAAACCTTCAAAATCGATTTGATACCCGTAGAATTAGGAAGTTTTGACGTAATCGTTGGCATGGACTGGATGTCCAAAACAAGAGCGGAAGTTGTTTGCGCTGAGAAAGCAATTCGCATCCCTCGTAAGGATGAAACGTCATTAATGATTTATGGGGAGAAGAGCAACTCAAAGCTGAACTTTATCAGCTGTATGAAGGCCCAGAAACTTATAAGAAAAGGTTGTTATGCTATTTTGGCACATGTAAAGAAGATCGATACTGAAGAAAGAAGCATTAATGACATGCCGGTTGTAAGAGAATATCCCGGAGTATTTCCAGAAGAATTACCGGGGCTACCTCCACACAGATGTGTAGAATTCCAGATTGATCTCATACCAGGAGCTGCACCTGTAGCCCGATCCCCATATAGACTTGCACCTTCAGAAATGCAAGAATTACAAGACCAGTTGCAAGAATTATCGGACCGTGGATTTATTCGTCCTAGTTTTTCACCTTGGGGTGCTCCTATTCTGTTCGTCAAGAAGAAGGATGGATCTATGAGAATGTGCATAGATTACCGAGAATTAAATAAATTAACAATCAAGAATCGGTACCCATTACCGAGGATTGATGATTTGTTTGATCAATTGAAAGGATCAAGTGTTTATTCTAAGATTGATCTACGCTCCGGATATCATCAGCTGAGAGTGAAGGAAGAAGATGTTCCTAAAACAGCGTTCAGAACCCGTTACGGTCACTATGAATTTTTAGTCATGCCTTTTGGATTGACTAATGCTCCAGCAGTATTCATGGATCTAATGAATCGCATCTGTAGACCGTATTTAGACAAATTTGTCATTGTTTTTATCGACGACATATTGATTTACTCGAAGAACAAGGAAGAACATGAGCAACACTTAAGACTGGTACTAGAGATACTCAAGAAAGAAGAATTGTACGCAAAATTTTCGAAGTGTGATTTCTGGTTACAAGAAGTACAATTTTTGGGCCATGTTGTCAGTAAACATGGAATTAAAGTTGACCCCGCCAAGATCGAAGCCATTAGTAAATGGGAAACACCGAAGACTCCAACACAAATCCGCCAATTCTTAGGTCTTGCTGGTTACTACCGAAGATTCATTCAAGATTTCTCTAGAATCGCCAAACCCTTAACTGCATTGACTCAAAAAGGAAAGAAGTATGATTGGTCCACAGAACAGGAATCCTCATTCCAGTTATTAAAGAAGAAGTTAACGTCTGCACCCATTTTGTCATTACCGGAAGGAAATGATGATTTCGTGATCTATTGTGATGCTTCACGCCAAGGTTTAGGATGTGTATTAATGCAGCGCACAAAAGTCATCGCATACGCCTCACGACAACTAAAAATTCATGAAAAGAACTATACGACGCACGATTTGGAACTTGGAGCAGTAGTTTTTGCACTCAAAATATGGAGACACTATCTATATGGCACCAAGTGTACAGTGTACACCGACCATAAGAGTCTTCAGCATATTTTTGATCAAAAACAACTCAATATGAGGCAACGTCGCTGGGTAGAGTTGTTAAACGATTACGATTGTGAAATCCGTTACCATCCTGGAAAGGCTAATGTTGTAGCTGATGCCCTAAGTCGAAAAGAAAGAGTAAAACCTCTTAGGGTCCGAGCTTTAAATATACAATTCGTACTGATCTCACAAAGCAAATTCAAGCAGCACAGTTAGAGACTTTAAAAGAAGAAAATGAAAAAGGCGAAATGAGCAGAGGGTTAGAAAAACAGCTTGAAGTAAAAGCCGATGGAACCCTGTATTTTGCTGATAGGATATGGGTACCAAAACATGGTAATCTAAGGCAACTAGTACTAGATGAAGCACACAAAACGAGGTACTCAATTCACCCAGGAAACGGAAAAATGTACCACGATCTCAAGAAGTTTTATTGGTGGCCTAATATGAAGACAGAAATTGCTACTTATGTAAGCAAATGTTTGACGTGTGCAAAGGTCAAAGCTGAGCACCAAAAGCCGTCAGGATTACTGCAACAACCAGAAATTCCGCAGTGAAAATGGGAAAGAATAACTATGGATTTCATTACGAAATTGCCAAGGACTGCAAGTAGTCATGATACTATTTGGGTGATAGTTGATCGTCTAACTAAATCATCTCACTTTCTACCAATAAAGGAGACAGACAGTATGGAGAAATTAGCACGCCTATATTTGAAGGAAGTAGTTTCCAGGCATGGTGTACCCATCTCTATCATATCTGATCGTGACACCCGATTCACATCACATTTCTGGCAGTCATTACAAAAAGCATTGGGAACTCGATTAGATATGAGCACCGCTTATCACCCACAGACAGATGGTCAAAGTGAAAGAACAATACAAACATTGGAAGACATGTTACGGGTATGCGTAATTGACTTTGGAACCAGTTGGGATCGACACTTACCGTTGGCAGAATTTTCATACAATAACAGCTATCATACGAGCATCAACGCAGCGCCATTTGAAGCACTTTACGGTAGAAAGTGCAGATCTCCTATATGTTGGAGTGAAGTAGGAGAAAGACAACTTACTGGACCAGAAATTATTCAAGAAACCACCGAAAAGATCATTCAAATACAACAGCGATTGAAAACGGCCATGAGTCGCCAAAAGAGTTATGCTGATGTAAGAAGAAAACCGCTAGAATTTCAAGTGGGCGACAAAGTCATGTTGAAAGTGTCACCCTGGAAAGGCGTTGTACGATTCGGTAAACGAGGAAAGCTAAGTCCTAGGTACGTAGGACCCTTTGAAATCACCGAAAGAATTGGAACAGTTGCTTATCGATTAAAGCTACCGCAAGAACTTAGTAGTGTTCACAACACATTTCACGTGTCAAATTTGAAGAAATGTTTAGCTGAAGAGGATGTCGTAATTCCTCTTGACGAAATACGAATCAATGATAAACTCCATTTTATCGAAGAACCTGTTGAAATCATGGACCGTGAGGTCAAACAATTAAAACAAAGCAAAATACCGATAGTTAGGGTTCGTTGGAACGCAAGACGAGGACCCGAGTTTACTTGGGAACGTGAAGATCAGATGAAGCAAAAGTATCCACATTTGTTCACTGATATCGCTCATGAAACAGGTACTACTCAAAATTTCGGGACGAAATTTTCTTTAAGGGGGAGGTACTGTGATGACCCGAAAATTTTTGACTTATTTAAACCAATTCTCTATACGATTTATTATTTTAACATGCTAAACAAAGTCTGTTAGATTGAGTCTCAAAATTTTAGAACTGTTTCATATATACAATTACCTTTGACTACTCTCGATGATTCATGAACAATTATATGTATGTATATATATATGTACAAGTAAAAACGACTTTCCTACAGTAAAACCCTATTTGCTACAGTAAAAATTACTTTGCTACAGTAAAACACTATTTGCTACAGTAAAACCGTATTTTGCTACAGTGCTACAATGAAAACGACTTTGCTACAGTGATTTGCTACAGTAAACACTATTTGCTACAGTAAACACTATTTGATGTCGACAAACTAGCAAACAAAAAGGGTTCAGGCGGCCATGCGATCGCATGGCAAAAGCACTGAAAACCCATGCGATCGCATGGGAACTAAATTCAGGAAATATGCCTATAAAAGGCCAGCTTGTTCGACGTAAAATTTCACATTAACTCTCAATATTTATATTTATATTATAATTATAATTTTAAATTTAAGTTTAATAATAATAAGGTATATACGAGGGTGTTTTTAATTCGGGTTTCAAACCGCTTTAAGCTAAGGAAATATTAGGTATTATTCGGGGTATTGTTCTTGAATCCAAGGCCAACCATACAGTCGTCTACCATCATTACGTCTACACAATTTGCCTACAATATTGAATCGCAATATTGAACTGTGAGTTTATAGTCTCCCTTTTTAAATACTTTAAATATTTTTGGGCTGAGAATACATGCAATTTATTTTAAACGCGATAAGACACAAGTACATACTAAATTCTACACTGAGTTAAACCGAAAATCCCTTAGCTTTGATAACTAGTAGCTGCCAGTACATAGGATATGGACTGGTGGGCGCGAATAATTGTATATGGATCCATAGGGCTTGACATCCCCGTCCGAGCTAGAGCACTAGCCTTTTAACGGACGTATGTTATTTGAGTTTAAGACACGTTGGTTTGCGTGTATTAAAACGAATGGGGTAATTATCACTATAGCGTTAAGTTTAGTTACCAGGGTGCTCTGTTACGTAGAATCTATTGATAAACTTTTGATGAAATCTTGTGGTCTATCTTTATATATGTTTATGACTCGAGCAATTAAACCTATAACTCACCAACATTCGTGTTGACTTTTTAGCATGTTTTATTCTCAGGTCCTTAGAATGCTTCCGCTGTGATGTGCTTGTTGCCTGCATGGAGTCTCTCATGCTTTGTACAAAGTTTATTGCATTCAAAATAAAACTGCGTTGTGTAATAAATAATTGGACTGTGATGTCAACCTGTAAATTAAAGACTTATGTATTTCGGGGTTTTGCTTATACCTAAGCACTCGCCCACATGTTTATAACTTTCTATGTTTAGAAAGTCACTTATTTTAATGAATGCAATATTTTATCAAAACGTATCATATAGAGGTCAAAACCTCACTGTGGAATCAATGATTAACGTGCCGCGTCAATAGCGATTTTGACGGGTCGTTACATAAATAGATTTAATTTTTTTTGTCATACGATCGACAGGCCGTATGGCAAGCCGTATGGCCTGCCCGTATGACCAGGCAAACCGTTTGTGGTTCCTGGATGGCTGGCAAGCCGTTTCCCATGTGGCAAGCCATATAGCAGCTCGAATGGCAAGCTGTATGGCTGCCCTTGTTTGCTGTTTTCCTTGGATCGTAACTTGGTTTTCGGGGTCGTAACTTGTCTTTCACCATTTTTGCTCTAGAATCTTCGTTTTAGCTCCGATTCTCCTGATTCTTTTTGCATCTTTGTAATTACTAAATCTATAAAATCAACTGATAAAGTGATTATTTTGCCAAGAAAACTTGGAACTTTATTATTTTTAGGCCCTAATATCGAGGTAAAAAATGTGACTTTTTAGCCGATATCAACATTCAAAAGGCTTATAATACCGTGAACTAGAATTTTCTAGAAAGCATGTTTGTTAGGATTTGGCTACCCTTCAAAGATGATCAACTGGACCATGAAATGTGTTACTACAATATCCTATTCTATTAATATGAATGAAAATGTTCATGGCTATTTTCTGGGTAAAAGAGACATCAGACAAGGTGACTCTATGTCGCGTTACTTATTTATGCTTGTAATGGAAATCCCGACTTTAATGTTGAAGAGGAGAGCGACTTCGGAATATGACTTTCGGTATCTCCCTAAGTGTGAGCAGCTAAGTATTATTAATTTATGTTTTACTGATGACCTATTTCTTTTGCTTATGCTAATACTAGCTCGATAAAGGTTATACAGGATGCTCTTGAAGATTTTAAAGGGTGTTCGGGTTTGACCCAAGTCTTCTTAAGAGTATGAATTTTTTTGCATACGTTCCGAATAATTTGAAAGTTTCCCTCCTTGATATCTGCCCTTTAAAGAAGGAACATGACTTGTTTATTATCTGGATATTCCATTCGTGTCTTCTTGCATATTATACGGGAGTGTAAGATTCTGGTTGAAAGAATAAAAAATAAAATTGAATATTAGAAGAATAAGTTTCTGACTATTGCAGGAAGAGTGCAACTCATTGTCTCGGTTCTTACTTATATGCACATATATTGGGCTTTTGTATTTATTCTTCTGGACGCAATAATTGAAGACATAAAGAAATTGTTGCATGGATTCCTTTGGTGTCAAGGGGTCATGCTGAAAGGTAAAGCTAAGGTAAAATTGGATGATTTATGCTTTTTAAAGGATGAAGTGGGTTTGGGTCTCTAGTCGCATATTATACGGGAGTGTAAGATTCTGGTTGAAAGAATAAAAACTAAAATTGAATATTAGAAGAATAAGTTTCTGACTATTGCAGGAAGAGTGCAACTCATTGTCTCGGTTCATACTTATATGCATATATATTGGGCTTTTGTATTTATTATTCCGGACGCAATAATTGAAGACATGGAGAAATTGTTGCATGGATTCCTTTGGTGTCAAGGGGTTATGCTGAAAGGTAAAGCCAAAGTAAAATTGGATTATTTATGTTTTTTAAAGGATGAAGTGGGTTTGAGTATCAAAAGACTCAAATACTTGGACATTGCACTAATGTCGACTCATATATGGAGTATTATCACTCATAAGGAATCCTTATGGGTGGAGTGGATCCATGCCCATCATCTAAGGAGTAAGTCCTTCTAGGAAGTTCCTATTAGACCGGAGGCGAGTTATAGTTAGAGAAATCTTCTTAATTATCATGATGCAATTCACAAATTCATGGTCTACAAGATAGGTTTGGTGCTAGGGCTTTAGCTCGATTTGATGTGTGGTGTTGCGATGGTCCATTGATTGATATTGTAACATGAAAAGTTATAAATCTTGCGGGTTTCGTCCGGATACTCGAGTGAAAGATTTGATTTTAGATAATATTTGAATTTTGCCTCCTTTTGGGGTTCAAAAGTATACCTCTTTAACCAATAATGAGCTCATGTGTTATCTGATACTCGTGACGTCTTACAATGGAAAGATACAGATGGTTTAAGCTCGGATTTCTCTGTTAGTAAGGCTTATGAAGCCATTCAGCTATCAAAGCTTAGCATCCAATGGTTTAAGGTTGTTTGGGTCTCTAGTTGCATCCCTCGCTGTGATGACCCGAAAAATTTCGACTTATTTAAACCAATTCTCTATATGATTTAATATTTCGTCATGATAAGCAATGCATTTTGACAAGTTTTATAACTTTTGTAAATGATTTTTATATAACGGTTGACCACCTTGTTTGTCCGACGATTCACAAACGTCATAACTTGTGATAATTATATAATTGTGTGTGTGTGTGTGTGTATATATATATATATATATACGGAAATATGCGAATAATATTTATATATGAAATGATAAAAATTTAATATTGAATGATGAAATTTTAAAATTAAAATTTTTACGTATTTAATCGTTTTATTTTTATGATGTAATTTTTCTTAATTTATAAGAAAAACGCAATTAAATCAAAGATGTACAAGCTGTAAAGCACAATGTACAACAATGTAACTTAAATAGTTGAATCGAAATTAATTCATTTACTATTCATATGAATAGTAAATGAAACGAAATTAATTAATTTACTATTCACATGAAAGCGACATGATAGAAATTATTAATTATAAGTTACATAATATACCCCTGAAGTATATAAGAAATACGACTTTTTAAAATTTTAAAATTCATTCGATTAAATGAATCTTGTGATTTACTGTGGCACGGAATGATCAGCAGACTAGTACGTACACTCTACATCGAATGTATATAGTAATTTTATAAATAAATGGACCTTTTTACAACTAGTTTTATAAAGCTTAAGACCAAAATAAATATATCTATTTAATTATAAAAGTGGAATTCTTTTTATTAATACTTTTACCCGTCAATTATTAGCAACAGAGTACGAAATACTGGTCAATGAAAAACTGTCGGCATAAACTAACAAAATTGGAGGCGGCTTCACTGTTTTAACACGTTTATTATTTATTATAATATTATATTATATTATTATAATTATAATATTATATTATTATTATATATCTATATATATGTATATCTCGATTGCAAGCTCTTACACAAAAATTGATCTTCATCTTTGAAACACACATATTACGTGTGTTTATATATACTCCATATTATTTATTTTTTTATTTTTTTTCAGGGTATTAATGGTAGACTGTAAAGAGTAAACGGGTGATATTCAAATTGGGTTTAAGCTAAGGAAATTATGGGTATTGTACGGGGGTATTGTTCGTGAATCCGAGACCAACCATGCATTCGTCATTGTCATTGCATCTACATATTTTGCCTACAATATTGAACCACAATATTGGAATGTGAGTTTCGTTTGCTCCCTTTTTAATTGCTTTTGCAATCTATATTTTTGGGCTGAGAATACATGCACTTTATTTTAAACGCAATGGATACAAGTACATACTAAATTCTACACTGAGTTTGAACCGAAAATTCCTTAGCTTTGGTAACTAGTAACTGCCGGTTATAAGAACTGGTGGGCGCGAATAGTTGTATATGGATCCATAGGGCTTGACATCCCCGTCTGTTCCAGGTATAAAAACCCTAGCCTGAACTATAAAACAGACGTATACTATTTGAGTTTAATACACGTTGGATTGCGTGTATTGTACATGTTGGTTGCATGTATGTTAAAACAGGGGTACTTATTATAACGTTAAAGTTTAGTTACCATGGTGCCCAATCTTGTAGAATATTTTGATAAATATTTCTGGATGAAACAACTGAAAACTTGTGATCCACCTTTATATACAAATTATGCGCAACATTAAAACTATGAACTCACCAACCTTTGTGTTGACACTTTTAAGCATGTTTATTCTCAGGTCCCTAGAAGTCTTCCGCTGTTTGCTTATACGTTATACAAGCTATGTGCATGGAGTCATACATGCTTTATTCGAGAAAACTTCGCATTCACAAAATCATCACCATGTATCTTATTTTGACTGCATTGTCAACGGATGTATTATTGTAAACTATTATTTACGATGATTGTCTATATGTAGAAATCATCAGATGTCAAAAACCTTGGAATTAGATATTCATTTATGCTGTGCCTTTTTAAAAGAATGCAATGTTTACAAAACGTATCATGTAGAGGTCAAAACCTCACTATGAAATCAATGAATAACGTACCACGTCAATAGCGATTTTGATGGGTCATTACAGTTGGTATCAGAGCTTGAGGTCATAGGGAACCAGAATTTGCATTAGTGTGTTTAACTGGTAATTGTTAGGATGCATTAGTGAGTCTGGACTATGACCGTATATGTTTTTATCGAGTTTTGCTTATCATTTCTTGTCAAAAATTATTTGTTTATCATTCTAAAGTCTAGACACATTTTTCTGCATTTATTGCATAGATAGTGCACAGACAAAATTCATATCTTAACGTATCTGTTACTATAAACTTTGCCTGACATCTTCCAAAAATTCCTCCGTAATTTATGGGATTTTGGTATTATATATACATATGTAAATTATGTATTGAAGAATACCAAATCTAAGTCCTATAATCAATTTCACATCAAAAATCATTTCCCTGATTACAAAAGATGGATCCCGTATCTAGTTCAAATTCCTTAGATTCCGACAGCTATTCCGATATGAATTTCCACTCGAGCTCCGAAAGCGGTGTGACCGGAATGGATCAACCAATTAGCCATCATCTATTCTGGATGAATTGGGGATGAGTTCGTAATCTACTTAATCATTGGAGACAAGAAGAAGGTGATCCCTTCCATCCACCACATTCACCTCTTGGCGAAGGACCTGAAGCACTTACCGGCGAACCTGTTCGAAACACCATTTTCTGTCTTATTTCCAGAGTATCTCGTCATGATTATATACTATCTCAAATTCTTGATCTTATTCGTTCGCTCGTCCGAACTGACAATCACCCCGGTGTAATAGAAGAAGTCAACGAGCTTCGCACTCGGGTAGCGGCTTTGGAAAATATAGTGCAAAGGTTACAAGCACCAGCAGCATCACCGGCATCAGCAGTACCATCATCATCAACACCAACAGTACCATTACCACCACCAACAACAACCTCCACATCCCACACCTCAACATCACAATCTGTACCTCGAGCATCAACGTCATACTCACCATAGATACCAAGGAGTACCAACAACAATAACCGATGAAGTATTGATTCATAACTTCATTGGAGAAATATTCTGTGGCGATTATGTAATCTCTAAAGTCTTAGAGATTATCTATTCCAGCCGTAACCGTAAATCAGATGAGTGGACTGAAACGATAGAAGGAAGAGTAGAAACCCTGACCGGAATGGTGCACGATTTACAAGATATACTTGTTTTACCACCAGCATCACCATCAATATCACCAACACCAGCAACACCTGTAGCTTCACAAGCTACACCAGCTCCATAACCATCAACGATATCGACACCACAATCATCAACGGATACATTGTATCAACGAGTTATGAAGTATTAACTCATTTCCTCTGAAGAATTTATATGTGTATTATATATATATATATATATATATATATATATATATATATATATATATATATATATATATATATATATATATATATATGAGTTTTAAAACCACAATAGTGAATCTTTTCGTACTAAGCTATTACATGTGAATTTTAACTGGTAGGTACTACTTGATTAATTCATATCACTAATATGCTATGATGTACATCCTTCGTTAATGACTTAACAATCGTTAACCGTAATATCTGTTCAACTCAATAAGTTCCATTCCATAATAAACCAAGTGTATTATTCAAATACATGTTTAATTGTAAACTTTCATTTTTAATGTACTCGAAACTTTCTAAAAAACATCATTCGTACCTTGCGAAATTCACAAGAATTCCACGAGCACCAACATCCTTCACCGAAGAATATCAATATCAATATCAATAAATAATGAAGTATTGATTACATTAGTGAAATACTCCGCTAAGATTATGAAATCTTTAATGTTTAAGAGATTATTCATTTCTAATCCAGCCGAAAATCAAATGAGCTTAATATGATATTAACTCATTAAATCTGTATTATATCTGAAGAAAACATACATACATATATTTTCATAAAGACTGTAATAAAATTCTCAGGTACAAAATATTACTTGTAAAACTTTTAACGGGTAGGTAATACCCGAAAGATATATAAATTCACAATTAATATGTTACATTCTTCAATTCTGATTCAGCAAATCAACTTCGACTTTTCATCCGAATAAGCCTTACTATAACTGTGATATATACGTTTCCTCTTTTCGTCATCCTTACCGGGGAACCTTTTATATCCCACCACATTAGCAGTAAACTTACCAGCAACTTCATTGCTCTTTGACTTAAATCTCTCCGAAAAACCACTATATTTATTCATTGAAACCCTATCATATATCCATCTGCATCTTGTAACGGTAATTGTCATACCAAAAAGCTTCAATCATTATTCTCGAATTTCGCAGCGTTTCTACATCAACAGTAATAAATATACATATAAAGTCTATCTCCTAGATTTACGAATTAGTTCTCGGAATTTTGAAAAATGCTGATCAAGCAGCAAAAACTGTAAACGACCTTAACAGTCGAAAGTTTGATGATAAAGAATAGTGGGCTGAAGAAGCTCAGAAAATAAGAAAATTTGGTACTGAAAAACGGATAGAGCAAACCATGAAGGAGGCTGTGGACAAATCACAAAGACTAATTCTGCCTTCAAAGAATTCAGATGATTCAGTGTCTGCTGAAGTCTTTAGCGAATACCTTACTCCTTACTATAAACCTTTGCGGACCTATCTTCTTCATTATCTTCCGATTTTAGAAATTCTAAGATATCATCGTATCTTTCATTATAAATATCTTCGATATTTCTGAAGATATCTTCATAACTATTATTATCCAAAATTATTTATCTCTTCGCGCTATCTGTGTTACATCATAAAAGAAACTATTTTAGTTTCTAAATTTTGAAAAATTCAAAAAATGGATGTTTTTGAAGTAGTGTTGGGAATTGAAGCATGAGTTAGTATAATATAATGACACTTGATCAACGTGATTATATTACAGTAAGTCATGCTGAGTTTCTAATGGAACATGATGATTCACAGACCATACCATCATCATGTGTCATGTTACACGACTCTTACATTCTATCTAATCTATAAACATATCAAGAACATATTCTCTTGATAGTTCTATCTCTTCCTTTGAATTCTGGTAATTTGACAAATCAAGATCGTGCCATTACAATTTCTTTCTTAGAATATCAACTATGTTCATTCCGAAATGCATAGCTACGAATTCTGGACCATTACTTGCTTCACACAAAGTCGAGAAGAGAAAACAATAACACAAAGCTTCGAAATATAAAAAGGAGTATAAATCACAGCAAATAGAAGAGATCATTAATCGTAGATGTCAATAATTATGGAAAGACAAATACAATGAAGGATTATGAAAACCACTACCCCAAGAGCGAAGTAGAAGTAAACAGATTCCTCCGGTGGAAGTTGGAATAGAAAGATGATTGTGGTAACAGTCAGAATGAGATCAAGGATCAGAACTGGATGAAGCATTTTCACAATCTTTTAAAGGTATGAAATGAGGAAGAAGATGTAGGAGTGATGAAAATAATGGAACGGAAGAGGTTGATTTATAGCGAAATAACAGACATAACAATCGAGGCAGATTACACATTTAATCAAAGAAAATCATAATTTCCTTAATCACCGAAGAATCAAATCTTATATAGATTACAAATATCTTCTTTAATTTCCTTAAATCTCGAAAATCAACCGTGACTACGTCAAGAGTTGGAACGAATCTTTGATTTCATCATATCACTCTTTTGCGATAGCTCCTCTCATACACTTCAAGTAACCGAATTGTTTTATCTATATTATTCAATAGTGATAAAACTCTAGTTATCAACTCATATTCGTCATGAAAACTTTCTTATTGTTAACCATGACAACCCCACTCAAATTTCGGGACGAAATTTTCTTTAACGGGGAGGTACTGTGATGACCCGAAAAATTTCGACTTATTTAAACCAATTCTCTATATGATTTAATATTTCGTCATGACAAGCAATGCATTTTGACAAGTTTTATAACTTTTGTAAATGATTTTTATATAACGGTTGACCACCTTGTTTGTCCGACGATTCACAAACGTCATAACTTGTGATAATTATATAATTGTGTGTGTGTATATATATATATATATATATATATATATATATATATATATATATATATATACGAAAACATGCGAATAATATTTATATATGAAATGATAAAAATTTACTATTGAATGATGAAATTTTAAAATTAAATTTTTTACGTATTTAATCGTTTTATTTTTATGATGTAATTTTTCTTAATTTATAAGAAAAACGCAATTAAATCAAAGATGTACAAGCTGTAAAGCACAGTGTACAACAATGTAACTTAAATAGTTGAATCGAAATTAAATCATTTACTATTCATATGAATAGTAAATGAAACGAAATTAATTAATTTACTATTCACATGAAAGCGACATGATAGAAATTATTAATTATAAGTTACATAATATACCCCTGAAGTATATAAGAAATACGACTTTTTAAAATTTTAAAATTCATTCGGTTAAATGAATCTTGTGATTTACTGTGGCACGGAATGATCAGCAGACTAGTACGTACAATCTACATCAACGTATATAGTAATTTTATAAATAAATGGACCTTTTTACAACTAGTTTTATAAAGCTTAAGACCAAAATAAATATATCTATTTAATTATAAAAGTGGAATTCTTTTTATTTATACTTTTACCCGTCAATTATTAGCAACAGAGTACGAAATACTGGTCAATGAAAAACTGTCGGCATAAACTAACAAAATTGGAGGCGGCTTCACTGTTTTAACACGTTTATTATTTATTATATTATTATATTATATTATTATAATTATAATATTATATTATTATTATATATCTATATATATGTATATCTCGATTGCAAGCTCTTACACAAAAATTGATCTTCATCTTTGAAACACACATATTACGTGTGTTTATATATACTCCATATTATTATTATTTTTATTTTATTTTTCATGGTATTAATGGTAGACTGTAAAGAGTAAACGGGTGATATTCAAATTGGGTTTAAGCTAAGGAAATTATGGGTATTGTACGGGGTATTGTTCGTGAATCCAAGACCAACCATGCATTCGTCATTGTCATTGCATCTACATATTTTGCCTACAATATTGAACCACAATATTGGAATGTGAGTTTCATTTGCTCCCTTTTTACTTGCTTTTGCAATCTATATTTTTGGGCTGAGAATACATGCACTTTATTTTAAACGCAATGGATACAAGTACATACTAAATTCTACACCGAGTTTGAACCGAAAATCCCTTAGCTTTGGTAACTAGTAACTGTCGGTTATAAGAACTGGTGGGCGCGAATAGTTGTATATGGATCCATAGGGCTTGACATCCCCGTCTGTTCCAGGTATAGAAACCCTAGCCTGAACTATAAAACATACGTATACTATTTGAGTTTAATACACGTTGAATTGCGTGTATTGTACATGTTGGTTGCATGTATGTTAAAACAGGGGTACTTATTATAACGTTAAAGTTTAGTTACCGGGGTGCTCAATCTTGTAGAATATTTTGATAAACGTTTCTGGATGAAACAACTGAAAACTTGTGATCCACCTTTATATACAAATTATGCGCAACATTAAAACTATGAACTCACCAACCTTTGTGTTGACACTTTTAAGCATGTTTATTCTCAGGTCCCTATAAGGCTGTTTGCTTATACGTTATACAAGCTATGTGCATGGAGTCATACATGCTTTATTCGAGAAAACTTTGCATTCACAAAATCATCACCATGTATCTTATTTTAACTGCATTGTCAACGGATGTATTATTGTAAACTATTATTTACGATGATTGTCTATATGTAGAAATCATCAGATGTCAAAAACCTTGGAATTAGATATTCATTTATGGTGTGCCTTTTCAAAAGAATGTAATGTTTACAAAACGTATCATGTAGAGGTCAAAACCTCACTATGAAATCAATGAATAACGTACCGCGTCAATAGCGATTTTGACGGGTCGTTACACTCGCCACTCGTTTGTTCTTTGGTTACTTATTGGTTTAGAAGCTTAAGACACAAGACAAGCTGCAACGTTAGGAGATGTATCAAGGTCAGATTATTCTTTGCCCATTATGTTTAGAGTGTCCTGACTCGCATAGCCATTTGTTCTTTGCGTGCAAGTTAGCGAAAAACATAAAACATATGGAAGTTGGTGCTTGATTTTGGACCTTTTACTAGCAGTTATATTTGGTCAGATATGATTACATGTATTGGACTATTAGCGCAAAATAGTGCTGATGCACTAGTTGATAAACTAATGTTCATAATTGCTAATTAGTTTATCTGGAAAGAAAAGAATAACAAGTTAGTTAAGAAGAAAAGCTGGACGACGGAGAAGTTGTTTGAAGTTATTTATGCTACTGTTTGGTTGAAGCTCAAGGCTATTCAATCAAAGAGTCTCGGAAGATCAAACTCCTTCGTATAGCTTGGAAACTTGACTAGTTTTTGATGTTCTATTTTTGTTTCCTTTTGGCTTGGTTATTTTATTCGACTTTAAAGCTCTCTCATAGGTTTGACAACAAAAAGAGAAAGTTTAATGAGGTCAGAAAGGCTTGTGGTCCTGTTTCTGAACAGAGTTCTGGCGAGAAGGCTGTTGATCCTTGCGGTTCGACTTCGCCTACCTTCGTTGTTGGTAAGAATGTGGGGCGTGGTGCACGTGTTTGTTCGAGTGCTACTTGTCAGGGTTCTTGTAGGGATCGGTTTAGTCTCAACAAGAAGGGTCGGGCTCCGTTGAAGAAGGTTTCGTCATTAAATCAAGGTGTAAAGTTAGCATTCAAATAAAAATTTAACAAGAGTAGGAATGCCTCATTTCATTTATGAGACAACGCGGATGCTTTGGCTTTTGGTGCTGTGGTTCAAGACTTGCTTGATGCAAATCATGTTGCCGAAAATGCTCAAGTGGACGGTACTTGGAAGTGGTTGTATGTGGGTTCGAGTTTGGGACGATCGTTAGAAAAGGGGTTCTTTTCGATGTGCATAAAATACGCGGATTCAGTCCTCCGCCTTCGGGTACTCTCACCGGTCTCGGGACCGGTAACGGTTCGGCCTTCTCGTTCAAGGCTAGTGCAAGTAATGGTGTCGACACCAACGTCACCGGTGACGAGTAAGTCCCCTTGTCGTGCCCCATCATTAGAGATGTGGATAACGGTGCCGATTAGTGGGGTTGACTTCGATTGATTGTTAGTTTTTTTGTCTTCATTGTTAGTTTGTTTGTTAGATTCACTTATTTTTATGTTTTTAGTTTGTTTGTCGTTTTGGTCGTTGACACTTGACAGAGCTTGGGTTTAGTTAGACTTTTTTAGGATTTTGTCATTAGGTTATTGTTTTTTGATTTCGAGCCTGCCCGTATTTGTTCCGTGATTTTCTTTTTTCTCTTTTCGAGAAAAAATTTTTCTTATAAAGTTATTGTTTTTTGAAAAAAAAATAAAAAAATATAGATATAGGTATAACAAAAAGTCAAAGATAACAGTTACTCCGTACAACATAAATAAGGGCTTCTCAAAAGCACCACCTCTCTTCGAACTCCCAACACTGACAAAAATACCTACACAAACTCTGAACCACAAACCCACTTAGATCCACATCATTAAAACACACATACAAAAATGGATGAAAATGGGGTAGAAGATCTAATGGATACAGAGATGAGTAACGGTGTTGGGTCAACGGTCAACAAATGTTTAAGCACTTTTGTTGATGATGGTAGCATTGAGAGTCACAGATACTATCTTTCACGCAGAACACTTTTAGAGATGCTTAAAGATAGAGGTTATGATATCTCTGATTCTGAAATCAACTTCACTCTTAAACAGTTTCGTGAACTCCATGGTCAAGATGTTGACGTGGACCGTCTTCGTATCAGTGCATCTCATGTTTCTGATTCTGAAAATAAGGTTTGATTAATTATTAATTGGTTTTGAATTTTATGTGAAATGTGAATTGGGGTTTGCTGTTTAATGATAAAGTTAGTACCTTTTTATAATTTGGGGGTTTCATTATTTGTTTTTGTGGTAATTGTATGAAATGTGATTTGGGTTTGTTGTTTGATGATAAAGTTGGGATCTTTTTGCAATTTGGGGTTTGGTTTTTTTTTCTTCTTTTCAAATCGGGTTTGTTGTTTCAAGATAAAATTAGGATCTTTTTGTATTTTGGGGGTTTGAATGTTTGATTTGTGGAAAAATTAATTTGGATTATTTTTGAGAAATTAGCGGTTTTCATTGATGAATTTGTGTAGATTGCATGTGGGTTGGGATTGGTTGTTTTAGGATAATTTAGAATTGATTGCATGGATATGTCGATTTGGGGAAATTTAGTAATCTTTTGTGAAATGTGGTTTGATGGACAACTGTTATTTGTAACAGGGTATCACTTGGTTAAATTGATTAAGGGTTGAGACAATTTTTAATGTTTCATCAAAATTGATTCTGATTCTGGGATTATTTAATGTTAAAAATAAAAATAATCTATTGTAGCAGTGGTGAATAATAACCTAAGTTCACCTTACTTATATGCTTATGTGATTTTTATCAAGTTGCAATAATCTTCATAAAAACACATATGCAAACACCCCATACTCCATATGAAAGCTATATAAGTAATATGGTTTTAAGTCTGTTTATCACCACATATGAAACTTTAGTATATTATGTTTTGCTTCGTTTATGCCTGTTATATTTGCCTTTCCTAATACCACGTAAGTTCGTAACTCTTACTGATGTGTACTTTGATATTTGAGGCGATAGTTGCGAGAAGTTCTTTTTGAGAAGCTTACGTTTTTTGTGATTCCAATTAAAACACGCAAGAATAGTGTTGTTTATGAATAAGTTGCTTTTGTAAGACTTTGTGGGTTCAAATCTTAGCATATACTACTACTTTTCTGAGTAATTTTCATTGAAAAATATTATATACCATAAAGAAGATATGTTCTCGTCTTAAGTTATGTGATTTTCCTATCTCTATTATATTATAGCTATATATTATAATTATATATATATGGAGTAAATTTGGTATACCTATAAACTTGCTATTCAGTTTCTACATTTTAAGCTTGGAATTTTGAAACATTCTTCTTTTGTTTTGTTTAAAATGCAGATTCTAGCTGTCTTCTGTGGGCCCGGTCCAGTAAAAGTGAATGTGATCCGCTGGATTACAACGCAGATAATGAACAAAGATAGTTTAAGCCGTCTGATAATAGTAGTGCAAAGTCACATTACAAATCAGGCTATGAAATCTGTGGAGCTTTTCTCATTCAAAGTTGAAATATTTCAAGTAAGTGTTACATTTAATTTATAGTCATTTAATTAAATTTGAATAGTTAGTGCTAGATTATGTATACATATGGTACACGTATGCTTATAACTTTTCTAACCGATAGAACAAACTTGAAAGTAAACGAGTCACATGAGTTGAACGTCGTATAAAGTGAATTCATATGTCCACTAGTTACAACATATTAAATCGTTTCATTTGATAAACATTATATAAATTATAATTCAACAGTAGAAGTATAAAATGTCTCACAATGTATACTGATTGGTCTATTTGTAGATAACCGATTTACTTGTTAACATAACGAAGCATGTGTTGAAACCGAAGCATAGGGTAATAACAGATCAAGAGAAAGAAAAACTTTTGAAGAAGTTCAATTTGAATGAGAAACAGGTAAGCATTTATCTTCAGTTTAAATGCTCAAATGCTCACTTTACATTTATTAAATAATACGGTATTTTGGTTCTTGAATGCCTGGTTGACTCGGGTCAATTTCCCTGGTTACCTGAATTTTATATGTTAAACTCATCTTGCTCGTGACCACGGCTGTATATCACTTTCTGTTATTGTACAGTGTATGGTTTTTAAAGGGTCAAATTGGTCGAAAGTCGCCCAAAGTTTCTTGAAAATGCAAAAAAATTGGCTAAGTTGTTTTATAATTAAGAATATATGATCATTGTAATAATATAGTTTCTTGATTATATTCGACACAAGTTATTGATAGAAATGAGAAATGACAAGAAAATATAGCGTTCACAAAGTCAACCTGACCCGACCCATAATAGTAAATTATTACCCTTTCTTTACCAATTACCCCACCTGACAGAGCTGCCCGTATTGCCACCTCTAGATAATAAGAATGAAAAACTTTTAGATAGCTTAATCTTGTTAAAGCACATTTTCTTATGCATAAGATTTCTTATTTTATTTAGTTATTTTGAGATGAAGGTACTCTCTTCATTAGATTAATAATAGCTTCCATTTCTGATTTTGGAAAATTTTCAAGTTGAAGTTATATATATGCCCAGTTGCCCACTGATATCACTAGCGGTGGCAATTTTAACCTATTTACTTGTAAATTCAGGTCATTTATATTAATTTATATTTATATTAATTATCAATGATCAATGATATATAATGAAAATAATGAATTAACCTAAATGGTATAACTAATAAAGAAATGAGTTGAATGGATCATATATGTTGAAAGTATGTGAATTGTAAAAGCATTTAACCATTAAATCCTTATATTGAGAAAGTTTAATTTGTTTTTGTCATCCTTTGCGGCTCAACTGACCCGTAACAATTTTCAGTTAAGACTTACCTGTGTTGGACCCCCTACCCACCTTGTCTGACCCACCCATTTTGCCTCATATTGTTATCATTACAGGTTACTGAAGCTATTGATTCTTGTCTGCTAGCTTCTTATCAATTTTCATTGTTAAAGGATATTTTAAACACTTAACTAATAGCTTAAAAACTAGCAGATTATGGTAGATATTATTAGATTTACAACTTCTAATCATGATTAATTTTTATAAATTTTCAGCTTCCAAGAATGTCAGAAAAGGATGCCATCGCGCAATATTACGGGCTGACGAAGGGCCAGGTGGTTGAAGTCACTTACAATGGTGAAATAACTGGATTGCACGTTACCTACCGTTGTATTTGGTGAATTTGTTGCATTCGGTATGTTATTAACTAGGAACTTTGTGTGTTTGTAAGCTAGTGATCTACACTTGTACTGAATTTCTAGTAGTCTGTTTGTTGAATAATGTGCGAGTTTAAGTCGTTTAAAGTCTTCAGTTAGTTCATTTTCGTTGTCTATGGATTCCAAGCCGTCCCACCCTTTCGAGTTTTAGTTTAATGCTATCAATTGATGAAATAACTGGATTGCACGTTACTATAGTTTAAGCAGTGTTGTATAAATGTCAATTAATTCTCAATTGATCGCTTTATAGTAGATCTAATAAATTTTTCTGCTGTTAAAAAAAATACCTAATAGTTTTTTGTGATCCCTCTAATTGTTTGGTCAATGCTGGTCATTGGGTTAGTTGGCCAAAGTCGGATTCACTCGGTCAAACCTGGTCAAAATGAAAGTTGGTCAATGAATCTGATAGCCTCACATGAAGCAATGTTCTGTCTTCTATTTTTTGGTTTAGGTGTGGTTGTGTATGTTCTTGTATTTAGTTCAGTTTGTTTTCTTTCGGTTGCGTTGCTAGTTGTTTGGTTTGTCGGTATTTTGTGTTAGAATTGAAGAACTGATATGTAAGAATGTAACAATTGATCGTTTGTATTGATTGAACTATATTGATACAAGCTGAATTATTTCATGTACATTTTACAAGTGTTCCTATACACAAAATGTTATAACAGCTATTTCTAATTGAGGTTTGGATCCAATATCACTTTGAAACCCCTCTTTCAGAAATGTAAATGTTATCTGCTGTTGTATCCGTTGCCTTCTCAGTTTTGTTATTATTGAGGTGATCGTATGACTTGTCTAAGAAGGGAAACGATGAAATTAACTACTCTGATATTAAAAAGTCAAATTACCAAATATGGTAATTTGACTTCTTGTTGCTACATTATAACATTTTGGTTAGGCCTTTTTTCCGTCGCTTGCTTGTTAGTGGCTCTTGTTATGTTGCTCAGGTAGGCTTGGTTATACATTGTGGATGGGCTTTTGTTTTCTAGTTTCGAGTCTATCGCTACCCTGTGGTATTTTTGGTAGGTTAGTTCATCTTTTGATGAATTAGATTTTATTTTATAGCACTCGTTATTAATTGTCTACTTTCTTTTTCAACCAATCATAAATAGTTTAAATGGGTCCAAATGAGATTTAATTGGGTAACATATTAATCATTATTATACTTTTCTTATTAAACCGTGTTTAATTAATTTTGAAGTGGACCTCACACACCAATTTTTGATCCATGTACACTTTTGTCTCATAAACTCACAATTATACCTCGGGATTATTTATGGAGTTAAATAACTATATTTATTCTAAGTATGATAATTAGGTGTACATACAAAAAAAAAAAAAAAAAAAAAAAAAAAAGTGGTGTGTGACCTCCTTACCGAGAAAGTAGAAAAGAATTCCTTATTTAATGCTATATATCCAACAAGTTCCTTTGCCTAGACATTTATTCCATATATACTTAATTATGGATGAAGTTAAGTATCCTACCTTTAATCTTTAATTATTAAAAATAAAGTGGCAAATGTAACTACTAATTGTTGTGTGCATGATTTTAAGTTTTTAGTTCTTCTATAAATACTAATCATAATTAAGTATGTATGCATCATTACAAACCCAAATCATACATATAGTAAGTACACACTAATTAATTGATACTTAAACCAATGGCGGAGGTTATTCGAACCATTGAAGACCCACATGAAGAATGGCTATATTCGATACTGAGACCCAAGTCGCCACCTTATTCTTCTACCATGCAAATTAACAAAGTTCCGATAATATTGAAAGAGCATCAGGATCATGCAAAGTATTATATCCCGAAAGTAGTATCTCTTGGTCCGTACCATTACGGTAACACGAACCTTGAACCAGTCCAGAACTTTAAGCTTCTTTTCACTAACAAGCTTCTGAAAGGGAACACGGTGTCGATTCTGAGTTTGTTTAGCAATCTTGCTGAAATGGTTCATACGCTACGAGGGTGTTACGAAGGCGAAGCTAATAATATCTTTTCAGACGACGAGTTCACTAGGATGATGTTGCTCGACGGTTGTTTTATTTTGTACTTCATTAATAATATATATTTTCCTACTGAAACTGTTTTTTTGGGGATGAAAAGTCACCAGATTAGGTATGTTCAACAAGATATGTTCTTGTTAGAGAACCAAATCCCCTACAGAGTTCTGATTGAAGTGATGAAGTTTGAACCAGCCGTGCATTGGGATTTTAAAATCAGACGATTCGTCGATGACAGGATTTTAGCACCAGAACTACCAAGAGAAAAACGACGTCATCATAAAGATTTTTTAAGTGATGAAATCCCAGATAACACAAATCATCTTCTCGAGCTTTTACAAACCAGGCTTACAAAATTCAAAACCTTCGTTGAAAGGAAAACTGACAGGTCTACTTTTCGTAATGTAACCGATCTTCAAGAAGTAGGGATTAGTTTCGTACCAAGTAGAACTAGGTCTTTAGCACATATCAAGTTCACAAAATACGGATTTTGTGGAAATTTACAACTTCCTCCCATCACTGTCGATGATTGCACCAAGGCGATGTTGCTGAACTTGATAGCATACGAAATGTGGTTTGACAACACACAAATTCCTTGGGTGACTTCATACATTTGTCTTCTTGATTCTCTAATTGATCACTCTGAGGATGTTAAAATACTTCGAAAAGCAGGGATTATTGACAACTGGCTAGGAAGTGATGATGAAGTTGCACAAATGTTTAACGAAATAGGGACAGGCCTTGTGCCTAATAGTTTAGCATTTTCAGGTACAAAATCTGAAATTCAGATGCATTATAAGAGCAAAAGGAATACATGGATGAGCCAACTGAATCGTGAGTATATCAAGACTCCATGGGCATTTGTAGCTCTTTTAGTTGGACTTTTGGGTCTCTTTTTTAGTAGTGTTCAAACTTACTTCAGTGTTTGGGGTGGCCAGAGATTATAATGGTCACCAAATGTTCAAAATGTCACTACTCTATGTATACTAATTAAAAATAATAAAAATATTATGTGGTGTTGCTTGTATATGTAGATGATATAGTACTTATAAAAGAGATTAATACTGTCAAAAACATTCTAAGTACTAAGTTCAGACCTGAGAAAACTGAGATACTTCCTTACAATTGAAGTTGTTTATATTGGTAATGCTCATTTTGTTTGTTTCAAAGGAAATCTTGCATCATGAATTTGGTTTACCTAGCCTGTTCTTACACCTATTGACGTGAATGTTTCTGTTTATATAAATATTAATTCATAAATGTTTCTTTCTGTGAATAAAAAATTAGTTGGTAAATTGATATATGCGAGCAGTGGCGGAACTTGAACTCTGATACAGGTGGGGCGGGGGTAAATTTTTTTTAAATCTTTCATACCCAGCAGGGACGAACACTAAGAAAAACCTTATTTTTCAGTAATTTTTTTTTAGTGTAAAAGTTTTTGTTCCGTAAAATCCAGGGTGGGCGGGCGCCACCTTTGGGATACACAAAGATCCGCCTCTGTATGCGAGCAGGGGAACCCGCGCGTTACTGCGGAAAATGGTTTGGTCCATACATTTATAATAATAATTCGCATATCTACAATTGGTAAAAAAAAAAAAAAAAAAAACTTTTTATTAGATGAAAAGCAAAATATATAAATATTGCTCTACTAAAGGATGTTAAAAAAAGTTGGAACAAATTTCATTGAATTGGTAGGAAAAACATTTTAAGAAGCCCATTTTCAAATATTATAACGGTTTCTTATCTTTCTTTACATTTAGCTCAAAATGTTGCATATAAATTGTCCATTCAATTGATAAATAATAATAATAATAATTACATATTAAAAAAAGTATAAATTTAAAAAACAAAAAACATTTAAAACATACATGTGAATAAACCTTCACACGCCTTAATTAGAAACTATGCCTTAAAAGTACATAAATAAAGTAGAAAGATTAAACTAAATGGAACTTTTTATGAAAATGGGATCCATTTAGGAGCTTGGCAAGTTTTAATATTAAGATTTAGCACACGACATTGTAATAAGGTTGAAACGATCAGAATTCCAATTTCTAATAGTATATACTAGAAAGAATTCGGACCGCGCGTTGCGGCGGTCATATTTGAATATACGTTGTTTGGTACATGTTTGTAGTATCAGACAATATATATGTACAAAATGTCTACGTATGTTTTATACTCATTACAAACGTACATAATGTTGTGCATTTGAAAATTTTAAAAACACGATATTTAAATAAAACACGATATTTCTAAAAATAACGTTTTTTTTTGCCGATTCATTTTCTTCTTTTTTTCTATCAAAACCAAATACTGACATCATGATGCATTATATTGTTCTCTTTAATTCTACCCAAGGAAAACAAATATACCGAATGGCCTGTGCGTTGCGGTGGAATATTTTAACGTTTTTTATGAAATCAATGTTGAGCAAGAACTAAGAAAAAATTGTGAACAAAAAGAAAAAAAAGGCAAGAGGACTCAAACCCAAATCTTTTCCCTTAATAACTCATTAATTTATAGCCATCCATTTAATATAATTAGTTGAGTTTATTTATTATATATATACATATATAATTTATCTAAAGTGTTCCCTTTTAAAAAAATCCGTTTCGAATCTAATTAATTGCGTTTTGTTCATAAAATTATTTTGAGTTGAACGGTAATAACGAAGAAACCTATCTCGCGACGAGAAAAAGATAAATTTCGTTAAAGAATTGGTTGAGTTTTATTTTATGATTGTTGTATTAAATTAAAAACTTACATTTCAACCCCTTAAGTTATCCTTCATATCCAACTTGCAACCTTGAATAGTTACATATATTACCCCTCAATAGTAGATGAGTTTACCTAAATCTTCCTTAGCCAAAACAACATCTTCCAAAACATAAGACTACAAAAAAATTGGTTGGTATTAGTATATATGGTAACTAGAAAAAAATTCGACCGCGCGTTGCTGCAGTTGTATTCAACGCGCGGTTGAATTTGGATATACGTTGTTTGGTACCTAATATATCTAGTAGGTTGGGTTGTTTGTTGGACGTGTATGTATATGTATGAAATATAGCCCGAAATATTTTGTGTTTTTTAACGATGTCCGTTTCGCGTATAGTTAGTCGCGTTGTGTTCATAAAATAATTTCGAGTTAAACGGTGGTCTCGGAAAAATTTAACTCGCACCGAGAGAGAATATAGGGCCCGTTAATTATTGTTTTTTTAACGATGTCCGTTTCGAATATAGTTAGTCCCGTTGGGTCCGTCTGATTTTTTCGAGTTGAACGGTGGTCTCGGAAAAATTTAACTCGAACCGAGCGAAAAGATAGGACCCGTTAAAAATACGGGTGGGATTATTTTCTTTTATTTTAATAAAATTATATATTTACGCTTTCTATTCCTGGAAAAGTGGAAACTTGAGGGGTCGTTGTGTAAATTAAGCCAAATTTGAGGGGCCGTTTGTAGTGTGAACGCAAACTCAAAACGACAATCAAATAGAACTACTGACATTTTTGCTCGCGAGTTTTAGTATATAGATAAAAATAAAAATAAATAAATAAATAAATAAATAAATAAAATAACTGTTACAAGGTCTGATATAAGTTTTGTAGTTCATGTACTTAGTCAGTTTATGCATGCTCCTACTGCTATACATCTACATCTTAAACATACATTTAGAGTACTAAGGTACTTAATGAATCAATGGATCGGGAGTGCGCCTCTAACATCAAGTTACACCAGACTTGATTCCAACCATCATTGTTGTTCGTGATCGTATAATTGACAGTGGGTTTAACTGGAATTGGGTAAGGCCCCCTACTTGTAACCTTCCGCTGATCAACGTGTTATATACCAATTTCTTTATCGAGTCATATTAATAAATGGTGATGGGGTATTGAACGCGGTGGAGTTTTTTTGGTTAAAGGTACTAGAATATATTTGGACAAAACTTAGTTACCATCCTTTTCTGTTAGCACGAGGTGGAATAAACACTTACCCGCTAAGGTATACGTGTTTATTTGGCGTTTAATCCACGACCATCTTCCAAATCGTTTTAACTTAGCTTTTCGTGGTCTAGAGATCGAAACTATCATTTGCCCTCTCTGCAGTGTTGGTGTTGAAGGCCGGGATCACATCTTCACTTCTTGTAATTCATCTATTACAATCTGGAATTGTGTTAATCGATGGATCGGTGGGATTTTTTCAAATTTTACATCGGATGATGAAATCTTTGCCTGGATAGATACGAGCACGGAAGTACTACGCACAAGGATATTCTTGAGTGTATTATATCGTCTACACTTTAGTGGATATAGAGGTTTCAGAACGATATCCTTTTTGGTACCAGTACTATATTACTATGTAATAATTATGGTTCTTAAGTTGTGTGTTTTTTGTCCAGAACAATAAAATTGGAAGCGAATGAGTATCTTATTTTGTATATAGTAGTTCCTCCTCTACAGATATCAAGCAGTGTGGTAAAAATGTTGATTAGTCCCCGACTAGTTTATAAGCAGAAGCAGACCTGATACATTTTTCATAATCCCTCTAATTAGTTGGTCAATGTCACAAAGTTGGATTTGGTTGGTCAAACTTGGATTTAGTCGATTAATTTAGGTCAAAGTCAAAGTTAGTCAACATTTTAATTTGAGCTAAAAAAAAATTAGAATTTCGACTATTTGAACAATTAAATATTCATGTTAAAGTGTATGTTAGTTAATTTTTTTGTATATGGTTTTAGTACCTTCCTTGATGTTAGTATTAAATAGCACACGTGATAAATCTGATAGCCTTCACATGAAGCAACGTTTCTGCAAATAGAAAAGAATTCATACTTAATTTTGGTGCCACATCCAAGTTCTTTTGCTCAAACATTTATTCCATACTTAAGTTATGGATGAAGTTAAGTATATCTTTGATCTTAAATTATTAAAAATAAAGAGCTGAGGCAAACGTAACTACTACTTGTGTGCATGACTTTATGTTTTAACTTCATTATAAATACTAGCTATACTAATCTTAACTTAGTATGCATCAACCTTGATCACACTTGTTTATAAACCCAAATCATATACTACATACACTTAAATACATCAACCAATGACGGAGGGTATTCGAAGCATTGAAGCGACCGATGAAAACACCCATGAAGAATGGCTAGGTTCGATATTGAAAACCAAGTCGCCGCCTTCTTCTACAACGCAAATACACAAAGTGCCGATGATCTTGAAAGAGCATCAGAATCACGGCAAATATTATGTTCCGAAAGTAGTCTCTCTTGGTCCATACCATTATGGTAACGCGAACCTTGAATCGGTCCATAACTTCAAGCTTCTTTTCACAAACAAGCTCATGAAAGAGGACATGGACTCAATTCAGGGTTTGTTTAACAAACTTTTTGAAATGGTTCATATACTACGAGGGTACTATGAAGACAAAGGTAACCTCTTTTCAGACGACGAGTTCATTAGGATGATGTTGCTCGACGGTTGTTTTATATTGTATTTCATTAAACATATATATTTTCCGGCCGAAACTGCTTTTTTGGGGATGAAAAGCCACCAAATTATGTTTGTTCAACAAGATATGTTCTTGTTAGAGAACCAAATTCCATACAAAGTACTTGTTGAAGTGATGAAGTTTGTACCAGCCGACGATTGGGATTTCAAGATCAGACGGATCATCGATGACAATATTTTAGCACCAGAACGACGTGATAATACGCGTAATCATCCTCATAAAAATTTGTTAACCAAAGAAATCCCAGATAACACAAATCATCTTCTTGAGCTTTTACAAACAAGGCTTACAAAAGTCAAAACCTGCATTGCAGGAAAGTATGACAGGTATACTTTTCGTAATGTAAACGAGCTTCTAGAAGTAGGCATTCGTTTTACGCCAAGTAAAATTAGGTCTTTAGCGCATATCAACTTCACAAAACACGGATTTTGTGCAAATGTTGAACTTCCTCCAATCACTATCGACGATTCCACCAGGCCGTTGTTGCTGAATTTGATAGCATACGAAATGTGTTCAAACGACACACAACTTTCTTGGGTGACGTCATACATTTGTCTTCTTGATTCTTTGATTGATCACTCTGAGGACGTTAAAATACTTCGAAAAGCGGGGATTCTTGATAATCGCTTAGGAAGTGATGATGAAGTTGCGCAATTGTTTAACGAAATAGGGACAGATCTGGTGCCTAATAATTTGGCGTTTTCGCTTGCGAGATCTGAAATTCAGAAGCATTATGAGAGCAAAAGGAATACATGGATGAGCCAATTGAAGCATGAGTATATTAAGACTCCATGGGCATTTGTAGCTCTTTTAGTTGGACTTGTGGGTCTGTTTCTTAGTAGTGTTCAAACTTACTTTAGTGTTTGGGGTGGCAAAAACCATTGTGATAGTTTTTGTCTAGCATTAAAGATGAATCATCGCCATTAATTATATTCAATTATCTCATTACTTTCACTCTTTCAGCACACTATATTAAAGTGAATCATTTATACACACTTTATACTACAAATTAGGGTTGGGGATCACGAGCACAATCACATAGAATTTTAAAATTGAAGCGACAAATTCAAATACAGAACATAGCGAATCCTGAAATTGAAGGTTACTTGTGTGCTAGTGTGATAAAAATAGCGATTCAATACCAGAAATCTTCCAATAACCAATTTTAACCAAGCAATCAATACATGAGCCGAAATTAGTATAACCAAAATTGTTCAATCGAAGTGAAACACAACCAGAACACAGTCACAACTGATACAAATGAATGATAAATCAAAACAAAACCAAGATTGAATGTATAATATATGATCACACACGATGGGTATAAACCCTAATTTAAGCAGCAGATCAATGTTGATGGGATAGAGATGATGAATGTATGGGAGCGTGTGTTGCCCTAGCAAGAGGCTGCATATCAGCCTAAATAGCCGATCACCACAACGGATAGAAGCAGATGGGCTGGACAACACCCAATAACACAAAAGACACCAACAAGACTCTAGAAGCAGAAGCAAGCCCAAGAACAGAAGCAAGCCCATCAAAGAGAACGTCAACAAGCATGGAACAACACGACAACCTACAAACAAACTAATCATACAATAAGAGAAAGAAAGGAAGAATTCGGGCTTAAGATTGAATAATTTTAACATCCCCTCAATCTAAGCCTGAAAAATAAATCAATGAGCCCAAGCTTATCACAAAGGTAAGAGTGTTGACCACTACCCAACCCCTTAGTGAAAATGTCAGCAATTTGTTCTTCAGACTCAATGTTAACAATTTTAATAACTCCAGAGTTATACTTATCTCTCACAATGTGTAAGTCAATTTCAAAGTGTTTTGTTCTTTCATGAAAGACAGGGTTGGCTGCTATTTGAATAGCAGACCTGTGGTCACAATGAAGGTTAATAGGTAAAAACTTTTTTACTTTAAGATCATTTAAAATTTTCAAATTCCACATAAGTTCACATGTAACAGAGGCCATAGCCCTGTATTCAGATTCTGTGGAGGATCTGGATACAGTGGCTTGTTTTTTTACTTTTCTAAGAAACTAAAGAACCACATAAAAAAATGGAGACACCAGTAACAAACTTTCTGGAACTTAAACACTTACCCCAATCAGCATCAACATAGGCAGAGAGAAGTCTTGTCAGATTTTGAGATGGCAATACCTTTACCTAGAGAGCCTTTTAAGTATCTTAGAAGTCTCATGGAAATTTTTAGATGAGATTGTAAGGGTTTGTGCATGAACTGACTGAGACACTGGACAGAAAAAGAGATGTCTGGCCTTGTCATGGTGAGATATATTAATTTCCCAATCAATTGTTGATATTTAGTAACATCAGTGAGCTCTTTGTCATGGATAGAGGGGTCAGGGTTAATAACAAGGTTTGATTCAAGAGGAGCACCAACAGGTTTACTACCCATCAAGAAGCTCAACACAATATTTTTTTTTTTTAGACAAACATATATCAGTTTCAGTTTTTAATACTTCAATTCCAAGAAAATACTTTAATTCACCTAGATCCTTAATATTGAATTTAGTTTTTTAAAAAATTTTAAACTTACAAACATCATTATCATCATTTTCAGTAACAATCATATCATCAACATATACCAAAACAACCAAGAAGACAGATCCAGACTCCTTAACATATAAAGAGTAGTCACTCATACTTTGCACAAAGCTATGTTCTCTTGGGACATAGACAATTTTTCATTCCATTGTCTAAAAGCTTGTTTTAACCCATAGAGGGATTTAACAAGTTTGCACACCCTAGTTTCTTTTTCAGAAAAGTAGCCTTGGGTTAATTCCATATAAACATCTTCAACAAGATCACCATACAAGAAAGCAATGTTAACATCAAGTTAATACAGTTTTAGTTATTTTGAACAGTTAAAGTTAACAAGCATCTAATAGTAACCATTTTAACAACAGGAGAACAGGTCTCCTCATAATCTAGACCTTTCATTTGACTATACCCTTTGGCAACTAGTCTAGCTTTATACCTATCAATTTCACCTGTGGACCTATATTTGATTTTATATATTCATTTGCATCCAACAGTTTTTCTTCCAACAGGTAAATTAGTAAGCACCTAAGTATTAATTTCAAGAAGAGTACATTTCATCATTCATAGCATTAGCCCAATTGGGATCTTTAATTGCGTGATCATATGTGGTAGGTTCAATGCTTTGTTTAGATTAGACACAAAAAAAATAATTATCTTTACTAAGTGCAGAGTAATTGACAACCTTTTCTAACCCATATTTGACTTTACCCTCAACAACATAATCACTAAGTTTCCTAGTAAACATGGTTTGTTTAACAGATCTTCTAAGGGTAGCAGACTCATCATTTGAAGGGTCAGGATGATTTTCATTAGGACTGGAACTAGGGGTACCCTCAGGGAGGTCAAAGAAATGACCATCATCCTCATTAGGGTTACTGTGACTACCTCCACACCCTTTCGGTTCACAAGAAGTGTCTGCCATCACAGTAAGCCCTTCGGATGAGCTCTCCCTTCATCATAGGTATTTTTAGAAATATTGGTATCATTTTGACCATAAAACAAATCAAAGAAACTAAGTTGATCGGTCTGATCAGCAACAGAATTTTTGTTTTTGAGTTTTTAAAAGGAAAGATATTTTTAAAAAACTTGACATCCCTAGAAAATAAAATGTTTTTGTTTTCAAGACTCCATAACTTATAATCCTTTTTGTTAGTAGAGAAACCAATTAGGACAAAATTCTCAGACCTTGGTTTAAATTTATCAGTTTCATCTAAGATTTTTGAAAACACAAGACATCTAAAGTTTCTAATGTGGGAGAGAGATGGTTCAGAACCATAAATCTGTTGGAAAGGGGACAAGCCTGATAGCACCTTGAATGGAATTCTGTTGATCAGATATGTGGCAGTTAGAATACATTCACACCAGAGATATGATCGGTGTCGAAGGGCCGGTCAAAAATAGCCTAATTACTCTACTTTAGATAGGGTAAGCATGATTCGTTCCACGGGAAGCTATGGTTAACTAGCAAGCAATTTCAGGATTTGTTTGTTTGTGATTCACTAAAATTAACTAAAGTAAAGACTAGATTAACAATTACTAAGCAAGTGTAAACTTTGAGTATTTAAGAGCATAAACAACGAGCTAATTAAAAAGGTTGTAATCAATTGGATGGAAGTCTTTATCCCTTCACAATTCTAATCTAACATGCATTCATTCAAACAAGTTTTATATTTATCAAGTATTGATCAAATCTCATAGACAAGATTTCTTAGGCTTATCAATTCTAACTATCTTGGGATTGAATCATGCAACCTAGACACTATGTCTTTATCCTTAATCTAATTAATATTAAGTTGGATCAAGAACACAATGTTAAATCACTATAATTCAACTTGCAATAATCACAATCAATAATACTTGCATTGATCAATAAACAATTAGTTTATAATGCCACAATTCAAAAGACATAGGTTTCATAACATTACAAACCACATAAACTTGAATGAAAAGAATACATGTATCAATTGTTCATGGAAGGAATAAAGTGAAAGAAACTAGCCAAGCATGTTGGTGATGATGTTCATGGTTGCTTCTTGAAGTTGCATGAAGAACACTCATTGAAACCTAGCTTGAATCTTGATTTGATGATGATTAATGGTGTTTTTGTGTGTTTGATGCTCTAAAAACTGATGGAAGATGATATAAATTCGCAGCCTAGGGTTTCTATTATATAGGGGTGAAGTAGGGTAACCCCCAAGCATTAAATCCCTCAAATTCGGCCTTAAATTTTATCCAAAAATAGTTCCAGCCGCAAATTACTCTCACCGGGCGCCTACATGCGCCCAGCCGCAAAAACCAGCCGCCTCCTTTTGTCAGCTTTCCACCTGAAGATGTTTTAGCACCCATCAGGCGCCTCCTTGCGCCCCCCAGCCGCCTCCTTGCGGCCGGGCTTCAGTTTTTTCATTTTTTCTTGTTTTTAACCCCCGTTTTCGCGTTCTCGTCCCAAATCGTTACTCGTTATAAAAACCTCATGAAATAACTTTCTAAACCTTAAATATACACGTAATATCCACCTCTTAACATCGATAATGATCGGCATTTAAGACCCGATCGACTCCCCCACACTTATCATTGTTTGTCCTCAAACAATCGCAAACAAAATCTTCGACTCGAACCTTTAATTAAGCTTTTTAACAACTGATAAATCTTCAAAGGATTGTATATAACCGCAACATCTTGAACTCAATGTGGAACATAAATTCTTCCGACATGGCTCTCACTTAATGAACTTTAACTTCTCGATTATGTGAACATCTCGTCTCTAGCAAATACTTCAAAAATGTAACAAAACTTCAAACTTGGTGATCTTCAAATAAAACATAAGTCAAGTGAGAGCCATCCGCCATATGAACTAGATAAAAGAACCATATACCGTCAATTCCATATTTTGTTTTAAAGGTTGGTGTGCCAGAGTGTCCGAAGATACCCTTTTTGGTTCTCCCGGTGTTTTAAGATCACGACACTCATCTCATGCCCCAACAACTCCTCCGGTTACTCTTGGAGCAGGGTGGACAATCGACGAAGGGTCGTGGAATTTAAGTCCCACGTGACTTATAATGAGAAATAGTTTTTGTGGATTTAGCCTCATATAGCTCTATTTTTAGCGGTATTATACGCCCCAACAAGGCTCTCGTGTAGGAATATTTATCCAGCCCCTATACTGGCTGTTTTGCAGCGAACTGCGGGTATGGCTAGTGTCATCCACAGCTAATCCTAGTTTTGGATAGCGACACAGAACAAGTCCAAGCACTAGCATTTGTTCCCGATATCGAAACAAGATGTGAATGAACAGGAAATGACATTTTGTACCTTTCAATTTCGTCAATTCATGGGTAAAAAGCTGCACTAAAAGCGCTTTTGAAACATAAATCGGAAGACTTTAATTCCTTTTTGAAAACACCTTGATAACTCAACTAAGAAGACTTTACTTCTTAACTTGACCACTTTGAAACTTTTTGTTTAATTTAGATGTTTACAACCAACTTTTTCTTAATACCCATTAATACCATGCCACTTCACTTATTCTTTCAACTCTTTTTCACAAAAATCACACTTGGTTTGTTATAAAATTATGATAAAAATTTTGTTCAACTTTAATAACCATAATATTTTACTCACTTTAAGCTTCAAACCAAGTAATGTATCCCAAAAAATTTTAAAATTTCCCCTTCTCCCCCACACTTGAAGCATGCTACGCCCTCGTACGCATGTTTAGAATATTACAATACTTATGTGAAAAGAAAAAGGGAAAAATTTAACGCATTACCGAGATACTCGCAAGTTCACCATCCAATAGTAACCATCGCACATCATTTTGATTCATCATCACGCATTCCATTCGATTACATTTATCCTTCCATTACAACTTAAAAAAGAAAAACAAAAGAAAAAGTGTAAAATCTAACTAGCCCACTCTCGGAGGGATCCGCTTTAAACCACCCGATTCCCTCGGGTGGACGAGTTTTGTCTCGTAAGGGCTTGCAGTGAACATACCCACAAAGTTCATTTACCTACTAAATAAGAAAAAATAAATAAATAAAAGAAAAGAAAAGAAAATTGTACATACGGATTTTATTACACACGGAGCACCGAACCTGAATTGAATCAGTGAGGCTCATCCCGTTCTATGATCGGGACCAAATACACTTTCGAAGATGCTCTTGGACAATGCCGACATGTCAAACAAACTCTTCCTTCCTTCCTCTCTAGCACGCTCCATATGGTCGGGAAGTGATTCCGGTTGTTGGAAAAACAATGGTGGGTCGATACACGGTGCGGGTGGTTCAACATACTCCGCTTCTTCAGGAAAAGATGAAGCATAGTTAATATAATCAACCGGCTCATAATAAGGAGTAACCATACGGCCATTCATTACATCGTCATATTGTCGTCTACGATTATCCCGAACATAATCCCGTTGCCTATAATACTCGGTCAAATAAAGTTGAGCCCGGGCGGTCTCGAGAGCTCTAGCACTATTCTCTTCCATCCGAATCAACCTTTCTTCCTCAATCATAACATACCGGTTTCTCCTTCCGCTAGTACCTTCCTCATTCGGGTCGTAATCCTCGTCACCCACGTCATCCGCTCTTGCTACACCTTCCCTAATACACTCCCCCGTACTCATTGAATGTGCTTCCTCATTATTCGATCCTAACACATAGTCATTTACTAGCCCATGAATGTGAATCTTCTCATTATCCCGATCCTCAATTCTATACACATTCCCTTGGTGGTTAAAAGTCAACCTGTGACGATCGCTCCAAATTGATATGGACTAACACGTCATTCATCGATTTCATTGCGAGGTATTTGACCTCTATATGATACGTTTTATAAACATTGCATTCTTTTGAAAAGGCAAACCATATATGAATATTTAAATCAAAGGTTTTCGACATCTGATGATTTCTACATATAGACAATCACCGTAAATAATAGTTTACAACAGTACTTCCGTTGACAATGCAGTCAAAATAAGATACATGGTGATGATTTGGTGAATGTAACGTTTTCTTAAAAAATATGCCATGTAAGACTCCATGCACATAGCTTGTCTATCATATAAGAAAACAGCAGAAGACTTCTAGGAAACATGAGAATAAACATGCTAACAAGTGTCAACACAAAGGTTGGTGAGTTCATAGTTTTAGTGTTTCGTATAATCTGTATATAAAAGTGGATCAAAAGATTTCAGTTGTTTCATCCAGAAACGTTTATCAAAATATTCTACAAGATTGAGCACCCTGGTAACTAAACTTAACGTATATATAATTTATACCCTTTGTATAATCATCTTAATAATACACGCAAACCAACGTGTACGCTTCTCAAATAGCATACGTCCGTTAAAAGGCTAGTGCTCTAGCTCGAACGGGGATATCAAGCCCTATGGATCCATATACTACTACTCGCGCCACCAGTTCTTATAACCGGCAGTTACTAGTTACCAAAGCTAAGGGATTTTCGGTTCAAACTCAGTGTAGAATTTAGTATGTACTTGTATCCATTGTGTTTAAAATAAAGTGCATGTATTCTCAGCCCAAAAATATATATTGCGAAATCATTTAAAAAGGGAGCAAATGAAACTCACCTTAGCAGCATATAAAGTCGTTCACCAAAATGTGACCGAAACTCGAATTACCAAATAACCATAGATCTCAACCTAGAGAACATATGTTGGTCAATAAATGTCTATCAAGCTAGGTCAGGTCATAGTGTATCACAATCCTAATGCTCGAGCTCGACATACAAAAGTTATCCCATGCGATCGCATGGGTTTTCAGTGCTTTTGCCATGCGATCGCATGGCCGCCTGATCCGCTTTTGTTTGCTAGTTCGTCGACATAAAAATACTGTAGCAATAGTGGTACTGTAGCAAATAGTATTTACTGTAGCAAATAGTGTTTTTACTGTAGCAAAGTCATTTTCATTATAGCACTGTAGCAATAGTGTTTACTGCAGCAAATAGTATTTACTGTAGCAAATAGTGTTTTACTGTAGCAAATAGTGTTTTTCGAAAACACTGTAGCTTTTCGGGTACTGTCGCAATTCGAAAATACTGTAGTAAATTAGTGTTTTACTTGTTCATCTTAAACGTTTTAGTTAACTTATCTAAATATTAATCGAATGTTACTATCGTTTACTAAATAACTTGAAATCAAATATATCTAGTCTAACAGTTAATATTCCTTATTATTGTATGTGTCCAAATTACGTTATTTAAACAAACACTTTACCATTTATTCTGAATACTATTAAAAATGAATGATTTCCCAAATCAACGTGGACCTCACAACAGAGACCCGTAATAATATCATAATCATTAAGGGACTCAATAAATATCCTTTCATTCAATCGTTTGGCATAATCTTTTAACTCCGTAGTTAAATATATAAATCAGATAATCAAATCAATAAGTTTAATGCACAGTATCATATACTCCACACTTTGTTACGTTTTCAAATTATAGTATATGTATCTATTTACATATAATTATTCGTGAATCATTGAGAACAATCGAAGGATAATTGAATAGTTCAAAATTTTGAGATTCAACTTCATAGACTTTGCTTATCGTGTCGAAAACGTTAAAGATTAAGTTTAAATTTGGTCAGAAATTTTCGGGTCATCACAGTACCTCCCCGTTAAAGAAATTTCGTCCCGAAATTTGAGTGAGGTCGTCATGGCTAACAATAAAAATGTTTTCATGACGAATATGTGTTGATAAATAGAATTTTTATCACCGTTGAATAATATGTATAAAACAATCCAATTACTCGAAGCGTATGAGGGAAGTTATCGTAATAGAGTGAAATGAGGAAATAGAGATTCATTTTTAACTCTTGACTTAGTAACGATTGATTTCCGGAATTTAAGGAATAGAAAATCTTCATTATCTAAATAAGATTTGTTTCTTCGGAATTTGCGGAAATTAGTATTTCCTTTGATTAAATGCGTAATCTGCCTCGATTGCTATGTCTGATATTTTGCTATAAATTGATCTCTTCCATTTCATTTATTTTCACCACTCCTATTATCTTCTTTCTTATTTCATACTTACAAAAGATTTTTGAAAATGCTTCATCCAGTTCTGATTCTTGATATTTTCTTGGCTATCATATCATTCATTCTTCTTTTTCATCTGCCACCAGAGGAGGTTATTTTCTTCTACTATTACCTTGGGGTTATATTGTTTTCATTCTCCCGTGTCTTTATATTGCTATACGCATTGATATACACGGTTTGTAATTTCGGGATTGTTTTCGGGCTTTTTATTTTCCATTATATTTCGGAGCTTCATGCTTTTCGTTTTCTCTTCCCGACTTTAAGTCAAACGAATAATGGTCCAGAATTCGTAGGTATGAATTTCGGAATGAACATAATTAATGTTCTAAGAAAGAAATGGTAATGGCACAATCTGACTTGTCAAATTACTAGAATATCTGGAAAAGACCGAATCATCAAGAAAAATATTTTCTTGATATATTTAGAGGTTAAATATAATGAAAGAGTTATGTAACATGGTTCATGATGAGGGTATGATCTGTGAACCTTTATCACGTTCCATTAGAAATTCAGCATGACTTACTGTAATATAATCATGTTGATCAAGTGTCATTATATTATACTAATTCATGCTTCAGTTCCCAACACTACTTCAAAACATTCATATTTTAAACTTGAAGGTTTCAGAATTTAGAAACTAAAATAGTTTCTTTTATGATGTAACACAGATAACGTGAAGAGATAAATAATTTCGGATGATAATAGTTATGAAGATATCTTCAGAAATATCGAAGATATTTATAATGAAAGATATGATAATATCTTAGAATTTCTAATATTAACGGATGCTGAAGAAGATTTGTCTGTGAAGGTTTAGAGTTAGGAGCAAGGTATTCGTTAATGACTTCAGCAGATACTGAATCATTTGTATTCTTTGAAGGCAGGTTTAGTCTTTGTGATTTGTCCACAGCCTCCTTCATAGTTTGCTCAATTCGTTTTCCAGTACCAAATTTTCTCTTTTTCTGTGCTTTTCCAACACACTACTCTTTATCATCAAACTTTCGACTATTAAAGTTGTTTACAGTTTTTGCTGCTTTATCAGCATTTTCCAAAATTCGGAGAACTAGTTTCGCAGTTTGGGGTGTTTTTCAGAAACTTCACATTTGAAGTAAGTAAGTCTAGGAAATAGACATTATATGTATATATATATAACTGTTGGCGTAGAATTGCTGCAAATTCGAAATACTGATTGCTAATTCCCGGTAGTTGGTATGACAATTATTGTTACAAGATATGGATGAGTACATGATGGGGTTTCAATGAGTATAAGGATTTTTCGGAAGGTCAAGGATCAATGAAGTTGTTGGTAAATTTACTGCTAATGTGGTGGGACATGAAAGGTTCCCCGGTAACAAGAATGTATATGTCAAGATTATAATAAGACTAATCTGAAAAGTCGAAGTTGACTGTTGGAAGTATGGTAAAACTGGATACTTTGAAAAAGGATTGCAAGATTATTTTCGGTAAAAACAACGCTAAAGGATCTTGCACAGTTTTGAAGTCAAAGTATAGCTTTGAAAGATATAGAGATCTAAGAATGATGTCACTGGTTCAGAGTTATGACTTGGATTCTGATCCGTCAATATCAGAATATATAATTAAATTTGTATGAAATGATTATGTATTGCAGTTAAGGTAGTGAGTATAGTTAATGATTGTTTTTTTTGAATTAAAGTTGAAGAATGTACAGTGTAACATATTAATTGTGAACTTATATATTTCCCGAGTATTACCTACCCGTTAAAGATTTTACAAGTAATATTTTGTACAAAAGAATTTTTCATTACAGTCTTTATGAAAATATCTGTATGTATATTTTCTTCAGATGTAATTCAGATTAAATGAGTTAAAATTATATTAAGCTCATTTGATTTTTGGCTTGAATTAGAAATAAATAATCTCTAAAACATTAGAGATTACATAATCTTCGTGGAGTATTTCACTTATGAAATCAATACTTCATTAATTATTCTTATTGATATTCCTCGGTGAAGGATGTTGGTGTTCGTGGAATTTTTGTGAACCTTACAAGGCACATATGATGTTTTCTGGAAAGTTTCGAGTACATCGAAAATGAAAATGTAAAATCAATTATGTAATTGAATAATACACTTGGTTTATTATGAAATGGAATTCATTAAGTTGAAACAGAGATTGTAGTTAACAATGGTTAAGTTGTTAAGGAAGGATGTACATCATTGCATATTAGTACTATGAACTAACCGAGTAGTACCTACCAGTTAAGATTCACACGTAATAGCTTAGTACGAAAAGATTTATTTTGATTTCAAAATTCATATATATTAAATATACATAAAATTTCTTCAGGGGAAATGAGTTAATACTTCATCGGTTATTGTTGCTGGTATTTCTTGGTAACTACGGTGCGTATGACGTTGATGCTCATGGGACAGATTGTGAAGTTGAGGTTTGCGATGCGGATGTTGTTGGTGGTGGTAATGATACTGTTGGTGTTGTTGTCGGTGGTATGTAGATGCCAGTGATGCTGCTGGTGCTTGTAACCTTTGCACCATATTCTCCAAAGCCACTACCCGAGCGCGAAGCTCGTTGACTTCTTCTACTACATCGGGATGATTGGCGGTTCAGACGAGTGGATGAATAAGATCCAGAATTTGAGATAGTATATTATCGTGACGAGATACTCTAGAAATGAGAGAGAAAATGGTATCTCGAACAGGTTCACCGGTAAGTGCTTCAGGTTCTTCGCCAAGAGGGCAATGTGGTGGATGGAAGGGATCGCCTTCTTCTTGTCTCCAATAATTAAGTAAGCTACGAACCCATCCCCAATTCATTCAGAATAGATGATGGCTAATTGGTTGATCCATTCCGGTTACACTGTCTTCGGAATTCAGGTGAATATCCATATCGGAATAGCTGTCAGAGTTTAAGGAATTTGAACTAGATACGGGATCCATCTTGTATAATTAGGGAGATGATTTTTGATATGAATTAGATTATAGAATTTAGTTTGGTATTCTTCAATACATAATTTACATATGTATATATATAATACCAAATTCCATAAATCACGGAGAAATTTTCGGAAGATGTCAGTAAAAGTTTACAGTAACAGATACGCTAAGATATAAATTTTTGTCTATACACTATTTATGCAATAAATGCAGGAAAACGTGTCTAGACTTAAGAATGAAAAATAGGTAATTTCTGACAAAAAAATGATAAGCAAAACTTTTGACATGCAGCTACGGTCGAAGTCCAGACTTACGAATGCATCCTAACAATTATCAGTTAGACACACTAATGCAAGACCTGGTTCACTAGGACCAACGCTCTGATACCAACTGTGACGATAGCTCCAAATCCGTATAGACGAACACGTCATTCATCGATTTCATTGCGAGGTATTTGACCTCTATATGATACGTTTTATAAACATTGCATTCTTTTGAAAAGGCAAACCATATATGAATATTTAAATCAAAGGTTTTCGACATCTGATGATTTCTACATATAGACAATCACCATAAATAATAGTTTACAACAGTACTTCCGTTGACAATGCTGTCAAAATAAGATACATGGTGATGATTTGGTGAATGCAACGTTTTCTTGAAAAATATGCCATGTAAGACTCCATGTACATAGCTTGTCTATCATATATGCAAACAGCGGAAGACTTCTAGGAAACCTGAGAATAAACATGCTAACAAGTGTCAACATAAAGGTTGGTGAGTTCATAGTTTTAGTGTTTCGTATAATCTGTATATAAAAGTAGATCACAAGATTTCAGTTGTTTCATCCAGAAACGTTTATCAAAATATTCTACAATTTATACCCTTTGTATAATTTATACCTGGTAACTAAACTTAACGTATATATAATTTATACCCTTTGTATAATCATCTTAATAATACACGCAAACCAACGTGTACGCTTCTCAAATAGCATACGTCCGTTAAAAGGCTAGTGCTCTAGCTCGAACGGGGATATCAAGCCCTATGGATCCATATACTACTACTCGCGCCACCAGTTCTTATAACCGGCAGTTACTAGTTACCAAAGCTAAGGGATTTTCGGTTCAAACTCAGTGTAGAATTTAGTATGTACTTGTATCCATTATGTTTAAAATAAAGTGCATGTATTCTCAGCCCAAAAATATATATTGCAAAATCATTTAAAAAGGGAGCAAATGAAACTCACCTTAGCAGCATATAAAGTCGTTCACCAAAATGTGACCTAAACTCGGATTACCAAATAACCGTAGATCTAAACCTAGAGAACATATGTTGGTCAATAAATGTCTATCAAGCTAGGTCAGGTCATAGTGTATCACAATCCTAATGCTCGAGATCGACATACAAAAGTTATCCAAAGTCGTTTCAAAAAGTCAATTTTGACAATAGTTCAACAAAACGAGACGTACCTTATATAAGGATTCATTTACTTGGTTGGTAAAAAAAAAATCCATTTTATCAATCTCGTAAACAAGTTATTTAAATCTTAATTGCAGATTCAAAAGCAATTTCAATTAACGTCAATTATAATTCATTTGATCATATCTCTTAATCCGTTCATCGAAACTATTCGGTATCTAAATGAAAAGTCATTGATTTTTCGCCAGCTTTCCAAAAACATGCATATCATATACCTTTTACCAGTAATATATGTATTTAATTTGTGATTCATCATAAACTGTTTAACGACGAAATTTAGCATACAAGCATGTATAAATATATATACTCGAGCACTAGACATGGATACACAATTAATATATAAAAGATAAAATATGAGTGCTTACGTATCAATATCGAGATTCAATATTGTAGGAAAGTACGTAGACGCAACGGAGATGATAAACACTAGGTTTGATTCACAAATATACCCCCGAACATTACCCATAACCTCCTTGGCAATAACCCATAATTTCCTTAACTCTATCCCGCTTGAAAACCATTTTGAAAGTGACACGCTCATGACCTCATCGTAGTATTTTATGTATAATACTAATTAATAATAATACTACTAATTAAGATTAATAATAATATTAATCATAATAATAATAATAATAATAATAATAATAATAATAATAATAATAATAATAATAATAATAATAATATAATACGGAGTATTATTTGAATGAGTAAAGAAATGGCACCAGATCGAGTTTTTATAGTATGTGACTTGAAACAGTACCCCATGCGATCGCATGGGTTTTCAGTGCTTTTGCCATGCGATCGCATGGCCGCCTGATCCACTTTTGTTTGCTAGTTCGTCGCCATAAAAATACTGTAGCAAAGAGTGTTTTACTGTAGCAATAGTATTTTACTGTAGCAAAGTCGTTTTCACTGTAGCAAATAGTGTTTACTGTAGCAAATAGTGTTTTACTGTAGCAAATAGTGTTTTACTGTAGCAAATTGTGTTTTTTGAAAACACTGTAGCTTTTCGGGTACTGTAGCAATTCGAAAATACTGTAGTAAATTAGTGTTTTACTTGTTCATCTTAAACGTTTTAGTTAACTTATCTAAATATCAATCGAATGTTACTATCATTTACTAAATAACTTGAAATCAAATATATCTAATTCTAACAGTTAATATTCCTTATTATTGTATGTGTCCAAATTACGTTATTTAAACAAACACTTTACCATTTATTCCGAATACTATTAAAAATGAATGATTTCCCAAATCAACGTGGACCTCACAACAGAGACCCGTAATAATATCATAATCCTTAAGGGACTCAATAAATATCCTTTCATTCAATCGTTTGGCATAATCTTTTAACTTCGTAGTTAAATATATAAATCAGATAATCAAATCAATAAGTTTAATGCATAGTATCATATACTCCACACTTTGTTACGTTTTCAAATTATAGTATATGTATCTATTTACGTATAATTATTCGCGAATCATTGAGAACAATCGAAGGGTAATTGAATAGTTCAAAATTTTGAGATTCAACTTCATAGACTTTGCTTATCGTGTCGGAAATGTTAAAGATTAAGTTTAAATTTGGTCAGAGATTTCCGGGTCATCACACAACCCAACAACGTTATCCCTCATATATTGTATCTTTGCTACGAAGGGTATTGTACTTGCTGGAACTCTTTGGTTTTTAAACAAGAAAAACGACAAAAATCGGGCATATGGAATAATAGCCCTTGACTTCACCAAATCTCGACACTCCCAAATCCAGTACATCTTCAATAACCTCAAGGATGGCACCACCGAATTAGTAACCATGGCATATAACAAAGGAAGCTCATACAACCGAACCTCGGTTAAGTCACTTCTTCGAGGCAGTATATTACTTGTAATCACCGTTAAGAAAAGTTTGGGCACTATCTTTAACCGCTTCTTTTCTAGCGTGAACCTATGCATTAGCGTACCCGGTGGCACATGAAACAACTCCCGAATCATTTCATCATATCTATCCACTGGAGGTTCAAACAGTTGCTCCCTTGTGGGATAATCATACTCAGTTCGGCCTTGCAAATCAATACCCGCATCATATTGCAATTCCGAGTGTGCTAATTGGTTGAACGTCTCCATTGTTAGTGGAATCTCCCTGTTATGCACTTTCCCAACTAATCTAAGTGTCCTCGGGAAATTATCTCCTTCTTCCCATTTCAACGTGGACATCCACTTAAGGACATGATTCGGATAACTTACATTATACTTGATCGAGATTTGGTTGTCATCCCAACCACATATCACTGGCGTAAGCGCCACCTCCCAACCCCACTTTTAAAAAACCGTAAAGACACCGTACCTTCTCCATGATACCCGAGTTAAATCCCTCTCGTATAACATCCCTTTTAACAACGTGGTCTTTCTTTGCAAGTATAATTGGGCTTGTGCCTCATACGGTGCCTCTTTAAGCCTTGGAAAATCCGCCAAGTGCAAGTTAGAATTTGAAGCCTCAACTACTTCTTTACCTTTACCACCTCGTGCTCGTTTCATTATTCCTAAAAAACAACACTTAATCACACAATTAGTATCCCAATAAACATTCACTCTACATATATTTGCTTAAATAATAATCGTTCAAGTTACAAAGCAATACATGTGATGTCAAAGCAGAGGGGTATAAAATACTATTAAATTTTAGCAGAAAATACTATTAAATACGATACAATTTTACACAAGATATTTATTTATTTATAGAATGGATATACTTAAACCTTGCTACAACACTTATAGGCAGTGTACCTAATCGTACAGTAGTGTAGTTTTTAGTAAGTCCGGTTCGTTCCACAGGGAAATCTTTGAACAAAGCTCAACGCTATATTAGTTTACTTTTATAAAAATACAAATATATATATAGGTAATATAATTATTATAAAGGGGGGTTTTTACCGTTTAATGACCGGTTTGTCGATTTTAAAACTTTAGTCGCAGTTAAAACCTAATGTAAAATATAAATACAAGACTAAAATTAAAGCGTAAAGTAAATAACGATAATGAAATTGCGAATAATAAAAATGCGATAAAATAAACTTGCGGTAATTAAAAAGTACGATAATTAAAAGTGCGATAAAATAAAATAACAATAAATAAAAGTGCGATAATTAGAAGTGCAATTAAATATAAAATAAAGGAAATTAAATATGAAATAAAAGAATTATGCTTATTTAAACTTCCGTAATCATGATGTTTGACGTGTTGATTTTAGTTTTATGCCCTTGGGTTAATTGTCCTTTGTCCTGGATTATTCAATATGTCCGTCTGGTTTTTGTCCATAACAGTCCATCAGTCATAAATATAAATTGCAAGTGTCCTTGTCAAATTATTATTATACCCGAAGATAAATATTCCAACTAATTGGGGATTCGAATTGTAACAAGGTTTTAATACTTTGTTTAATGAATACACCAGGTTATCGACTGCGTGTAAACCAAGGTTTTACTACTTTGTTAACAATTACACCAATTACCCTTGAATGTAATTTCACCCCTGTTTTAATTATTCTAGTGGCTATTAATTCATTCCCGTGTCCGGTTAAATGAACGATTATTCGTACAAATAAATACCCCGCCCATCGTGTCCGATCGAGTGTATATGGTAATTTATAGGGACGCCCAATTGTAAATCTTTATATTAACATTAACAAACTTTCATTTAGTTAAACAAATATAAAGCTCATTAATAGCCCATAGTCTAGTTTCCACAAGTGTCGTTCTTTTGTCCAAACCCCAATTATGGTACAAAGCCCAATTACCCAATTTTAGTAATTAGCCCAACATCATGATTACTTCGTTCTAAACAAGCATAATAATAACTTAGCTACGATACATTAATGTAAAAAGGTTGAACATAACTTACAATGATTAAAAATAGCGTAGCGTTACACGGACAGAATTTCGACTTACACCTTTACAACATTCGCTAACATACCCTTATTATTAGAATTATAATTAAAATTAAAATATAAATTATAAATATAAATATATTTACGTATGATTGAGAAGAAAAAAAATGATGATGATTTTGATCAGAATTCGGGTTGATTTATAGCCAGACTTGATTTTTGGGGCTCCGCGACTCGCGGCCAAATACCCTTAAAACTCCGCGAGTCGCGGAGAGGTATTTACATTTTACACCCTTGGAGTTTCCTGCTGCCGATGGTTTTAAATATATATATATAATATATATATAATTAATATAATTAATTATATATTATATTATATTTATATATATAGTTAACTTGTAATTTTTAGTCCGTTGCGTCGAGCGTTAAGAATTGACTCTGGTCCCGGTTCCGGATTTTTGAACGTCCTTGCGTACAATTTAATATCTTGTACTTTGCGTTTTGAATCTTGTACTCTTGTGATTTCGAGACGTTTCTTATCAATAATTGGAACCTTTTTGATTGTCTTTTGTACTTTTGAGCTTTTTGGTCGTTTGCGTCTTCAATTCGTCGAATCTGTCTTTTGTCTTCACCTTTTATTATTTAAACGAATATCACTTGTAAATAGAACAATTGCAACTAAAAGCTTGTCTTTCTTGAGGAATAATGCTATGAAATATATGTTCGTTTTTAGCATTATCAAATATTCCCACACTTGAGCGTTGCTTGTCCTCAAGCAATATTGTCTTGAAATACTAGAATCACTTCTTTATTCTTCACACTTTGTACATCAGTGATTTCTATACGGCGGTATAAACAATGGTAGTAACGATATGGTTTACAGTCCCACATGACTATAAAAATTTAGATCCATTAAGGAAATTGGATCTTTATGAAAACATTTGATCTTTTGAAAATTAAATCTAGTTTTTACCCTAGATAAGTTTTCCGGAATAACCCTTTACCGGTGTTTGCAAAATATTTGTGGGTTTGGTGGGTTTCAGATTTGAAAATTTTAGCTCAAAACTTGCGGTTTTGTGTCACCCACTTGCTAACCTTGTATTTGGAAAGCAACACGTCCAGTTTACTTGTCCCGTATATTACCTTTCGGCAAACTACCGTCCGGTTGTAAAGGAAAGCGTTGAACAAGCAACTGTTAAGGCAATGTCCCGTGACATGCTTTTGATTATGGTCTATAACGTGTCGGACGCAATTACTATCCTTTGTAGGAGCAATAGTAAAGCTCACCCTTATAATTTTTCGGTTTGGCACAAAGTCCTGTCTTTGACCATGTTATGCAATCACCGTTCTTACGGTTGACACCCGATTTAGTTCAGGTGACCTAATGAATTCCAGGTGAATTCCTAGGATTTTACGTTCAATGGTAATGAACGCATTGAAAATAGGGTTTTCAGAAAACAAATCGGTTTATAATTTTGATCAAAATATTTTCTCGATTCAGCTCGAGTTTAGATATCATTGAATTCCATGAGTTTGAATTCTCAATCTTTAAGGTCAATCTCTAGGATTGAGTAATATCAGTCTTAAAAGCTGATTTTTAATCTTTAAGGAGATTATCCTTTCTGGGGATCTGATTCATTAGTCTTATCCAGCTAATTTGCATGGTGCCCCCCCATTGTACGAGATAAATCCTTCTCATGGTTAGGATAAATCTGACCACTTGACGACCCTGTTTAATGCTGAGGTCCGTGGATTTCCTGCTGATTTTAGTGATGACTTTTCTAGATTTTTCGTCAACCTACAGCTGGTCTGAACGACAACTTCATGACCTAAATCAAGAAGCGCGTGTCCTTTTCGGAAGACTTTACTTCCTTTTAATGATGGAATTGATTCATCGTGTAGATCCATCTCTTCTTTTCTTTCATTGGGTAAAACAGTTTAGTTTAGTCCAAAGCAAAAGTATTTTCAGTTATTTGTTACAAATATATGTGGCATATGTTTAAAATAACTTGGTAAATTTTCCCACACTTGGCTTTTTATTTTTCTTTTTATCGTCCTCTATTCCATTTTAAATGAATTTTAACATTTTAGTTTGTTTCTCAATTTATGTCCTTTCCGAGGTAACAATAATTTCGGTGTTAAAACCTAGTTTTATCGTTCATAAATATGTATAAACATGATTTTGAATTCATTTAATTGAAAATTTTGAAAAATTTTACTAGAATTGGGTAGTCAGTATATAAGACTAGGGCTGTTCTTTTTTATCAGAGAGCACTAGATTCTAATACAACTACTGCTTTACTAGTATTTTTAATGGTAACCAAATGTATAAAGTAAAAAATTTTAAAATCCGAAAGAATTTAATCCCTTCCCACACTTAAGATCTTGCAATGCCCTCATTTGCAAGAAATCAGTAACAATTTAAATTATTGAGGGTGATTTGTGTGAAAATGATTAAATTTTTACCAAAGTTTCCAAATATATTGGCGTTTGTTTGCTGAATGATAAATGGTGCACGTCATTTGTTCATTCCGTCTTGTTGTTATTTCACATATATTTTGCATCTTGTCGTCAAAATTAGTTGCTTTTGCTGAACTTAATGCCAGTCTTTGAAAATGCGTTGTTTTACCCTGTTTTGTACATAAGATAAACTGCAAACATATATACATATTTTTGAAGTTTGGTTTATTACCCCACATTCAAAAATTATTGAAATCTAAGAATAAATGTTAGAAATTATAAAAATGATTACAATATTAAAAAATATTAAACATATCAATAATTACAAATTACAAAATAATAAAAAATAAAATAAGTAAACTAAGGATGATATTGGTACCAATAGGGGTTCCACGCATAACCATAAGTGCTATAGAATGCTTCGGCAGGATCATACGTAGGATATGGTGGCTGCATCTCTATCGACCAAGGAGGGAAGACGGGTTTCGGTGTAGGAATATAGTTTCTACCTATATGTTGGCAATGCGCTACCTATATATTGGAACGATATTGCTACTAAATAGCAAGAGTACAAGTTACAAAACGCAAAGAAATATTGTAGCGATTGTTTTAAAAGCTAAGATTTTTGGGTTTTTTCAATGTTTTTGGCATACTTTAAATCAATAAGATTAAAAATAATGATAATAAAAGTTCTCGTCCCTCCCTCGGGTAAAGCAATTTCGGTTCAAAGACCTAGTCTTCAACTTACGACGAATTTTAAAAATCATATTTTTAACTTAATGAGATAAAGTAAATTTTTGTTTTTAAATTCACACAACATAAATATAAAATTCATAATTAATATTAAAAATTAAAAATTCACACCAAACTTAATTTAAAAATTCATATTATAAATTCATACCAAACTTATATTAATTTTTTAAATATTTACAATTTTAAAAATATTGTTTTTACAAAGTTTACAATATTAATTTAAGATTTAAATATTAATTTTAAAAACATGATAAAAATAAAATTAAAAATCTTTTTGTCTTTTTATCCCACTTTAATCAATCAAATATTATCAAAAATATGCGCCCCTCTTTTCGGTAAAGTAATTTCGGTTCCAAGACCTAATTTAACTCATGACGAATTTTTGAAATATTTTGGGTTGATTGTTTAAAGATATTTATACCTTAAGAATAAACGTTAAATTTCGCAGTGATGTAATAAATTTTTGAATGATATCAATAATTTCGGTCGCCAAACCTAATTTTATTTAATACCAATTTAATACTTTTTAGCGAACAAATTAGCGTTTATTATCAAAAGGTTAAAAATAAAAATAAAAATAAAAACTGTACAGACATACCTGTGAAATAGATTTCTTAGTTATATGATCTATTATATTCATAAGATAGTCGGTTTAATTGGTCTTCCATGGCTGCATAGGCGTAACCTCGAGCATTCATTGTCTTTTCTTCTAAACACATGAACGGTCCTTCTCTGCATAAAGTAACAAATTCGGTATTTGAATAGGTTTGATTATTTGAACATTTACCTCCATGTGACCATTTTCCGCATTTGTGACATTTTTCTAGGTGTCGTGCTCTTCTTTTCGCTGCGGATTTTGATTTTCCTTTACCAAATTGTAACTTATTATCTTCGCATCTGGATCCTTTTCTAACTCCGTCCATTCTTTCTCTGATTACTGATACTATTTCACTCGGGAGTATGTCATTATTTCTTTTAGTGATCAAAGCGTGTAGCATTAGACCATGGTTTAGTTCACAGGCAGTCTTCATTTCGTAAAAACCTAAAAAAAATAAAAATTCAGAATGGGGGGAGAAGACTAGTTCTTTAGGGTCTGCTAGGGAAAGACCATACGTGTTCCATTTTCGAGAACTACACGAAAACAGACAATCTAACTCTAACAGAAATATATATTATCCTTTAAAGACTTGATTCTCCCCACACTTAGTTAGCTGTGGTGTCGAAATTGTGATTAACTTCGTTGTCGACTTCCATCGGACCATGTATGTAATGTTTAACTCTGTGACCATTAACTTTAAATTCAATCCCATTTGAATTTATTAATTCTATCGTTCCGTATGGGAAAACTCTTTTTACTATGAATGGTCCAGACCATCTTGATTTCAATTTTCCAGGAAATAGCTTGAATCGTGAATTGAAAAGAAGAACTCTGTCTCCTTCTTTGAATTCTTTTGAACTTCTGATTCTTTTATCATGCCATTTCTTCATTCTTTCTTTATAGATTAACGAATTATCGTATGCTTTATGTCTTAATTCTTCTAATTCGTTTAGTTGACTTAATCGTAGACGTCCGGCTTCATGTAAATCAAGATTACATGTTTTCAAAGCCCAAAATGCTTTGTGTTCAATTTCTACTGGAAGATGACATGCTTTTCCATACACAAGTCTAAAAGGTGTGGTTCCAATTGGAGTTTTGTAGGCTGTTCTAAAAGCCCAGAGTGCATCCTCCAATTTAATGGACCATTCCTTCGGATTTGATCCTACGGTTTTCTCTAGAATACGTTTTAAAGCTCGGTTGGTATTTTCAACTTGTCCACTTGTTTGTGGATGATATGCGGTGGAGATTTTATGAGTTACTCCATATCTTTTAAGAACTTTCTCAAGTTGATTATTACAAAAATGAGTACCCCGATCACTTATTAAAGCTTTCGGTGTTCCAAACCTTGCAAAAAGACGTTTTAAAAAGTTGACTACAACTCGTGCATCGTTAGTTGGGAGAGCTTGTGCTTCCGCCCATTTAGATACATAATCAATGGCTACGAGTATATATAGATTATTATGAGATTTTGGAAATGGACCCATAAAGTCAATACCCCAAATGTCAAATACTTCACATACTTGGATGACATTTTGTGGCATTTCATCACGTTGACTTATTTTTCCGGCCCTTTGACATGCATCACAGGATTTGCAAAGAAGGTGTGCGTCTTTGTAAATTGTAGGCCAATAGAATCCAGCTTCATAAACTTTTCTTGCTGTTAGTTGAGGCCCATAATGCCCTCCTGTTGGTCCTGTGTGACAATGGTTTAAAATTTTACTAGCTTCATCTCCAAATACACATCGGCGTATTATTCCATCGGGACAACTTTTAAACAGATGTGGATCTTCCCAGAAATAGTGTTTTATATCACTGAAGAATTTCTTTCGTCTTTGGTACGATAATCCTTTTTCAAGGAATCCACAAACTAAGTAGTTTGCATAGTCTGCAAACCATGGGATTTCTTTATAATCTATCTTCAATAGATATTCATCAGGAAAGTTGTCTTGTATGGCCGATTCATTCAGAACTTCTAATTTGGGATTTTCAAGACGAGAAAGATGATCAGCGGCGAGATTTTCTGCTCCTTTTTTATCTCGGATTTCAATATCAAACTCTTGTAAGAGTAAGATCCAACGGATTAATCTTGGTTTAGCATCTTGTTTTGAAAATAGGTATCTAAGAGCAGAATGGTCGGTATAGACCACCGTTTTTGCTAGAACTAGATATGATCGAAATTTGTCAAAAGCAAAGACAATAGCAAGGAGTTCTTTTTCAGTAGTTGTATAGTTCGTTTGTGCTCCTTGTAACGTCTTACTAGCATAATATATAGGTTGAAATCGTTTTTCAATCCTTTGTCCTAAAACGGCTCCCATCGCAAAATCACTTGCATCGCACATTAGTTCAAATGGTAGATTCCAATTTGGTGTTATCATGATCGGTGCATTAGTGAGTTTTTCTTTAAGAATATTAAAAGATTTGATACACTCATCTGAAAAGATGAATGGAGCATCCTTTTCTAGGAGTTTATTCATAGGAGTGGCAATTTTAGAAAAATCTTTTATAAAACGTCGGTAAAAACCGGCATGCCCTAGAAAACTCCTAACTCCTCTAACATTTGTGGGATGTGGAAGTTTAGCAATTACATCTACTTTAGCTTTATCCACTTCAATTCCTTCTTTTGAAATTTTATGTCCAAGAACGATGCCTTCTTTAACCATGAAATGGCATTTCTCCCAATTAAGTACTAGATTTGATTTTTCGCATCTAATTAGCATTCGTTCCAGATTAACTAGACATGATTTAAATGTATCACCGAAGACTGAAAAGTCATCCATGAATACTTCCATGCATTCTTCTATCATGTCATGAAAAATCGCCATCATACACCTTTGAAAGGTTGCAGGGGCGTTACAAAGTCCAAATGGCATGCATTTGTAAGCAAAAGTACCATAAGGGCACGTGAATGTGGTTTTCTCTTGATCTTCGGGTGCTATTGGAATTTGAAAATATCCGAAAAATCCATCTAGAAAACAATAGTAACTATTTCCGGCTAATCTTTCCAACATTTGATCTATGAAAGGTAAGGGAAAGTGATCTTTTCTGGTGGCGTCATTTAATTTTCTATAATCAATACATACACGCCATCCTGTTACAGTCCTAGTAGGAATAAGCTCATTTTTCTCATTTGTGATAACAGTCATGCCACCCTTCTTAGGCACGCATTGAACTGGGCTTACCCATGGACTATCAGAAATTGGATATATCAAACCTGCATCTAGCAGTTTAATAATTTCCTTTTTAACTACATCTTGCATATTAGGATTTAGTCTTCGTTGGCGTTGCACATACGTTTTATGACCTTCTTCCATAAGGATTTTATGTGTGCAATACGAAGGACTTATTCCTTTAATATCATGAATCTTCCATGCAATGGCTGGTTTATGAGCTTTCAACACAGAAATGAGTTGTGATTTCTCATTTTCAGTAAGAGAAGACGATATTATTACAGGTAATTCAGATTCACCATGTAAATAAGCGTATTCCAAATGGTTTGGAAGTGGCTTTAACTCTAATTTCGGAGGTTCTTCTATCGATGATTTATATCGATATCTGTCTTCTTCTTTTAGCATTTGAATTTCTTCTGTTGTTGGTTCATATCCATTGGCTATAAGTGTAGCTAACATTTCAGCTTCTTCAATTGGTTCATTACCTTCTCCTAAAGAACATTCTCCTGTTCCTTGTAATTCTGGAAATTCTTCTAATAATTCTGCATGTGCATCTATAGTTTGAATATAATAACATGTATCATCTGCAGATTGTGGTTGTTGCATTGCTCTATCAACTGAAAAGGTAACACTCTCATCCTCTATACTTAGGGTCAGTTTCTTACCGAACACGTCTATCATTGCTTTAGCCGTGTTTAAAAATGGTCTTCCTAATATGAGAGGAACTTTAGAATCTTCTTCCATGTCTAAAACAACAAAATCTACTGGAAATACTAAAGTACCAACTTTAACTAGCATGTTCTCCATTATCCCTCTAGGATATTTTATTGATCTATCGGCTAGTTGTATGCTTATTCTGGTTGGTTTTAATTCTCCAAGGTCTAGTTTAGCGTATAGTGAATACGGCATTAGATTTATACTAGCACCTAAATCAGCCAATGCTTCTATTGAACTAAGACTACCCAGAAAACATGGAATTGTGAAACTTCCTGGATCAGATAGTTTTTCTGGTATCTTATTCAACAGCACTGCTGAACAATTAGCATTCATAGTAACAGCCGAGAGTTCTTCCATTTTCTTTCTATTCGTGATTAGATCTTTCAAGAATTTAGCATATCTTGGCATTCCTGAAATGACATCAATGAAAGGAAGATTTACATTTATCTGTTTAAACATATCCAAGAATTTGGATTGCTCGGCTTCAAGTTTTTCTTTCTTCATTTTACTCGGATAAGGAAGTGGTGGTTGGTATGGTTTAACATAAGGTTTATCCTTAACTGTGTTATCTTCATTAACCTTTTCAACTACCGGTTCTTTTTCCTTATCTTGATCAGGTTGTGGTTCTTGTGGAGTAGGAATAGTTTCATCAGAAGTTATAGGTATTTCAGGTGGTTTAAGTGTTGTACCACTTCTTGTGGTAATAGCTTTAGCTGTTTCATTCCGGGGGTTAGCATTTGTATCGCTTGGTAGACTTCCCGGTTTTCTTTCACCTATTAACCTTGCTAGGTTACTTACTTCTTGTTCCAGATTTTGAATAGAAGCTTGTTGATTTCTAAATGCTTGAGCATTTTGTTCATTGGTTTGTTTTTGAGATGTGAAAAACTGCGTTTGAGTTTCAACTAGCTTTGTCATCATATCTTCTAAATTCGGCTTTTTATCATCGGTTTGTTGTGGTGGTTTGTTTTGAAAATTCGGTCTTTGCTGATTATAAGTATTATTGGATACTTGTTGATTGCTAGGACCTTGTTGGTTGTTGTATGGAATATTTCGGTTATAATTCTGGTTTTGATTGTAAATTGGTCTTGGCGGTTGATAATTATTCTGATAATTATTTCCAGGCCTTTGGTTTATGTATGAAATATTCTCTCTTTGTTCCATTGTTAATTCAATACTGAGACAATCTTTTGTCAAATGTGGTCCTCCACACTGCTCACAACTAATTCGTATAGCATGAATATCTTTAGTCATCTTTTCCATTCGTCTCTCGAAAGCATCTATCTTTGCGGAAATGGAATCTAAGTCATGGCTAGAATCGGCTCTAGCTGCTTTAGATGATCTAATGATATCTTTTTCTTGGTGCCACTCATGTGAGTGGGAAGCAGTATTATCAATAATTTTGTAAGCATCAGTTTCGGTTTTCTTCATAATAGAACCACCAGCTGCTATATCTATGTCTTTTCTTGTAGTGATGTCGCATCCTTGGTAGAATATTTGTACTATTTGACAGGTGTCTAAACCATGTTGCGGACATCCTCTTAATAACTTTCCATATCTTGTCCACGCCTCATATAGAGTTTCATTTGGCTTCTGTGTGAATGTAACAATTTCTGCTTGAAGTCTTACGGCTTTAGATGCAGGAAAAAATTGTTTAAGAAATTTGTCAATTAAAACGTCCCATGTATCGATCGCCCCTTCAGGTAACGATTCCAACCAATCTTTGGCTTCTCCCTTTAAAGTCCAGGGAAATAACATGAGATATATCTGTTCATCCTCCACTTCTCGTATTTTAAATAGTGTGCAGATCCTATTAAAGGTACGTAGATGTTCATTTGGATCTTCCTTCGGCGCACCACTAAATTGGCATTGATTAGTCACCATGTGTAGAATTTGTCCTTTGATTTCATAATCTGGCGCATTAATGTCTGGATGAGTAATTGCGTGACCTTGGCCAGTGCGTTTAGCTCTCATTCGGTCTTCCATACTTAAAGGTTCCAGATTCTCCATAATTGAATTTTTTGACTCGGTATCACTAGATGATTCTGATTTAATAGTTCGTTCCTCAACAATCTCTGTTTGAATGATTGGTGGTTCCGGAGGAAAGTTTAATGGTTCAGGATCTATGAACCATTCCTGAATATTTTCTGGATTCTCAATTGTGAGGTTTGTTTCAAAAACTGGATTATCGGAAATTTGAACTAAAGTACTTGGTCGACTGGATGACGATTCTAAAGAAAAATCAACGGCGGCGATATTTGTTAAACGATGTCTTGATCGAGTTACAGGTGGTGAACGTACAAAAGGTGGTGAACGTCTTGCTCGGTGCATTCACAGAATATCCTATTAGTTTTTAAAAGGAAAGAAAAATTATAATAAGTTATCCAATCAATAGACTTTTCTGATTTTGCCCACGTTTCGAATAGCCAAAAGATGCAGCAGAGGGGCAGGATTCGTTTGGTCTCAATATAATTGAGGACTGTTTGGCTCCAATAACCCGGTCCACGTACAAATCCAACTATTACTACGAACCAGAAAATTTTGATGTCTATTAATTTAACCACTTAAAATAAATTTTCGTAATTTTTAGAAATTTAGATAAGAAGTAGAAAAAATCTAAGTCCTAAAAACTAGAATAGCGAGAAATAAGAGAGAAAAAGATTGCGCGTCGAAAAATGTCGAAAAAGAAAAAAAATGGTTGAAAAATAAAAGGTGACGGAAAAATAAAAGAAACTTATCAAAACTTAAAAATACTCAACTAATTTAACCTTATTACTATAACTAACTTAAAATTATAATCGCAAATTGAAATTACTAATTGAAATGATAATTGATACATAGTAAAAGGTCTAAAAATATTAAAGCTTACAGGAAAAACTAAATCCCAAATGGAAATATCTTAAAAAGAAACTAAAACTTAAAAAGGCGTCGCAAAATTCTAAAGCACCTAAATCTTAGTCTAAAGAAAAAGCACTTAAGGAATTCTACGGCATAGCCTAAAAATATAGGAGTAAAAATAACTATAGCAAAGACTAAGTTTAAAATTAATTATGAGCTAAAAATATAAATATTACGCTACAACGATTAAAAAGGTACAAAATATAAAAATATACAAAAAGTTGTAAAAATTACAATTTTTATAAAAATATTATTTTTATATTATTTATTTTATTAAACTACTAATTTTATAATTTTAATAAAACTAATTAAACAAAATACATAAATATAAAGTAAAAAGTAAAAATAAAACTAAAATTAATAATAATAATAATAATATTTAGGTTTTAATAATAATAATAATTAAAAATAACCCGTGATTAGGGTTTTTGTCCGTGTGTCAGAGGGTCTCCGCGAGTCGCGGCATATAAAGAGGAAAACCCCGCGAGTCGCGGGGTTCAGGAATTCAGTTGACAGGACTTACTTTTTACGCGTTTTTCTTTATTTTTTTTTTTTTTTATTTTGTTTTGTGTTTTTTAATTAAATAAAAGATATTAAAATTAAAACTTATATTTTTATAAACTAAAATAAAAACAAAGAAACTTATAAAACTTAAATATTTAACAAAATCCTAAAAATACTTATATTTTTGTTTTTCTTTTTATATTTTTGAATATTTAAAACGTATTTTTACAAAAGCGAATTTTTAATAAAAGTAACTAAAATTTTAATTTTTTTTTATATATTAGCGTTGCGCTTCCGGCTTTTAAGATACTTTCCCCGGCAGCGGCGCCAAAAATACTTGATGTCAAAGCAGAGGGGTATAAAATACTATTAAATTTTAGCAGAAAATACTATTAAATACGATACAATTTTACACAAGATATTTATTTATTTATAGAATGGATATACTTAAACCTTGCTACAACACTTATAGGCAGTGTACCTAATCGTACAGTAGTGTAGTTTTTAGTAAGTCCGGTTCGTTCCACAGGGAAATCTTTGAACAAAGCTCAACGCTATATTAGTTTACTTTTATAAAAATACAAATATATATATAGGTAATATAATTATTATAAAGGGGGGTTTTTACCGTTTAATGACCGGTTTGTCGATTTTAAAACTTTAGTCGCAGTTAAAACCTAATGTAAAATATAAATACAAGACTAAAATTAAAGCGTAAAGTAAATAACGATAATGAAATTGCGAATAATAAAAATGCGATAAAATAAACTTGCGGTAATTAAAAAGTACGATAATTAAAAGTGCGATAAAATAAAATAACAATAAATAAAAGTGCGATAATTAGAAGTGCAATTAAATATAAAATAAAGGAAATTAAATATGAAATAAAAGAATTATGCTTATTTAAACTTCCGTAATCATGATGTTTGACGTGTTGATTTTAGTTTTATGCCCTTGGGTTAATTGTCCTTTGTCCTGGATTATTCAATATGTCCGTCTGGTTTTTGTCCATAACAGTCCATCAGTCATAAATATAAATTGCAAGTGTCCTTGTCAAATTATTATTATACCCGAAGATAAATATTCCAACTAATTGGGGATTCGAATTGTAACAAGGTTTTAATACTTTGTTTAATGAATACACCAGGTTATCGACTGCGTGTAAACCAAGGTTTTACTACTTTGTTAACAATTACACCAATTACCCTTGAATGTAATTTCACCCCTGTTTTAATTATTCTAGTGGCTATTAATTCATTCCCGTGTCCGGTTAAATGAACGATTATTCGTACAAATAAATACCCCGCCCATCGTGTCCGATCGAGTGTATATGGTAATTTATAGGGACGCCCAATTGTAAATCTTTATATTAACATTAACAAACTTTCATTTAGTTAAACAAATATAAAGCTCATTAATAGCCCATAGTCTAGTTTCCACAAGTGTCGTTCTTTTGTCCAAACCCCAATTATGGTACAAAGCCCAATTACCCAATTTTAGTAATTAGCCCAACATCATGATTACTTCGTTCTAAACAAGCATAATAATAACTTAGCTACGATACATTAATGTAAAAAGGTTGAACATAACTTACAATGATTAAAAATAGCGTAGCGTTACACGGACAGAATTTCGACTTACACCTTTACAACATTCGCTAACATACCCTTATTATTAGAATTATAATTAAAATTAAAATATAAATTATAAATATAAATATATTTACGTATGATTGAGAAGAAAAAAAATGATGATGATTTTGATCAGAATTCGGGTTGATTTATAGCCAGACTTGATTTTTGGGGCTCCGCGACTCGCGGCCAAATACCCTTAAAACTCCGCGAGTCGCGGAGAGGTATTTACATTTTACACCCTTGGAGTTTCCTGCTGCCGATGGTTTTAAATATATATATATAATATATATATAATTAATATAATTAATTATATATTATATTATATTTATATATATAGTTAACTTGTAATTTTTAGTCCGTTGCGTCGAGCGTTAAGAATTGACTCTGGTCCCGGTTCCGGATTTTTGAACGTCCTTGCGTACAATTTAATATCTTGTACTTTGCGTTTTGAATCTTGTACTCTTGTGATTTCGAGACGTTTCTTATCAATAATTGGAACCTTTTTGATTGTCTTTTGTACTTTTGAGCTTTTTGGTCGTTTGCGTCTTCAATTCGTCGAATCTGTCTTTTGTCTTCACCTTTTATTATTTAAACGAATATCACTTGTAAATAGAACAATTGCAACTAAAAGCTTGTCTTTCTTGAGGAATAATGCTATGAAATATATGTTCGTTTTTAGCATTATCAACATGTATTTTTAACTTCCATCTTCGAATCTTACTTCCACTAATAATTACAAAATCATGCACTTTAACTTTTAAAACATCCCACTTCACCACTTCTAAACTCCTAAAGCCATATATATTTACTTATTCATGCTTACTTCAAGAGACATCATACTTATGCCACTAATTTCCTTTATCATCCTCAAGGTATGCAATAAACACAAAAGAACTCACTTAACACAATACATAATTGATTTAGTTTTAAGAAGTCAAACCTAGTCAACTACTATCAAGTAATTTCTTAAGTTCACCCTAAATCATGAAAAAATTATGTAAACATAACCTAACACATGTTATCAAACAAACAAATACGAGTTTAAACACTAAACCAACAAAACACTACAAATTTCGAATTTAGACATACCCTAAAACTTCCTATTAGACACACAAAATTAAATAAAATAAAATATGAACAAGCATACTAGTAAATTCGGACCTTTCACAAACCCTAAACATAATTAACATCAAAAATTAAAATTAAACAAAGAAAAAGAGAAAAGAACATAGGAATTGAAGTACCTTGAAGAATGATTGAAACAATCTACTCAATTAGTGGCAAAATTGACCCAAACTTTAAAACCCTTGAATTTGGGTTTTTCTCAAGAACACCCAATTAAACCCAAAAATCTTTGATTTTGATGATAGTTTGATGTTTAGATGATGTTATGTTATGAGTATTTGATGGATTATGAGTGGATTTGGTAAAAAAAAAAAATCAAAAAATTTGAGTTTTTTTTTGGGGTGAACCGTCGACTAGCGGGGATGGAGTAGAAGTGGGTTTTGAAAAAAAAAATATATATATATATTTTTTTTATAAGTGGAAACCCGACCCAGCCGCCTCCTTGCGGTGGGTGGCCGCATGTAGGCGCCTGGCCGCCTAAAACAGCCGCCCCCTTGCGCCATTATTTTACCTGAGTGATTTTTTTGGAAAAGCCAACCGCAAATTGCGGCTGGCCACCGTAATTTGCGGCTGGGAGTGTAATTTTTTTTTTTTCGAATAGATGTCGGGATTAATTTTTTTCTTTGACCCCCTCCCACACTTAGAGCAAAGCATTGTCCTCAATGCTCTAAAATAGAGATAGTCCATAAGTTTAACCTGATTCCCTCATAAATGTGGTCCTTTTTCCGCCCGTATGTACGAAAAATAAAAACAAAAACAAAAACAAAGCTTACAAACTTTACAAGAGGGTGCGGTATTTATTTTCGAGTCGCGCACTCGACTCCTCTTCCGGATTAGCATTCGTCCGGATCATCGGCTCCGTTGTTGCTAGAGCCGAATCCATCTTCCATACGGAGTGTGATCATGTTATCTTCATCTTTAATTATCAAATTCCCCGTATCAAAATCTAGTGACATCCTTGCGGTTGCTAGAAATCCTCGTCCTAATACAATTGGAGTATTTGCATCCGGTTCACAATCCATAATGAAGAAATCTTCTTTGTAACCAATACCGTGGATAATGAAAAGAACATCTTCTGCATCCCCGATTGGGTCATCAACCGTTTGGTTTCCAAATCGAATACTCGTATTAGTTCGAACCAACTCCCGGATGCCTACTGATTTTGCAACCTTAGTTGGCATCATATTAACACTTGCACCCGAATCTAGCAAAGCCCTGTAAGTCTTCTTCTTTTTAAATTGACAAATAACCGAAAACTCCCCCGGATCTCTATACTTAATGCGAGGTTTGAATTCACATTTTGGTTTGGATTCACCTTTTGGTTTGGACTCAACATATTCAACTTCAATTGTCCAACCCTCATCATCAACAAAAAAAGTTTTGGTGTTGTTCATGAATCTTTCAGTGTTTTCTTTTCCCCACATACTTTCAAGCGTCTTACGAATCTCCCCTACATCCACATCCGGTTCTTTTTCTACTTCGGGTGTTTCCGTAACCGTGTTAACACAAATGGTTTCATCTTTGCTCGAACCTCATCACTCTTCCTCTTCAATTTTCTTTCCAAGTAGAGATGAAAAGACTTTTCTTCTTCAATTATTTCTAAAAGTACTTCACGTTCTTTCGGACTTAACTCGAACAACATCTTCTCGATTAACTTGTGGTTGCTTCTAGCTTTCTTGAACTCCTTATACTTTTGTTTCATGGAGTCATACATAATTTCAGCTCATTCATCTTTGCTTAACTCGGAGTCTAAGCGTTGATCGAAGTGAATACCTCCACACTCAACACTTTGATAGATTTCTTCCATATCTATAGCATCATCTACCATTTCTTCACTAACTACTTCATTTATGTTAACCTCTTGTATCCCAAGCATCATACAATAACCCTCATCAAATTCTCTCTCAACTATATATGCCGAAGGAAAACGCATATTTTCCGAATTACAAAATCTAAAAGTTCCGTGTCCTCCTTCAAAAGTGATAGAACCTGCACCCGGGTCTATTTTACAATCCACAGTTGCAATGAATCCACGCCCGACTAACAATGGAACATCTTCATCTGTAGGCATATCAAAAATGGTGAATGGTACTTCAAGGAAAACACTTTTCACACTAACCATCACATCACGAAGTACACCAAGTGCCTGACACTTAGTATTATTGCCAAGTGTGATGACCGCATCGGATTTAGTCAACGAACATAAAGAACATTTGTCATGAAATAATCGCTTGTACGTCTCGCATGAAATGATATTAATTGTAGACCCCGTATCGGCAATCACCTTGAATTCACGATGATCATTAGCAAAGTGGGGTAAGACCCCAATGAAACTCAATTCGAACAATACTTCCCATGGATCTTCTTCTTGACGACGGAACTCTAGCCTTCCCTTAACATCTTCTTCCAATGACAACTTTTCATTAAACTCAACAAAACATTCATCTGAAATAACCTCGGACACCTCGTCCTCGGGCGCATCATCAAATCGCCCATCATCATCCCAAACGTCACAATTGGGCATATGATAATGCTAAAAAAGAACATATATTTCATAGCATTATTCCTTAAGAAAGACAAGATTTTAGTTGGTATTGTTCGATTTACAAGCGATATTCGTTTAAATTTTAAAAAGAGAAGATAAAAGGCAGATTCGACAAATTGAAGACAAAAAGGTCCAAAGAGCTAAAAAGTACAAGATACAATTAAAAAGGTTCAAAATATTGATGAGGAACGTCTCAAAATGACAAGAGTACAAGTTACAAGACGCAAAGTACGCGATTTAAAATAATACGCGAGGACGTCCGAAAATCCGAAACCGGGACCTGAGCCAAGAAGAAACGCCCGACGCAACGGACCAAAAATATCTAGTCTACTATGCACAAGAATATAATATAATATATATATAATTATATATAATTATATATTATATATATTATTATTATTATATTACGTCGGCAAGAAGAAAACAAATCAATTTGGCTGGATCCAGGGTGGCCATGCGACTCGCATGGCCAGAGGCACAAATCCATGCGAGTCGCATGGAGTGAAAATGTTGGTCAGGTCCTATATAAAGCCAGTTTTCTGCCGAGTTTTAAAGACATAATATATCTCTCTCAATATATACGATATATATATATATAATTTATATTTTAATTTTAATTTTAATTTTAAATCCTAATAATAAGGGTATGTTAGCGAATGTTGTAAGGGTGTAAGTCGAAATTCTGTCCGTGTAACGCTACGCTATTTTTAATCATTGTAAGTTATGTTCAACCTTTTTACATTAATGTCTCGTAGCTAAGTTATTATTATGCTTATTTAAAACGAAGTAATCATGATGTTGGGCTAATTACTAAAATTGGGTAATTGGGCTTTGTACCATAATTGGGGTTTGGATAAAAGAACGACACTTGTGGAAACTAGACTATGGGCTATTAATGGGCTTTATATTTGTTTAACTAAATGAAAGTTTGTTAATGTTAATATAAAGATTTACAATTAGGCGTCCCTATAAATTACCATATACACTCGATCGGACACGATGGGCGGGGTATTTATATGTACGAATAATCGTTCATTTAACCGGACACGGGAATGGATTAATAGCCACTAGAATAATCAAAACAGGGGTGAAATTACATTCAAGGGTAATTGGTGTAATTGTTAACAAAGTAGTAAAACCTTGGTTTACACGCAGTCGATAACCTGGTGTATTCATTAAACAAAGTATTAAAACCTTGTTACAATTCGAATCCCCAATTAGTTGGAATATTTAACTTCGGGTATAATAATAATTTGACAAGGACACTTGCATTTTATATTTATGACTGATGGACTGTTATGGACAAAAACCAAACGGACATATTGAATAATCCAGGACAAAGGATAATTAACCCATGAGCATATAATTAAAATCAACACGTCAAACATCATGATTACGGAAGTTTAAATAAGCATAATTCTTTTATTTCATATTTAATTTCCTTTATTTTATATTTAATTGCACTTCTAATTATCGCACTTTTATTTATTTTATTTTATCGCACTTTTAATTATCGTACTTTTTAATTATCGCAATTTTATTTTATCGCATTTTTATTATTCGCAATTTCATTATCGTTATTTACTTTACGCTTTAATTTAAGTCTTGTATTTATTTAATATTTTACATTAGGTTTTAACTGCGACTAAAGTTTTAAAATCGACAAACCGGTCATTAAACGGTAAAAACCCCTCTTTATAATAATAATATTACTTATATATATTTGTATTTTAATAAAAGTAAACTAATATAGCGTTGAGCTTTGTTTAAAGATTTCCCTGTGGAACGAACCGGACTTACTAAAAACTACACTACTATACGATTAGGTACACCGCCTATAAGTGTTGTAGCAAGGTTTAAGTATATCCATTCTATAAATAAATAAATATCTTGTGTAAAATTGTATCGTATTTAATAGTATTTTCGCACTAAAAATAATACTATTTTATATACCCCTCGCTTCACATCAAGTATTTTTGGCGCCGCTGCCGGGGAAACGCCGAAGCGAAACGCCATATTTTTAAATTTTAAGTTATAATTAGTTTTTGTAAAATTTATATTTTTGTTTAAAAATTAAAAAAAAAAAAAAGCTTTTAAAATCGAAAAAAAAATATTTTAAGTATATTTTTAAGTTTTTCTTTTATTTTTACAAAATTATAAAGTATTTTAAGTTTATTTTTAAGTTTTTATTTTAATTATATATATATATTTTATTTAAATTTAAAACAGAAAAAAAAGAAAATAAAATATTAAATATTACGTGACCTGTCATTTGAACCAGTCCAATAGAACCAGTTCAGGGTGTCCATGCGACTCGCATGAACCACCCCCTTAAATCATGCGACTCGCATGAGGGGTCTGACAGGGACACAAACAAACCCTAAAAACGCATTTATTACGAATATTATTTTATTATTATTAATTAAACCCTAATTTGATTTTATTATTATTAATTAAGTTTTTAGTTTAATTAATTTTAACTACTTTTAATTAGTTTTATTATATTTAAAACTTAATACTTTAATATAATTAATATAAAAATAATATTTTAATAAAAATTGTATTTTTTTTATCACTTTTTATTTCTTTTAATATTTTGTCCCTTTTTAATCGTTGTAGCGTAATATTTGTATTTTTAGCTCATATTTAATTTTAAACTTAGTTTTTGCTATAGTCATTTTTACTCCTAGATTTTTAGGCTTTGCCGTAAAATTCCTTAAGTGCTTTTTCTTTAGACTTAGATTTAGGTGCTTTAGAATTTTGCGATGCCTTTTTAAGTTTTAGTTTCTTTTTAAGTTATTTCCATTTGGGATTTAGTTTTTCCTGTAAGCTTTAATATTTTTAGACCTTTTACTATGTATCAATTATCATTCCAATTAGTAATTTCAATTTGCGATTATAATTTTAAGTTAGTTGTAGTAATAAGGTTAGGTTAGTAAAGTATTTTTAAGTTTTTATAAGTTTCTTTTATTTTTCCGTCGTCTTTTATTTTTCAACCATTTTTTTCTTTTTCAACCCTTTTCGACGAACTCTTTTTCTCTCTTATTTCTCGCCATTCTAGTTTTTAGGACTTAGAATTTTTTCTACTTCTTATCTAAATTTCTTAAAATTACGAAAATTTATTTTAAGTGGTTAAATTAATAGACATCAAAATTTTCTGGTTCGTAGTAATAGTTGGATTTGTACGTGGACCGGGTTATTGGAGCCAAACAGTCCTCAATTATATTGAGACCAAACGAATCCTGCCCCTCTGCTGCATCTTTTGGCTATTCGAAACGTGGGCAAAATCAGAAAAGTCTATTGATTGGATAACTTATTATAATTTTTCTTTCCTTTTTAAAAACTAATAGGATATTCAGTGAATGCACCGAGCAAGACGTTCATCACCTTTTGTACGTTCACCACCTGTAACTCGATCAAGACATCGTTTAACAAATATAACCGCCGTTGATTTTTCTTTAGAATCGTCATCCAGTCGACCAAGTACTTCAGTTCAAATTTCCGATAATCCAGTTTTTGAAACAAACCTCACAATTGAGAATCCGGAAAATATTCAGGAACGGTTCGTAGATCCTGAACCACTAAACTTTCCTCCGGAACCACCAATCATTCAAACAGAGATTGTTGAGGAACGAACCATTAAAACAGAATCATCTAGTGATACCGATTCAACAAATTCAATTATGGAGAATCTGGAACCTTTAAGTATGGAAGACCGAATGAGAGCTAAACGCACTGGCCAAGGTCACACAATTACTCATCCAGACATTAATGCGCCAGATTATGAAATCAAAGGACAAATTCTACACATGGTGACTAATCAATGCCAATTTAGTGGTGCGCCGAAGGAAGATCCAAATGAACATCTACGTACCTTTAATAGGATCTGCACACTATTTAAAATACGAGAAGTGGAGGATGAACAGATATATCTCATGTTATTTCCCTGGACTTTAAAGGGAGAAGCCAAAGATTGGTTGGAATCGTTACCTGAAGGGGCGATCGATACATGGGATGTTTTAGTTGACAAATTTCTTAAACAATTTTTTCCTGCATCTAAAGCCGTAAGACTTCAAGCAGAAATTGTTACGTTCACACAAAAGCCAAATGAAACTCTATATGAGGCGTGGACAAGATATGGAAAGTTGTTAAGAGGATGTCCGCAACATGGTTTAGACACCTGTCAAATAGTACAAATATTCTACCGAGGATGCGACATCACTACAAGGAAAGACATAGATATAGCAGCTGGTGGTTCTATTATGAAGAAAACCGAAACTGATGCTTACAAAATTATTGATAACACTGCTTCCCACTCACATGAGTGGCACCAAGAAAAAGATATCATTAGATCATCTAAAGCAGCTAGAGCCGATTCTAGCCATGACTTAGATTCCATTTCCGCAAAGATAGATGCTTTCGAGAGACGAATGGAAAAGATGACTAAGGATATTCACTCAATACGAATTAGTTGTGAGCAGTGTGGAGGACCACATTTGACAAAAGATTGTCTCAGTATTGAATTAACAATGGAACAAAGAGAGAATATTTCATACATAAACCAAAGGCCTGGAAATAATTATCAGAATAATTATCAACCGCCAAGACCGATTTACAATCAAAACCAGAATTATAACCGAAATATTCCATACAACAACCAACAAGGTCCTAGCAATCAACAAGTATCCAATAATACTTATAATCAGCAAAGACCTAATTTTCAAAACAAACCACCACAACAAACCGATGATAAAAAGCCGAATTTAGAAGATATGATGACGAAGCTAGTTGAAACTCAAACGCAGTTTTTCACATCTCAAAAACAAACTAATGAACAAAATGCTCAAGCATTTAGAAATCAACAAGCTTCTATTCAAAATCTGGAACAAGAAGTAAGTAACCTAGCAAGGTTAATAGGTGAAAGAAAACCGGGAAGTCTACCTAGCGATACAAATGCTAACCCCCGGAATGAAACAGCTAAAGCTATTACCACAAGAAGTGGTACAACACTTAAACCACCTGAAATACCTGTAAATTCTGATGAAACCATTCCTACTCCACAAGAACCACAACCTGATCAAGATAAGGAAAAAGAACCGGTAGTTGAAAAGGTTAATGAAGATAACACAGTTAAGGATAAACCTTATGTTAAACCATACCAACCACCACTTCCTTACCCGAGTAAAATGAAGAAAGAGAAACTTGAAGCCGAGCAATCCAAATTCTTGGATATGTTTAAACAGATAAATGTAAATCTTCCTTTCATTGATGTGATTTCAGGAATGCCAAGGTATGCTAAATTCTTGAAAGATCTGATCACGAATAGAAAGAAAATGGAAGAACTCTCGGCTGTTACTATGAATGCCAATTGTTCAGCAGTGCTGTTGAATAAGATACCAGAAAAACTATCTGATCCAGGAAGTTTCACAATTCCATGTTTTCTGGGTAGTCTTAATTCAATAGAAGCATTGGCAGACTTAGGTGCTAGTATAAATCTAATGCCGTATTCACTATACGCTAAACTAGACCTTGGAGAATTGAAACCAACCAGAATAAGCATACAACTAGCCGATAGATCAATAAAATATCCTAGAGGGATAATGGAGAACATGCTAGTTAAAGTTGGTACTTTAGTATTTCCAGTAGATTTTGTTGTTTTGGACATGGAAGAAGATTCTCAAGTTCCTCTCATATTAGGAAGACCATTCTTAAACACGGCTAAAGCAATGATAGACGTGTTCGGTAAGAAACTGACCCTAAGTATAGAGGATGAGAGTGTTACCTTTTCAGTTGATAGAGCAATGCAACAACCACAATCTGCAGATGATACATGTTATTATATTCAAACTATAGATGCACATGCAGAATTATTAGAAGAATTTCCAGAATTACAAGGAACAGGAGAATGTTCTTTAGGAGAAGGTAATGAACCAATTGATGAAGCTGAAATGTTAGCTACACTTATAGCTAATGGATATGAACCAACAACAGAAGAAATTCAAATGCTAAAAGAAGAAGACAGATATCGATATAAATCATCGATAGAAGAACCTCCGAAATTAGAGTTAAAGCCACTTCCAAACCATTTGGAATACGCTTATTTACATGGTGAATCTGAATTACCTGTAATAATATCGTCTTCTCTTACTGAAAATGAGAAATCACAACTCATTTCTGTGTTGAAAGCTCATAAACCAGCCATTGCATGGAAGATTCATGATATTAAAGGAATAAGTCCTTCGTATTGCACACATAAAATCCTTATGGAAGAAGGTCATAAAACGTATGTGCAACGCCAACGAAGACTAAATCCTAATATGCAAGATGTAGTTAAGAAAGAGATTATTAAACTGCTAGATGCAGGTTTGATATATCCAATTTCTGATAGTCCATGGGTAAGCCCAGTTCAATGCGTGCCTAAGAAGGGTGGCATGACTGTCATTACAAATGAGAAAAATGAGCTTATTCCTACTAGGACTGTAACAGGATGGCGTGTGTGTATTGATTATAGAAAATTAAATGACGCCACCAGAAAAGATCACTTTCCCTTACCTTTCATAGATCAAATGTTGGAAAGATTAGCCGGAAATAGTTACTATTGTTTTCTAGATGGATTTTCCGGATATTTTCAAATTCCAATAGCACCCGAAGATCAAGAGAAAACCACATTCACGTGCCCTTATGGTACTTTTGCTTACAAAAGAATGCCATTTGGACTTTGTAACGCCCCTGCAACCTTTCAAAGGTGTATGATGGCGATTTTTCACGACATGATAGAAGAATGCATGGAAGTATTCATGGATGACTTTTCAGTCTTCGGTGATACATTTAAATCATGTCTAGTTAATCTGGAACGAATGCTAATTAGATGCGAAAAATCAAATCTAGTACTTAATTGGGAGAAATGCCATTTCATGGTTAAAGAAGGCATCGTTCTTGGACATAAAATTTCAAAAGAAGGAATTGAAGTGGATAGAGCTAAAGTAGATGTAATTGCTAAACTTCCACATCCCACCAATGTTAGAGGAGTTAGGAGTTTTCTAGGGCATGCCGGTTTTTACCGACGTTTCATAAAAGATTTTTCTAAAATTGCCACTCCTATGAATAAACTCCTAGAAAAGGATGCGCCATTCATCTTTTCAGATGAGTGTATCAAATCTTTTAATATTCTTAAAGAAAAACTCACTAATGCGCCGATTATGATAACACCAAATTGGAATCTACCATTTGAACTAATGTGCGATGCAAGTGATTTTGCAATGGGAGCCGTTTTAGGACAAAGGATTGAAAAACGATTTCAACCTATATATTATGCTAGTAAGACATTACAAGGAGCACAAACGAACTATACAACTACTGAAAAAGAACTCCTTGCTATTGTCTTTGCTTTTGACAAATTTCGATCATATCTCGTTCTAGCAAAAACGGTGGTCTATACCGACCATTCTGCTCTTAGATACCTATTTTCAAAACAAGATGCAAAACCAAGATTAATCCGTTGGATCTTACTCTTACAAGAGTTTGATATTGAAATCCGAGATAAAAGAGGAGCAGAAAATCTTGCCGCTGATCATCTTTCTCGTCTTGAAAATCCCGAATTAGAAGTTCTAAATGAATCAGCCATACAAGACAACTTTCCTGATGAATATCTATTGAAGATAGATTATAAAGAAATCCCATGGTTTGCAGACTATGCAAACTACTTAGTTTGTGGATTCCTTGAAAAAGGATTATCGTACCAAAGACGAAAGAAATTCTTCAGTGATATAAAACACTATTTCTGGGAAGATCCACATCTGTTTAAAAGTTGTCCCGATGGAATAATACGCCGATGTGTATTTGGAGATGAAGCTAGTAAAATTTTAAACCATTGTCACACAGGACCAACAGGAGGGCATTATGGGCCTCAACTAACAGCAAGAAAAGTTAATGAAGCTGGATTCTATTGGCCTACAATTTACAAAGACGCACACCTTCTTTGCAAATCCTGTGATGCATGTCAAAGGGCCGGAAAAATAAGTCAACGTGATGAAATGCCACAAAATGTCATCCAAGTATGTGAAGTATTTGACATTTGGGGTATTGACTTTATGGGTCCATTTCCAAAATCTCATAATAATCTATATATACTCGTAGCCATTGATTATGTATCTAAATGGGCGGAAGCACAAGCTCTCCCAACTAACGATGCACGAGTTGTAGTCAACTTTTTAAAACGTCTTTTTGCAAGGTTTGGAACACCGAAAGCTTTAATAAGTGATCGGGGTACTCATTTCTGTAATAATCAACTTGAGAAAGTTCTTAAAAGATATGGAGTAACTCATAAAATCTCCACCGCATATCATCCACAAACAAGTGGACAAGTTGAAAATACCAACCGAGCTTTAAAACGTATTCTAGAGAAAACCGTAGGATCAAATCCGAAGGAATGGTCCATTAAATTGGAGGATGCACTCTGGGCTTTTAGAACAGCCTACAAAACTCCAATTGGAACCACACCTTTTAGACTTGTTTATGGAAAAGCATGTCATCTTCCAGTAGAAATTGAACACAAAGCATTTTGGGCTTTGAAGACATGTAATCTTGATTTACATGAAGCCGGACGTCTACGATTAAGTCAACTAAACGAATTAGAAGAATTAAGACATGAAGCATACGAAAATTCGTTAATCTATAAAGAAAGAACAAAGAAATGGCATGATAAAAGAATCAGAAGTTCAAAAGAATTTAAAGAAGGAGACAGAGTTCTTCTTTTCAATTCACGATTCAAGCTATTTCCTGGAAAATTGAAATCAAGATGGTCTGGACCATTCATAGTCAAAAGAGTTTTCCCATACGGAACAATAGAATTGATAAATTCAAATGGGATTGAATTTAAAGTTAATGGTCACAGAGTTAAACATTACATACATGGTCCGATGGAAGTCGACAACGAAGTTAATCACAATTTCGACACCACAGCTAACTAAGTGTGGGGAGAATCAAGTCTTTAAAGGATAATATGTATTTCTGTTAGAGTTAGATTGTCTGTTTTCGTGTAGTTCTCGAAAATGGAACACGTATGGTCTTTCCCTAGCAGACCCTAAAGAACTAGTCTTCTCCCCCCATTCTGAATTTTTATTTTTTTTTAGGTTTTTACGATATGAAGACTGCCTGTGAACTAAACCATGGTCTAATGCTACACGCTTTGATCACTAAAAGAAATAATGACATACTCCCGAGTGAATTAGTATCAGTAATCAGAGAAAGAATGGACGGAGTTAGAAAAGGATCCAGATGCGAAGATAATAAGTTACAATTTGGTAAAGGAAAATCAAAATCCGCAGCGAAAAGAAGAGCACGACACCTAGAACGATGTCACAAATGCGGAAAATGGTCACATGGAGGTAAATGTTCAAATAATCAAACCTATTCAAATACCGAATTTGTTACTTTATGCAGAGACGGACCGTTCATATGTTTAGAAGAAAAGACAATGAATGCTCGAGGTTACGCCTATGCAGCCATGGAAAACCAATTAAACCGACTATCTTATGAATATAATAGATCATATAACTAAGAAATCTATTTCACAGGTATGTCTGTACAGTTTTTATTTTTATTTTTATTTTTAACCTTTTGATAATAAACGCTAATTTGTTCGCTAAAAAGTATTAAATTGGTATTAAATAAAATTAGGTTTGGCGACCAAAATTATTGATATCATTCAAAAATTTATTACATCACTGCGAAATTTAACGTTTATTCTTAAGGTATAAATATCTTTAATCAATCAACCCAAAATATTTCAAAAATTCGTCATGAGTTAAATTAGGTCTTGAAACCGAAATTACTTTACCGAAAAGAGGGGCGCATATTTTTGATAATATTTGATTGATTAAAGTGGGATAAAAAGACAAAAAGATTTTTAATTTTATTTTTACCATGTTTTTAAAATTAATATTTAAACCTTAAATTAATATTGTAAACTTTATAAAAACAATATTTTTAAAATTGTAAATATTTGAAAAATTAATATAAGTTTGGTGTGAATTTATAATATGAATTTTTAAATTAAGTCTGGTGTGAATTTTTAAAAATATGAATTTTTAATTTTATGCATTTCAAATTTTAAGTTTGGTGTGAATTTTTAATATTAATTTTGAATTTTATATTTAAGTTGTGTGAATTTAAAAACAAAAATTTACTTTATCTCATTAAGTTAAGAATATGATTTTTAAAATTCGTCGTAAGTTGAAGACTAGGTCTTTGAACCGAAATTGCTTTACCCGAGGGAGGGACGAGAACTTTTATTATCATTATTTTTAATCTTTTTGATTTAAAGTATGCCAAAAAAATTAAAAAAATCCAAAAATCTAAGCTTTTAAAACAATCGCTTGAAAATGACAAAATTTTAAAATTTTGTCGAAGGACGGACTAGGGCATCGTCCCGAAACGACCTCGTCCTAAAAAGAAACAAAATTTTAAAAATTTTATTAATTCTAAGTTTTAAAAGTATAAGGTTTTTATATAAAAAAAAAAAAAAAAAAAAATTAAAATACCAGAAATCAGACCCCATGCGACTCGCATGGGGGAAAGGCTTATACCATGCGAGTCGCATGGCAGCCAAAAACTGGACATGATCAATTTATCCAGCGAATCTGCTCTGTCTCTCACAATACACACACAAACACATACGAAAACCTCCCAAACTCTCTCAATTTTTCACCAATTTTCACCAAATTTCTTGCAAAAATTTCACAATAATCATGCCTAGATTCAGTAGTCTCAACCCCTTCAGGAGAAAGGTAAAGATTTCACCCCTAATCTCTTTAAATTCAAATTTTTGTGTTCTTGAGCTAGAAAATTTATATTTTGATTTTGTTAAATTTAGGTGTAATTAGAGCTAAATTGTTGTTATATTATGCATGTATATCCTAGATAGAAGCTATTTAACATGAATTGAAGCTAAAAACTTCAAATTTTTAAGAATCTAGGGTTTGTGTTCTTGAGCAATTTGGGGCTTTTTGATATAAACAGGTTATGGCCGATTTTTGTCATGAATTGTTACTAAATTAAGTAGTGTAACATGTTTAGGTAGTTAATTGATCCAAACTTTGAGCCTAAACATGTTTTTGAGAATTAAAGTGGACTTTTTAAGTCCAAAAATTCATGAACTTGGATAAATTGATATAAAGGCCATTTGAAACTTGTTTCATTGCTAGTAGTGATTATTTTGGCATGTTATTTGAGATAAATGCTTATGAACCTGATGTACATTTTTCGTATATGCTTATTTGACAAAGTGTAGACTTGACAAAAATATGAAAATGAGCACTAGTTTGATTTGAATGCCATGTAACAAGTGTTTAATTGCCATAATGATTATTGTTGACATGTTTAAGAGTTTAAATGTGATAAAACATTGTACACATTTTCGTATGTAAAAGTGTAGAATTGTTATTGTTAAAAAAAATGTGTATAAAATGTGTTATGAATTGAACATGTCATCATAATTGTTTCAAGTTATTATTTTGCTAACACTAATGCATATTTGGATGCACAATTTTTGTGTTTAATGTGTTTTACAGAGAGCCGATACTGGAGGTTCAGGTGCATCATCGTCCAGGCAACCAGAGCCCGAACCGGAAATGTTTCATGAACAAGAACAACATATGCAACAAGAAGAAGAAGAACAGGAGGAGCAACATATTCCATATCACGATCAAGATCAATTATTCATGAATCAGTTTCGTCAATTCGCTCCACATCAAAGGATTCTGAGCTTAGACATTAATGAAGATCAGTTACACCCAAATCTGAGATTTGATCGATGTTGGATAGAGTATCCAGATTATCAAAAGAATATGCACATTCTCTACTTTAAGGTTGTTGAAATGCCAAGGGCAATCGACTGGGTACCTTTGGAAACAGTTGACCTTGCCGAACCGATTCGGGAATTATTGGTGCAAAGGTATGGTAATTCTCAGTTTAACGATTGGATGCGCCTATTTTCCATTCGTAGAACCATATATAGGGAATGGTGTATAGAATTACTTAGTACTATTAAGTTAAACAGTGATGTTAGGAGGATAGATGATAGAAGCTTTATTAGATTTCTGTTAGGTGGACGAATGTACAGAATGTCCATGATAGATTTAGCTAGGGCCTTACAGATTTACACCCCTGCTGAACTTTTGAGCCCCGACTGTAATAGCCTGATTGCCCAAGGAGAAAGGGTAGATAGGGAATTTGATATTAACGCTGTCTGGAGGCGTATGTCCCACTTTAATGAATTTCACGCCAGTGGAAATCATACATACTTAGATATAGACAGAGCTGAACTCCGGGTGATTCATAGATTCTTAGCAAACACAATTACACAAAGGGGAAGAAATAAGGAGAAATTGACCGTAAACGATTTATTCTACCTCAAGTGTATTAGAGACCCGAGGAGTTTCGTTAACATTCCCTATTGTGTTGGTTATTATCTCGCTAATGTAGTTTCGGGGATGAAATCGGGGAGTATTATAGGTGGTGGTATTTTCATTACTCTCATTGGAGAGTATTTAGGTGTAGATAAGCACCAAGGGGGTCCAATGAACGAAATAGAGGACGGAGGTGAAACTATAAGTTCAAACCTTTATCACGGTGCAAGGGTATTATTGATGAGACGTGGTCGGGTATATCGATACGAGGGACCTCAGCGACAGGTAGAAAGAGGTTCGGATGACGAGATGGAGGAGGCGAACAACATTATAGGAGTTGTTCGGGAGACTGCTCTTGATTTAGGCGTTCGTATGGAGGATGAATACATGACGAACTATGATAGGCATATGCAGTACGAGGCATGGCAACGTCGGAATGACTACGAGCATTCCCGGCAACGAGAGCATGGCCGATGGGATTATCATCAGCGCCAAATTATAAGTCAGTTGCAGCCTGGCGAGATGTATTATCCGACCCGACCCGCATACTATCCCGCACATCAGCCAGAAATGAGACCACGCTATGATTCATATGATTATGACGCAGCATACCAGTTCACCTATAATCAGCCATGGAACCCGGACGCGAACATGAATTGGGATCCATATCCTAATTTTCCTCCTAACCCACCTCCTGATCAGTAGAGATAAGTTGGTAATATTTTTATTATTTTAAACACTTAACATTTTAATTACGTTTATGTAATGTTTGATATTTCTATTATTATTGTGTACTAATATTTTTCTTATAGTTTGAAAGTGGGATGCCAAAGTTCCATTTCAAATTGCATGTATGATTATATTTGTATTGTATGTATTTTATGTTATGTACACAACAGGGTAAAACAACGCATTTTCAAAGACTGGCATTAAGTTCAGCAAAAGCAACTAATTTTGACGACAAGATGCAAAATATATGAGAAATAACAACAAGACGGAATGAACAAATGATGTGCACCATTTATCATTCAGCAAACAAACGACAATATATTTGGAAACTTTGGTAAAAATTTAATCATTTTCACACAAATCACCCTCAATAATTTAAATTGTTACTGATTTCTTGCAAATGAGGGCATTGCAAGATCTTAAGTGTGGGAAGGGATTAAATTCTTTCGGATTTTAAAAATTTTTACTTTATACACTTGGTTACCATTAAAAATACTAGTAAAGCAGTAGTTGTATTAGAATCTAGTGCTCTCTGATAAAAAGAACAGCCCTAGTCTTATATACTGACTACCCAATTCTAGTAAAATTTTTCAAAATTTTCAATTAAATGAATTCAAAATCATGTTTATACATATTTATGAACGATAAAACTAGGTTTTAACACCGAAATTATTGTTACCTCGAAAAGGACATAAATTGAGAAACAAACTAAAATGTTAAAATTCGTTTAAAATGGAATAGAGGACGATAAAAAGAAAAATAAAAAGCCAAGTGTGGGAAAATTTACCAAGTTATCTTAAACATATGTCACATATATCTGTAACAAATAACTGAAAATACTTTTGCTTTGAACTAAACTAAACTGTTTTACCCGATGAAAGAAAAGAAGAGATAGATCTACACGATGAATCAATTCCATCATTAAAAGGAAGTAAAGTCTTCCGAAAAAGAAACGTGTTTCTTGATTTAGGTCATGAAGTTGTCGTCCAGACCAGCTGTAGGTTGACAAAAAATCTAGAAAAGTCATCACTAAAATCAGCTGGAAATCCACGGACCTCAGCATTAAACAGGGTCGCCAAGTGGTCAGATTTATCCTAACCATGAGAAGGATTTATCTCGTACAATGGGGAGGCACCGTGCAAATTAGCTGGATAAGACTAATGAATCAGATCCCCAGAAAGGATAATCTCCTTAAAGATTAAAAATCAGCTTTTAAGCCTGATATTACTCAATCCTTGAGATTGACCTTAAAGATTGAGAATTCAAACTCATGGAATTCAATGATATCTAAACTCGAGCTTGAACGAGAAAATATTTTGATCAAAAATACAAACCGATTTGTTTTCTGAAAACCCTATTTTCAATGCGTTCATTACCATTGAACGTAAAATCCTAGGAATTCACCTGGAATTCACTAGGTCACCTGAACTAAATCAGGTGTCAACCGTAAGAACGGTGGTTGCATAGCATGGTCAAAGACAGGACTTTGTGCCAAACCGACAAATTATAAGGGTGAGCTTTACTATTGCTCCTACCAAGGATAGTAATTGCGTCCGACACGTTATAGACCATAATCAAAAGCATGTCACGGGACATTGCCTTAACAGTTGCTTGTTCAACGCTTTCCTTTACAACCGGACGGTAGTTTGCCGAAAGGTAATATACGGAACAAGTAAACTGAACGTGTTGCTTTCCAAATACAAGGTTAGCAAGTGGGTGACACAAAACCGCAAGTTTTGAGCTAAAATTTTCAAATCTGAAACCCACCAAACCCACAAAAATATTTTGCAAACACCGGTAAAGGGTTATTCCGGAAAACTTATCTAGGGTAAAAACTAGATTTAATTTTCAAAAGATCAAATGTTTTCATAAAGATCCAATTTCCTTAATGGATCTAAATTTTTATAGTCATGTGGGACTGTAAACCATATCGTTATTACCATTGTTTATACCGCCGTATAGAAATCACTGATGTACAAAGTATGAAGAATAAAGAAGTGATTCTAGTATTTCAAGACAATATTGCTTGAGGACAAGCAACGCTCAAGTGTGGGAATATTTGATAATGCTAAAAAAGAACATATATTTCATAGCATTATTCCTTAAGAAAGACAAGATTTTAGTTGGTATTGTTCGATTTACAAGCGATATTCGTTTAAATTTTAAAAAGAGAAGATAAAAGGCAGATTCGACAAATTGAAGACAAAAAGGTCCAAAGAGCTAAAAAGTACAAGATACAATTAAAAAGGTTCAAAATATTGATGAGGAACGTCTCAAAATGACAAGAGTACAAGTTACAAGACGCAAAGTACGCGATTTAAAATAATACGCGAGGACGTCCGAAAATCCGGAACCGGGACCTGAGCCAAGAAGAAACGCCCGACGCAACGGACCAAAAATATCTAGTCTACTATGCACAAGAATATAATATAATATATATATAATTATATATAATTATATATTATATATATTATTATTATTATATTACGTCGGCAAGAAGAAAACAAATCAATTTGGCTGGATCCAGGGTGGCCATGCGACTCGCATGGCCAGAGGCACAAATCCATGCGAGTCGCATGGAGTGAAAATGTTGGTCAGGTCCTATATAAAGCCAGTTTTCTGCCGAGTTTTAAAGACATAATATATCTCTCTCAATATATACGATATATATATATATAATTTATATTTTAATTTTAATTTTAATTTTAAATCCTAATAATAAGGGTATGTTAGCGAATGTTGTAAGGGTGTAAGTCGAAATTCTGTCCGTGTAACGCTACGCTATTTTTAATCATTGTAAGTTATGTTCAACCTTTTTACATTAATGTCTCGTAGCTAAGTTATTATTATGCTTATTTAAAACAAAGTAATCATGATGTTGGGCTAATTACTAAAATTGGGTAATTGGGCTTTGTACCATAATTGGGGTTTGGATAAAAGAACGACACTTGTGGAAACTAGACTATGGGCTATTAATGGGCTTTATATTTGTTTAACTAAATGAAAGTTTGTTAATGTTAATATAAAGATTTACAATTGGGCGTCCCTATAAATTACCATATACACTCGATCGGACACGATGGGCGGGGTATTTATATGTACGAATAATCGTTCATTTAACCGGACACGGGAATGGATTAATAGCCACTAGAATAATCAAAACAGGGGTGAAATTACATTCAAGGGTAATTGGTGTAATTGTTAACAAAGTAGTAAAACCTTGGTTTACACGCAGTCGATAACCTGGTGTATTCATTAAACAAAGTATTAAAACCTTGTTACAATTCGAATCCCCAATTAGTTGGAATATTTAACTTCGGGTATAATAATAATTTGACAAGGACACTTGCATTTTATATTTATGACTGATGGACTGTTATGGACAAAAACCAAACGGACATATTGAATAATCCAGGACAAAGGACAATTAACCCATGAGCATATAATTAAAATCAACACGTCAAACATCATGATTACGGAAGTTTAAATAAGCATAATTCTTTTATTTCATATTTAATTTCCTTTATTTTATATTTAATTGCACTTCTAATTATCGCACTTTTATTTATTTTATTTTATCGCACTTTTAATTATCGTACTTTTTAATTATCGCAATTTTATTTTATCGCATTTTTATTATTCGCAATTTCATTATCGTTATTTACTTTACGCTTTAATTTAAGTCTTGTATTTATTTAATATTTTACATTAGGTTTTAACTGCGACTAAAGTTTTAAAATCGACAAACCGGTCATTAAACGGTAAAAACCCCTCTTTATAATAATAATATTACTTATATATATTTGTATTTTAATAAAAGTAAACTAATATAGCGTTGAGCTTTGTTTAAAGATTTCCCTGTGGAACGAACCGGACTTACTAAAAACTACACTACTATACGATTAGGTACACTGCCTATAAGTGTTGTAGCAAGGTTTAAGTATATCCATTCTATAAATAAATAAATATCTTGTGTAAAATTGTATCGTATTTAATAGTATTTTCGCACTAAAAATAATACTATTTTATATACCCCTCGCTTCACATCAGCATACAACTAATAGTAACATTTTGATCAAGCCACGCATCAATGTTCTCTTTACTAACATAATTCTTTGATTCATTCACCTGAATTGTTCTAAGTTAATGGACTTTCATGGGTTTAAACCGAATTGTTTCAACTACCCTAACATCATCAAGCTACAAACCGGAAGCAATTTTCAATCGTTGCCCATTAACTAAGAACGGTTCCCCACCTTTTGGATCTTTTATTTCAATTGCCCCATACGGAGTAACCTTGGTAACCACATAGGGACCATTCCACTTACTTCTCAACTTACCCGCAAATAACTTTAGCCTTGAATTAAACAACCACACACTTTGCCCCACTTCAAACGTCCGCCTTACGATTTGCTTATCATGAAATGCTTTCGTTTTCTCTTTGTAAATTTTTGAACTTTCATAAGCATCGCCTCTCAACTCATCCAGCGTCGATAGGTCTAACTTTCTTGCTTTTCCTGCCTCATCCATGTTCATGTTCATGTTCACCTGTTTAATAGCTCATTCTGCACGATGCTCAATTTCAACAGGTAAGTGACATACCTTCCCATAAACAAGTTGATAAGGTGAAGTACCAATAGGGGTTTTATAAGCTGTCCGGTAAGCCCAAAGCGCATCGTCTAGTCTTAAAGACCAATCTTTGCGATTAAGATTTACGGTTTTTTCTAAAATCCTTTTTAATTCCCTATTAGATACTTCCACTTACCCACTTGTTTGGGGATGGTAAGGCGTAGCAATTAGATGATTTACCCCATAATCCCTTAAAAGTTTAGCAAAATGCGAGTTCTTAAAGTGCGAACCTCCATCACTAATTATGGCCTTAGGTACACCATGACGACAAAAAATATTTTTCTTAACAAACTTTAGGACAACTTTGTGGTCATTGGTCCGAGTAGCTTCAGCCTCCACCCACTTGAAGACATAATCAACGGGTACTAGTATATACTCAAACCCAAAAGAAGGTGGAAAGGGTCCCATAAAATCTATGCCCCAAACATTAAAGATTTCACAAACCAAAATTGGGTTCATGGGCATTTCATTACGCTTATAGATTCCCCCCATCCTTTGACACCTAGCACAATTTTTAACATACTCACATGCGTCTTTAAAAATAGTAGGCCAAAAGAAACCTGAGTCGAGTACTTTGTACCCGGTTTTCTTGACTCCGTAGTGTCCTCCACATGCAAAAGTATGACAATGAGCTAGAATGTCCTTATGCTCATCTTCCGCCACACATCTTCTTATGATTTGATCGGGTCCAATTCGGCAAAGAACTGGGTCCTCCCAAATATAATGCTTAACATGCGATTAAAAGTAACCCCGCTTGTGCTTGTTCCAATGTTCTGGTATCTTGTTAGTAACCAAATAGTTAACAATATGCGTGAACCAAGGTACCTGTACAACACTAAACAAACACTCATCCAGGAAATTCTCCTGGATCGGTTTAGTAGGGTCAAACGGTGGCGGGGGTATCCTAGGTAAATGGTCGGCTACCACATTCTCTATACCCTTTTTATCCCTTATTTCCAAATCAAACTCTTGTAGCAACAAAATCCAGCTAATCAATCTAGGCTTAGACTCTTTCTTCTCAAGCAAGTGCCTTAGGGCACTATGGTCTGAAAAGACAACTACCTTAGACCCCCACAAATACGATCTAAATTTGTCTAAGGCAAACACTACTGCTAATAATTCTTTCTCGGTTGTGGTATAGTTCACCTGGGCATCCGAGAATGTCTTACTAGCATAATAGATAACAACCGGTTTCCTATCAACTCTTTGACCCAAAACAGCCCCAGCCGTAAAATCACCAGCGTCGCACATAATTTCAAATGGTTTGGTCCAATCGGGTGATTGCAAAATGGGTGCTTCGTTCAACTTATGCTTAAGGGTGTTAAAGGCCTCCTTACATTGGTCATTAAAGTCAAAAGGTGCGTCTTTTAATAACATATTACACAATGGTTTAGAAATAACGCTAAAATCTTTGATAAACCTACGATAGAATCCCGCATGTCCCAAAAACGATCTTACCCCCTTAACATTGGTTGGTGGAGGTAATGTGGAAATAAGTTGCACTTTTGCCCTATCTGAAAGGACCCGTCCTAATCCATCCGGACAAATTCCACATCGATTATGAACGATTCACAACAGTTGATTACATCGCGAGGTACTTGACCTCTATATAATACATTTTACAAACATTGCATTCATTTTTGAAAAGACAATCTTTCATTACATCTACGGTTGACGACATGCATACCATTTCATAATATATCTTACTATAATTGACTTAATAATAATCTTGATGAACTCAACGACTCGAATGCAACGTCTTTTGAAATATGTCATGAATGACTCCAATTAATATCTCTAAGATGAGCAAAAGCACAGCGGAAGATTTCTTTCATACCTGAGAATAAACATGCTTTAAAGTGTCAACCAAAAGGTTGGCGAGTTCATTAGTTTATCATAAACAAACATTTCATAATTTTAATAGACCACAAGATTTCATATTTCCAATTCTCATAAATAAACGTCCCATGCATAGAGACAAAAATATCATTCATATAGATTGAACACCTGGTAACCGACATTAACAATATGCATATAGAATATCCCCATCATTCCGGGATCCTCCTTCGGACATGATATAAATTTTGAAGTACTAAAGCATCCGGTACTTTGGATGGGGCTTGTTGGGCCCGATAGATCTATCTTTAGGATTCGCGTCAATTAGGGTGTCTGTTCCCTAATTCTTAGATTACCAGACTAAATAAAAAGGGGCATATTCGATTTGGATAATTCAACCATAGAATGTAGTTTCACGTACTTGTGTCTATTTTGTAAATCATTTATAAAAATTGCGCATGTATTCTCAGCCCAAAAATATAAAGGGTAAAAAGGCAAATGAAACTCACCTGACAACTTCAGAAATAAATCACAGAGATGTGACCGAAAATCGGAATGCAAGTAACCGTAGACCCCAACCTAGAGAACATATGTTGGTCAATAAGTGTCTAATAAGCTAGGTCGGTCTATAGGGTTCGTATAGTCTTATTGCTCAAGTCCTACTCATAAATTTAGCAAAATTTAGCAAAAGTCAACAAAAGTCAAAGTAAGTCAAATGTAAGTCAAATGCAAGTCAAACACAGTCAACATAGTCAACACCAGTCAACAATCTCATAATATTACTCAAGTTGGTCAAATAGTCAAACATAGGTCAAACTTAAGTTATACATTTTTATTTAGTAAAAACAATATTATTTACATATATGTATATGTAGTAACTTTACAGCTGATTTCGGGTCCCACCAAATCCGATATAATACTTTGGGTCGTGACCGTTGGAAAGTATGTCATCACACCTTTCTATAGACAGTTTATTTGACAAAGACGGAGTTACAGTTTGAAAGTTATGACCTCGCGAAAACAGTCCTTCAAAACACTAAATGCTGAGTTTTGCTGTTGTTAACAGCATTGGATCAGCCCTGATGTTCCATTTTCGTACTCGTTTTAGACCAGTTTAGTCTCGACAAAATAATACATATAACATATCGTTTTAAAGCTTGTCGTAAATACTTTCAATATCAATTAATGGTTTTTATCCAAACTTAACCAATTTCAACTTATGAGTCCGCAAAGTAGGCTCGAGAGTCATTTTTGACACTTTTGTTAAAAATGCTAAAACTTTCGGTTAACTATCCAAATTTGAATTCGGCTGACCTGAGTTAACCAAATTTGTATCACAGCTCAAAAATGACATTTTAGATGTGTTGGTGACTTTCGTTTTCCAAAATTATGCATATGGGTCAATTTATTCACGTTTGACCCGAATAGGTCATAAATCTCTCTTTAAACCAAAATAGACCCAAAACTCATTTTTAAAGCACCAAAACTTGCAGGCATACTTAAATCAACATATAGGATTTGTTTACGCTGACCGTTATCCATTTTGACATTTTTAGACTCAAACGGGTCAAGTGTCCAAATGGACGGTCCAAGTTCGGGTGTCCATTTTCGCATGCAATTATCTCAAAATCTAGAAACTTTTAAGATACAACACCTATATGAAAACTTAACTACTAATCATGAAATTTTCAAATATAAAATCCACATTTTCCATAACTCAAGTTAATTAAACATATTGGCCTGTTTAGTTTGTAGTTAACACGTATTGTCACAAATTTTCACGCGCGTCATACAAACATCGGACATAATTCATAACACATAAAACATGGTAACATGGAAAACTCCAGATCAAAAGTAGACTCAAAATCGATTCCAAAAAATCCATCCAGGGCCTCATACAATGTCTACAAGTCGGGTTTCAGAAGAGGTACATTTATGGTTCGCTAAATCAGTTTCTGACTGCGCACCAATCTCGTAATGGCTATAACCGGAGCTAGGGACATGAAAATCAAGCTAGGTCAGTGGTCCTAGTTCAAGGACAAGTCAAATTACCACATATCCTTAAATGAGAAACTTTTGTTTAGCCAATTGGCACAGTTTATTCAATCAAATTGGACATTCTGTTTCAGCTCAATTCAGAAGTTACCAAATATACGGCCTTAGTGTGCACAATGTATCGGGTTTCAGAGGTTTCAATAAACTAGACATTTATCTCATAACATACAAAGTTCGATAATCCAGAAGGCCAAGGTCTCAAAAGGTGTACAACTCTTACTATAAAACTATAGGTGCATACGTTACAGATTTGGACAGAATGCAGGTTACCATTTCGACACGCACATTACTCAAGCTTCACAAATCCAAATGATGCAAGGCCTAGATGAAACGTTAACTACAACATATGAAATTTTCAGATATGCAAAGTCCTAAATCACTATCATACTTCAAATAAATTTAAAAGTCAGTTTTATAATACTGAGCAAATCAGTTTTTCATATACGATCAATTAAGCATAACGGGAGTATTACAAATCCAAATAGCATGATATCCTAGTCTAACTTGAGTGTTTTTAAATCCTATACACAATTATGATCAGTTTAAAATTCAATTCTATGTCCATTTTTCCAGAATTTTACATAATCACATATTCATCACAAAAACTTCAATCAATCATATCTTAAGCATACGGTAATGAAAATACGCGAATCTAAAGCCTAAAATTATTAATTTTTCGAGAGGATTTTAATTATATCATAATATTTAACATTCAAGAAAACCAAGTTTCTGTAACCACACAAAACAAATTCGGGATTAAACATAAACACATCAAACGAGCAATATAACACATACAATCATGTATAATCATATAGACTTGAGCAATAGACACTATATCTACCCTAATATGTAACAAAAACATGAAAACCCAAAAATTTGAGTTTTTAAAACTTACACAAATCATGAAATTGTTGGTATGGATGTGTAGAGCTCTTCGAGAGGAATCCGAATATATAAACGATTTTATGATCCATCAAGTTTTTAAGGTGTTCTTGAGTGATAAAAGATTGATGATGATGATGAATAGTAGTGGGTGTTCTTGAGAGAAAAATTGGGTGTTTGATAAAATGAATCTGGAATATAGATAGATTAGATAAGGTCACGGGTGTTTTACTGGTTAATCACGGGTATAGATATAACACGGTGTAATAATTAAATAAACTCGGGTATTAAATGTGTAGTCACGGGTTGGTATTTAATTTTTATCTGTTATCTAAAACCCAATGTATTTTAGTTTAATATGATTCAATGATTGGTTAATTTTATATTTATAAAAATTATATATATATCTATATTGTTTTAAACATTTTAAAATTCTTGACGTCATACCTAGTTGGTGTGTTTCATTATTTATTATATTTTTAATAAGCCTATAATTTATAAAACTCATTTTCGGATCATCGTTTATTTTAAAATCACATAAGTTCTTTTTAACTCGTTTACTATCAATTGAATGACAATTGAGCGTTACCGTTGTTTACTAAATAACTTCGAAATCACTAAATATATATTCTATACACTTTATTTATATGTATATATACTTTCTAAATAATATTTATTATATATTATTATTATTTACGTAATTAATTCTAACAATTACAATATATAATATTTCATTTTATTATTTACATATATATATATATATATATATATATATATATATATATATATATATATAATTATATACATATCTATTTACAAGTAATCGTATTGTGAGTCGTCGGGAAAAGTCAAAGGTCAAATGGATTCATAAAAATAGTTCAAAATTTTTGAGACTCAACTTTACAGACTTTGCTTATCGTGTCGAAATCAAATAAGAATTAAGTTTAAATTTGGTCGGAAATTTCCGGGTCGTCACAGTACCTACCCGTTAAAGAAATTTCGTCCCGAAATTTGAGTGAGGTGGTCATGGCTAATAATAAAAATGTTTTCATGATGAATATGAGTTGATAAATAGAGTTTTATCATCTTTGAGTGATGGGTAAAACAATTCGATTATTCGAAGAGCACGAATGAAGCTATCACAAATGATTGGATAGAGATTTAACTTTTGATGTAGTCACGATTAAATTTAGAAAATAAGGTGCTTCTTTACTTTTGACGTTGTCTTGGTTGAATTCCGGGATTCAAGGGATTTTAAGAAAATCTATGAAATCTATAAGATCTGATTTTTCGGTAAAAGAGGAAATTAGGATCTCTTTAATTAAATGTGATGATCTGCCTCGATTGCTCTGTCTAATATTTCCATTATAAATTAAATTCTTCCGTTTCATTATTCTCATCATTCCTATACTTTCTTTCTTAGTTCATACATCCAAACGATTGTGAAAATGCTTAATCCAGTTCTGACTCTTATCCTCATCCTTACTATCGCAACAATCATTCTCCTTTTCCAACTTTCACCGGAGGAATCTGTGTTCTTCAACATCTCCCTTGGGGTGATACTATTCTTAATTATACCGTGTCTTTATATTGTTATTCGTATTAATATACACGGTTTGTAATTTCTGTGTTGTTATTGGGTTTTATATCTTCCCTTATATTTCGAAGCCCCTTGCTTCTGTCTCCTATAATCATTGCCATCCACAGATAATGCTTTCTCTTATTTGCTGCGATTTATACTCCTATTTACACTTCGAAGCTTTATGCTCTGTTTTCTCTTCTATCCATTAAGTACCTCAAGTAATGGTCCAGAATTCATGGGTATGGAGTTTTGAATGAAAATGGTTAATGTTTTAAGAAGGAAATCGTAATAGCACGATTTGATTTTCAAATTTATCAACATCACGGAAGATAGAACCATCAAGAATACATTTTCTTGATATGTTCAGAAGTTAAGTAGAATGAAAGAGTTATGTAACATGGCACATGATGAGGGTGTGATCTACTGTGAACCATCATCACGTTTCATTAGAAACCTTGCATGACTTACTGTAATATAATCACGTTGGCCAAGCGTCATTATATTATACTAACTCATGCTTCAATTCCCAACACTTCTCCACAATTCATTCATAATTTATACTTAGATTTTACAGAAGTTTTCAATATAATGAAATACAGAAAACACGAAGAGGTAGATAATTTCGGACAAGAATATTTATGAAAATATCCTCAGAAATATCGAAGATATTTATGATGATATTTTGGAATTTCTAAGTTCGAAGGTTGATGAAGAAAAATTTTCCGCAAGATTTTAACATGACTTCGGAGCAAGATATTCTTTAAAGATTTCATCGGATCCAGAATTACTTGGATTCTTTGAATATAGGGGTTGGTCCTTGTATTTGTCATTGGTCTCCTTCATGGTTAACTCAATCTGTTTTTCTGTACCAAATTTTCTATCGAGCGTTCCTAACACTCCTTTCTTTATCATCAAACTTTTAGCCGTTTAGACCATCTACCATTTTTCTGTTTCCTTTGCATTTAATGCTACGATATCTGAATCATCGGTTATCAATTTGAGGTGGTTTCAGGAGAACTGTGTTTTAGATGATTAAACGCTGATGGTAATATGATGGAATATGAAAGGTTCCCCGATAACAATAAAAGAGCACGCATATATATCGAGGTTATAATTAGGTTGTTTCGAACGAAAAATTGAAGTTGACTTGTTGGAGCTGTGACAAAATTGGCTAATTTGGAAAGAGATTGCAAAGTTATTTTCGGTAATAATAACGCTAAAGGAATTAGCACAGCTACGCGTTAAACGTTTATTTAGTTTCCGAGAGTTTTTCAGGTATACTACTATATGCATAAATCTTTCCTTCTGTAGATGAAGTGCGGTTGGTTCATCCTCTCAATTGAGGAGTTTTCAAGAATCATGAAAGGTTTGAACGCGGATTGTAATCGTCAAGATACAAATGAGGTTTAAGATGAAATCAAGTGGCAAACTTGAAGAATTGTTTAGTTTCATATATTATAATCAATATTTTAATTCATTTTAATTGTCCAATCTTATTAGTCCACAGTCGATAGTCCACAGTTGACAGTCCAATAATTCATACAAAGTTTAATATATAATATTCGAATTTATTAATACGTGTCGTGACCCGTATATGTCTCGGACTCGATCACAACTCAAACTATATATATTATTGTAGAATCAACCTCAACCCTGTTTAGAGAACTCGATCATTACTGCATATAGAGTGTCTATGGTTATTCTAAATAATATATATAGATGCGTCGATATGATATGTCAAAACCTTGTATACGTGTCCCGATATTTAAAGTGCGTAAAATAAATAACAGAAATTAAATGACGATAAATAAAATTGCGAGAATTAAAATTGCGATAAATAAAATGTAGTCAGTTAGCTAGGAACAGTTAGCTAGGATTTTGTTAGCGTGGATTCTTAACAATATTCTCATAGTTAATTTGTTTGTTTCTAATAAATTTTATTTTGTCCAATGTTTTCTTCATTATGCCACTTGTTGGATTCTGATAGATCAAAATTCAAATATGAAATTGAATGAAAATGGTTATTCTGTGGTGAACGGATACGTATATCGGTGGATGTAAGTAGAATAGTAAATGACTGTTGAATCAGATTTAAAGAATGTACAGTGTAACTTATTAATGTGAAATTTAAATATTCCTCGGGTATTACCTACCCATTGAAATATTTTCACCATTATTAGTTTGTACAAAAGAATTTTAATTACAATCTTTATGAAAATATACTTACATATATATTTTCTTCAGATGTAATCATGAATTTAATGGGTCAATATGATATTAGACTTATTTGATTTACCGTTAGAATATGAATATATAATCTCTTAAAATATTAAAGATTATATAATCACCATGTCGAACGAAGATAAATAATGTAGAATGATTCGTAGAATGATGATTATGCTCGAGGTACAGGATGAGATATTGGGGCATGTGATGTTGAAACTTGTGTTGTTGGTGATACTGTTGATGCCGGTGATGTTGTTGAAGCTGGTACGTTTTGCACCATATTCTCCAAATTGATTACTCGATCTTGAAGTTCGTTGAATTCTTGTATTACTCCGGAATAATTGTCGGTCGGAACGAGCAGATGAGTAAGGTTTCAAATTGTGGATAGAATATAATCATGTCGAGCTACTCTGAAAATGAGGGTGAAGATGGTGTTTCAGATTGGTTTGCCAGTGAATGTTTCAAGTTCTTCGCCCAGCGAACAATATGGTGGGTGAAAGAGATCGATTCTTCTTGTCTCCAATGATTAAGTAGACTACGAACTCATCATATGAATTGGGGATGGTTGGTTGGTTGATTCATTCTGGTGATGCTGCTTTTGGAGCTTAGGTGAACGTCCACGTCGGAATAGCTGTCGGAATAACTATCAGAATAGTTATCGGAATTCGAGGGACTCGAACTGGTTGAAGGATTCATCCCGTACGATCAGATGAAGGATTTTCGAGAAGAATTAGATTATAGGATGTAGATTAGTACCCTACAATACATAATTTACATATGCATATATAATACTAAAATCCCATAAGTTACGGAGGAATCTACGGAAGCTGTCAGGCAAAGATAACAATAACAGGTACGCTAAGATATGAAGTAGCAGATACGTTAAGATATGAATTTTTTTTTTTGGTCTATACAATATTCATGCAATCATTGCAGTAAGATGTGTCTAGACTAAGAATGATAAGCAAGTAATTTCCTAAGGATGATAAGCAGATGATTTCTGACAAAAATGATAAGCAAAACTTTTAACATGCAGACACGGTCGAAGTCCAGACTCACTATTGCATCCTAACGATTTATCAGTTAGACACACTAATGTAGACCTGGTTCGCTAAGACCATCGCTCTGATACCAACTGAAAGGACCCGTCCTAATCCATCCGGACAAAGTCCACATCGATTATGAACGATTCACAACAGTTGATTACATAGCGAGGTACTTGACCTCTATATAATACATTTTACAAACATTGCATTCATTTTTGAAAAGACAATCTTTCATTACATCTACGGTTGACGACATGCATACCATTTCATAATATATCTTACTATAATTGACTTAATAATAATCTTGATGAACTCAACGACTCGAATGCAACGTCTTTTGAAATATGTCATGAATGACTCCAATTAATATCTCTAAGATGAGCAAAAGCACAGCGGAAGATTTCTTTCATACCTGAGAATAAACATGCTTTAAAGTGTCAACCAAAAGGTTGGTGAGTTCATTAGTTTATCATAAACAAACATTTCATAATTTTAATAGACCACAAGATTTCATATTTCCAATTCTCATAAATAAACGTCCCATGCATAGAGACACAAATATCATTCATATGGATTGAACACCTGGTAACCGACATTAACAATATGCATATAGAATATCCCCATCATTCCGGGATCCTCCTTCGGACATGATATAAATTTTGAAGTACTAAAGCATCCGGTACTTTGGATAGGGCTTGTTGGGCCCGATAGATCTATCTTTAGGATTCGCGTCAATTAGGGTGTCTGTTCCCTAATTCTTAGATTACCAGACTAAATAAAAAGGGGCATATTCGATTTCGATAATTCAACCATAGAATGTAGTTTCACGTACTTGTGTCTATTTTGTAAATCATTTATAAAAATTGCGCATGTATTCTCAGCCCAAAAATATAAAGGGTAAAAAGGCAAATGAAACTCACCTGACAACTTCAGAAATAAATCACAGAGATGTGACCGAAAATCGGAATGCAAGTAACCGTAGACCCCAACTTAGAGAACATATGTTGGTCAATAAGTGTCTAATAAGCTAGGTCGGTCTATAGGGTTCGTATAGTCTTATTGCTCAAGTCCTACTCATAAATTTAGCAAAATTTAGCAAAAGTCAACAAAAGTCAAAGTAAGTCAAATGTAAGTCAAATGCAAGTCAAACACAGTCAACATAGTCAACACCAATCAACAATCTCATAATATTACTCAAGTTGGTCAAATAGTCAAACATAGGTCAAACTTAAGTTATACATTTTTATTTAGTAAAAACAATATTATTTACATATATGTATATGTAGTAACTTTATAGCTGATTTCGGGTCTCACCAAATCCGATATAATACTTTGGGTCGTGACCGTTGGAAATTATGTCATCACACCTTTCTATAGACAGTTTATTTGACAAAGACGGAGTTACAGTTTGAAAGTTATGACCTCGCGAAAACAGTCCTTCAAAACACTAAATGCTGAGTTTTGCTGTTGTTAACAGCATTGGATCAGCCCTGATGTTCCATTTTCGTACTCGTTTTAGACCAGTTTAGTCTTGACAAAATCATACATATAACATATCGTTTTAAAGCTTGTCGTAAATACTTTCAATATCAATTAATGGTTTTTATCCAAACTTAACCAATTTCAACTTATGAGTCCGCAAAGTAGGCTCGAGAGTCATTTTTGACACTTTTGTTAAAAATGCTAAAACTTTCGGTTAACTATCCAAATTTGAATTCGGCTGACCTGAGTTAACCAAATTTGTATCACAGCTCAAAAATGACATTTTAGATGTGTTGGTGACTTTCGTTTTCCAAAATTATGCATATGGGTCAATTTATTCACGTTTGACCCGAATAGGTCATAAATCTCTCTTTAAACCAAAATAGACCCAAAACTCATTTTTAAAGCATCAAAACTTGCAGGCATACTTAAATCAACATATAGGATTTGTTTACACTGACCGTTATCCATTTTGACATTTTTAGACTCAAACGGGTCAAGTGTCCAAATGGACGGTCCAAGTTCGGGTGTCCATTTTCGCATGCAATTATCTCAAAATCTAGAAACTTTTAAGATACAACACCTATATGAAAACTTAACTACTAATCATGAACTTTTCAAATATAAAATCCACATTTTCCAGAACTCAAGTTAATTAAACATATTGGCCTGTTTAGTTTGTAGTTAACACGTATTGTCACAAATTTTCACGCGCGTCATACAAACATCGGACATAATTCATAACACATAAAACATGGTAACATGGAAAACTCCAGATCAAAAGTAGACTCAAAATCGATTCCAAAAAATCCAGCCAGGGCCTCATACGATGTCTACAAGTCGGGTTTCAGAAGAGGTACATTTATGGTTCGCTAAATCAGTTTCTGACTGCGCACCAATCTCGTAATGGCTATAACCGGAGCTAGGGACATGAAAATCAAGCTAGGTCAGTGGTCCTAGTTCAAGGACAAGTCAAATTACCACATATCCTTAAATGAGAAACTTTTGTTTAGCCAATTGGTACAGTTTATTCAATCAAATTGGACATTCTGTTTCAGCTCAATTCAGAAGTTACCAAATCTACGGCCTTAGTGTGCACAATGTATCGGGTTTCAGAGGTTTCAATAAACTAGACATTTATCTCATAACATACAAAGTTCGATAATCCAGAAGGCCAAGGTCTCAAAAGGTGTACAACTCTTACTATAAAACTATAGGTGCATACGTTACAGATTTGGACAGAATGCAGGTTACCATTTCGACACGCACATTACTCAAGCTTCACAAATCCAAATGATGCAAGGCCTAGATGAAACGTTAACTAAAACATATGAAATTTTCAGATATGCAAAGTCCTAAATCACTATCATACTTCAAATAAATTTAAAAGTCAGTTTTATAATACTGAGCAAATCAGTTTTTCATATACGATCAATTAAGCATAACGGGAGTATTACAAATCCAAATAGCATGATATCCTAGTCTAACTTGAGTGTTTTTAAATCCTCTACACAATTATGATCAGTTTAAAATTCAATTCTATGTCCATTTTTCCAGAATTTGACATAATCACATATTCATCACAAAAACTTCAATCAATCATATCTTAAGCATACGGTAATGAAAATACGCGAATCTAAAGCCTAAAATTATTAATTTTTCGAGAGGATTTTAAGTATATCATAATATTTAACATTCAAGAAAACCAAGTTTCTGTAACCACACAAAACAAATTCGGGATTAAACATAAACACATCAAACGAGCAATATAACACATACAATCATGTATAATCATATAGACTTGAGCAATAGACACTATATCTACCCTAATATGTAACAAAAACATGAAAACCCAAAAATTTGAGTTTTTAAAACTTACACAAATCATGAAATTGTTGGTATGGATGTGTAGAGCTCTTCGAGAGGAATCCGAATATATAAACGATTTTATGATCCATCAAGTTTTTAAGGTGTTCTTGAGTGATAAAAGATTGATGATGATGATGAATAGTAGTGGGTGTTCTTGAGAGAAAAATTGGGTGTTTGATAAAATGAATCTGGAATATAGATAGATTAGATAAGGTCACGGGTGTTTTACTGGTTAATCACGGGTATAGATATAACACGGTGTAATAATTAAATAAACTCGGGTATTAAATGTGTAGTCACGGGTTGGTATTTAATTTTTATCTGTTATCTAAAACCCAATGTATTTTAGTTTAATATGATTCAATGATTGGTTAATTTTATATTTATAAAAATTATATATATATCTATATTGTTTTAAACATTTTAAAATTCTTGACGTCATACCTAGTTGGTGTGTTTCATTATTTATTATATTTTTAATAAGCCTATAATTTATAAAACTCATTTTCGGATCATCGTTTATTTTAAAATCACATAAGTTCTTTTTAACTCGTTTACTATCAATTGAATGACAATTGAGCGTTACCGTTGTTTACTAAATAACTTCGAAATCACTAAATATATATTCTATACACTTTATTTATATGTATATATACTTTCTAAATAATATTTATTATATATTATTATTATTTACGTAATTAATTCTAACAATTACAATATATAATATTTCATTTTATTATTTACATATATATATATATATATATATATATATATATATATATATATATATAAATAATTATATACATATCTATTTACAAGTAATCGTATTGTGAGTCGTCGGGAAAAGTCAAAGGTCAAATGGATTCATAAAAATAGTTCAAAATTTTTGAGACTCAACTTTACAGACTTTGCTTATCGTGTCGAAATCAAATAAGAATTAAGTTTAAATTTGGTCAGAAATTTCCGGGTCGTCACACTATCGACTTCGAATCCCCGTTCAGACACAATGTGTCCCAAAACCACCCTTTCCTTACCATAAAGTGGCTCTTTTCTCAACTAAGGACAAGGTTGGTCTCGGTACACCTCTTTAAAAATTTTTCCAACATACTCAAACACGACTCAAAAGACTTGCCAAATATTGAAAAATCATCCATGAAAATTTCTAAAGACTCGCCTATTAACTTTGAGAAAATACTCATCATACACCTTTGAAAAGTAGCAGGTGCATTACATAAACCAAAAGGCATTCGTCTAAAAGCATAAGTTCCATAAGGACAAGTAAAAGTCGTTTTTTCTTGGTCATTAGGGTGAATAGGTATTTGATTATATCCCGAATACCCATCTAAGAAACAATAAAATTTCTGACCTGACAACTTTTCGATGATTTGATCAATAAAAGGCAAGGGAAAGTGATCTTTTGAAGTCGCAGCATTCAGCTTCCTGTAATCAATACATACCCGCCAACCCATCACGGGACGGGTTGTGATCTTTTCACCTTCCTCAGTTTCCATTACTGTTATCCCAGCTTTCTTTGGCACTGTTTGCGTGGGGCTTACCCACTGACTATCTGAAATAGGGAAAATAATCCCTGCATCTAACCACTTGAGAACTTCCTTCTTTACAACTTCCTGCATATTCGGGTTTAACCTGCGTTGCGTATCATGAGCAGGTTTAACCTCCGGATCTGTAACTATCCTATGCATACACACTGAGGGACTTATCCCTTTCAAATCAGCTATCGTCCACCCTACTGCAGCCTTGTACTTATGAAGCACTTCCATCAAGGCTTTTTCCTGCACACTTGTCAAATTTGAAGCAATAATAACTGGCAAAGTACCGTCAGTACCTAAAAATGCATACTTCAAATGAGAAGGTAAGGGTTTTAACTCAAGAGTCGGTGGTGACTCTAGTGAAGGTCTCGTATTAGTATCAATAGATTTAGGTAGTGGCTCATATTTATGAGTCTACGGTGGCAACCTAGCATCCATTGTACTTGCTACTGCTAATTCTACCTAAGCAAAATATTTCTACTGGGTCATTGGTTATTAGGTGAGAAGTATGTTTTTTCACTAATTCATCAATCACATCTATCCGATAGCATTCATGGACATTCGGGGTGTGAAGAGAATTAAAGATATTAATTCTCATATTGTGATTCCCGAAAGATATGTCCATAGCACCCGTTCGAAAATTAATGTGAGCATTAATGGTGGCCAAGAACGGGCGTCCCAAAATTATAGTGGGTTGGGCATCTCTATTCCTAGGTTCAATATCCATAACAACAAAGTCAACTGGGTAATAGAAATCCTCCACTTTTACTATCACATCTTCTAATATCCCCCTAGGCATTTTGATTGACTGGTCCGCTAGCTGAATAATTATGTCAGTTCTTTTCATTAAACCCAATTCAAATCGGTCAACTAGACAAAAAGGTAAAATATTAATGCTAGCTCCTAGGTCCAATAATGCCTTTTTCACATTCACGTTTCCTACAGTCACAGCTATCAACGGGGTCCCTGGGTCCTTAAACTTAGGTGGAAGTGTACCCGAAACAACTGCACTTAGGTGCTCGGTTAGCTCCACCTTTTTGGGTAAAGTCGCCCTTTGCTTCCTCTTTTGAGTGCAAAGGTCCTTTAAAAATTTAGCATAAGACAGGACTTGCCTAATAGCATCAAGGAAGGGTAAATTTATCTTAACCTATTTAAATGTTTCCCACATGTCCTCTGGTTGTGGTCCCTTTTTTCCCATAAGGGAACTGGTTTGGGGACTCTAAGGCCTTGGGAAATGGGACGGATTTTGATTCCGTCTCCAGTTTCCCGGTCTCATTAACAATTGGGTCCTTATTTTTCACCCCTTCTCCTTGGTCATCGACTTCACTTACCTCTTCCTCATCAAGAACAATAGGAGACTTACTTGGCTCTGGTTGCACTACCTCTTTTTCACCTACCTTATTGTCATACTTCTTTCCGCTTCTCAAGGTACCTACAATGTTAATGCTATGCCCTTTTCCCTGATCCTTATGATTTAGATTTAGAACTGCGTAGCTTGGAATTGTACCTGGTCCCCTATTTCCCTTACTTTCCACTACATTACCGATCTCCTTAGCCAATGCACCAATCGACTTATTTTGCACTTCTATCATTTTTCGCATTTCGAAGATGAACGCATCCATCTTAGCATCCGAGCTAGATGGCTTATTAGTTGAAGTACTGTTTTGATTTTGGTTTTGGTTTTGGCCTTGGTTTTGATAATTGTTTTGGTTTTGGTTTCGGTTGTTGGGATAAGGATTTTGATAGTTTCTTTGGTAGTTGCCTTCGTTCTGAAAGTTATCCTGGTTTTGAAAGTTGTTTTGTGGTCTAAGTTGGTTCCCTTGGTTAGCATTCATAGCATTGTTATTGCTCCAACTGAAATTAGGATGATTTCTCCACCCCGGATTATACGTGTTGAAGTATGGATCATATCTCCGTCCCTGAACCTCGTTAACTTGTTCTTCTACTATGTGCTGATTTACCGGTGGAATCCCATTTCTACATCCATATGCAAAGTGAGAAGGATCTCCACAAATCTCACATACTTCCTGAACTTGCGAAACATTACAAGCAAGACCCTGGTTTGGGTTGTTAAATATAAGCATTTTCAAATCATCAAATTCCTGCTCTAAGTTCCTAGATGAACCACCCGAATCGGAAACATGATTCACTCGGGAGGTACTAGGTTGTTTACGATCAACCGAAGCTTGGGTTTTTGAACCCTTGCTTAACTGTTCGAAGAACGTCCATTCATCATCACTAGACCGAGTTAAGAATACCCCACCACTAGCCGCCAAAAGAAACTGCCTATTTTGGGAATCTAAACTATCATAGAAAACTTTAACCAATTCCCACTTGGGTATCTCATGGTGTGGGCATGCCCTAAGTAACTCCTTCAGACGTTCATACGCTTCATGAAATAATTCACCCGGTAATTGTTTAAAAGATTTTATTTGCGTACGCATGTCTGAAGTTTTACTTATGGAGTAAAATTCCTCTAAAAATCGTTTTTTCATTTCCGCTCAAGTATTAATACTCCGGGCGGGCAAGGAGAGAAACCATCTTTTTGCCTTATCCTTAAGTGAATAAGGAAATAATCGAAGACGTACCTCATCATCAGTGAAACCGTTTACCTGATTAGTAGCACATATCCCATTAAATTCAGTGATGTGTTTATATGGTTCCTCATTAGCCATACCTCGGTAGGTTGGCAAGATCGAAATGAGTTGAGGTCGGACCTCAAATCGTCGGTTGTTTCCTCCTGCCGGTGCAGGATAAAAAATGGGTGAATGATCCTCAAAATCACCCGGTTGGTAGTAGGTGTCTACTCCTCTTGGTCATTCGGCCATCTCGTCTCGTTGATTAAAAACTTCCTCTTCAGTGTCAGACTCTGACTTAGGAGAGTTTGGTGGAACAATCGGATATGTCTCTAACTGTGGATCTAAATGTGGTTGAGTGGATGCTGAAGCCACTGTCGAACCCTTTAAGATTCTTGTAGCTTTTCGATTAGCTTTTGCAGATTTCTCGATTTCCGGGTCTAAAGGCTTAAGATTTTGATCTCCCAAACTTCGAGTTTGCATACACTAACCTGCACTTCAACAAAAACAAGAACACCGAGCATAAAACTGACAAAAACAAAATAAACAAAACACTATTTTTGGATTTTTATTGATTTTATAATTTTTATGGTTTTTCTAATTAAACACGAAAGCAATTAAATAAGATCTTGCAATCAAGCGCACACTTCCCCGGCAGCGGCGCCAAAATTTGATCGGTGTCGAAGGACCGGTCAAAAATAGCCTAATTACTCTACTTTAGATAGGGTAAGCAGGATTCGTTCCACGGGAAGCTATGGTTAACTAGCAAGCAATTTCAGGATTTGTTTGTTTGTGATTAACTAAAATTAACTAAAGTAAAGACTAGATTAACAATTACTAAGCAAGTGTAAACTTTGAGTATTTAAGAGCATAAACAATGAGCTAATTAAAAAAGTTGTAATCAATTGGATGGAAGTCTTTATCCCTTCACAATCCCAATCTAACATGCATTCATTCAAACAAGCATTATGTTTTTCAAGTATTGATCAAATCTCATAGACAAGATTTCTTAGGCTTATCAATTCTAACTATCTTGGGATTGAATCATGCAACCTAGACACTATGTCTTTATCCTTAATCTAATTAACACTAAGTTGGATCAAGAACACAATGTTAAATCACTATAATTCAACTTGCAATAATCACAATCAATAATACTTGCATTGATCAATAAACAATTGGTTTATACTACCACAATTCAAAAGACATAAGTTTCATAACATTACAAACCACATAAACTTGAATGAAAAGAATACATGTATTAATTGTTCATGGAAGGAATAAAGTGAAAGAAACTAGCCAAGCATGTTGGTGATGATGATCATGGTTGCTTCTTGAAGTTGCATGAAGAACACTCCTTAAAACCTAGCTTGAATCTTGATTCGATGATGATTAATGGTGTTTTTGTGTGTTTGATGCTCTAAAAACTGATGGAAGATGATATAAATTCGTAGCCTAGGGTTTCTATTATATAGGGGTGAAGTAGGGTAACCCCCAAGCATTAAATCCCTCAAATTCGGCCTTAAATTTTATCCAAAAATAGTTTCAGCCGCAAATTACTCTCCCCGGGCGCCTACATGCGTCCAGCCGCAAAAACCAGCCGCCTCCTTTTGTTAGCTTTCCACCTGAAGATATTTTGGCACCCATCAGGCACCTCCTTGCGCCCCCCAGCCTCCTCCTTACGGCTGGGCTTCAGTTTTTTCATTTTTTCTTGTTTTTAACCCCCGTTTTCGCGTTCTCGTCCCAAATCGTTACTCGTTATAAAAACCTCATGAAATAACTTTCTAAACCTCAAATATACATGTAATATCCACCTCTGAACATCGATAATGATCGGCGTTTAAGACCTGATCAAGATACAAGGGAATCCCCCCTGAAAACATAAGAGATCTTGCCATATTTAAAAGGTGTCTATGTTTCCTTTCAACAAGACCATTTTTTTGAGGTGTGTGGGCTATGGTAGTTTGATGTAAAATGCCCTTTTCATTTAATTTTTTTTCAATTGGTTATTTACAAACTCAGTTCCATTATCAGTTCTAATCATTTTGACTCTTTTTTCAAACTGATTAAGTAATAGGTTCACATAATTGTAGAAGTTATCAAACACTTCATCTTTTGTCTTTAATAAGTAAACCCACACAACCCTTGTATGATCATCAACAATATAATGGTAAGGAAGTATTTATATCCTTCTCTACTATCTACCCTATAAGGACCCTACAAATTCATATGAATAAGTTCACCGAGTTCTTTAGTCACATGATCACTTAAGGGAAAATGGTCTTTAACATGTTTAGCTTTTAAGAAAGTTTCACAAGGTATATCTTCAACAATTTTATCAAGATTTAGTTTATGTTTAAGAATGTTAAGGACAGGACTAGAGGGGTGCCCTAATATAACAGATTCAAAATTACAAGCATACACAGAGTTCCACATAAGAGGTTCACCTTTATAATAGTCAAAGGAATACATGCCACCATTCACACTACCAGTCCCCAGGGTAGTTGTTGTTTTCAAATCGTGAATGTAGGTAGTTCTTGTTTTCAAATCCTGAATGTAACAGTTAAAGGCATCAAATCCAACAAACATTTTATTTTCTTTGACCAGCTTGGTTATTAAAAGACAGAAGACTCACACAATATCCAGGGATAATTAACATATCAGTTAGAATAATGTCCTTATTTAATCTTAGGTTTCCAATTTTTTTAACCTTAACTTTAGTACCATTAGGATGTGAGACTTGTAGGTTTAATTCAGACACATCAACAACATTATCAAGACCTTGTTCAGAGATAGTCATATATTGATTAGCCCCAGAGTCTATAATCCAACCTTGACACTTATTTTCACAAGAATTGAAATTAAAAAAATCTTTGAAAGTTGTCATTAAAGAACACATTATTATTTATTATGTTACCTGACATATTAGAGACAGATTCAGAGGTTTGAGGGCCCTTTTCATTAAGCATGCTTAAAAGCTTCATCATTTGTTCACTACTCAAAGACATGGGAACAGAAATACAAGAGTTAGTAGAACCAATATTAGAAGAGGATGTAGTGGAACTAGACAAAGAATCAGAAACAGCATAACTTGATACATGAGTGGTGGTTTTATTTAAATTTCCATTGAAAGATTTCTTATAGTTATTAGGATATCCAACAATTTCAAAACACCAATCAATGGTGTGTCCAAGTTTGTTGCATTTAGTGCATTTAAGATTAGGGTTAGGACCCCTATTAAAACTTCTTTCCCCTCCAATATTACCAGTTTACTATTTCTGTTTGACCATGAGTTATCATTAGTTTGAGCAACAAAGGCAGAGTTTTGAGACTTAGATGTACCAACCCTAGAAACCCACTTGTGTAATTCTTCTCTTGAAAGAATGGCAAATACAGACTTAACATCAGGCAAAGGATCTTTAAGGAAAATATTACTTCTAATAGACATGTAAACATCATCAAGTACCATAAGAAATTGCATCAATTTTAAGACTTTGTTATGTTGTAGAAATTCAGGGGCAGCAGTACAAACACACTCAGGAAGTTTAACCATTTCATCATATTGTTTCCACAAGGTGTTTAGTTTATGATAATATTCTGACAAACTACTACCATTTTGCTTTATAGAGCTAATTTTTTGATGCAAATTAAAGGTTATAGATCCATCTACCTTATCATATGTTTCCTTTAATTCAGACCAAACAACAGAAGCAGTAGCAGAGAATATTTGTCCAGAGTATAATTCCTCAGATATAGAGCTTAATAACCAAGACAAGACAACAGAATTACACTTATCCCATTGGGCAGCAAGAACTTCATTATCATCATTTTTTAACAAGGTTCCTTTAACAAAACCTACTTTGTTTTTAGCTGATAAATCCAGAAGCATAGTTCTGCTCTAAACATTATAATTTTCAGTTCCTATAAGTTTGATAGAGATTAAAGGTGCATTAGTTGTGTCACTAGCATGCAAGTACAGAGGATCTCCAAAATCAATTTTACTAATTAGGGTAATAGCATTTTCATCACCCATAATAGCAGATAAGAAGCAAAAACAGAGCAACCAAGCAGGAAAAAAATAACAACAGACAATAATATCAAGAACACAGTAACACAAAATCACAGCAACAAGTGCAACCCATACACCTGTAAAGAGAACGTACAACTCCAGCAAGCAGTTGGTTATTAACCAAGCAATATGCACATTAAATAAAGTACAAAGAACAAGAGAAACAACCTAGGTCAATAATCTGACCGTGCTTGATCAGGTATTCATGGATCTCAAAGGGATCCAGATCAAGAGTTGGGCACAGAGATTGGTCAACACGGGTATAACTAACAAGACAGATATGCAGCGGAACATGAAATCTCTTCACCAGAAGATACCGGAAAAGAAACCCCAAATCAGAACCGCAAACCCTAGATTTTTGATGAACGAAGAGGACAAGGAAATCAAAGCGTAGCCCACTCTGATACCATGAAAAAATAGCGATTCAATACCATAAATCTTCCAATAACCAATTATAACCATGCAATCAATACATGAGCCGAAATTAGTATAACCAAAATTGTTCAATTGAAGTGAAACACAACCAGAACACAGTCTCAACTGATACAAATGAATGATAAATCAAAATGGAACCAAGATTGAATGTATAATATATGATCACACACGATGGGTATAAGCCCTAATTTAAGCAGATCAATGTTGATGAGATAGCAATGATGAATGTATGAGAGCGTGTGTGTTGCCCTAGCAAGAGGCTTCATATCAGCCTAAATATCCGATCACCACAACGGATAGAAGCAGATGGGCTGGACAACATAATGAGCCCAATAACACAAAAGACACCAACGAGACATTAGAAGCATCAGTAAGCCCAAGAACAGAAGCAAGCCCATCAAGGAGAACAGCAACAAGCATGGAACAACACTCCAACCTACAAACAAACTAATCATACAATAAGAGAAAGAAAAGAAGAATTCAAGCTTAAGATTGAATAATATTAACATAATGATGTAAGAATGTGAATCTCTTAGGTCACTTCAAATAATGACATCATTCATATTGGAGTGCGAAGTCGAGTTAAACAAGTCAAAAATTGGTGTACCTGAAGCTCTCCCACATAAGGATAATGCTTCTCGCACAAGGAGGTGGCTCCCATATAGGAAGAATTAGGGAGAGTTGTTCAGAACTACTTCCCATATTGGGAGAAAGTCTCCCGTATAAGGAGATTGACCAGACAGTAACCTATAAATTGTACTTACGAATTTTAATAATAAAAATACTCTTTGGTTGGCCGAAGATTAAAGTAATCATTATGATTACATATAACCTCGTTAAATTCTTGTTTTTTATTTATCTTTTTTGCTACTTTTCTTCGTGTTGTTCACTTTAATCATTTATTGTAAGTGGGTTTGTTAACTTGAGGTTATCAAGTCTTATTAGGGCTCACACACTTATTCTTAACAAGTGGTATCAAGAGCTTAGGTTCATTTTTTAGGGAGCAATGGCGGAAAAGAGTGGTGTGAAGGTTGATCGGTTTAATGGAACTGATTTTAGCTTTTGAAAGATTCAAATTGAAGACATTCTCTATCAGAACAGGCTTTACCAACCCTTAACAGGTGTTAAACCAGAAGAAATGGGGCAAGGAGAGTGGGACTTCTTTGATAGGCAAGCCCTAGGGGTTGTTCGACTTTCTCTGGCCAAGAACGTTGCTTACAACATTGTCAGTCAAATCACAACCACGGGATTGATTACGGCTTTATCTAACATGCATGAAAAGCCATCCGCTTTGAACAAAGTTTCGATTTGGCAATTGGTAATTGCTAGGATGATGGAGTGTTCCTCGGCGGCGGATCATGTGAATGAATTTAATTTGATTTTAACCCGGTTAAATTGGGTTGACATTAAATTCGATGATGAGCTTGAGCTTTGTTTTTGCTCTCTCTGTTGTCCAATAGTTGGGCTGCTACGGTTACGGCGGTTAGTAGTTCATCCGGAACTACTAAACTCACTTTTAAAGGAATTCGTGATTTGATTTTCAGCGACTGTATTCGAAAGAAAGATTCAAGTGGAAGTTTGGTTCTAAGTGTTAGTCGAGGAAGATCTAGGTCAAGAAGTCCATTAAGGAGCAATAATGTGGTGTGTTGGAAATATCAACTAGTTGATCACTACAATTTAAAGTTCCAGAGTCTTATGTCGTGTGGAAGCGTGGTGACTATGGTGATCGAGGATGCGTTGATTTGCCAAAAGGAAGTTCTTGACGAATCTTGGGTTTTAATTTCGGGTGCCTTGTTTCATGCTACACCATACATGAACGAGATGGTGAATTTCAAGTTGTATTCCAGTAAGGTTCAAGTTGCAGATGGGAAGACACTTAATGTCGCGGGTGTTGGTGGCATAGTTATTAGAAACTTAGATTATGTTTGGATCTTGAGGAACGTGAGGTTCATCCCAAAGCTCAAGAGTAGATTGATCCCGATGATAGGTGTCATGTTCTATTTGGGGATCAAAGGTGAACAGTATTTAAAGGAGGTCTTATAATTGCTCGCGGGTACAAGTGGGGAACCATGTATATGGTTGATGAATTGCAAGATGGAGTTGTAGGTGTTGAAATTCCTAACAAGCTAATGCTTTCTGGTATTGTTGAGGGGTGTTGTTTGAGTGGGATCTCAAGGGATGTCGAAACTAGTGGAGAATCGGGTCTAATTGGGTACACTAGAGTCTTCGTTACTTCGGGTAGATCTTCTCCAATGGCAACTTTGTTGCCATCGACCGAAGAAGATGAACAAGTGGTTTTTCTAGGAGTCACGGTTAATGATACACCCGTATAATGTGTGTTGGATCGAGGTGAAAAATCGGGTTTGTCGGAATTTGATGTGTGCGAGGTGTACTAGGAAATAGTATTATTTTTATAACAAAATACTATTAAATATGATACAATTTTACACAAGATATTTATTTATTTATAGAATGGATATACCTAAACCTTGCTACAACACTTATAGGCAGTGTACCCAATCATACAGTAGTGTAGTTTTTAGTAAGTCCGGTTCGTTCCACAGGGATACACTTAAACAAGCTTAACGCTATATTAGTTTTAATTTATAAAAAAAAACAAATATATATATAAGTAATATTATTATTATAAAAAGGGGGTTTTACCGTTTAATGACTGGTTTGTCAATTTTTAAAACTTTAGTCGCAGTTAAAACCTAATGTAAAATATTAAATAAATAAAAGACTTAATTTAAAGCGTAAAATAAATAACGATAATGAAATTGCGATAAATAAAAGTGCGATAATTAAAAAGTACGATAATTAAAAGTGCAATTAAATACAATGACAATAAATAAAAGTACGATAATTAGAAGTGCAATTAAATATGAAAATAAAAGAATTATGCTTATTTAAACTTCCATAATCATGATGTTTGACGTGTTGATTTTTAGTTTATTCCCATGGGTTAATTGTTCTTTGTCCTGGATTATTTAATATGTCCTTCTGGTTTTTGTCCATAACAGTCCATCAGTCATAAATATAAAGTGCGAGTGTCCTCATCAAATTATCATTATATCCGAAGTCAAATATTCCAACTAATTGGGGACTTAAACTGTAACAAGGTTTTAATACTTTGTTTAATAATTACACCAGGATATCGACTGCGTGTAACCCAAGGTTTTAATACTTTGTTAACAATTATGCCAAGTGTCCTTGTACATAATTTTACCCCTGTTTTAATAATTCCATAGACTATTAATCCATTCCCGTGTCCGGTTAAATGAACGATTATTCGTACATATAAATATTCTGCCCATCGTGTCCGATCGAGTGTATGTGGTTATTTATAGGTACGTCCAATTGTAAATCTTTATATTAAAATTAACAAACTATCTTTTAGTTAAACAAATATAAAGCCCATTAATAGCCCATAGTCTAATTTTCACAAGTGTCGTTCTTTTGTCCAAACCTCAATTATGGTACAAAGCCCAATTACCCAATTTTAATATTTTCAGCCCAACATCATGATTACTTTGTCTTAAATAAGGATAATAATAACTTAGCTACGAGACATTAAATTAAAAATAACATTAACCATAACTTACAGTGATTAAAAATAGCGTAGCGTTACACGGACAGAATTTTGACTTACACCCTTACAACATTCGCTAACATACCCTTATTATTAGAATTTAAAATTAAAATTAAAATTATAATATAAATATAAATATATTTACGTATAGATAGAGAGATGGATATATGATATATAAACTGAGCCAAAACACGCGAATTTATAGGACCAGGCCTGGATTTCAGGGACATGCGATCGCATGGCTTTTATGCCTCCAGGCCATGCGATCGCATGGTGGTAGGTATCAGCTCAAAATTCTTTGTTTTCTTGTTTGTCGACGTTTATAAATAATAATATAATATATAAATAATTATAAGAATTATTTAAATATTATATTTTATTTATGTGCATAGTTAACTTGTAATTTTTAGTCCGTTGCGTCGAGCGTTGATAGTTGACTTTGGTCCCGGCTCCGAATTTTCGAATGTCCTTGCGTACAATTTAATATCTTGTACTTTATGTTTTGCGTCTTGTACTCTTGTAATTTTGAGACGTTTCTTATCAATAATTGGAACTTCTTTGATTGTATTTTGTACTTTTGAGCTTTTTGGTCGTTTGCGTCTTCAATTCGTCGAATCTGTCTTTAGTCTTCACCTTTTATTATTTAAACGAATATCACTTGTAAATAGAACAATTGCAACTAAAAGCTTGTCTTTCTTGAGGGATAATGTTATGAAATATATGTTCGTTTTCAGCATTATCAAATATTCCCACACTTGAGCGTTGCTTGTCCTCAAGCAATATAGTCTTGAAATAAAAATACTAGAATCACTTCTTTATTCTTCACACTTTGTACATCAGTGATTTCTATACGGCGGTATAAACAATGGTAGTAACGATGTGGTTTACAGTCTCACATGACTATGAAAATTTAGATCCATTAAGGAAATTGGATCTTTATGAAAACATTTGATCTTTTGAAAATTAAATCTAGCTTTTACCCTAAATAAGTTTTTCCGAAATAACCCTTCACCGGTGTTTGCAAAATGTTTTTGTGGGTTTGGTGGGTTTCAGATTTGAAAATTTTAGCTCAAAACTTGTGGTTTTGTGTCACCCACTTGCTAACCTTGTATTGGGAAAGCAACATGTCCAGTATACTTGCTCCGTATATTACCTTTCGGTAAACTACCGTCCGGTTGTAAAGGAAAGCGTAGAACAAGCAACTGTTAAGGAAATGTCCCCTGACATGCTTTTAATTATGGTCTATAACATATCGGATGCAACTACTATCCTTGATAGGATCAATAGTAAAGCTCACCCTTATAATTTTTCGGTCTGGCACAAGGTCCTATCTTTGACCATGCTATTCAACCACCGTTCTTACGGTTGACACCCGATTTGGTTCAGGTGACCTAATGAATTCCAGGTGAATTCCTAGGATTTTACATTCAATGGTAATGAACGCATTAAAAATGGGGTTTCAGAAAATAAATCGGTTTGTAATTTTGATCAAACTATTTTCTCGTTCAAGCTCGAGTTTAGATATCATCGAATTCCATGAGTTTGTAATTCTCAATCTTTAAGGTCAATCTCTAGGATTGAGTAATATCAGGCTTAAAAGCTGATTTTTGATCTTTAAGGAGATTATCCTTTCTGGAGATCTGGTTCATTAGTCTTATCAAGCTAATTTGTACGGCGCCCTCCCTATTTTACGAGACAGATCCTCTCATGGTTAGGATAAGTCTGACCACTTGACGACCCTGTTTGATGCTTAGGTCCGTGGATTTCATGCTGATTTTAGAGATGACTTTTCTAGATTTTTCATCAACCTACAGCTGGTCTGGACGACAACTTCATGACCTAAATCAAGAAGCGCGTTTCTTTTTCGGAAGACTTTACTTCCTTTTAATGATGGAATTGATTCATCGTGTAGATCCATCTTTCTTTCAAATATATTACAGTAAATTTGGTAAAACTGTTTAGATTAGTCCAAAACAAAAGTATCTTCAGTTATTTGTACAAAAATATGTGATATATGTTTTAAATAACTTGGTAAATTTTCCCACACTTGGTTTTTATTTTCCTTTTTATTGTCCTCTATTCCATTTTAAATGAATTCTAACATTTTGGTTTGTTTCTCAATTTATGTCCTTTCCGAGGTAACAATAATTTCGGTGTTAACACCTAGTTTTATCGTTCATAAATATGTATAAACATGATTTTGAGTTCATTTATTTGAAAATTTTGAAAATTTTTACTAGAATTGGGTAGTCAGTATATAAGACTATGGCTGTTCTTTATTATCAGAGAGCACTAGATTCTAATACAACTATTGCTTTACTAGTATTTCTAATGGTAACCAAGTGTATAAATAAAAAAATTTAAAAATTACGAAAGAATTTAACCCCTTCCCACACTTAAGATCTTGCAATGCCCTCATTTGCAAGAAATCAGTAACAATTTAAATTATTGAGGGTGATTAGCGTAGAAAAATGATTAAATTTTACCAAAGTTTTCAAACATATTGGCGTTTATTTGCTGAATGATAAATGGTGCATATCATTTGTTCATTCCGTCTTATTGTTACATCACATTTGTTTTTCGTTTTGTCGTCAAAAGTACTAGCTTTTGCTGAACTTAATGCCAGTCTTTGAAAATGCGCTGTTTTACCCTGTTTTGTACAATTGAAAATATACATACATACAAATATAAACATGCATGGCAATTTGAAATGGGACTTAAAATCCCACTTTCAAATCAAAAATGAAACATTAGTACACCATAATAAAAATATTAAACATTACAATAAAAGTATCATAATATAATGTGTTTAAACATAAATAAACAGAAATAATAAAAATTAAAAATCATATAAATTACCAAAAGGAACTATATCAATCATGGATAGGGGTTCCAGTTCATGTCATCGTCTGGGTTCCATGGTTGGTGATAGGTATACTGGTAGGCCTGGTTAGGGTCGTAGAGAGTTTAAGGCGGTCTCATCTCGGGCTGGTGTGGAGGATAGTAAGTTGGTTGGGTCGGGATGTAGGGCTCCTGAGGTGATAGCCGGCTCATAATCTGACGCTGATGATAGTCCCATCTATCATGCTGTCGTTGCCTGGAATGCTCGTAATCATTCCGGGCTTGCCACTGCTCCATCCGATGAAATCTCTCCGCGTTTGTCATGTCTACCTCATCTACACGCTGGTAGACATCAGTCATAGCCTCTCGAATGACATTCCTAATGTCATCCGCTTCCTCCATCTCCTCATCTGAGCCTCTCTCTACCTGAGGTTGACTACCTACATAGGGTATTGCCTGGTTGCGTCTACTCTTCAATACCTTAGCACCCGCATAAACCTTCAATCCTAAAAGCTCAACCTGTTCCCTACATTCCATAAGTGGACCCCCTTGGTTCTTATCTACACCTAAATACTCTCCAATGAGAGTAACAAAAATACCTCCTCCTATAATCCCCCCTTCCTGTAATCCTTCAACCATCTTAGATAAATAAAAACCAACACAGTAAGGGATATTAACAAAGCCTCTTGGGTCTCGATTACACTTTAGGTAAAATAAATCATGTAAGGTCAATTTTTCCTTATTGTGACCTCTCTGTGTAATCGAGTTAGCCAAAAATCTATGAATTATACGAAGCTCAGCTTTGTTAATATGTAAGTAGGTATGTGTTCCTCCCCGCCCAAAAAAATTATAATCTGACATACGCCTCCAGACGGCGTTCCCGTCAAAATTCCTATCTACCCTTTCACCACGATAAATCAAACTCATACAATTGGGTAGTAGTAATTCAGCGGGCGTATATATCTGTAATGCCCTAGCCATGTCCAACATGGACATCCTGTACATTCTACCACCAAGTATAAACCTAAGAAAACTTCTATCATCTAATCTATCTACATCTACATTTAATGCTATAGTACTCATCAGCTCAACACACCATTCCTTATATACAGGTCTACGAATGGTGAATAAGCGTTCCCAATCAGTAAAAGAAGAACTGCCATACCTTTGTATCAAATGCTCCCTAACACGGTCAGCAAGTTGGACCCTTTCCAAAGGATCCCAATCAATTACCCTAGGCACCTCTACATCTTTCGTTATTAATTTGAATTTATTACTTTGATATGCCGGGTAATCTCTCCATCGTCTATCGAATCTCAGATTAGGATGCAACGTGTGTTCAGGAATCGTTGGGTATTCTACAGGTGGATGCATCAGAAATACTAAGAATTCAGTAACAAACTGTAGGGGATCATAATAAGGTACATGTTGATCAGGCTGATGTTGTTGTTCCTGTTGTGGTTCTTGTTCGGGTTCATATTGCATTTCTGGATCTGGTTCTAGAGCTGGAGCGGGTCGTCTAGATGATGACGATGATGAACCTCCAGTATCGGCTCTCTGCAAAACACATTAAACACAAAATTTGTGCATCCAAATATGCATTAGTTTTAGCAAAATAACAACTTAAAACAATCACAATAACATGTTCAATCAAAATTAAACTTATACACATTTTCACAATTTTTTACAATTCTACACTTTTTCAAATAAGCACATATGAAAATATATACAAAGTTCATAAGCATTTAACTCAAATAACATGTCAAAATAGTCATTACTAGCAATTAAACAAGTCTCAATTGGCAATTATATCAAATTAATCAAGTTCATGAATTTTGCAACTAAAAAGTCCACTTTAATCTTCAAAAATCATGTTTAGGATTAAAGTTTGGATCATTTAGCTACCTAAACATGTTACACTACTCAATTTAGCAATAATTCATGACAAAAATCGGCCATAACCTATTTATATCAAAAAGCCCCAAATTGCTCAAGAACACAAACCCTAGATTTCTAAAAATTTTGAAGTTTTTGGCTTTAAATCATGTTAAATAGCATCAATCTAGGTTATACATGCATAAAATACTATCAAGTTAACACTAATTACACTAGAAATTAACAAAATTGCATTAGGTAAAATATTGGTAATTATCACAAAAACTAGAGAATTTAAGAGTTTAGAGGTGTAATTTTTACCTTTTTTTATAAACTTCTGAACAATTTCATGATTAGAGCGAAAAATTTGACGAATTACGGTGAAATTTGGTGAGGAATTGAGAGTATTTTCGTGTGTATATGTGTGTGTTTATGGAGTGAGGCAGAACAGACTGCCTTTTGATCCTGACCAATTTTCCAGCTCCATGCAATCGCATGGAGTTGAAGTGTAAAACCCATGCGATCGCATGGGGGTCCGGGTACAGTTTTTTTCCTTTTTTTTTTAAAATCTTATACTTTAATAAAATATAAAATTAATAAAATTTTAAAAATTTATTTCTTTTTAGGATGAGGGCGTTTCGGATCGTTGTCCTAGTCTGTCCCTCGACAAAATTTTAAAATTTGTCAATTCAAATCGCGGTTTTAAAAGTAAAGATTTTTGGGTTTTTTAAATGTTTTTGGCATACTTTAGTTTAATAAGATTAAAAATAATGATAATAAAAGTTCTCGTCCCTCCCTTGGATAGAGCAATTTCGGTTCAACGACCTAGTCTTCAACTCACGACGAATTTTAAAAATCAAATTTTTAACTTAACAAAATAAAGTACATTTTTGTTTTTAAATTCACACCAAACTTAAATTTAAAAATGCATAACATTAAAAATTCATATTAAAAATTCACACCAAACTTAAATTATATTTTTGTTTTTATACATACAAACTTATATTAAAAATTTTAATTTTTCAAATATTTACAATTTTAAATATATTGATTTTTTTAAAAAGAAGTTTACAATATTAATTTAATATTAATTTTAAAAACAAAGTAAAAATAAGAAATTAAAAATCTTTTTGGTCTTTTATCCCACTTTAATCAATCAAAGATTATCAAAAATATACGCCCCTCTTTTAGGTAAAGTAATTTCGGTTTCATAACCTAGTTTAACTCATGACGAATTTTTGAAATATTTTGGGTTGATTGATTAAAGATATTTATACCTTAAGAATAAACGGTAAATTTCGCAGTGATGTAATAAATTTTTGTATGATATCAATAATTTCGGTCGCAAGACCTAATTTTATTGAATACCAATTTAATACTTTATAGCGAACAAATTAGCGTTTATTATCAAAAGGTTAAAAATAAAAATAAAAATGAAAACTGTACATACTTACCTGTGAGATAGATTTCTTAGTGATATGCTCTAGCCCACTCATAAGATAGTCGGACTAATTAGTTTTCCATAGCTACATAGGCGTAACCTCGAGCATTCAACGTTTTTTCTTTTAACATATGAATGGTCCATCTCTGCATAGCGTAACAAATTCGGTATTTGAATAGGTTTGATTATTAGAACATTTACCTTCGTGTGACCATTTTCCGCATTTGTGACATCTTTCAAGGTGTCGTGCTCTTCTTTTCGCTACGGATTTTGATTTTCCTTTACCAAATTGTAACTTATTATTTTCGTTTCTCGATTCTTTTCTTATTCCGCCCAATTTACCTCTGATTAATGATACCAATTCACTTGGAAGGGTGTCATTATTACGTTTAGTGATCAAAGCGTGTAGTATTAGACCATGGTTTAGTTCACAGGAAGTCTTCATCTCGTAAAAACCTAAAAAAAATAAAAATTCAGAATGGGGGGAGAAGACTAGTTCTTTAGGGTCTGCTAGGGAAAGACCATTCGGGTTCCATTTTCGAGAACTACACAAAAACAGAACATCTAACTCTAACAGAAATACATATTATCCTTTAAAGACTTGATTCTCCCCATACTTAGTTAGCTGTGGTGTCGAAATTGTGATTAACTTCGTTGTCAACTTCCATTGGACTATCTATGTAATGTTTAACTCTGTGACCATTAATCTTAAATTCAATCCCATTTGAATTTATTAATTCTACTGTTCCGTATGGGAAAACTCTTTTGACTATGAATGGTCCAGACCATCTTGATTTCAATTTTTCAGGAAATAGCTTGAATCGTGAATTGAAAAGAAGAACTCTGTCTCATTCTTTAAATTCTTTTGAACTTCTGATTCTTTTATCATGCCATTTCTTCGTTCTTTCCTTATAGATTAACGAATTTTCGTATGCTTCAAGTCTTAATTCTTCTAATTCGTTTAGCTGACTTAATCGTAGACGTACGGCTTCATGTAAATCAAGATTACGTGTCTTCAAAGCCCAAAATGCTTTGTGTTCAATTTCTACTGGAAGATGACATGCTTTTTCGTAAACAAGTCTAAAAGGTGTGGTTCCAATTGGAGTTTTGTAGGCTGTTCTAAAAGCCCAGAGTGCATCCTCCAATTTAATGGACCATTCCTTCGGATTTGATCCTTCGATTTTTTCTAGAATACGTTTTAAAGCTCGGTTGGTATTTTCAACTTGTCCACTTGTTTGTGGATGATATGCAGTGGAGATTTTATGAGTTACTCCATATCTTTTAAGAACTTTCTCAAGTTGATTATTACAAAAATGAGTTCCCCGATCACTTATTCAAGCTTTCGGTGTTCCAAACCTTGCAAAAAGACCTTTTAAAAAATTGACTACAACTCGTGCATCGTTAGTTGGGAGAGCTTGTGCTTCCGCCCATTTAGATACATAATCAATGGCAACGAGAATGTAGAGATGATTATGAGATTTTAGAAATGGACCCATAAAGTCAATACCCCAAATGTCAAATACTTCACATACTTGAATGACATTTTGTGGCATTTCATCACGTTGACTTATTTTTCTGGCCCTTTGACAAGCATCACATGATTTGCAAAGAAGGTGTGCGTCTTTGAAAATTGTAGGCCAATAGAATCCAGCATCGTAAACTTTTCTTGCTGTAAGTTGAGGCCCATAATGCCCTCCTGTTGGTCCTGTGTGACAATGGTTTAAAATTTTAATAGCTTCATTTCCGAATACACATCGGCGTATTATTCCATCGGGACAACTTTTAAACAAATGTGGATCTTCCCAGAAATAGTGTTTTATATCACTAAAGAATTTCTTTTGTTTTTGGTACGATAATCCTTTTTCAAGGAATCCACATACTAAGTAGTTTGCATAGTCTGCAAACTATGGAATTTCATTATAATCTATCTTCAATAGATATTCATCAAGAAAGTTGTCTTGTATGGCCGATTCATTTAGAACTTCTAATTCAGGATTTTCAAGACGAGAAAGATGATCAGCGGCGAGATTTTCTGCTCCCTTTTTGTCTCGGATTTCAATATCGAACTCTTGTAAGAGTAAGATCCAACGGATTAATCTTGGTTTAGCATCTTGTTTCGAAAATAGGTATCTAAGAGCAGAATGGTCGGTATAGACCAACGTTTTAGCTAGAATGAGATATGAACGAAATTTGTCAAAAGCAAAGACAATAGCAAGGAGTTCTTTTTCAGTAGTTGTATAATTCATTTGTGCTCCTTGTAATGTCTTACTAGCATAATATATAGGTTGAAATTGTTTTTCAATCCTTTGTCCTAAAACGGCTCCCATTGCAAAATCACTTGCATCGCACATTAGTTCGAATGGTAGATTCCAATTTGGAGTTATCATGATCGGCGCATTAGTGAGTTTTTCTTTAAGAATATTAAAAGATTTGATGCATTCATCTGAAAAGATGAATGGAGCATCCTTTTCTAGGAGTTTATTCATAGGAGTGGCAATTTTAGAAAAATCTTTTTATAAAACGTCGGTAAAAACCGGCATGCCCTAGAAAACTCCTAACTCCTCTAACATTGGTGGGATGTGAAAGTTTAGCAATTACATCTACTTTAGCTCTATCGACTTCAATTCCTTCTTTTGAAATTTTATGACCAAGAACGATGCCTTCTTTAACCATGAAATGACATTTCTCCCAATTAAGTACTAGATTTGATTGTTCGCATCTAATAAGCATTCGTTCAAGATTAACTAGACATGTTTCAAAAGTATCACCGAAGACTGAAAAGTCATCCATGAAAACTTCCATGCATTCTTCTATCATGTCGTGAAAAATCGCCATCATGCACCTTTAAAAGGTTGCAGGGGCGTTGCAAAGTCCAAATGGCATGCGTTTGTAAGCAAAAGTACCATAAGGGCACGTGAATGTGGTTTTCTCTTGATCCTCGGGTGCTATTGGAATTTGAAAATATCCGGAAAAACCATCAAGAAAACAATAGTAACTATTTCCGGCTAATCTTTCCAACATTTGATCAATAAAAGATAAGGGAAAGTGATCTTTTCTAGTGACGTCATTTAATTTTCTATAATCAATACAAACACGCCATCCTGTTACAGTCCTAGTAGGAATAAGCTCATTTTTCTCATTTGTGATGACAGTCATGCCACCCTTCTTAGGTACGCATTGAACTGGGCTTACCCATGGACTATCAGAGATTGGATAAATTAAACCTTTATCAAGTAGTTTAATTATTTCTTTTTTAACAACATCTTGCATATTAGGATTTAGTCTTCGTTAGCGTTGCACATACGTTTTATGACCTTCTTCCATAAGGATTTTATGTGTGCAATACGAAGGACTTATTCCTTTAATATCATGAATTTTCCATGCAATAGCTGGTTTATGAGCTTTTAGCACAGAAATGAGCTGAGATTTTTCATTTTCAGTAAGAGAAGACGATATTATTACAGGTGATATTGCTTTAAACATACATATATTTCGACGCAATATCATTTATATTTCATCAGCTTTTACCGAAACAAAGACATTCAAATGCATAATTCACGAGAAAAACGACAAAAGTAAACGCGAGCTTGAAGTTTGATAAAACAACGATAAAACGATGGATTTAAACCAAATATATATCAAGAATATGTTTACCCGAATGCAAGTTCAAGATGATCAAAGAGAAGAGTTTAATTGAAAAGTTCCAAGTCGATATACGTAAACACGGGATCAACAGAGAACAAACGAAAAAATAAAAATAAGAAAACTGTCGACAACTCGTACGCGAAACGTGTGAAGATTTACGCAAAATGCGTAGTACGCGAAACGCGTAATCTCTTGTCCAGATCAAGATTCCAAATGCAAATGGGACGGCTTCTTTTGTGTTTAATATACCTTCTTTTTCAGTGCTAGAGCAAGAAAGCCAATTAACACTCAATTCACCTACCACTTGAATCAAAAACTCTTATAATACGGAGTACTTATACAGGAGATGTAGAGGGAGTACAAAGAAAAAAGAGACACATTTCACATACACAAATTTAACACAGTACACATTATTATTTTCTAGTATCTTTTGTACTCTATATTATTTTCAGTTTCAAGATTCAATTTTTAAGATAGTTTCAGTTTCAAGGGTGTATTGTTCGTGATTAAGGGTATTATTGTACGCGCTAAAGGGGTGTTGTTATTGTAATTTTCTACCGTTTAAAGTAAATGAGAGTGAAGACTTTCGTAAGTATATCTTATTAAAATTATCGTTATCAATTTTTATCGTTTTTATTATGTTTGTATATTTATATTTTTACGTTTTCCCTAGTATAATGAGTAGCTAAATTTCCCTAGTGTTTGCTTAGATGTAGAGGCCCTAGTGAAATGGATTGTTATCATTTGTAATAATTAAAATGTAACTTTAGTATTTTTAACATTGAGCCTAATTAAAAGAACCATTATTATGTATTTGGATATTTAACCTCTGTCACTTAATTTGTTAGATTAAAATAACGAAAGTTATTTTTATTTATATAAATTAAGCTTCAACATTAAAAGTGATCTAGACGAACTTATAACTAATTTACTAACACTAAATTAAAAGTAAAGTTCGGTGGTTTGGGTAATATCACTAGTCATATAATAGTGAAATTGTAAAAAGGGAAACCGTTGTGATTTGGGTTTTGGCGAAGGTCAAAACTGGGTTGGGTCTCAATTTAAATACTTAAGGACTAGTAACTATCTAAATATAATCCAATGAAAATTAGATTTAATTTAGTTAGACAAAACTTTATATTTATTCGAAAGGGAAATATAAGTTTTATACTAAACATTTTAATACGAGTTTAAACTAAAACAATCCATGAATCTAGAGGTGACACATTTAAGTAAACACTCCTATTTATATATTGCTAATTATTATTATTATTATTTACGTATATTTATTCAGCAATTTACACAACATTATAATTCAGTTTATTCGTTACTGTTTTGTCACATCGATCATATCATACGCGAATCGCGTATAATTCTACACGATACGCGTACGTTTTAAACCATACGCGGAACGCGTACAACATTACGTGAAACGCGTAAGTATAAATACGAGTACTGTATCAATTAGGTTAAAATCTAGGGTTTTTAATATTTTATTATTATATTTAAGTTATTAATTTATAATTAGTATTAATTATTACAACTTTCTTTAATACATGTTTTAATCTTACTAGAATTTATTTAAATCTCAAGGTTTTAATTAAAAGCTTTATTATTAATTTTAAGTAATTAGTTTATAATTAGTTAATTATTATAATTCCTATTTTAAATTAATTAAAACTTGTTATGTAGTTAATTTATATAAATTTATATTATAATGGCTCAAAACAAAATTCTAATCAATTAGTTTTATTAAAAGTTATTATTTTATTAATTATCATTTAGTAATAAACTTATTAGTATAATTTCAATTAATTCACTTTTAAGTTAATAATTATAAATAATGTATTCGTATAAATTAATAAGTAATTTAATTAAGTTAAGATTAAGTTATATTTTATTATTATTATTATGTAGTATTGTGAATTCCTAATCCAAAACTCCCTTTAAATAAGTTTAACTTCAAAGACTATAAAAAAAATATAATTTGAACACTGTCTCCCTGTGGAATGAACCGGATTTACCAACAAACTAAACTACACGGATAGGACTAGTTGCCTATATATGTTTGAAACCAACCTAAATTCATTAAAATACCATATATACAATAAATCAATTCGTGTAACAAAACAACTCAAATCCGTTCATAAATACAGGTACTGTTTCAACGAATCAACTTTTTGGCGCCGCTGCCGGGGAGCGGTTTTCGTTCATAAAGATTTTAATAGACTTTAGGTTATGCGATCCTTTTATAGGAATTCATTCCTAGAAAAGCTTTTAGTGTTATGATAGAAATTAATGCATGAATTTACGTTCCTCAAGCACTGAATTAACTCCTCCATATCCTGAACCTGAAAGAGAATTTCACGAACGTTTAAGAGCTCAAGAAGTAGAGTCTCTCGCCGAGGATTTAGAATCACTTTTATTGGATTCTAACTCTGAACCAGATATTCAACCAATCATAGAGCCAGTTATTAAAGAAGAAGAAGAGATGGCTGTTACAAATCAAACGATGGAAGCATTAATGAAGGCGACGAGAACAGGTCAAGGCCACGCAATCATCCAACCTACGATGACTGACGGCTTTGAAATAAAAGGTCAATTCCTTCACATGGTGACTAATACATGCCAATTCGGTGGAGCTCCAAATGAGGATGCTAACGAGCATCTTCGTAAGTTTGTAAGCATTTGCAAACTATTCAAAATTAAGGATGTCTCCGATGAAGTCACATGTTTAAAAATCTTTCCATGGTCCTTAAAGGACGATGCAAGAGATTGGCTAGACTCATTACCAGAAGGTTATATCGAAAACTGGAATGACATGATGGACAAATTTTTGTCAGAATTCTTCCCTGCTTCAAAAGCAGTAAAATTGCAAAGTGATATAAATCATTTCAAGAAAAAGTTTAACGAGACCCTTTATGAAGCTTGGACCCGATTCAACAAAATGCTTAGGGTATGTCCTCAACACGGGTTGAATACATTCCAAAAAGTCCAAATATTCTATAAAGGAGTAAATGTTGCTACTAGAAAAGATATAGATGTTGGAGCTGGAGGTTCGATAATGAAGAAAACACCAGAAGACGCTCACACAATCATTGCTGATATAGCAGCACATTCCCATAATTGGCATCAAGAGATAGAATTCTCTAGATCATCAACCGTTGCTAATATCGAAAGCAATGATGAAATTGCTTCTTTAAAAGTTCAAATGGCAAATCAAGCAAGACAAATTGAGAAAGTAACCAAGGAAATGCATGCTATCAGGGTAGGATGTGAAATGTGCCAAGGCCCCCATCTTACTAGAGATTGTGATAAAACAACGATGGAAGAGCGAGCAAATTTCCTAGGTTACTTACGAAAAGGTGAAATGAATTTCAACGATTTTCCAGCGATAGAATCAAATAACTGAAAATATCCTCCAATTAACAACTATCAAACAGGAGGACCTTTAGGTTTAAATAATAATAACTATCAAGGAGGAAATCCGGTTTACCAAAATAACCGAAATTTCCAAAATCAAAATCAAAGAAATGCACCACCAGGTTACAATAACCTAAATAACCGAAATCAACCTCAACGAATTTATCAAAATAATTTCCAACACAATCAACCACAACCACAAGCACTTATACAACCACAACCCGAGAAGAAATCCGGTTTAGAAGATCTCTTAAGAGATTTTATGGTTAAGCACGAGCAAACTGCGGAAATTCAAACTCAACAAATTCGAAATCAACAAGCTACGATTCAGAATTTAAAAATAGATGTTGGAAGGATCTCACAGTTACTATCAGAGAGGCCACCAGGCGCTCTCCCCTCAAATACTCAAGTGAATCCCAACAACAATCAAACAAGGAATGAGCATGTAAATGCTATAACTACTAGAAGTGGTTTAACTGTTAACCCAGAAACTAGTAAAACCTCAGAAGTTCCTTTATCTTCTTCTAGTTTACAAGAACCTGTTGATATAGATGAGCGTGTTGAGAAAGAACAAGAGAAGAATGATCCACCAGAGATCATATCAAAGAAAAGTGAAGAAATAACTGTAAAGGTGCACAAGGCACCTATTCCATACCCAAAGGCATTAAAGAAAGACAAACTCGCGAGCCAATATCAAAAATTTGCAGATATGATCAAGCAAATTAGCATTAACATGCCACTCGCGGAAGTTCTTAGGGGTATGCCAAATTATGGAAGGTTTATCAAGGATCTCATAGCCGATAAAGGTAAATATGAAGAATTTTCAACCACATTTCTCAATGAGGAATGCTCAGCAATTTTGCAAAAGCAAAAGATGCCACCGAAACTCGGAGATCCTGGTAGTTTCATTATTCCATGCCTGATGGGAGATTCAGTAATGTACGATGCATTAGCTGACTTAGGCGCAAGTATCAATCTTATGCCACACTCCTTGTACTTAAAACTAAACCTAGGTGATTTAAAACCAACTAGGATGTGTATACGCCTAGCAGATAGAACTTTTAACTATCCTATTGGTATTGCCGAAAACCTACCAGTTAAAGTTAATCATTTAATCTTTCCTGCCGACTTCGTTGTGCTTGAAATGGAAGAAGATAGCAAGGTTCCCCTAATTCTAGGGCGACCATTTCTAAATACTGCTGACGCGATTGTGCGTGTTAAAGATAAAAAGCTTAGTCTAGGTGTAGGGGAAGATAGAGTCACCTTAAACATAGACAAAGCTGTGAAACAACCTATCTCATCCGATGACGAATGTTATAAGTTAGACATTGTGGATTGTTGTGTTGAAAAAGAATTGCAAGAATTACTAAATATAGACACCTCGAACTTCACCTCAATGAATGAAGGTGATGAATTCGATGTAGAACATGAACTTGACGAATTGATGAAAGTAGTCATCGATGAAGATTGCTGCGAGGAAGAAATTTCCAAGGAAGATGAACCCTTTGAAGAAATTACCGATGGTAACAGGTTCCGAATAAAATCTTCCTTGGAAGAACCACCAACCTTGGAACTTAAAGAACTCCCGGAACATTTGGAGTATGCTTTTCTCCAAGGTACATCACAATTACCTGTTATAATTTCATCAAAACTTTCCAATGACGAAAAGGATAGGTTAATGTCCGTTCTAAAAACTCACAAGAAAGCAATTGCTTGGAAAACAACCGATATTCCAGGGATTAACCCCGCTTATTGTACTTATAAGATTCTAATGGAAGAAGATTTTAAACCCGTGGTACAAAGACAACGAAGGTTAAACCCTAACATGAAAGAAGTTGTCAAGAAGGAGGTTATCAAGTTACTTGATGCCGGGTTAATATACCCCATATTCGATAGCCCATGGGTTAGTCCTGTCCAAGTGGTACCCAAGAAAGGGGGTACAACTGTTGTTCTTAATGATGATAATGAACATGTTCCTACAAGAACAGTCACTAGTTGGAGAGTCTGTATAGACTACCGTCGTTTAAACGACGCCACAAGGAAAGATCATTTCCCACTTCCTTATATTGACCAAATTCTAGAACGTTTAGCGGGAAAGGAGTACTATTGTTTCCTTGATGGATTCTCCGGTTATTTTCAAATTCCCATTGATCCAAAAGACCAAGACAAGATAACTTTTACTTGTCCATTTGGTACATTCGCATACCGACGAATGCCGTTCAGATTATGCAACGCGCCAGGCACTTTTCAAAGGTGTATGATGGCAATATTTCACGACATGATAGAAGGAAGTATGGAAGTCTTTATGGACGATTTCTCTATTTTTGGAGACTCCTTCGATTCATGCCTTTCAAACCTCGAGCGAATGTTAATTCATTGTGAGGAATCAAATCTTGTTTTAAATTGGGAAAAATGCCACTTCATGGTGAAGAAAGGCATTGTTTTAGGACACAAGATTTCTCGAGATGGAATGGAAGTAGACAAAGCTAAGATCGATGTAATCTCAAAGCTTCCTCCTCCAACTAACGTTAAAGGGATTCGTAGTTTCTTAGGTCATGCGAGATTCTATCGACGATTCATAAAGGATTTTTCCAAAATCTCTCGACCCATGACTAAAATTCTCGAGAAAGACAGTACATTCGACTTCAATGACGAATGCTTACAAGCTTTCTCAATTCTAAAAAATAAACTTACGAATGCACCCATTATGGTATCACCCGACTGGTCCAAACCTTTGGAGCTAATGTGTGATGCTAGTGATTTCGCGATGGGAGCTGTTTTAGGTCAACGTCAAGATAACAAGTTTCAACCAATCTATTACGCAAGTAAAACACTTACAGAAGCTCAGTTGAATTACACGACTAATGAGAAGGAGCTTCTTACAGTAGTTTTTTCTTTCGATAAGTTTAGATCTTACTTAGTGTTATCTAAAACAATTGTTTGTACCGATCATTCAGCCCTAAAGAATTTATTCAAAAAGCAAGATGCTAAACCTAGACTAATTCGTTGGATTCTTCTCCTACAATAATTCGACATTGAAATTAAGGATAAAAAAGGAGCTGAAAATCTCGCTGCAGATCACTTATCCCGTTTTGAAAATCCTAACTTAGAAACACTCGACGAATCTGTTATTCACGATACTTTTCCGGACGAGTTCCTTATAAGAATTGAAACAGAAGAAGAAATTCCATGGTTTGCGGGCTATGCTAATTGTCTAGCCGCGGAAATTCTTGTTAAAAATCAAACTTATCAGCAAAAGAAGAAATTCTTTGCTGATCTGAAGTTTTACTTCTGGGAAAGCCCTAACCTCTTTCGTATAGGGGCTGACCAAGTTATTCGTTGATGTGTATACGGCAAAGAAGCGCAACAAATTCTAGAGCACTGTCATGAAGGACCGGCTGGTGGACATTTCGGACCAAGCTATACAGCGAAAAAGGTTTTTGACTCAGGTTTTTACTGGCCTACAATTTTTAAAGATGCATACAATATGATAAAAACTTGTGATGCTTGTCAAAGATCTGGAAATATCTCCAAGAGAGACGAAATGGCACAACAAAGCATCCTAGTATGCGAAGTATTCGACATTTGGGGTATTGACTTCATGGGACTATTCCCCGCTTCTAACAAATGCAAATACATTCTCGTGGTAGTCGATTACATTTCTAAATGGGCTGAAGCAAAAGCCCTACCCACTAACGATGCTCGAGTTGTTGTCAACTTTCTTAAAAATCATTTCTCGCGTTTTGGGATTCCAAAAGCATTAATCAGTGATCGTGGAACTCATTTTACAAATCAACTACTCAAGAAAGTACTAAAAAAGTACGGAGTTAATCATCGTTTTTCAACTTCTTACCACCCTCAAACGAGTGGTCAAGTTGAAAACACAAACAGAGGTCTTAAACGAATTTTAGAAAGAACGGTTAAAAATAATCCAAAAATCTGGCATCGAAAGCTAGATGATGCGCTTTGGGCATTTAGAACTGCATTTAAAATGCCCATCGGTACTACACCTTTCCGATTAATTTACGGTAAGGCGTGTCATCTACATGTCGAAGTTGAACACAAGGCATACTGGGCTCTGAGAGAATGTAATACTGACCTTGTAAAAGCCGGAGAAAACTGATTCTTACAACTGAATGAATTAGATGAATTAAGACTACAAGCGTATGAAAACTCTAAAACATACAAGGAGAAAACTAAAAGATGGCACGATGCACGGTTAAAAGAAAAGAAAGAATTTGAACAAGGAGATAAAGTATTAGTATTCCAATCACGTTTTAAGTTTTCACCTGGGAAACTTAGATCCCGATGGACTGGGCCATATATAATAAAACAAGTTTTTCCATCTGGATATGCAGAATTATATAGCAAAGACAGTGGAACTTTCAAAGTGAACGGTCATCGACTCAAATTATACTTTGAAGGAATCAATACTACGGAAAGAGACGAGATCACCTTCTACCCTAAGAACAAGTAAATTCAGGGTAAATTTAAGGTTTTTCAACTCCATTCTCGAACTTTATTTTCATCTTTAAGAGTGGGTTTTGTTCGGTCTTTCCCTAGCAGACACTAAAGAACTAGTCTTCTCCCTCCATTCTACCTTTTTATTTTTATTTTCTTCTTTTCGTTTTTATTTATTGTTTATTTTCAAGATGCGCAATCAATATGTCTACAACCATTTCCTTTTGATGTGCGATAAAATTTTACCCAGGGACGTGGTATTAGATATAAAGAATAAATGCGATCAGGCGAGTAAAGAAATAAGGCAAGAACTTAACGAGAAAAATTATGCCAAAGGAAAATCAAAATCAGCTAAGAAACGTCGAGCGCGTCATTTGGGCAAGTGTGTAAAATGTGGAAAACCAGCTCATTACGGAAAGTGCCCAAAGAACCAGACGGACTCTAATTTCGAATATGTAACCTTATGCCGAGAAGGGCCTTTTAAATGTTCAAAGGAAAACCTCTTAAACCAACGAGGTTACGCCTACGAAGCCATGGGGGGCGAAATGATGCGACTCCACTACGAGGCGAGTCAACGCGGTTTCACAATCTAATCCTTTTTCTCGCCAATTGTGTGTTTGTGCATTTTTGTAATTTTGTGCATTTTTGTGTGTTTATGTTTTGGTGTGTTTTAGTTGGTATTTGTTTGTTGTGTTTTTATTAAAAAAAAAAGTCTACCATTTAAAATTGATAAACCTTGAGTTTAACCTGTTTTCATTGAAAACGATAATGCTAAGTGTAATAACTTAATTGTCATTCTTCAAATTGCACGAAAATTTATTGTTGGATTCATAATATATCTTTTAAATAGTAAAAAAACAAAAGAAAAATTAAAACTACTAAAAATATACTTTTTTTATCAATAACCGTAAAGATATATAACTTGTAAACTTTTGTCATGGGTAATGATAGGTGTAACAACCGAGATTGTCTCTACCTAGTTGATAGGAAACAAAGTTTTAAGTTTGAAAATTAGTTGGTTCGAAAGTATATAATTATATATATAAAAAATAGAGTGTATTTTAAATTCATTTAATTTTTATTTTTCATGTACTTGTTTTTAATTTTAAAATATTAATTTTCTTTTAATTTAAAATTTTAAAAAGAAAAATATAGAGTGTTTTTAAGTTGTTTTTGAAAAATATTAAAATTTTTAACTTTTAAAGTATTAAATTTTATAAATTGATATTAAAATTTATAAACGGATAAAGACTAGGTATACCAACCGAAATTTCCGTTACATCAAATATAAATTTAAAATTTATATTTTGAAATTTAAGTACTTATAAAGTTGAAAAAAAAGTATATATATAAAAAATAAATAAATAAATAAATAGAATGTTTTGTTTTATTTTTATTTTCGTAAAATTTTAAAAACTTTAACTTTTAAATTATTAAATATTATAAATCAATTTTTAAAATTTATAAACGGATAAAGACTAGGTGTAACAACCAAAATTTCCGTAACAACGAATATAAATTTATAAAAGAAATTTTAAAAGTTTGATTAATTATAAAGTTAAAAAAAAAAGGAGGCAGAATACTTACGCGGACCGTGTGGCTATCCACGCGGAACGCGTAAAATTAAAATCTACGCGAAACGCGTAAAGTTTAAAACAAGATCAGATATCAGTCGACCAACAGCAATGTTCTTCACACTCTATCCTTATTTTTTCTTTGCTGTGGACGAAGGAGGTGAGCAAAAACCCCAAAAATCACACCCAAACACTAAATTAACACTATCAATCTCCTCCAATTCATCCATCTTTCAACATGCCTAGATTGGTAAGGGTCCTAAACCCAATTTACCCCTTGTTCTTCATATTTTTCATTATTTATTTGATTAGTTTTAATTCGAATTTGGAGCATGATATTGTTGAATTTTGCTTGATTATTGCTATGGCTATGTTGTTAGTATGATATTAAACCCGATTAGCATGAAAATTTGATGTTTAATTGATTATTGAAAAGTTAGGGTTTATGTAAAATGGGGAAATTGAGGAATTGCTATTAAAATGTGTTATTTTGGGTCTAATTAGATGTTTTTAGATGTTTTGATAGTAGTAGAAGCTTTGAATATAAGTTTTATTGTTTTATTTTGTGATTTTAATTTTCGTCTAATTTTCATAATTTGTTGTAATTATCATGAATCAAGTATGAATTGTAATGATGATTAAGAGTTGGAATATACACAATGTGATTGAATTGGATTATATATGCTTAGCTCATTACGTGTTTCCACTTGTGAATTAAAACTTTGTTTTTGAAACTTGATTTGTGATTATGAATTTTTGTTTTATTGTTTTTTTTTGTTTTAATTTTTAGAAGTAAACTTTTGTTGAAATATTGATTCCTGTGGTGATGAAACAAGCTTGTATGTCAAGGGTGAATTCTTTGCTAACATTAACATGCCCAATTGGGACGATTCTCTTATTTTTAAAATGTTATGCAGGGATTATTTAGAATGAGAGCTGTTAACCAACAGCAAGGGGAAGAACAAGTAACACCGGAAATGGAACAACAACTTTAGAATCTGCACCCGAACCTGATATTTCCTTATGATTTACCTAACCGATTACAAAAGGTTAAGGACCTACTTTCTATGGTCAATAGAAACATCTCTCCAGTATACGTTGTGGATTGGGCTCCTTTAGGACACCCATTCAACTTAGATGAACAAATAAGGGGAATTTTGAACCAAAGTTTTACAAACGAATTTGGAATGACTTTGGTTTTTAATGATTTTGAGAGATTGTTTAGTTTAAATAGCTCTGTATATAGAGAATGGTGTTTAGAGTTCTATTCTACCGTTAGAATGACTTTACACCCAGAAACTATCAATGACCTTAATTTTCTACAATTTCGACTGGGTGGGGTAGATAGAAGTATGTCCCTAAGTAACGTGACTGACGCATTAGGGATTTACACCGTTGAGGAGATGTTGGCTCCCGGTTTTAGGGAGTATATTTTTACAGGGGCTAGATATACAGAAAATTATGATTCTTCGACAGTCTGGCAATCTTTCACTAATAGAAATACATATGAACCAGGCCAAGAATCATACCTAAAGATCACTGATGTTCGCTTTAGAATAATTCATAAGTTTATAGCGAACACAATAAACCAAAGGTCATTCACTAATACAGATAAAATTAATTATATCGACCTTTGGTACTTAGATGCAATCAGAGATAGGGATACATTTGTTAGTACACCCTATGGAGTTGCTTACTTTTTGGCCCATGTTGGTAAAGGGGCTAGAGGAACAAGTGACATGTCGGGGGGTCACTACATCACGTGTCTAGGAAACTGGTTCGGACTCTACCCGAGTGAATCAGAACCTCCAATCCAACCAGTAGATCAAGCTGTTAAAACTTTAGGATTGGAGGTGTATAGGACGACAAAGGCTATACACGTGAGGGGCGGGGTAATTAGTTTAAGACGACAAGAAGTCGTTGCTCTCGCTCCTATGGAGGAGGATGAGGAACCCGCGAGGGAAACTAGGAGGAGACGCAGACAGCCAGATCCGGCTAGTTCGTCTAGTGCAGGTATTTCTGATTTTGACATGCTACAAAATTCGTTTGATTCATTGAGTTTAGACGTAAGAAACTCATATGAAACATGGGGACAGAGATCAGAAAACCAATACACTAGTTTATCTTAACAGTTAGGGGATGTAAGAGCAACCCAATTAGATCAGAATAATATTCTAGAAAACATCCGCTACGATCAGAGGGGCCAGGGAGCACAGTTAGAATGGGCGCATCATCAGGCATATTTATACGCAGCTAACCCACAGGCTTACACACCCTCAGCCTTTCCTTCATACCCCCAATGGCAAGCCCACGGTGACCCTCTACCTCCACCTTATGACCCCAACGCTGCCCTAGCCGCAAGTCAGGAAGCCTATAGGCATTTTTACGAGGAACAACGCCTAAATGAACAACGGCAGCAACAGCAGCGGGAACAGGAAGATCAGGGAGGCCCTGCGTGGTCATTTTTCTAGTTTCTTTTTAGTTTTAGAACTATTTTTTTTTTTGTATTTGTTTGTATAAAATGATTTTTATGGTGTGTTAATTTACTTTTATATATTTTTTATTTACAAAAACTTTTAGTGTGGGGTAAAACTTTTGTACTACTAAAGTACAACCCCATCTCGTTTGTGATTGACATATTTGTTGACAGGTACTTATGATGATGAGATTCGACATAGCGAAACACGAAAGAATTATTGTGATAAAAAAAGATTGGATATGTTCATACAATAAGCATTTTACAATCCCCGATTGCTTAACAAAGGAAGTTCTAAACACTTTACACTTTTTGTCCTCTCAAATTTATACATTTAATCTGATTTTATGTAATGAGGGCATTACATAATCTTAAGTGTGGGGTAGGAGTATATAAATTCTCGAGAACTTATAATCTAGTGGGTTTTATGAAAAATTTTAAAAATTTTTAAACAAATATAACTAATCAATTTTTAAGGTAATTACGAGCAATTAAAGATTAGGTGTCAAAAACCGAAATTATGGTCTCCATACAATAAAAATACATAAGTTTATTTGATTAAAATATATAAAAGAAAACCAAGTATAAAGGAATTTATAAACTCATATGTTTAGAACCATTTATCACATGTTTCTATGAAGTTTATTGCAGATATCATCGCTTTGGAATGTATAAACCTGAATATTCCATTAAGGAAGTAAAGTCTTCCAAAATGACACACTTGCTAACCTATGTTAGAAGATGTAGTCCAGAACAGCTGTAGGTTGACGAAAAATCTTGAAAAGTCATCTCTATCATCGGCTGGAAATCCACCTCACCTCAGCATCAAATAGGGTTTTTGGTGGTCAGACTTATCCTAACCATGAGATGGATCTGTCTCGTACAATGGGGGGCACATTGCAAATTAGCTTTTAAGACTAATGAATCTAATCCCAAGATGGATGATCTCCGTAAAGATCAATCGCATCTATGTTTGACCGCGGTCAACATACATATGCCATAACAAATTGAGGTGTGCAAACTCATGGTTCACCGATGATATTTGGACACGATATAATTTTATTCTAAAACTTATGCTATTTTATGAATTATATTGTGTAAAACCATTTTTAGGACATTCAGTTTCAAGTTCCATGATACTTCAATTATGGGGGCGGATAGCTTGCTAATCGCCGACTGAGACTACGGTTTTCAGTTACCCTCGACTGAAATTTGAGGTTAAAACCGGAAAACGTGTCTAGTGTAAAAACTAGCATGCCATTTTATAAAATCTTAAAACATTTTCATAAGGTCCAATTTTCCCTAAGGATCAAAATTTTTAAACCTTAATCACGAGATTTCTACTTTGTTTCTGTTGTCAGAATTTCATTTCGTGTGGTGTGCATGTGTAACGACTCAACCCGTTATTCAACCGAATACGCAGCAAAAGAGATTTTTTTTTATAACAGAAGGGTGCGCGGCGCGCACCACTGCCTGTACGCGGCGTGCACAAGGCCCTGGACAGTTCTGATCAAAATTCCATTTCCACGCGAAAAGATTTCCTGCTTCCCAACACCTTTAGACTAAACACTTTTCACAACATTTTATATTAAGTAAAACTAACACATTTCAATAATAAAACAAGTTTTACGACACCGGGCCCACATCGGCCCGAATTTCACTTTTTTTTACAAAATACATGTTCAACCTAATATACATTTAGACGAGTTAGGACTCTATAACCCAACCCGATACCAAGAATCCCAAGGATCTACCAAACCCCCAATCCGCGTCCACATCTCCAAAAGCTACCCAATCGAGCCCAAGCGCACCTACGCGACTAGTCTAACAACTAGCTAGCTTCATATCACAATACCTGTAAAAAGGTAAACAACGAGAGGGTAAGCTAACACTTAGTGAATGCAATAATTATACATATACATATATAATATACCTACTTGCAAACACTTACACACATACCGCATACATGCTAGCAACACAATTAGCTTATCACCTCAAATACAAAGCTATTAACCTCCAATACCACAAGCTAGCACAACAATAGCATATATATATAATTCGAACAATATAATATGCTTACGCGATAACACGATAACCATGGTTAACCAAGTACAAGGGAATGGTACTTCGAATTTCCCATCGGTGTTCCCAACAACCGTTAGTGTACAACGAAATATATCACTAACCCCTGGGTGGTATCGATCGCCCGAACTTAAAACCCACCCGTCACGTATAATGTGGTATCGAATGCCCGAACTTTAACCCACACTACACGCCCAAACACACACCTATATGACATGGTATCGAACGCCCGAACTTTAAACCTATATCATATATTGACCCGATGTAGTATCGATCGCCCGAACTTAAACCCACATCGAACCTCGTACAAGTAAATACATTATATACACACATGTATAATCATTCCACTCACCTCAAGATACCCGCACAAGTCATAATGTAAGTCGTCTCCAAACGCAACCGAGCAAGCTTTTACCTATAATACGCATATAGATATACACACAATCAACATACATTCTCTACAAGAGAATTCGACGACAAAGCCCTTAACCAAGGGTTTATACCTACCTCCACAATCCGCCCATTTAGACACCTAAAGTGGACTTCACCAATTACCACTACGGGTGGTAATTCCTACCCATTCAACAAGTACAATTTAACCTAAATTATACTTGACGCCATTTAACCCAACCTAGGTCTTACAAAATTGTTTATCATCCAATTAATTCAAAATTAAAGTCATTACCAAATTTGACCCATCTAAGTCAACCCATTTTGACATAAGTCCTAAAAACATCTTTAATCACTAACGGCTAGTGATTAACTTTCTAAAACACCATTTAACACTTGAATCAAACATTTATATACTTGGTTCATCAAATCTTGACCTCATATCTTAGTTTGACACCAAATCAAGGCTAACACCCATTTTAACCAACTAACATGTTCTTATGAACATCTAAATCACCAACACACTTATAATCTAGTGATTTAACACCCAAACCATGACGAATACTTCCAAATTTGTCATCAAACCCTAAACCAACAATAATTGAGTTCACTTACACTAACAATACCCATAACCCCCAAATTTCACAAGAAATGGGGTTTATAACCCTAACTAGCTCAAACCCTAACCCCAAGTCAAAATCAAAGTAATTAAATCGAATCTAGGGTTTACCTCAACTCCAAAACTGAGCTAGTAACAAGAAACACCAAAGAGAACCAAAACCCGCTTCCAATTTGGGCAAAAATCACCATCTTCATCATCCCTTCAAGCTTCCTCTCTCTAGAACTCACTCTCTCTAAGATGGATGTGAGTGTTTGTGGATGTGAAAGTGATCCAAAAGTGGATCTAAAACTAAGAATATGGCCACAGATTTGTCCTCAAGTGAAATGACCAAAATGCCCTTCATTTAGCTCAAAATAGAAAAAGGCAGAAAACTATCCCAGGTGGGGTGCGCGGCGCGCATCCTTGAATGTGTGCGGCGCGCACAAGGGTCGAATCAGATTCTGAAGTTCAGGGACTGATTCTGACAAATCCTGATTCTGATGTAAATTCTGAAAATGCATAAGTGTTAGGTAGACCTTTTGTGGCGCTTTCTGATGCACACATTTTCTGACACTTTCAGGAACATTTCCTGATGCACAAAATTCAGGGTGTTACAACTCTCCCCCACTTAAATTGGATCACGTCCTCGTGATCCTTTCCTACACTAGAAGTTAAGCACTTCTCCATCGAACATTTCCGCTTCCAACGCAGAGTCATACATGTAGTAATCACGCATCCGAAATCTCGCTTCGTATACCAACACATCATAACACAACAACCGTACTTCACACCTCCATTCGACCAAAATTTTCACCACTCACTCGAGAGCACACCGTGAAAATTTCGTAATATTCTTCTATAAATTCTAACATCTCACCACACGCTAATAATTACTAGTGTGCACTACTGCAACAAGCGATATCTCTTACACTCAACGTCTAGAATTTTCATTTAGGAAAATACGAAAAACACCACATAGCCCTTCGAGTTCTCGCTACAACTCGCAACAAGCTACATTCGTAACTGTATCACCCAACGTAATCTACTAAATCCACTACGTCGTGAACCATGTCTTGCATTAATCCAAATTGAGAAGGATTCATGCTTCCTGAAAACTCCATACTCATTCGGTTCATAACCGTACTACTCAACCGATCATTCCCTGAATATTCTCTAGACCAATAACCAAACTTCCTCCGGCTCCATAACCGGGTCATCATTCAACGAAGAAATTTTGGTAACCCCAAAATAAACACTTTAGAAGTAACACTTTCCCACCGATCGATCCGCACACGACTATCCGTCACTGGATTAATCCAGGACGACAATAATACACCACGAGTTAGACGAAACACCAACACATAGTCATAGGGTTTCTCCTCTGAACCGTACAATACGACTTCCTAGTACAAGCACAGATGCTATTCGTATACTAAAATCCCATCAACGGCGAATCATCATCACAAAATTCCCGCAGTTCGCCACACGACTTACAAAATAGTTACCAAATCCGGGTGAACCTTCCTACCTAGACCGTCTGTTAGGGATGGTCTCGACATTTTAATGCAACCTACGGGTTACATCACTAGGGTACACACTCTCGCAAACAAACAACTTCCGCGTGTCTCTACGGGAGGCAGTCAGAACTGACACTCTCCGCCTCACAATCGTCCATAAAGTGGAATAATCCACTGACAATTCCCACGAACACGTTTCCCTGATAAGGAAAAATACAGTATTCACCACGATATCAAACTCGTACTCCCTCGACAGTACTATCCGAGTTTCACACCAACCCAAATTTACATCACAAAAGCACTTGTAACGAAAGTTTCATTTCCTCACTCTGAGATCTCAAACCTCACATTTGGTCTCACACCGCACAGTGGTACTGCATGACCACCTTTCATAAGAAGAATTTCACTTCCTTCGATCCCATCATCACAATCTTCGCGCATAACCTTTCGGAATTGTAACTCCTAACCGTAATGAACGATCTCGAGTCGCCATCAACAACCCGTCGCTCTTCCTCGTTAGGAACTCCGAATACCTATTAAGGCTTAGCACGGTACACTCCGACATTTCACTCTACATAACACTACCAGAGCTTCCTTGGGCGGCAGTAAAACTCCCCCACTCGGAATTCAGCTCCACATTCTCACCGCCAAGATGATAACATCCCGCAGAAATCACCATTCCACAACACACACATGATCATTCTCATCACTGATCATAAACACCGAATGACTGCAAATTCACTTTAGGATCTCAGAGCCGTCGTACGAAATTACAAGAGATGTCTTACACGCGACGACTTCGTACCTTCATACCATACATCACAATCGACTGCCTTAATCGTTCGCAAAGCGAACTCCACCAAAGTCCCACATGTCTCTATGCCTAAGCATACGCCACTCCGATTAATCAGTCGTGCATCTCAGTCGAGATCACCCGACCTTCCACGCAACGAACCTTTATCAACAATTGCTTACTCTCATGGAGAAGAGTGACCAATCAGACACAATAATTGCATCGACCGCAATATTAACACTTCATCATAGCTTTCAGCCTAACCAACCATTAAGTCCACCACTGGTTCACCGGTCATCTTGACTCGTCTATCACTTAAGAGCAACAAGATTCACTCATTCCTCACTTCACAAGAAGTGTTTACCGCAATGCTCTTAAACTTCGACTCTCACAACCGTCGAATCACTATCACTCGTCGATCGCTCTTGTAATCTCCGCTGCTTCCAAGGGCATCACACGGTCACCCTAAGCACAAAGTGATCACACCACTACCAGAGTTGAACATTACACTAGCAGGTATAAAGAGGCACCTGACGCCGTGTCATGCAGACTCCCACCACATTCAACCGAATTTTAGAAACTCGATCTTTAGGTTCCATACACCCGATGTCACCTATCTCTCCATAATAATTTCCCGAAGTCATACCTACTCGGCAACCTTACGGTTTATTGTCTTATCAAAAGTTCCAAGTGATCACATGCTACCCGCAATTTCCATAAGGCCAAACGATATAGCCTCACGAACCCTTCGTCTAACACTAAAGAGATGCTTGGAAACACTAAGTCTTACACCCTTCCGCACATTGGCACACCTAAAACATCAAGGGGTATTCCGTTAGGAATGTTACCCTATAATCCACAACACACTAACACACTACGCAATCACCGTCATACGGGTCCCACTCCTATGAGTTTAACAACCCGAAGACTCCTCGGTTCACCAATTCCAAGGTGACTCACAACTAGAATCCGGACACGATTCTCTAGCCACACACTCTACCGAGTGTAACCCCAAACTACATTCATTAGACTTGTCACATCCCATTACGGAATTCAAGTCCTCGTCACGCACGCACGCACACATAAGTCGGTCATCCTAGTTGCGATGGGTAACTACAACCAATGACGATCTCAAATAATGCACCCACTACGTAGGGTGACTAATTATGCGCCGAACTCGTGAGTTGGCTCACTCACTTAACTAACCAAATCCACCGTAACAATTTCCGACTCGCAACGAACCCGATGTGACTACACGCACATCACCCGAGACAACTATACCCTAGGAACCAATAAAAGATTCCTAATTCGTTCCGTTCTACCCCAACCATGCCACGTTTCCTCCGTTCGGTACTTGTCATGTCATGCTTAGTGTCAAGATACACTTCCGTAATAATGGTGATCGATCACTATTACAAATGCGTACCTTACCATTTTCACATGGTCACGCAAAGTACTTTACCCGGACTGACGCAACATTCACACAAAATAACACGCGATATTTCCTAGTACCCGAATGACCAAAGTCCTTAACACGAACTTGATCACTCAAACCGCCAAATATTCGAATCTCTCCAATAGATTCGTCCCTAGGACACCGCATAAAATAGATACCTGTATATATACTCATATACAATATAAATACTAAATGTACACAAGTACACCGCAACAACAAGTCAACCTACAACCTAGGTGACTATCACTAAAATAACGTCCAAGTTCTCCTACTTACATTAGGCACTAGCTATCTAAGGCACTAATTCACACGCGAAGTAAGGCCCCACATAATCATACTTTGGACAATCACTAGTCCTAGTTAGTTACCTACTCTAAGGCACTAACAATTTTTAATCCGACCCGTATTCCTACAAGTCCCGCAAATAACGCACAACCGTCAATAAGTCTAAGACTAGGCACCTATTCCAAGGTTACCTAATTCCCTTAGACTATGCTCTGATACCACTTGTAACGACTCAACCCGTTATTCAACCGAATACGCAGCAAAAGAGATTATTTTTTTTATAACAGAAGGGTGCGCGGCGTGCACCACTGCTTGTACGCGGCGTGCACAAGGCCCTGGACAGTTCTGATCAAAATTCCATTTCCACGCGAAAAGATTTCCTGCTTCCCAACACCTTTAGACTAAACACTTTTCACAACATTTTATATTAAGTAAAACTAACACATTTCAATAATAAAACAAGTTTTATGACACCGGGCCCACATCGGCCCGAATTTCACTTTTTCTTACAAAATACATGTTCAACCTAATATACATTTAGACGAGTTAGGACTCTATAACCCAACCCGATACCAAGAGCATAATCCCAAGGATCTACCAAACCCCCAATCCGCGTCCACATCTCCAAAAGCTACCCAATCGAGCCCAAGCGCACCTACGCGACTAGTCTAACAACTAGCTAGCTTCATATCACAATACCTGTAAAAAGGTAAACAACGAGAGGGTAAGCTAACGCTTAGTGAATGCAATAATTATACATATACATATATAATATACCTACTTGCAAACACTTACACACATACCGCATACATGCTAGCAACATAATTAGCTTATCACCTCATATACAAAGCTATCAACCTCCAATACCACAAGCTAGCACAATAATAGCATATATATATAATTCGAACAATATAATATGCTTACGCTATAACACGATAACCATGGTTAACCAAGTACAAGGGAATGGTACTTCGAATTTCCCATCGGTGTTCCCAACAACCGTTAGTGTACAACGAAATATATCACTAACCCCTGGGTGGTATCGATTGCCCGAAATTAAAACCCACCCGTCACGTGTAATGTGGTATCGAATGCCCGAACTTTAACCCACACTACACGCCCACACACACACCTATATGACATGGTTTCGAATGCCCGAACTTTAAACCCATATCATATATTGACCCGATGTGGTATCGATCGCCCGAACTTAAACCCACATCGAACCTCGTACAATTAAATACATTATATACACACATGTATAATCATTCCACTCACCTCGAGATACCCGCACAAGTCATAATGTAAGTCGTCTCCAAACGCAACCGAGCAAGCTTTTACCTATAATACGCATATAGATATACACACAATCAACATACATTCTCTACAAGAGAATTTGACGAAAAAGCCCTTAACCAAGGGTTTATACCTACCTCCACAATCCGTCCATTTAGACACCTAAAGTGGACTTCACCAATTACCACTACGGGTGGTAATTCCTACCCATTTAACAAGTACAATTTAACCTAAATTATACTTGATGCCATTTAACCCAACCTAGGTCTTACAAAATTGCTTATCATCCAATTAATTCAAAATTAAAGTCATTACTAAATTTGACCCATCTAAGTCAACCCATTTTGACATAAGTCCTAAAAACATCTTTAATCACTAACGGCTAGTGATTAACTTTCTAAAACACCATTTAACACTTGAATCAAATATTTATATACTTGGTTCATCAAATCTTGACCTCATATCTTAGTTTGACACCAAATCAAGGTTAACACCCATTTTAACCAACTAACATGTTCTTATGAACATCTAAATCACCAACACCCTTATAATCTAGTGATTTAACACCCAAACCATGACGAATACTTCTAAATTCTTCATCAAACCCTAAACCAACAATAATTGGGTTCACTTACACTAACAATACCCATAACCCCCAAATTTCACAAGAAATGGGGTTTATAACCCTAACTAGCTCAAACCCTAACCCCAAGTCAAAATTAAAGTAATTAAATCGAATCTAGGGTTTACCTCAACTCTAAAACCGAGCTAGTAACAAGAAACACCAAGGAGAACTAAAACCCGCTTCCAATTTGGGCAAAAATCACCATCTTCATCATCCCTTCAAGCTTCCTCTCTCTAGAACTCACTCTCTCTCTCTCTGATGGATGAGAGTGTTTGTGGATGTGAAAGTGATCCAAAAGTGGATCTAAAACTGATAATATGGCCACAGATCTGTCCTCAAGTGAAATAACCAAAATGGCCTTCATTTAGCTCAAAATAGAAAAAGGCAGAAAACTGTCCCAAGTGGGGTGCGCGGCGCGCACCCTTGAATGTGTGCGGCGCGCACAAGGGTCGAATCAGATTCTGAAGTTCAGGGACTGATTCTGACAAATCCTGATTCTGATGTAAATTCTGAAAATGCATAAGTGTTAGGTAGACCTTTTGTGGCGCTTTCTGATGCACACATTTTCTGACACTTTCAGGAACATTTCCTGATGCACAAAATTCAGGGTGTTACAGCATGTGATCCAAAAAAAAATTGTGTAGTGTTTCCAACTTATTCCATATAGCGTGTGTTTCCTTTCGTGTAGCGTGTGTTGTGTGATTTAATGTTCGATATGAAAAAATATGTAATGTTCCGATTCTATTTAGAAGATGTAATTGCTTGAGGACAAGCAACGTTCAAGTGTGGGGTATTTTGATATTGCTTTAAACATACATATATTTCGATGCAATATCATTTATATTTCATCAGCTTTTACCGAAACAAAGACATTCAAATGCATAATTCACGAGGAAAATGACAAAAGTAAAAGCGAGCTTGAAGTTTGATAAAACAACGATAAAACGATGGATTTAAACCAAATATATATCAAGAATATGTTTACCCGAATGCAAGTTCAAGATGATCAAAGAGAAGAGTTCAATTGAAAAGTTCCAAGTCGATATACATAAACACGGGATCAACAGAGAACAAACGAAAAAATAAAAATAAGAAAACTGTCGACAACTCGTACGCCAAACGTGTGAAGATTTACGCGAAACGCGTAGTATTTAAGTCTTACGCAGATCGTGTGGGCATCTACGCGAAACGTGTAATCTCTTGTCCAGATCCAGATTCCAAATGCAAATGGGACGGCTGCTTTTGTGTTTAATATACCTTCTTTTTCAGTGCTACAGCAAGAAAGCCAATTAACACTCAATTCACCTACTACTTGAATCAAAAACTCTTATAATATGGAGTACTTATACAGGAGATGTAGAGGGAGTACAAAGAAAAAAGAGACACATTTCACATACACAAATTTAACACAGTACACATTATTATTTTCTAGTATCTTTTGTACTCTATATTATTTTCAGTTTCAAGATTCAATTTTTAGGATAGTTTCAGTTTCAAGGGTGTATTGTTCGTGATTAAGGGTATTATTGTACGCGCTAAAGGGGTGTTGTTATTGTAATTTTCTACCGTTTAAAGTAAATGAGAGTGAAGACTTTCGTAAGTATATCTTATTAAAATTATCGTTATCAATTTTTATCATTTTTATTATGTTTGTATATTTATATTTTTACGTTTTCCCTAGTATAATGAGTAGCTAAATTTCCCTAGTGTTTGCTTAGATGTAGAGGCCCTAGTGAAATGGATTGTTATCATTTGTAATAATTAAAATGTAACTTTAGTATTTTTTAACATTGAGCCTAATTAAAAGAACCATTATTATGTATTTGGATATTTAACCTCTGTCACTTAATTTGTTAGATTAAAATAACGAAAGTTATTTTTATTTATATAAATTAAGCTTCAACATTAAAAGTGATCTAGATGAACTTATAACTAATTTACTAACACTAAATTAAAAGTAAAGTTCGGTAGTTTGGGTAATATCACTAGTCATATAATAGTGAAATTGTAAAAAGGGAAATCGTTATGATTTGGGTTTTGGGGAAGGTCAAAACTGGGTTGGGTCTCAATTTAAATACTTAAGGACTAGTAACTATCTAAATATAATCCAATGAAAATTAGATTTAATTTAGTTAGCCAAAACTTTATATTTATTCGAAAGGGAAATATAAGTTTTATACTAAACATTTTAATACGAGTTTAAACTTAAAACAATCCATGAATCTAGAGGTGACACATTTAAGTAAACACTCCTATTTATATATTGCTAATTATTATTATTATTATTTACATATATTTATTCAGCAATTTACACAACATTATAATTCAGTTTATTCTTTACTGTTTTGTCACATCGATCATATCATACGTGAATCGCATATAATTCTACACGATACGCGTACGTTTTAAACCATACGCGGAACGCGTACAACATTACGCGAAACGCGTAAGTATAAATACGAGTACTGTATCAATTAGGTTAAAATCTAGGGTTTTTAATATTTTATTATTATATTTAAGTTATTAATTTATAATTAGTATTAATTATTACAACTTTCTTTAATACATGTTTTAATCTTACTAGAATTTATTTAAATCTCAAGGTTTTAATTTAAAAGCTTTATTATTAATTTTAAGTAATTAGTTTATAATTAGTTAATTATTATAATTCCTATTTTAAATTAATTAAAACTTGTTATGTAGTTAATTTATATAAATTTATATTATAACGGCTCAAAACAAAATTCTAATCAATTAGTTTTATTAAAAGTTATTATTTTATTAATTATCATTTAGTAATAAACTTATTAGTATAATTTCAATTAATTCACTTTTAAGTTAATAATTATAAATAATGTATTCGTATAAATTAATAAGTAATTTAATTAAGTTACGATTAAGTTATATTTTATTATTATTATGTAGTATTGTAAATTCCTAATCCAAAACTCCCTTTAAATAAGTTTAACTTCAAAGACTATAAAAAAAATATAATTTGAACACTGTCTCCCTGTGGAACGAACCGGATTTACCAACAAACTAAACTACACGGATAGGACTAGTTGCCTATATATGTTTGAAACCAACCTAAATTCATTAAAATACCATATATACAATAAATCAATTCGTGTAACAAAACAACTCAAATCCGTTCATAAATAAAGGTACTGTTTCAACGCATCAACAGGTAATTCAGATTCACCATGTAAATAAGCGTATTCCAAATGGTTTGGAAGTGGCTTTAACTCTAATGTCGGTGGTTCTTCTATCGATGATTTATATCGATATCTGTCTTCTTCTTTTAGCATTTGAATTTCTTCTGTTGTTGGTTCATATCCATTAGCCATAAGTGTAGCTAACATTTCAGTTTCATCAATTGGTTCAGTTCCTTCTCCTAAAGAACATTCTCCTGTACCTTGTAATTCTGGAAATTCTTCTAACAATTCTGCATGTGATTCTATAGTTTGAATATAATAACATGTATCATCTGCAGATTGCGGTTGTTGCATTGCTCTATCAACAGAAAAGGTAACACTCCCGTCCTCTATACTTAGGGTCAATTTCTTACCAAACACGTCTATTATTGCTTTGGCCGTGTTTAAGAATGGTCTTCCTAATATGAGAGGAACTCGAGAATTTTCTTCCATATCTAGAATAACAAAATCTACCGAAAATACTAAAGTACCAACTTTAACTAGCATGTTCTCCATTATCCCTCTAGGATATTTTACTGATCGATCGGCTAGTTATATGCTTATTCGTGTTGGTTTCAATTCTCCAAGGTCTAGTTTAGCGTATAGTGAATACGACATTAAATTTATACTAGCACCTAAATCTGCCAATGCTTCTATTGAACTAAGACTACCCAGAAAACATGGAATTGTGAAACTTCCTGGATCAGATAATTTTTCTGGTATCTTATTCAACAGCACTGCAGAACAATTAGCATTCATAGTAATAGCCGAGAGTTCTTCCATTTTCTTTCTATTTGTGATTAGATCTTTCAAAAATTTAGCATATCTAGGCATTCCTGAAATCACATCAATGAAAGGAAGATTTATATTTATCTGTTTAAACATATCCAAGAATTTGGATTGCTCGGCTTCAAGTCTCTCTTTTCTCATTTTACTCGGGTAAGGAAGTGGTGGTTGGTATGGTTTAACATAAGGTTTAGCCTTAACTGTGTTATCTTCATTAACCTTTTTAACTACCGGTTCTTTTTTCTTATCTTGCTCAGGTTGTGGTTCTTGTGGAGTAGGAATAGCTTCATCAGAAATTACAGGCATTTCAGGTGGTTTAAGTGTAATACCACTTCTCGTGGTAATGGCTTTAGCTGTTTCATTCCGAGGGTTAGCATTTGTATCACTAGGTAGACTTCCCGGTTTTCTTTCACCTATTAACCTTGCTAGGTTACTTACTTCTTGTTCCAAATTTTGAATAGAAGCTTGTTGATTTCTAAATGCTTGAGCATTTTGTTCATTGGTTTGTTTTTGAGATGTGAAAAACTGAGTTTGAGAATCAACTAGCTTCGAGATCATATCTTCTAGATTCGGCTTTTTATCATCGGTTTGTGGTGGTTTGTTTTGAAAATTAGGTCTTTACTGATTGTAAGTATTATTGGATACTTGTTGATTACTAGGACCTTGTTGGTTGTTGTATGGAACATTTCGGTTATAATTCTGGTTTTGATTATAGATCGGTCTTGGCGGTTGATAATTATTCTGATAATTATTTCCAGGCCTTTGGTTTATGTATGAAACATTCTCTCTTTGTTCCATTGTTAATTCAATACTGAGACAATCTTTTGTCAAATGTGGTCCTCCACACTGCTCACAACTAATTCGTATTGAGTGGATATCTTTAGTCATCTTTTCCATTCGTCTCTCGACATCATCTATCTTTGCCGAAATGGAATCTAAGTCATGGCTAGAATCGGCTCTAGCTGCTTTAGATGATCTAACGATATCTTTTTCTTGGTGCCACTCATGTGAGTGGGAAGCAGTGTTATCAATAATTTTGTAAGCATCAGTTGCTGTTTTCTTCATAATGGAACCACCAACTGCTATGTCTATGTCTTTTCTTGTTGTGATGTCGCATCCTTGGTAGAATATTTGTACTATTTGACAGGTGTCTAAACCATGTTGCGGACATCCTCTTAATAACTTTCCAAATCTTGTCCATGCCTCATATAAAGTTTCATTTGGCTTTTGTGTGAATGTAACAATTTCTCCTTGAAGTCTCACGGCTTTAGATGCCTGAAAGAATTATTTAAGAAAATTTTCAACTAAAACGTCCCATGTATCAATCGCCCCTTCAGGTAACGATTTTAACCTATCTTTGACTTCTCCCTTTAAAGTCCAGGGAAATAACATGAGATATATCTGTTCATCCTCCACTTCTCTTATTTTAAATAGAGTGCAGATCCTATTAAAGGTACGAAGATGTTCATTTGGATCTTCCTTCGGCGCACCACTAAATTGGCATTGATTAGTTACCATGTGTAGAATTTGTCCTTTGATTTCATAATCTGGCGCATTAATGTCAGGTTGAGTAATTGCGTGACCTTGGCCAGTGCGTTTAGCTCTCATTCGGTCTTCCATACTTAGAGGTTCCAGATTCTCCATAGTTGAATTTGTTGAATCTGAATCACTAGAGGATTCTGATTTAATGGTTCGTTCCTCGACAATCTCCGTTTGAATGATTGGTGGTTCCGGAGGAAAGATTAGTGGTTCAGGATCTATGAATCGTCCCTGAATATTCTCCGGATTCTCAATTGTGAGGTCGGGTTCAAAAAATGGATTATTGGAAATTTAAATTGGAGTACTTGGTCGACTGGATGACGATTTTAAAGAAAAATCAACGGCGACAATATTTGCTAGATGTCTTGATCGAGTTACAGGTGGTGAACGTACAAAAGGTGGTGAACGTTTTGCTCAGTGCATTAACTGAATATCCTATTAGTTATAAAAATAAGAAAAATTATATAAGTTATCAAATTAATAGACTTTTCTGATTTTGCCCACATTTTGAATAGCCAAAAGATGCAGCAGAGGGGCATGATTCGTTTGGTCTCAATATAATTGAGTACTGTTTGGCTCCAATAACCCGGTCCACGTACAAATCCAACTATTACTACGAACCAGAAAATTTTGATGTCTATCAGTTTAACCACTTAAAATAATTTTTCGTTAAAGTTTAAAGAAATTTAGAGAGAAGAAATAGAAAAATTCTATGTCCTAAAAAGTAGAATGTCGAGAAATAAGAAAGAAAAAGAGCGCGACGAAGAACGTCGAAAAAAAATAATAGGCGTCGAAAAATAAAAATAAGAAAGTAGCGCGTCGAAACTTAAAAAGGAACTAAAAACTAAGAATTAAAAGTTGCGTCTAAAGGTATTAAAGCTTAAAAGAAAAATTATATCCCAAATGGCAATTACTTAAAAAGGTACTAAAACTTTAAAAAAAACATCGCAAAATTCTAAAGCACCTAAATCTTAGTCTAAAGAAAAAGCACTTAAGGGATTTTACGGCAAAGCCTAAAAATCTAGAAATAAAAATAACTATGGCAAAAACTATGACTTAAAACTAAATACGAGCGAAAAATACAAATATTACGCTAACACGAATAAAAAGAGAAAAAATATAAAAATATACTTAAAGTTGTAAAAAGTACAATTTTTATAAAAATATTATTTTTATATTATTTATTTTATAAAACTATTAATTTTATAATTTAATTAAACTAATTAAACTTAAAATAATACAAATTAAATAATAAAACTAAAACTTAAATAATAAAATAAGTAAAACCTAATTAGGGTTTTAAATTAATTATAATTAATAATAATACTCCGTAATGATTGCAGTTTTAGGGTTAACTGTGGCGTGTCAGACACTCTCATGCGATCGCATGAGTATTTGCCTTCGGGCTCATGCGATCGCATGAGCTAGGGTTACGGGCCACAGTCTGGGCTGCTACAGTACGGGCCGAGTAGTTTTTATTATATATATATATATATTTTTTTTCTGTTTTAGATATTTATATAATATATTTATATAAATTAAATAAAACTTATATTTTTACAAAATAAAAATAAAGAAACTTTATAAAACTTATATATTTAACAAACTCTTAAAAATACTTAAATTTTGTTTTTCTTTTTATATTTTTGAATATATTAAAACGTATTTTTACAAAAACGTATTTTTATAAAAGTAAACTAAAAATTAATAAAAATCTTTTTTTTATATATAGCGTTGCGCTTCCGGCGTTTAAGCAGAATTGTTCCCCGGCAGCGGCGCCAAAAATACTTGATGTGTGCGAGGTGTACTAGGAAATAGTATTATTTTTATAACGAAATACTATTAAATATGATACAATTTTACACAAGATATTTATTTATTTATAGAATGGATATACCTAAACCTTGCTACAACACTTATAGGCAGTGTACCTAATCGTACAGTAGTGTAGTTTTTAGTAAGTCCAGTTCGTTCCACAGGGATACACTTAAACAAGCTTAACGCTATATTAGTTTTAATTTATAAAAAAAACAATATATATATATATATATATATATATATATATATATATATATATATATATATATATATATATATATATATATATATATATATTTATAAGTAATATTATTATTATAAAAAGGGGGTTTTTACCGTTTAATGACCGGTTTGTCGATTTTTAAAACTTTAGTCGCAGTTAAAACCTAATGTAAAATAATAAATAAATAAAAGACTTAATTTAAAGCGTAAAATAAATAACGATAATGAAATTGCGATAAATAAAAGTGCGATAATTAAAAAGTACGATAATTAAAAGTGCAATTAAATACAATGACAATAAATAAAAGTGCGATAATTAGAAGTGCAATTAAATATGAAAATAAAAGAATTATGCTTATTTAAACTTCCATAATCATGATGTTTGACGTGGTGATTTTTAGTTTATTCCCATGGGTTAATTGTTCTTTGTCCTGGATTATTTAATATGTCCGTCTGGTTTTTTCCATAACAGTCCATCAGTCATAAATATAAAGTGCGAGTGTCCTCGTCAAATTATCATTATATCCGAAGTCAAATATTCCAACTAATTGGGGACTTAAACTGTAACAAGGTTTTAATACTTTGTTTAATAATTACACCAGGATATCGACTGCGTGTAACCCAAGGTTTTAATACTTTGTTAACAATTATGCCAAGTATCCTTGTACATAATTTTACCCCTGTTTTAATAATTCCATAGACTATTAATCCATTCCCGTGTCCGGTTAAATGAACGATTATTCGTACATATAAATATTCCGCCCATCATGTCCGATCGAGTGTATGTGGTTATTTATAGGTACGTCCAATTGTAAATCTTTATATTAAAATTAACAAACTATCATTTAGTTAAACAAATATAAAGCCCATTAATAGCCCATAGTCTAATTTCCACAAGTGTCATTCTTTTGTCCAAACCCCAATTATGGTACAAAGCCCAATTACCAAATTTTAATATTTTCAGCCCAACATCATGATTACTTTGTCTTAAATAAGCATAATAATAACTTAGCTACGAGACATTAAATTAAAAATAACATTAACCATAACTTACAGTGATTAAAAATAGCGTAGCGTTACACGGAAAGAATTTCGACTTACACCCTTACAACATTCGCTAACATACCCTTATTATTAGAATTTAAAATTAAAATTAAAATTATAATATAAATATAAATATATTTACGTATAGATAGAGAGATGGATATATGATATATAAACTGAGCCAAAACACGCGAATTTATAGGACCAGGCCTGGATTTCAGGGCCATGCGATCGCATGGCTTTTGTGCCTCCAGGCCATGCGATCGCATGGTGGTAGGTATCAACTCAAAATTCTTTGTTTTCTTATTTGTCGACGTTTATAAATAATAATATAATATATAAATAATTATAAGAATTATTTAAATATTATATTTTATTTATGTGCATAGTTAACTTGTAATTTTTAGTCCGTTGCGTCGAGCGTTGAGAGTTGACTTTGGTCCAGGTTCCGGATTTTCGAACGTCCTTGCGTACAATTTAATATCTTGTACTTTGTGTTTTGCTTCTTGTACTCTTGTAATTTTGAGACGTTTATTATCAATAATTGGAACCTCTTTGATTGTATTTTGTACTTTTGAACTTTTTGGTCGTTTGCGTCTTCAATTCGTCGAATCTGTCTTTTGTCTTCACCTTTTATTATTTAAACGAATATCACTTGTAAATAGAACAATTGCAACTAAAAGCTTGTCTTTCTTGAGGGATAATGCTATGAAATATATGTTTGTTTTCAGCATTATCAGAATTCGTGTGCATGTATGTGGTCAGTATTCCAATGGTGAAAGCAAAGGTGATTATGTGGAAGATCAAGGGTGTGATTGTGTTCTCACATGGCTGCCTTGATGGTGTTATCCACATGTTTGTTCTACCGACGGTTTATACTTTGTTGGGAAGATTAATCGGGTGGATGATATTGTGTACGGGTGGATTGCTTGGGCAATGAGGGAGATTGGGTCGGGCTCAAATGACTCGTTATCTCCTAAACTAAGGAGATAGGTGACATATCCAAATAGTAGTTCTTGGTCCCAAGCTAGTAACATAAAGATTGAATTATAGCTCAGCGGTATTTTTAGTGTCAAATGACTTTACTTGCTCATGGGTTAACGAGTAAAGTGCAACGTGATTTGGGTGCAAATCCGGTGATATCAAAAGGAGGTGTAATTGGCAGTCCGGGTTGTTTCCGTGGGATGAAGTCAGGTAAAATTTGGGATTTGTATAATGTCTCTTCGAGTGGGAGATTATTGGAGTGCAAAGTCGAGTTAAACATGTCAAAAATTGGTGCAGCTGAAAGTCTCCTAAATAGGGAGAAAGTTTCCCGCATAGGGAGATGGCTTTCATATAGGGAGAATTAGGGAGAGTTGGTCAGAACTACTTCCCGTATTGGGAGAAAGTGTCCCCTATCGGGAGATTGACCTGACAGGCTAAAATTGGATTTTGACTAGGACTCCTCATTGCATCGCGATTCTAACTCGTTTTAGGCTATAAATACCCCCATATGTAACCGAAAAATTATACTTACGAATTTTAATAATAAGAAAACTCTTTGTTTGGCCGAGGATTAAAGTAATCACTTTGATTACATATAACCTTGTTAAATTCTTATTTTTCTTATTATCGTTTTTGCTAGTTGTAAAGACCCGTCCTAATCCATAAGAACGAATACAATAACATATGATTACATCGCGAGGTATTTGACCTCTATATGATACATTTTACAAACATTGCATTCGTTTTAAAAGACAAACTTTCATTTCATCGAAAGTTGACAGGCATGCATACCATTTCATAATATCTATCTATAAATGATCTAATCTGTCATTTACTTAATCATAATCTTTACTGAACTCAACGACTTGAATGCAACGTCTTTTGAAATATGCCATGAATGATTCCAAATAATATCTTTAAAATGAGCTAATGCACAGCGGAAGATTTCTTTAATACCTGAGAATAAACATGCTTTAAAGTGTCAACCAAAAGGTTGGTGAGTTTCATTTGCTCCCTTTTTAAATGCTTTTGCAATATATATTTTTGGGACTGAGAATACATGCGCTTTTATAACTGTTTTACGAAATAGACACAAGTAATTAAAACTACATTATATGGGTGAATGATCGAAGCCGAATATGCCCCTTTTGCTTGGTAGCCTAAGAATTAGTAAACCGATCTACTAATTGATGCGAATCCTAAAGATAGATCTATTGGGCCTAACGAACCCCATCCAAAGTACCGGATACTTTAGTACTTCGAATTCGTTTTTATCATGTCCGAAGGATTTCCCGGAATGATAGGGGATATTCTTATACGCATCTTGTTAATGTCGGTTACCAGGTGTTCACCATATGAATGATTATTGTCTCTATGCATGCGACATATATTTATGAGAACTGGAAATGAAATTCTTGTGGTCTATTAAAATGATGGAAATGAATGATTATGATAAACTAATAAACTCACCAACCTTTTGGATGACACTTTAAAGCATGTTTATTCTCAAGTATTAAAGAAATCTTCCGCTGTGCATTAGCTCATTTTAAAGATATTATTTGGAATCATTCATGGCATATTTCAAAAGACGTTGCATTCAAGTCGTTGAGTTCAGTAAAGATTATGATTAAGTAAATGACAGATTAGATCATTTATAGATAGATATTATGAAATGGTATGCATGCCTGTCAACTTTCGATGAAATGAAAGTTTGTCTTTTAAAACGAATGCAATGTTTGTAAAATGTATCATATAGAGGTCAAATACCTCGCGATGTAATCATATGTTATTGTATTCGTTCTTATGGATTAGGATGGGTCTTTACACTAGTTTTCTTCGTGTTCTTCACTTTATTCCATTTATTGTAAGTGAGTTTGATAACTTGAGTTATAAAGTCTTGTTAGGGCTCACACACTTATTCCTCACAATTCCCTCTCCCAATATAGAGTATTACCTCCCAGAACAGAACCATGACCCAACCACTGTTATCAATGACATACTTGCTAAAATAATTGAACCCATTACCTACGTAATTAATTATACGAATGTACAAGTATGAAAGAAAAAATTACAAATCATATATCTATATATTTCATCCTTCAAAATGCCACAAAAAAGCACTAGTTGCAATGCGCGCGAGGTTGAGTGAATGCCAACAATGTCTTGAAAGGACAAGTTGAGGGCGGCAATAAGGACTAATGGATGGCATTAGTCTTAGAGACGTATAAATCTAAGAAAAAAGTATAAATTTGATCATTAAATGTTCCCCTTAATTTATGACTTTTGATAAAATAACAAATTTCTTGCAAAATTTAACTTTAAAAATATTTGTTGTACATATTTTTTCCCAGAAAAAACAAACATAATAATGAATCAAAAGATCAACAAGTACAATCGAAATTAAAGAAAATCCAAACCTAGCTAATAAACGGCAAACAACAAGCCTAAATAAAAGGTGCTACTACCAGGACGAAATTACAGTTTACAAGTAAATAAAAAAGCCTGACGATGCCATCACAGAAATCCTAATACAACGATTGCACTAAAATAAAAAAGATACAAACAACAACAGGTGAAATAACGCTGACAGTTACCGCAACAAACAAACCTCCAAAAACCATCGGAGGCCACTGGCAACAAACAAACTGCCGAAAACCCATCGGAGGCCACTGGTAAAACAGTCGGATGAGAACAAAACCGGATAACATCAAACTTAGTCCACGGCCTTCCCTACGCAAGAAAACGTTACAAAGGTAAAAACATATAGTGAAGAGAATTTGACAGAACGACAATATTCCAGCTAAAAGGAGGCCGACTCCACTAACCTAGCACGAACGCCTACAAGATCAAGAGCCCATGAACTACGAACACCCCAAAAGATCTTACTGATTGAAACCAGAATAGAATACGGGCATTCTTCACCTGGTTGCAAAGGAGAGAACACGCCGGAGAACTAACCCCGACTAAGGAAACACTAATTTCGGCAAAACAAAAAAGACCACCGGAGCCACAAATGAACCACAACCTAGAAAAGGAAGCCTCGTTGATCACCAACAGTCGAGAGAATGTCACTTAGGAGGCGACTGAAAGCTTCACCGGCGAGATTCAGGCGTTTAGAAAGCTTCTCCGATGATGATGAAAGTGGCCTGTCTATAGGGATTAATCAAGCATCCGAAATATGCAGGGCTTGTTGATGTAGCGCTTGCAAAGAAATTAAGATGGAGTTAGCAAGATGTAGTGCTACCTATTTACGGTAGCATTTTCCATAAAGAAGCTAGCCAAAAAGCAGGCCAGGCAGGCGAGACGCATGTCAAAATGAACTGAAATCTCTAACCACGGAGATCAACCTACGCCTTTGGCTACACGGAGTAGGGTAGAATTCCTCAGTGTTGTTATTTGGGAAGTCCGTGAGCTCCATGGGTTCCGGCCAACATTTAGAAACGGCCACGAGAACGGCGGCTAGAGGAAAAGAACGGCCAGAGAACATCACGTCACTTGCCGGAAAAGAAAAGGAAGAAGAAAGGTCAGAGCTACCGGCGAAATGCCGGTGGCTGGAAAAGCAAAATGTAAGAAGCTACCAACCGAGAACCAAATGAAGGAGCAGGCGGCGGCGATTTAGGGTTACAGGGTGGTAAGGTGAAAAAGATAAGGTTGGAGGGTGACATTTGTGATACATTTGCTTTGCAAAAGAAAGTTCCTTACTTCACTCAAAATGCTTTATTAATTATTAATTAATTAATTATTATTATTAATTAATCCTTCCTACATACTAAACCTCCTCCGGGTTTCTGCCGTTTTATTCAACCCCACTCACATCCAATCTCCAAAACGACATCTGCCAAATTACATAAAGAAAAAAAAAACACACACCGTATTTCTTCTCTCCCTCTCCTCTCTTCTCTCCTACATCGCTCTGTACAAATTAGGGTTTCCACCTCTGATTAATCGCGTTTTTCATCGCCTGTAGCAGGCCGCTCCACCACCTCCATCACCGTCACGAACCCCCAATGACCGGAATCAAATGTCGCACATCCTCCACCGCAACGAAACCACTCGCCGCTATTAATCCTTCCTATATACTAAACCTCCCCCGGGTTTCTGCCGTTTTATTCAACCCCACTCACATCCAATCTCCAAAACGACATCTGCCAAATTACATAAAGAAAAAAAAAAAATACACACCTTATTTCTTCTCTCCCTCTCCTCTCTTCTCTCCTACATCGTACAAATTAGGGTTTCCACCTCTGATTAATCGCGTTTTCCATCGCCTGTAGCAGGCCGCTCCACCACCTCCATCACCGTCACGAACCCCCACTGACCGGAATCAGATGTCGCACATCCTCCACCGCAACGAAACCACTCGCCGCTACGGGTGGAAGCACAAATTAAAGAAGAGACACGATTCAGGTATGTTTCTTCTTCTTTTTTATTTTTTTAGGTGGAATTTGGAGTTCGATTTTAGGGTTTTTTTTTTTTTTTTTTTTTTTTTTTTTTTTTTTTTTTTGACTTGGGTTAAGTTTATGTTTTCTTATTTTCTTTCGATTTTAGTTGTTGACGGAAGCATAAATTGATGAATTTGAGATTGCTACTGACGTCGCTAATATCTGGTGGGTGTGTTTCAACTTAAGTGATATTGATTTTTATTTTGATATGATTGTTTCCTTTGTATATGTTTTTTTGTATTAAAGCTAAGATTAACAGGTTGACTAATTTAATTTTAGTTCTTATTTTTAATTTAATTCCATCTTCCTCTTTTTTTTTTGTTTATGTTTGTATTGTTATATTTTTATTCTTCGATCTGCTTCTGCCTATTTGTGTTGCTTGAGGTTGGTAATAACTGTTACATAAACGCCTGTGTTATTGGTTGTTTTTTCAGGTTATTAGAGCAGGAGTTCCACAAGTACACGCATAAGACAACTTAGGCAGATTGGTTAAAGATAACTATCTATAAATGGGTAAATGGTGGTATTCATCAGAATACATTTTGACTGGGTTGGGTGTAACATTAGTTGTATATAAAGATGGTTTATACATCATAATTAGAGATACACTTTTTGATAAGTGTTAATATCTTAGAAATTTTGAGTTTCGGTTTTTTCAATTGAGGTATTTTTTTGTATGGGATATGATTGATTAATTATTGGTAACTGAATAGTAATATGATTAATGGGATGTAGTGATAATAAAGGTGAAGGCTGAGAAAATGGACATGGAGATATTGGAGAAAAAGAAATGATCAGATTAAAATCGGTTTTGGTGCGGGTGATAATGAACCAATTGGATACATGTCTAGGGTTAAAAGTATACAGAACCCTATAAATTAAGGTCGAAAACGATGGAGATGGGACTTTAGATCATGTGGTCGCGTTTAAGAATAAATTTTTTAAAATGAGTATAGGTGGAGGTGGTAATGAATTTAATTAAACAGATTGGAAGTTGTAGTAAGCATAAAAATCCAAAGGGCATGGCAACTTTCTTGATCAGGGAGTATTAGGTTTCTTGATTTGCATGTATGACATGGTGTACTTAGAAACCTTGGTTATATGATGATTTAATGATTATTAGCTGTGATGCAATTTATGTTATGAAAAAATGTGGCTATTGATGGGTGAGATGGTACTTGCAGGTGGAGATAATGACAAACCATGGTTTCCTGCCAAGCATAAGATTAGGTGAAGGCCGTGCTTTTGGTGTCATTCGAGAAGTGTTTTTGGTATGTTGTTTTTGACTTTCTTCTTCATATACCTTATAGGCCTTCATATGTTATTTTAGCAGAGTATATATATATATATATATATATATATATATATATATATATATATATATATATATATATATATAATTAGCTTAGGCATATGCATCTGATTCCATATGATTTTGGTATTTCGGGATATGTAGAAGTGTGTATCATTTTACTACAATACCAATACGATATTATATTTGTATTAACAACGACTTCTATATCTTTTTTACTTTGATAACTAGAATTACTTGATTTTGTTGAAGACCAATTTCTATTTTAATTAGTCAGGTTTCTAGCCCATTTTTTTGGTATATCAAGCGAGTTTCTGTTTTATTTAGTTCATTGTGTATCATACATTCTAAATTTTGTAATCATGGCAGAACTCGGAAAGCTATTTCCATCTATTCCATTAGTTGGTGAGGAGGATTATGCATTCTTATGTTCAAATAATTTGGTAGACTCTGTTCTATAGGTTACCGATAAATCAAGCTCCCGAGATAACGTATTAACACAAGCTGATGTACTTCAAGCTATTAATAGAGTAGGAGCATTTGGACCCAACCCAGCCACATATTGGGTATGTTTTTTTTGTTTTTTTTTGGTGCATAATTTGACCAGTATGTAACTATTCGTAGAAGGTATTGATACATAAAAAAAATCTCACGACTGCCACAAAATGTACACGTTAAACATATGTGTCTTCAATATTGCCGATTGTTGGGGATTGTAAAGTTGTGCTTGATGGTTTAGCATAATACCACTAAACCGTCAACAAAGAAAAGAACCGGGTATCGTATTTATCTTTTGTTTTTCACACTAAATTACCCTTTCAGTAGTATACTTTAACTAATACGGATTATTGTTTTTTAATGGCGAGTTAAGGAGATTGGGGCGTTTAATTTATTGTTATTGTCGTTTTATAGATTTATGCTAAGACTATATTATAGAGTTAAAATTGTTACGTTTGGTTATATATAAGTTGCATCAACAGCTAAAGCAAGTTGCACCAGCAATTTTGTTTGATCTTAAAACGCAGCTGAAAAAATAATCCAGAATGCTTTGTAGGACGATAGCGGGACCCCTAACACCATCAGTTCCAGCAAGCACACTACAACCGTTAAAAATATCTCGAATAGAAAACACCGGGTAAAGCGCCGCAACGCGCGCACCGGACCTTTTCTAGTTCACATAATACATTGAATAAAACTTGATGATTGAGTAAAACAATTAAAAAGCTTTGGGTCATTTAATCACACCACTAGTAACCTTATTAAATATTGAGATTGATTGTTGGTACATTATATAACAATAAATAGTTCATACTACAAAATAGACAATGCTGCTCACCATATATAAGACTTATTAGAAATTAAAATACACAACACACATGCAAGCACTCTTTTGTAAACACAACACACAAACAAATAAAAAAACAATGCAATATGAAATGAAGATCTTATAAGTGATGGTTCATCTTCAAAAACATGCAAAGATCATCACACTCACCTTTAGGACTCCATATAGTGTAGTATGTTTGAACACCACTAAGAGCAAGAGCCAGCAAAGCTCCAAGAAGTGCAACAAATGACCATGGGCTTTTCACATACTCATGTTTGAATTGAGAAAAACTTGTGTTCCTCCAGCTTTCATAGTGCTTTTGTATCTTATTCTTAGCTTCAACATAAGCTAAATTGTTTGGCACTAAATCAATCCCTATATCATTGAAAAGTTTCGTAACATCATCATCGCTCTCTAGGGTGTCAAGCACCCCGGCTTTTCGAAGAGTCTTAACATCTTCAGGGTGATCAATTAAAGAATCAAGAAAACATATGTAGGAGGTAACCCATGAACCATGTGCATTATGCGAGCACATTTCAAAGGCTAGTAGGTTTAACAACATGGGCTTGGTGGAATCGTCTACCGTAATGGAAGGGATTTTGACACTCGCTGAAAAGCGCCACCAACTGCTTCGAAAGAACTCAATGTGAGACAAAGAATTAGTCACACTTTTCTTGAATTGAATCCCTACATCTGCAAGCTCGTTAACATTTCGAAAAGTATACTTAATGGGTGGTTCTAATTTTCTGTTCGGATCTTCGCCTCTTTTGGTAAGACTACAATGAAGAAGATGGAGAAGATGATCAATGTTATTCAAGTCAAACCACTTCTTATTTATTCTTTCACATGATAATATATTGCCACTAATGAATTCTTCAATCTTAACACATTCTTGAGGTAGCACATTCATCACCTCCTGTAGTACTTTGAATGGAACTTGGTTTTCGAGCAAGAACAAATCATGATAGACATACACAATTTGATGGCTTTGTAACTCTTCACAATCGTCGTATTTTACTCCAAAGATGTTTCGAATATAATACAAAATAAAACAAGCATCAATCAACATTATCCTAGTGAATAACTTATCGGAGAACCGGCCTGTTGACCCCTCTTCATAGAAGTTTCTTAATTGTTGCACCATATTTGGTTCACCAAGCTTATCGTATAAGAACTTGAGGGTCTCCTTGTCATTCAGAAGAAGCTTCATTGTAAAAATAGGCTTGAGGTTCTGAACCAACTCAAGTTTCTTGTTGCCAAAATGGTATGGTCCAATGGAAACGACCTTCGGAACATAGTACTTTTCATAGTCATGTATCTCTTTCACCATTGATGGGACTCTATGGGCTCGTACGTTTGCTGATGATGGGGCTCTGGCCTTGGCAATCGACTCGACCCATGCTCCATCTTGTAGCTCTTCACTATGTGGTTTATCATCTTCTACACTCATTTTCAAATTTAACATGCAGTATTTGTTATGAATTTAAGGAAGCTAAGTGCATGTGATCTTGATATGCAGTAGCATATATATTATATTTGTGTTCATGTTCCTTTTTGTACTTGTGTTTGTAAACACCTTTATGATTGAGAATCTTAAAGATGTTAGGTTTATTATAAAATGAAGTTAGGAATCATGGTATACTATATATGCCAATTACAAAAGCATGCTTTTGAGATTACGCCTCCTTAAAGAAAGACATACAAGATGATTATTGGACCAACACCAATAAGGAATCTTAAAAAGGTACAAAACTGTGGAATTTATGATAAAGTAATTAAGTATTAAAAACAACATGCTATTGATATAGGATAACTACTTCAACTGAAGGTGCTTTAAGTATATATGTATATCGCAGTGTTTAAGTAAGCAGTTTTTGAAGTGTTTAAATTTGTTTATCTGCTGTCAAAATAAGCAAATAAGTGATTTGATCCGTAGACCGCCTACTTTAAGCCCATTTTTATTATGTGGTTCAAATTTTTCTAAAATCAAGCATTTCATAAGGGTCATAGTTTTCTTTTATATGTTAAGGTGTTTAACATTAATATTTGTTAACAGAAAAGAAAAGAGCTAATGGAATGATGTCATTCTCATTATTTGTGATAAAGTTAGTTGCTTTAAAATATTTCAATAGTATATCATACAAAAGCAACATGAAAAAGTTCATGTGTAACACAATGTAACTTAGACTATACAATAAAGCTAGGAATAATATATACTCTATCAGAATATAACATCTTGCATCATGGTGCTGTGCCAATACAAAAGCATGCTTTTGAGGTTAAACCTCATTAAAGAAAGACTTACAAGATCATTATTTGTAATTAAAATAAAAATGGACCAACACCAGTAATTAATGTTACAGTAGTACAAAACTGTGATACTTTTGTTAAGGTAAACATGTCGACTAAAGGACTGTATTGAAGTAAGTATTCATGTATTTGTAACTAAACAGAGATGTTGATTGATCTATATGTCTCGGGTGTAATGTGGAAGATAACTGTAGAAACTAAGTAGAATGTCAAAACATACTCGACGAAATGACCATATTCACACAATACTTTAGCATTTTAGTTTCAAACCTAGATTTAACATAGTGACAAAAACTATAGACTAAACATGACAAAATTAACGATAACTTTATAAAGGAAATGATATGACACAATCATCTTAGGAAGGAGGTTTTAGTTATTACCACCAGGATACCATAATCAACCAAAACGGTGTCTCCATGTATATCGACCCGTTGACCCATCATCGCCTCCACTTGAATCAGGGCTGTAGCCTGTTGACCATTTTGACTGACCTCGAACAACATTAATTCCATTAACATATCCTTTGGGATTCGGACTTGGGCTTCGAGGTATCTGATAAGTTGCATTACCTCCAGAACCTGATGTATCGAACGAGAGCCCATTAATGGGTCCCACTTTCTAAACCTGTTGGCCTTTGTTCTTACCTAGATTCTGAACCCGGACCTTGGCTTTGGCTGATTGGGTTGGGGCCATATAGCTTGGGACCTGGTCAGAAGAAATCGACTGCCGTTGTGACTGAGAATGTTGTGCAGATTCAAATGTCTCTCCACTGAGCCGGCCCGCTGTTATGTACTCTGAGCTCACGGGTGTAACTAAATCCATTTCAACTGTTTTAACTGATACATCATCATTTGCGGATATGGTCAGATTGGATCCTTCGTTGGGCCCCACAAGGTTTGTGTGGTAAGGTTGTAATGCCATCCAATTCTCAAGCCAATTCCATCCCCATTGTTGTTTTCCATGATCATTGGGATATATCACCGTGGTATCAGATTCTTGATGCAGGTAATTTTGTTGCTTCTGCTCATGCTGTTATACGAAAGAGGAATCTTGATTACGCAATGCAAAAAACAAGGAAAAAAAACTTGGTTGGGTAAAAGGTCAAAACGGGTTTGGGTCAAAATAGGTTGGGATGAAAATGATTCTGTAGGCCAAGATCAAAGTTTTTTAGCAATAATTAATGTCTTAATTTTCTTTATAAAAACTATCATCAAACCAATAGTACTATCTAGTATAATGGCCTTAGGACATTTTTAGCATTAGAATTAAGTTTATGCAACTCTTGACCCATTTAATGCTCCTACAAATTTTTTGTAGCATATATTCAACATTTGACCTGATATCAGTAAAATTGAACCTGCTTTGAACCATTCACATAAATATGGGTATATATTGACACCTCTAACAATGCTCAATTGTCAATCAACGAATAAACTTGTACACGACCGAGTATCATGACATTTACAACGATTATTATAATTATATTATGATTCCTATAATAATAACAATCAAAATCAATCAAACCTGGTAGGTAAATGCGTAAGCAAGAGCTCGTTCTCTTTTCATCTCTGCATCGTGTTTTCTCAAACTACTTTCTTTAATCTTCTCAAAGTTTCGGTTTCTATGTTCTCGTGCTTTCATCGGTGCGATCATATTTTCATCTATCTCAACTTTCTTATGGAGCTTCTCATGTGTTAACTCTAGTCTGCGTGCACGCACTCTTGCCTGCACACGTACTAAAGCTTGCATACACCTCATTGTCATCTGAGCTTGTTTTCGCACGTTATGGCCCCTTACTAGCGCCTGCAATCTCACCAGTCCCTTTAGTGCCCGTAGTGCACGTCTAGACTGCAAACCAAATCACCAATTTAGATGTTATCGTATATATCATATACACATGTAATGGATTTTTCTAACGACGGCCCTTAGGGGGTCGTTAAGGTGCATTGATGGTGTTGTACAAAGTGATTAATGTTGACTTTTACATGACGGTTATTAAAAAGTTAAAGTCTTTTTTGCACTTATCAACAACACTAAGAAATCCATATGTAATATATATTACTCCCCTGCCCAAAAACAATGTGAAACTGGGTTATGATTATGATATATTTCAAAGTGATCTATTACTCCCCTGCCCAAAAACAATGTGAAACTGGGTTATGATTATGATATATTTCAAAGTGATCTGATCATCATTATCAATGAAATAGTAAAATATGTAAACAGTTACCCTTTTTTTTTTTTTAACAGCAGTACGGGATCATCCAGGGGGAGTTAACTACCCACGCCTTCATCTCCCACAGTCACCCTTTTAACTATGGCTAGAAATAGGGAACTGTTTGATCAAAAGATCAAAACTTTGTGTAAAATATAGGAATTGTATGTAAAATGAATGCTATCAACCTTTTGCCAGAGCGGTTGTTGAAAGACTAAATTTTGTTTCAAATAGGAAACGTTGCATTTATTTTTCGGGCGATCATTTTTAATGAACTTATTTGTGAATGGGTATAAACTTACAAGATAACCTCTATAATATGATTGTATCAGTATAGCAGCTCTTTCTTCCCTAGAATGACGCCCATAACCAGCTAAACGAACAACTTTAGCTGCAGCTTGTGCGGCAGCAACAGCAGCTTCGGCTGCAGCTGCAGTAGCCGCTGCTACAGAAATCGCATGATTCCGATCTTCACCGTCACTTTCCTCATTGGTGACATCTGGCGAGCTCTCTGGGAAATGCTCGAATGAAACAACCTCTGGCTTGTCTTCTTCCCGTTTTTCCACGGCATTTTCTTTGCGAAAAAGATTCTGATAGTACTTAAAAATAACATACTCCGTAATTAATATTAATCTCAAATACAAAATTAAAAGTTATAAATTTGATAAAATACACTATGGGAAAATCTTACATGCAACTAACAACGGGTAACCTTGCATGCTGTTAGGCTAAAAAGAGGGATCAGTTGTGTATATTTTAAAAGTTGAATGTTAAAAAAGAAACTCGCTAGGCGTATTATTGTGATATCAAACAACATGTTATAATTCAGTAGGCTTATAACTACCTTTAGTGGTTTGATTCTTGATGTTATAATTCAGTAGGCTTATAACTACCTTTAGTGGTTTGATTCTTGATGTTATAATTCAGTAGGCTTATAACTACCTTTAGTGGTTTGATTCTTGATTTAGAATACTAATAATGAAGTGTAAGAACAAAGATGATAATGGAGAGAAAGAAAGAAACACTTTGTAAGTGTGAGAAATGGTGCCATTTTAATGCTTGCATTCATGAGTATTTATAGCCTAAAATCTCAATATAAAAATACATACTTTGTGTACCAAAATTGACTATATGTATACACCAAAATTGACTATCCATATCTATATTATTATTATTATTATAACACTCCCCCTTGGATAGCAATTTTATTTTGTTGAAGATCAACTATAAATTACTGCCTCGTTAAAAACCTTGCTAAAGAAAACCCAGTGGGAAAAAACTTTAGCTAAGGGAAAAAGAGTGCAGCATGGAGTTGACTCCCCCTCAAGTAGACATCGCTTCAGCTGTTACATCTTTTGAACATGTCTCATGCCAATGTTATGAACGTGTGTTCTGAAAATAGCAGTTGGAAGTGCTTTCGTGAAAAGATCAGCAGAGTTTTTGCTAGATTGCACATATCTCATTTCAATCTGGTTGTCCTTAATGAGATTTTGAGTGTATGAGAAGAATCTAGGTGGTATGTGTTTTGTTCGGTCACTTTTGATATACCCTTCTTTCATCTGTGCTATGCAAGCTGCATTATCTTCATAGATAGTTGTTGGACTTTTATCGCGTTCTAGTCCACAAGAATCAGTAATGAGTTGTGTCATTGATCTCAACCAAAAACATTCTCGAGTAGCTTCATGTAATGCAATCACTTCGGCATGATTTGACGATGTAGCAACAAGTGTTTGTTTTTGAGAACGCCATGATATTGCAGTACCTCCATTTAGGAATACATATCCAGTTTGAGATTTAGCTTTATGTGGATCAGATAAATAACCTGCATCTGCATAACCAACCAAATCTTGTTTTGATTCGTTAGAATAAAATAATCCTAAATCAGTAGTTCCTCGAAGGTATCGAAATATGTGTTTGATCCCATTCCAGTGTCTTTTGGTAGGAGCAGAGCTGAACCTTGCCAACAAATTAACTGCAAAAGAAATGTCAGGTCTTGTACAATTTGTAAGATACATAAGAGCTCCAATTGCACTAAGATATGGTACTTCTGGTCCAAGAATGTCTTCTTGATCTTCACATGGACGAAATGGATCAGCTTCAACATTGAGTGATCTAACAACCATAGGAGTACTTAATGGTTTTGCCTTGTCCATATTGAAACGTTTCAAAATCTTTTCAGTATATGTTGTTTGATGTACAAGTAAACCATTAGGCATATGCTCAATTTGTAAACCAAGGCAATACTTGGTTTTTCCGAGATCTTTCATTTCAAATTCTTTCTTTAGAAGTTGAATGGCTTCATGGATCTCTTTATTTGTACCTATGATGTTAAGATCATCAACATAAACAGCTATGATCACATATCCGGATGTTGTTTTCTTAATGAAAACACAAGGGCAAGTAAGATTATTTGTATACCCTTTGCTTATCAAGTAATCACTTAATCGGTTATACCACATACGTCCCGATTGTTTTAACCCATATAAAGATCTTTGTAATTTAATCGAATACATTTCTTTGGGTTTTGCATTTGATGCTTCTGGTACCTTAAATCCTTCAGGTATCTTCATATATATATCACTATCAAGTGATCCATATAGATAAGCAGTCACAACATCCATGAGATGCATTTCTAAATTTTTAGAAACTGCCAGACTGATTAAGTACCTAAAAGTAATTGCATCCATAACAGGAGAATAAGTTTCTTCATAATCAATTCCCGGTCTTTGAGAAAAACCTTGAGCTACAAGTCTAGCTTTATACCTTGTAACTTCATTTTTCTCATTTCTTTTTCGGACAAAAATCCATCTGTATCCTACAGGTTTCACATCTTTAGGAGTGAGAATGATGGATCCGAAAACTTTTCTTTTATTGAGTGATTCTAATTCAGCTCGTATTGCTTCTTTCCATTGAGCCCAATCATGTCTATTTTGACATTCAACCATAGATGTTGGTTCTGGATCATCATCATTATTCATGATGTCATATGCAACATTAAATGAAAATTTCTCATCAAGATTTTTCATTTCATTTCGGTTCCATAATATTTTTGAATATGCATAATTGATTGCAATTTCTGTATTGACATCATCAATCTCCTCTGCAGTAGGAGTACTGATTTGTGGTTCTTCTTGAACACTTTCTTTTACTTCATTATCAGCTGATTTTCTTTTTCGAGGATTTTTATCCTTTGAACCGATTGGTCTTCCACGTTTCTGACGTGGCAAAGATTCATGAGTGACGTTATTGCCAGCTTTTGGAATTTCAATTCGAGCTGGAGTATTTACTGCTGGTATATATGATTTTGTCACCGTTTTTGTATCTGTAAATGCATCAGGCAATTGATTTGCAAGTTCTTGTATATGCATTATCTTTTGAACTTCTGTCTCGCATTCTTTTGTGCGAGGATCAAGATACTTTAATTGAGGTTCACACCATGAAACATCATTTTCTTTATTTTTCATTTCTCCCCCTAATCTAGGGAACAATGTTTCATTAAAATGACAATCAGCAAAACGTGCTGTAAAAACGTCACCTGTCATAGGTTCAATATACCTTAATATTGAAGATGTTTCATATCCAACATATATTCCCAACCTCCTTTGAGGACCCATTTTTGTACGTTGTGGTGTCGCAATTGGAACATACACTGCACAACCAAATGTTCTAAGATGGGAAATATTTGGCTCTTGACCAAAAGCAAGTTGTAGGGGGGAATATTTATGACTTGCACTTGGTCTGATGCGAATCAATGCAGCAGCATGTAAAATTGCATGACCCCATATAGATACAGGGAGTTTTGTTCTCATTATCAATGGTCTAGCGATTAACTGTAAACGTTTAATCAATGACTCGGCTAAACCATTTTGTGTATGCACATGAGCAACAGAATGTTCAACAACAATTCCTATAGACATGCAATAGTCATTAAATGCTTGAGATGTAAATTCACCAGCATTATCAAGTCTCACCCTTTTAATGGTGTAATCAGGAAAATGAGCTCTCAATTTAATAATTTGGGCAAGAAATTTTGCAAATGCCACATTACGGCTTGATAACAGACAAACATGAGACCATCTGCTAGATGCGTCTATTAGAACCATGAAATATCTAAATGGTCCACATGGTGGATGAATTGGTCCACATATATCACCTTGAATTCTTTCAAGAAATATTGGTGATTCTTTCTCAACCTTAAGTGGTGAGGGTCTAGTTATCAATTTTCCAAGAGAGCAAGATGTACATGGAACCATTGTATCATGATGGATTTTTCTATCCTTTAGTGGATGTCCATGAGTACATTCAATAATCCTTTTCATCATTGTTGATCCTGGATGGCCTAATCTGTTATGCCATAAACTGAATACACCAGGATCAATATATTTTTCGTTAACTACCATATGTATTTCTGGTACATTTATATGTGTATAATGTAATCCAGAACTAAGTCTTGGCAGTTTTTCAACCACATGACTCTTGTCAGTGATACTTAAATATTTCTCATTTTCTGTTGTCACTGACTGATAATCATACCCGTTAAGGTATATGTCGGAGAAACTCAATAAATTTCTGCTTGACTTGGGAGAAAATAAGGCATCATTTATTAAAAATTTTGTACCATTTGGTAGTATGAAATTTGCCTTTCCTATCCCTTTTATCAAGTTAGCAGGTCCTGATATTGTATGTATAGTTCCTTCCGTTGGTTTTAGATCAATAAAATATTTCTCGGATTTAAGTATAGTGTGTGTAGTTCCACTGTCTGCTATACAGAGATCTCCACCACTTGATTGATGTTGTATTCCAGCAAAATTCATATTGAACTTCATATATAAGAAATAAATAGTGAGTACATTAATATTACACAATATTTTAAACGCAAATAGATAGTACTGAAACATTTAGCAAACATAATGACAAAGACAGACGATATTAAATCGTTTATTTTTCAAAAGACACACAACTTAAACATTCAAGAAATCTTCATATAAATCAGATGGTTTCTCAGTGACTGTTGGATCAATATTATCCACAAAATTTACTTCCTTTTCTTTACCTTTCAGCGAATCCTGATACATCTTAACAAGATGTTTAGATGTTCGGCAAGTATTAGCCCAGTGGCCCATTCTACCACATCTGTAGCAAGATTCTTCAGAATTTTTAGAAGAATTTTCTTCAACATCTTGTTTAATGGGCTTGTTTTGTGGTTGATATTTATATTTTCGTGGATTACTATTTCTTTGACCACCACGGCCACGACCACGACCACGACCACGTCCACGCCCATTACCATTACCATAAGGATGGTTTCTACCATAGTTATGGCTTTTGGCATGATGATGGTGATGGTTATTATAACCACGACCTTGCCCACGTCCTTGTCCCTGTTTATAATTATTTGCAGTATTTGCTTCAGGGATTGCAAGTGTACCAGTAGGACGGGATTGCTGATTTTTCATTAATAGCTCATCATCTTGCTCTGCAACTAAGAGATATGAATTAAGTTCAGGATATGTTTTGAACTTTAGCATTCTCAAATTTCTTTGCACTGTGATGTTTGCAGCATTCATTGTGGAGAAAGTTTTCTCCATCATGTCTGCATCACTAATTTCATGTCCACAGAATTTAAGTTGTGAACATGTATTATACAGAGCTGAGCTGTATTCATTTACTTTCTTAAAGTCTTGGAACCTTAATGTTCTCCATTGTTCCATTGCAGCTGGAAGTAAAATTTCTCTTTGATTATTGAATCTGCTTTTGAGACCTTCCCATAAAACATGGGGATCTTCTACAGTCACATAATTATTTTGTAAGCATTCATCAATATGTTGATGAATAAAGCAACATGCCGTAGCTTGTTCTTTTTCAGAACAAGTGTTGTTTTCATTTATGGTTTCAAGAATGCCCATTGATTTAAGATGCATTTTTACTTTTATAACCCATGGCATGTAGTTGTTTCCAGTTGATTCTAAAGGAGTAAATTTAAGCTTTTCCAGATTCGACATTTTCTATTATCAAAAATTAAAACAAACATCATGATAAATTAGAGTCAATTTATATTCATAAGTATATAAACATTAAACATAAATTTAATATAACATAAATGATAAGTAGGTGACAGTGTCGACCATGTGTAAGCAATCATAAATAAATGTTATATAACAAAAATATAAATATTAGTAAACATAAATGAAAATTTGGCGACAGTGTCGACCATATATTTTTTCAGGTGGTATAACCGACCTATATCATTCTGGTGGTATAACCGACCATATATCATTTTGGTGGTATAACCGACCATATATCATTTTGGTGGCAGAGCCAACCATATTTAGTATTAAGATTATCGTGCTGATAACGTGTTATAATTCAGTAGGCTTATAACTACCTTTAGTGGTTTGATTCTTGATGTTATAATTCAGTAGGCTTATAACTACCTTTAGTGGTTTGATTCTTGATTTAGAATACTAATAATGAAGTGTAAGAACAAAGATGATAATGGAGAGAAAGAAAGAAACACTTTGTAAGTGTGAGAAATGATGCCATTTTAATGCTTGCATTCATGAGTATTTATAGCCTAAAATCTCAATATAAAAATACATACTTTGTGTACCAAAATTGACTATATGTATACACCAAAATTGACTATCCATATCTATATTATTATTATTATTATTATTATAACACAACATAAATTATATCATATTCCTATATATCTTTAGCTAGTAATATAGTCAAATTAAGTAACCATTCAAAGATAGTGATAGTCTAGTGGTTGGGCAGCTGATTTTTCACAAGAGGTCTCAAGTTAAAACCAGTGGCAAAGAGAAAAGGATCGAAAACTATCATGGGATAACCTGGTTAGCTAGACACTGTACATTTTAGTAAAAATTAGTCTTCTTTATCGGTAGGCTAAACAGGAAAAACCTTATCCATTTACCCGTTTAACTAAGAGATCATGCACTGAGTAATATCATAGGTGTCATGATGGTTATATCTCATAGAAAATTGTTGACCCAAATTGCATGGTGGATAGTGTGAGGGGACCATTAGTCATACTAGTAAATGTGGAACCACCAAGAAAGACAAAAAGAAAAAAAAAAAGTTATATCACATGATTAATGATTGAGTTTTATTACAGAAAAAGCAACGTAGAAGATTTACTCCATATACCTAATTCTATCCCACCCATATAACCCACATAAATCTTTACTTAAGTATGTGCTTAAACAAAATCTTATATCCTTAATTATGTACTGTGCTAATTAACAAAAATCCTTTTGTTGTGTCCATATTTACATTTACTTCTCATGCATCTAAATTGTGATAACCTATAAGATTAATAGTTTCAGAGCGTATACATGTGTGTCCAACTTTGACATGTCCAAATGTATGTACAAATTCTGAAAACATATATTTATGACTTTGGCTGTTTTTTGATACATGAATAGATTTTTTGTTTTGCCTTTGTGATTTATATACGTTTGACAAAGTTTAATGTACTACAATACATGATCAGATCAAAACGGATCTAAAACATTTCCTAATTTTGCACTTAAACTAATTTTGCACGGTAAGGTTTCAAAATTTACCACAAGCATTAACTAACCTTATTATCATTGAAATCTTTGTTTGAAGGTTTAAAAACCTTTTTAACCGAAGAAAACCAACCGCCACGTTTCTTTCCCATTTTCGCGAATCAAATCACTGTTGTTGTAAATTTCACATTGATTAGTAATTAGTAAATAAATAAATAAATAAATAAATGTAATAAAACAAAAAGTAATTAAGGATATGATGAATAGAAACAAACCTAATGATGAAGAATTCAGAATGATATCTGTAAGTTGATGATGTGCATCTGCATATTGATAATTAGAAGAATTCAGAAATAGTATGTTAAACAGAGAAGAGAGTGAGTGAGGGAGTAATGATAATGATATGAGTAGTAACTACTGGGCGCGGAAATGGCGTTGCGTTATTAATCTGTCACGAGTGGGTGGGTGGGTACCCGGTAGGTTTGGGTTGGATTGGATGTTAATTTATTTTTATTGACTTATTATCATTTTTGTTAACAATGTATGTATATCAGTTGCACACACTACGCTTGTTGTAAAATAACGTCAAGATGGCCGTCAGAACGAGCGTCCCAACAAATTTACCTGTGTGCTATCGCGACGGATAAAAAATGGGTAAAAAAAGGGTGAACGATTAAACAACGGTATAAAACAGTCAAAAAACTTTAAAAACGATATAATATATATTTTAAACATAAACATTATTTTTTCTTTTTGGATACGCGAAGAAACCCTGCTATGAACGAACACATTGGCTCCCTCATAGAAGGTAAAACCTCGGGTAATCAAACCCCCCGAGCGCGAGACCTGGTACCGGGTGAATTACGCATTATGTGCACCCTCGAGTCAGACCCCCTTTTTGAACAATTTGGCAAAACCATGAATTGAACCCGGGTGGTGTGCTTCATTGGACAACTATTTAAAATAAAAGGCAAATATTTGAAATCAAATATACGTATTTATCTTTAATTATACATATTTATGTTTGAAATATATTTATATAAAGTCAACATTGATAGATGGTGGTACTCGACATTCTGGTATGTGGTCCAATATTGTTGTGACTAGTGGGGCCCTTCCCGACGATGCCTTGCGGTTACGGGTGGGTGATGGTAAAAGCATTCGATTTTGAAAAGATAAATGGAAAGATAGGATGATTCTTTAACAAAAATATCACTGTCTTTTTCACTTAGAGGGCAACAAAGATTGCAAGCTCGCGGATCGTTTGGTGGAGGGTTCATGGAATTGACATTGGCTTCGTGACATAATGGGAACTAGAACCGCAGCTCACTTGGATAATCTTGTGGTGAATCTTGGTGTTGTTCAGCTCACGACTTCGGCAGACTCTTAGCAATGGTCGATCTCCAACGATGGAGACTTCCATGTTGCATACACGAGAAGATATATTGATGATTATGTTCTTAAGGGGGGCTCATTGAGTACGTTTTGGGTAAAAGCTTTGCCTCGTAAGATAAATGTGTTTTTATGGAGGGTTATGTGGGATAGATTGCCAACCCGAATTAATATTTCAGCTAGAGGAATGGACATCAATAATATTGGGTGTCCAATTTGTTCGTACCAAGTGGAATCTTTATCTCATCTTTTGTTTTCATGTGAAGTAGCTTTGGAAGTTAGAATTTGGGTAGATATTCATCTCCTAGTTTTAATAATTGGGCCGAATTGTTTGCTTGGTTTCAGGGATGGTCAGGTTCTTCGACTTCTAAGTCGAGAATCTATGTGATCATGGCAGCCTCGATTTGGATTTTATGGAGTTTCAGGAATGCCGCTCTCTTTGACACGTCCAAGATGAAGAAGGATGAGTTGTTTGACTTAATTCATATGTATTCTTTTAATTGGATTTTCGATAGAGGAAAACAAAATGTAAGTTGGACCGATTGGCTTGCTAAGCCTCTGTATTTTGTTTCGTTGCGCTCCTCTCTAGTTTCTCGCTAGCGAGGTGGTAGCTTTTAATAAAATTTAGTCGTTCAAAAAAAAAAAAATTAAATAAAGTCAACATTGATCATCTATCTCGACCTCGTCTTGACTGTTGTGACACTGTAAGGTTTCGACCGTCTCGACTCTGTCACGGTTGTCAATTGCAACACTGCAAGGTTTCAACTGTCTCGACCTCATCTCACGTCTTTTACAACCTTGATTGCAGAAGCTAAAGGAAAATTACAAAGTATCTGAAGTCAAAGAACTCCAGTTAAGATTCTTGTTACACTCACTTCTATTACTACATTTAGATTTTATAAGAATTTTTTTATGACAAAACTAAAAGTTGTCTTTATGAAATTAGAACATCCATATCTTATTTGTACAATTTAAATAACCACTTACCTTCTACAAATACTTTTTACTCCCTTTGGAAAGCAAGATTATATCAGTATATATCACTGTTGTAAACGGCGTCTGTTGCGCCCGTTGCGACGCCCGATGCGGCATTTTGGTGACTAAACCGTTTCGACCCCGTCCCGTTTTCTTATAAGCTGGTCAACGGTCAAAAATCGGGTCAAATGCAGAAAAAATTGGGTCAACGCCGGTCAAAAGTCATAAATTCTGTTAAAATCGGTCATAAGTCGGTCAAATCAATCAAAATTGAGTTAGTTTAGTATTCCATTTTGTATTATATTAACGCTAATAGCAATTATAGGTACAAACTTGTCAACGAAGGTTTTTTAGCTCTAAAATATGTGTAAATATATATATATTTATATATATATATATATATATATATATATATATATATATATATATATATATATATATATATATATATATATATATATATATATATATATAAGTCAACATTAGTCAACATCCGTTTCGACCCCGTCTCGGCCCCGTTTTTTCCGTTGCGACATTTTGAGGTCACTACCGTTTCGTCCCGTCTCGCGTCCTTTTCAACCTTTGTATATATACTACTCCATTCGTCCCTATTTTATTATCCTTTATTCTATTTTTTAGATATCTAAGAATAAAGAGGTATAGTTCTTTCATAACCTTAAAGTATCCATATAAGATAAAAAAATATAGTTACTAATAGAAGTAAAGCTACAAAGTATACAAAAAAATACATTGTAATGATTATATTTCTTAAACTGTACCTATTTTATCTTTTATCTTGTGACAATAAACTATGTGTATTTTCATGAAATGTTGTAAACATTTATTGTACCTTTTTAGCAAAAGGTGGTGACCATTCAATCTATTCATCATTTACTCTATACATTAAATTATTTATTTTTGATTCCACATTTTTATTGAATATACTGAGTTGTCAAATTTGTCTTATTCCAATAAATATTTTGTGTGATCCTAATACAATGTTTAGGGTCGAAATATGGTATTGCAAAATTATTTACACGATTGAAAGGTTTAATTTATTTGGTTTTCTTCAAATTTTATAACCAACAATTTCATAATGATAACCTTGTGTTGTAACTCATGTTATAGTGGTCTATCTCTCTTAGCGGGATGTTAAGAGTTCGACTCCTGTGAGGTGCAACATTGCACACAAGGTTGCCCCTTTACATTTGAATTTCACCCAAGAGTGCCTTTCGCACATCACGTTGCGGGGGCAATGGGGGAAGGGGGTTTTACCGCACATGCCCACGGATTAGGCCGGATTTTTTCCTAGACAGCAGTTGTGAGCGGGTTATGCAATTGTGGAAGATGAACAAGTGTGTGGTTAAAAACAAACAATTTCATAATTGTTATAATAATATATACATATATGTATATATATGTATATGTACAAAAAGTCATAAATGGATGACATTATAATAATATATACATGTACAAGAAGTCATAAAATGGATGCCAATTTTGTAGTATAAATAACTCATGTATTAGCATTGTAAAATGCACCATTTTTCTATATACTTATATGAAGTGTTTATATTCTTTCTATCCTTTTAATCTATACACCCAATAATCAAAGAAAGTTGTAGTTAAATTAGAATACTGAATGTTGTTATAAACAACTAATTTATAACACGTTATCAGCACGAAGAGCTTAGTGTAATCAAAGGATATCTCAAACGATCACGAGTCACTAATCAAGGTATAAAATTATTAATAATTTTCAGACTTGAACATATCAAATTTTGGACTACTAACATTTTGAACTACTAATTTTTATTAAGTTCTTAGTGCATTTGAATTGTTCTTATTATATGGTTGGCTCTGCCACCTAAATTATATATGGTCGACACTGTCGCCTAACTATCATTTATGTTTACTAACATTATATTTCTGTAATCTAACTTTTATTAACTTCACTAACATTTATATTTATGTTATTTAAGTTATATATGGTCGGTTATACCGCCTGAATTATATTTCTGTAATCTAACTTTTATTAACTTCACTAACATTTATATTTATGTTATTTAAGTTATATATGGTCGGTTATACCGCCTGAATTATATTTCTGTAATCTAACTTTTATTAACTTCAGTAACATTTATATTTATGTTATTTAAGTTATATATGGTCGGTTATACCGCCTGAATTATATTTATGTAATCTAACTTTTATTAACTTCACTAACATTTATATTTATGTTATTTAAGTTATATATGGTCAGTTATACCGCCTGAATTATATTTCTGTAATCTAACTCTTATTAACTTCACTAACATTTATATTTATGTTATCTAACATTTATGATTACTTATGCAATTAATCATTATTTATTTCATGCATACTAATGTTTATTCTTAAAATTTATTATTTATGCATAATATGTTTATTCTCTTAATCTTCATATTTATACTAAACGTATTTATACTAAATGTATTTATAGTAATCGTATTTGTACTAATAAAATTCTTTTATTAAAATTATTATTAATACAGTGAGTACATAACAGTCGTTAACGTGAACTAACGACGTTACAACGGTCATATATACATAACGGTTGTTAACGTCAACTGGCGACGTTACAACGACTATATTTTTAAAATATAAAATAGACATCTTCGTTTTCACATTTTCACAAATCAATCTTCATTTTCTCAGATTACCACTCTCAAAAAGTTATTTTGTAAAGATGATTCACACAAGGATGATTTTTCCTATTGTATTGGTCATACTAACTATCATCATTGTTGCTAATATACCACCGGGTGAACCTATATTCTATCCTGCTCTTGTGGTTTTATCATTTGTAATCATGCCTTTATTCTGTTGTTTGCTACTTATGAATTTAAAATGATTCTAATTTTATTTTATTATTTGTCTATGAATAGAAGTTGATTATGATTATGATTTATGTTGTTCATCTTTTTGATAATAGAAATTGTCGAATTTGAGAAAGACTTAAATTTGCTCCTTTAGAATCAAGAGAGAACAACTACTTAACTTGGGTTATGAATGTAGAAAAACATCTCGAATCAATCGGTATTTTAGAAACCCTGAATGAAAATAACAATTGTTCCGAACAAGAGAAAGCAATAGCAAGTATTTTTCTTAGCAAACATATTGATGAGTCCTTAGAATCTGCATATTATATGATCGAAGATCCAAGTGTATTATGGAAAATACTCAAAGATAGATACGATATTAATTATCAAGAAATAATGGTGATCCATGAAAGAATAAAATTGAAGATGTTATTAGACGCTCTTATAAGAATCCCGGAGATTCTTATTAATGATCTGGTAACGTGGATCATCAGTCTAGTATTTCTTGAATACATGAACATTTTGTTTAGCTCTACAAATAAGTCCCCAAAGAAAAGAAAACGAGAGTGAATCTGTTGAAAAATCTTGATTAAATAAACCCTAAGCTACCTTGAGACTTGAATGGTTTGAATTTTCTAAGATGCCTAGCTTGTTATGTATCACTCATAAATAAATGGTTTTAGACCATAACGCATATGTTTATTAAGTGTTATCTTTTATGTACTTCAGATTATAACTTGTTTGCAGGCAATATAATTTGATTATCTTGCTGAAATATAACTCATTATTTACTTATCTTATTTGAAGTTTTAGTATGAATCCTGCTGAAATACAACATCAATTAAATGGTAAAGACCTATGTATTGCAGATAGTGGTAACATACACACTATGATTAAATCTAAGAAATATTTCATTGATTTAAATCAAATGAAGGAATTATAAATACTATATCAGGTCCTGAAAACTTAATAAAAGGAATGGGAAAGGCAAAAATTCATGTTACCAAATGGAACAAATTTTCTGATAAATAAAGCCTTGTTTTCTCCCAAAAATCAAAGAGAAATTTGTTAAGTTTCTCTTATATATATCATAATGGATATGATTATCAGTCAATGATAACAGAAAATGAAAAATATCTAAGCATCACTGATAAGAATCATGTGGTTGAAAAAACTACCAAGGCTTAGTCCTGGTTTACATTATACAAATGTACCAGAAGCACATATGATGATTAATGAAAGGCACATATGATGAAAAGCGCATATAATGAAAAGCACATATGATGAAAAGCACATATGATGAAAAGCTCATATGATGATTAATGGAAAGCGCATATGATGAAAAGCGCATATGATGAAAAGCGCATATTAATGAAAAGTGCATATGATGAAAAGCGCATATGATGAAAAGCGCATATGATAAAAAGCGCAGCACATATGATTAAAAGCGCATATGGTAAAAATGATATATGATGAAAAACGCATATGGTGATTAATGAAAAAGCACATATGGTGATTAATGAAAAGCACATATGGTGATTAATGAAAAAGCACATATGGTGATTAATGAAAAGCACATATGGTGATTAATGAAAAAGCATATATGGTGATTAATGGAAAAGCACATATGGTGATTAATGAAAAACACATATAGTGATTAATGAAAAGCACATATGTTGATTAATGAAAAACACATTGAGAAAAAATCACCAATGTTTCTTGAAAGAATTCAAGGTGATATATATATGGGGCATGAAAATTTACATGCTGCGATATTATTTCACATTAGACAAAGTGCAACTCATAAATATTCTCTCCTACAACTTGATTTTAGCCGAGAGCCAAATATTTCCCACCATTAGAACATTTGATTGTGCAGTATATGTTCTAGTTGCACAACCACAACGCACTAAAATGGGTCCTCAAAGGAGGATGGGGATATATATATTAAATATGAAACATCTTCAATTATAAGATATATTGAACCTATAACGGGTGATGTTTTTACAGCACATTTTGCTAATTGTCATTATAATAAAAAATTGTTCCCTATATTAGGGGGAGAAATGAAAAATAAAGAAAAAGATGTTTCATGATGTGAACATAAATTAATGTATCTAGATCATCGCACAAAAGAATGCGAAAAGAAAGTTCAAAAATAATATATATGCAAGAACTTGCAAATAAATTACCTGATGTATTTACAGATACAAAAAGGAGTGACTAAATCATATATACTAGCAGTAAATGCTTCAGCTAGAATTGAAATTCTAAAAGCTGGCAATAATGTCACTCATGAGTCTTTGCCACACCAGAAACGTGAGAGACCAATTGGTTCCAAGGATAAAAATCCTCGAAAAAGAAAATCAGCTGATAATGAGGTAAAAGAAAGTGTTCAAGAAGAACCACAAATCAATACTCATTCTGCAGAGGAGATTGATGATGTCAATACGGAAATTGCAATCAATTATATATATATATATATATATATATATATATATATATATATATATATATATATATTATGGAATCGAAATGACATGAAAAATCTTGATGAGATATTTTCATATAATGTTGCATGATGATGATGATCCAGAACCAAAATCTGTCATGGAAAAATAGACACGATTGGGATCATTGGAAAAGAGCAATACGAGCTGAATTTGAATAGCTCAATAAAAAAAAAATTTCGGATCAATCGTTATCACTTTTAAAGATGTGAAACGTATGAGATAAAAAAATGAATTTTTATCCGTAAAAGAAATGAGAAAAATAAAGTTACAAGATAAAGCTAGACTCGTAATTCAAGATTTCTATCAAATACCATGAATGGATTATGAGAAAAACTTATTCTCCTATTATGGATGCAATTACTTTTAGATACTTATTCAGCCTAATAGTTTCTAAAAATTTAGAAATGCATCTCATGGATGTTATTACTACTTATTTAAATGAATCACTTGATAGTGATATATACATGAATATCCATGAAGGGTTTAAGGTATCAGAAACATCTAATGCAAAACCAAAAGAAATATTCCATTGAATCACAAATGTCTTTATATGGGTTGAAACAATCGGGTCGCATGTGGTATAAACGATTAAGTGATTACTTGATAAGCAAAGGGTATACCAATAATCTTATTTGCCCATGTGTTTTCATTAAGAAAACAACATCCGGATATGTGATCATAGCTGTTTATGTTAATGATCTTAACATCATAGGTACAAATAAAGAGATCCATGAAGCCATTCAACTTCTAAAGAAAGAATTTGAAATGAAAGATCTCGGGAAAACCAAGTATTGCTGTGGTTTACAAATTGAGCATATTCCTAATGGTTTACTTGTACATCAAACAACATATACTGAAAAGATTTTGAAACGTTTCAATATGGACAATGCAAAACCATTAAGTACTCCTATGGTTGTTAGATCACTCAATGTTGAAGCTGATCCATTTCGTCCATGTGAAGATCATGAAGATATTCTTGGACCAGAAGTACCATATCTTAGTGCAATTGAAGCTCTTATGTATCTTACAAATTGTACAAGACCTGACATTTCTTTTGCAGTTAATTTGTTGGCAAAGTTCAACCCTGCTCCTACCAAAAGACATTGGAATGGGATCAAATACATATTTCGATACCTTTGAGAAACTACTGATTTAGAATTATTTTATTCTAATGAATCAAAACTAGATTTGGTTGGTTATGCAGATGCAGATTATTTATCTGATCCACATAAAGCTAAATCTCAAAATGGATATTTATTCCTAAATAGAGGTACCGCAATATCATGGCGTTCTAAAAAACAAACACTTGTTGCAACATCATCAAATCATGCCGAAGTGATTGCATTACATGAAGCTACTCGGAAATATTTTTGGTTGAGATCAATGACACAACTCATTACTTATTCTTGTGGACTAGAACGCGATAAAAGTCCAACAACTATCTATGAAGATAATGCAGCTTGCATAGCACAAATGAAAGAAGGGTATATCAAAAGTGACTGAACAAAACACATACCTCCTAGATTCTTCTCATACACTCAAGACCTCATTAAGGACAACCAGATTGAAACGAGATATGTTCAATCCATCAAAAACTCTGCCGATCTTTTCACCAAATCACTTTCACCTGCTATTTTCAGAACGCATGTTCACAATATTGGCATGAGGTAAGTTCAAAAGATGTAACAGCTCAGCAATGTCTACTTGAGGGGGAGTCAACTATATGCTGCACTCTTTTTTCTTTAGCTAAAGTTTTTATCCCACTGGGTTTTTTTTTTTGCCAAGGTTTTTAACGAGACAGTAACTTGTAGTTGATCTCCAATGAAATAAAAATTGACATCCAAGGGGGAGTGTTATAATAATATATACATATATGTATATATATGTATATGTACAAAAAGTCATAAATGGATGACATTATAATAATATATACATGTACAAGAAGTCATAAAATGGATGCCAATTTTGTAGTATAAATAACTCATGTATTAGCATTGTAAAATGCACCATTTTTCTATATACTTATATGAAGTGTTTATATTCTTTCTATCCTTTTAATCTATACACCCAATAATCAAAGAAAGTTGTAGTTAAATTAGAATACTGAATGTTGTTATAAACAACTAATTTATAACAATAATGATTATTATTATTATGTGCAACTCAATATTACCCAAAGTTTCCATATAAACACCAATGTACCACAACTACCGCATCAATTCTCAGTCAAAGAATTGAGCATCAATTTAATAGTGCGATAACAATTGGTTCTACCGTTTATTTATTATATATTAGAATAATTAAATAAATCACACTATTGAAATTCAACAATAGTACAACACTACACAATATAGGTATACCATTGATGCTCACATGAGTCATACGGCAACATAATGAATATCAATGGAATACTACGTAGTAGTGTAGTACGATATATATATAGTTCTAAAATGAAATTATAAAGGAAACAGTACTTAATAATTTTATCGAGGAGTTGGTAGAGAAATTAAATTTAAGAGACAAAGTGAAGAGCACTAGGATTACGGAAGCATGAGTGTTGAAGTATCAACTACAAGAGTTCATTTAGGTACACCAGCATTACACCAAAAAGTAAACCTGAAAAGAATGCATGAATTAAAGGAAAAATAAATAAAAAAAAAATAATAAAAAATAATAATAATTCAAATAGATATAGGTATCCGATTTTCTATCACATGGAATAATGTTTAGCCTAGGGCGCAAACCAAAGTTTTTTTTTGTTATTAACTTGGTGCATAAAGTTGATGAGATTATGAGTGTATTTATAGTGAAGTATAGAACTTAAACCCTTTAAGTTTTCTACTTAAACACAAAACTTTACAAAGATTGGAATCTTGATTCACAAGTAAACTTGTCCACAAGTATAATTAAAGATTGGAATCTTGATTCACAAGTAAACTTGTCCACAAGTATAATTAAATTTCAATCTAACCAATGTTCTTTCCTGTTTTTCATTCTTCACCAAATCCCAACAACAACAGCCATAAAACTTTCTTAAATGTCGGTGAACAGTTCCACCAAGACCAGGTTGTTAAACTTGATAGCTTATGAAAAGTGTTCACCTGAACCACATAGATGTTCATGGGTTACTTCTTCCATATGTTTTCTCGATTCTTTGATTGATAAACCTGGATACGTTATGACCCTTAAAATAGTTAGGGTTCTTGACATCAGCTATTTGTCAACTGTTGATGTTAACTTATACGTAACCCTTTTGTGAGAATGTCACTTAAATTTTGTGAAGAATGTATTTTAGTAACTTGAATAATTCAGTTGAAATTTTATCTCTTAAGAAATGTAAATCAATGTCAAAATGTGTGGTTTTTTTTCATGAAACACGTGATTACCTGATATTTGAATTGCAAAACTATTATCACAAAACATTTCAACTGGAAAGTTAAATTTAATATTAAAGTCTAAAAACAGATTTTTTATCCGAATAATTTCACAAACAGTTACTGCCATAGCTCTATACTCTGCTTCAGCAGAAGACCTTGACACAACTGATTGTTTTTTGCTTTTACATGAAACCAAAGTATCACAAAAATAAACAAGATAACATGTTACAGATCTATTAAGCCTGCACTTACCCCAATCAAAATCACAAAAGGCATGAAGAGAAAACTTATCTGACTTAACAAAGTCAATTCCTTTTTCAGGAGCATTTTCCAAAAATCTCAAAGTTCTGAATGCAAGTTTAAAATGTTACTGAAGAGGAGCATGCATGTATTGACTAAGTACATGTACAACAAAAGCTATATCAAGTCTGGTTAGAATCAGATAAATAAGTCTACCAACAAGTTTTTGATACTCAGTTATATTTGAAAGTAATGTATCCTTTTCATTAGGCTCACAATTTATACAAGTGTTAGACTCAATTGGTGTATCAATTGGTTTACAACCAAGTAAGCCATAGTCATTTAAAAGCTTAATACAATACTTTCTTTGTGAAAGACACGGACCATGATCTGACTTAAGAATTTTAATTCCTAAAAAATACTTTAATTCTCCAAGATCTTTTAATTAAAAATTTGGTCTATAAAAAGTTTTAAAACTATTTATCTCAACCAAACTGTTTTTTAACTATCACAATACCATCCACATAAACAAGAAGAGCAATGAACAAGTTATTTTGACTTTTAACATACAAAGAATAATCAGATTTACTCTGTTCAAATCCATGTTCAATTAAAGCAGAATTAAGCTTAGCATTCCATTGTCTTGGAGCTTGCTTTAAACCATATAATGATTTGGTTAACTTGCACACTTTTGAATTACCAGAGTCAGAATAATATCCTTTTGGTAAGGTCATGTAGATTTCTTCTTTTAAATCACCATATAGAAAATCATTATTAATGTCTAAATGATGCAAAGGCCAATCATTTTGAAGAGCAATTGTAATACAACATCTAACTGTAACATGCTTTACTACTGGACAAATGTTTTTTCATAATCTATTACTTCTTTTTGACTGAAACCTTTAGCTACAAGCCTAGCTTTGTATCTTTCAACCTCACCATTAGATTTATATTTAACTCTGTATACCCATTTACACCCAATAGATTTTCTATTAGCAGGAAGATCAATAATCTCCGAAGTATTATTTCTGTTTAATGCTTCTATTTCAAGATTCATTGCTTCAACCCATTTTGGATCATTACAAGCTTGTTCATATGATTTAGGTTCAAGATTCTTGTTCAGATTAGAAACAAAGCAGAAATTTTCAGGTTTTAAGTTTGCATAGTTAACAACTATTTCAATACCAAACTTAACCTTTCCATCTATGACAAAATCATCATATTTCTTTGGAAAAAACAGTGCTTCTGGTTGATCTCCTTAAAGTTGGATCATCATCAGTATTAATTGAAACAATATTTGTGCCCTCAGGATATGAAGTATTATCTTTAAGATGTGTTGCTGTAGGACTATTCTCATTTTCATGAGAACTATCACTACTGCCATCACATACATCTATTGCTCTCCCCTCATCATTGGGACTTGAAGTGAAATTAGAAGTTTTGAAAATTTCATCAAAAAAGTTTAATTGATTTAAATCATTTTCAGAATTAAAAGAGGACTCAGTTTGATTATAAGAAGAAGACTGAAAATCATGTTCATTTTGAAAAGAACCAGACTGAGACATTTTTAATTTTAAAGGAAAAAACAGTTTCATAAAATTTGACATCTCTAGAAAAGAAAACAGTTTTAGCCTCAAGGTTATAAAGTTTATAACCCCTTTTGACATTTGAAAAACCAATTAAAACACATTTTATTGACCTGCTGTTAAACTTATCAACATGAATAAGAGAAACATAAAAGCATAGACAACCAAAACATCTCAAATGGGAGAGACTAGTTTTAGTTTTAAAAACTAACTCATAAGGAGACTTTCCATTAAGCACGGAAGAAGAAGTCCTGTTGATAAGACAACAAGCTGTTAATACACATTCAGACCACATGTTTAAGGGTAACCCCCCCCCCCCCCCTGAAACATAAGAGATCTTGCTACATTTAGCAAGTTCCTATATTTCCTTTCCACAACACCATTTTGTTGCGGTGTATAAGAACATGTGGTTTGATGTATTATACCTTTGCTGTTTGTATAATTGTTCATTTTTTGATTTACAAACTCTATACCATTATCACTTCTAAACATTTTCACCTTTATATTGAATTGAGTTTCAACTAGTTGAACAAAATTGATCACATTTTCACAAACATCTTCTTTACTTTTAATTAAGAAAAGCCAAGCAGCTCTAGAATAATCATCAACCACTGTTAGAAAATATTTAAAACCTTTTCTTGACTGGATTTTAAAAGGACCCTACAAATCCAAATGAATTAAATCACCTAGATTTGCTGTTTTATGTTCACTATTTAAAAAAGAACTTCTGCTTTGTTTTGCTTTAAAACAAATTTAACAAGGTTCATAATTTATTTTATCTTTAATATTGAGTTTATGTTTAAGAATAAAAAGAACTTGACAGATGGATGACCTAATCTGGAATGCCAGAGTTTGCAAGAAGCAGAATGTGTACTCACATTACACTGAATATTGTTATTGTTTAGATGCATTTTGTTATCAAAAATATATAACTCACCTTCTTCTTTACCAGTCCCTTTTATTATCTTATCCTTCAAGTCCTGAACATAACATGTGGATTCATTAAAACTTACAGTGAGTTTATTATCTTTTGACAGTTTACACACAGACATAAGGCTTTCACAATACTTTGGGATAATTAGTACATCAAATAAGGTGATAAACTTGTTTAACACAAGATTACCAATCCCTTTGATAAGTGCATGAGTACCATTAGGATGCTCCACAGTAAGTTTTAAGCCAGAAATATCAACAACATCACTTAAACCATTACTAGTTGTAGTCATGTGTTGATTAGTACCTGAGTCAATAATCCATCCATTTTGAATGGGTTTTGACTGAGATAGATTAGAGTTAAAGAATTTATCGAAATTTAAATTGAATTTAACACTTGTGTTAAAGAAAGTATCTTCAATATTGGACATAGCACTTGTAGAAGCAGGAATAGAAGTATCATTGATGAGACATAGAAGCTTGAGCATTTGCTCTTGTGAAAAAGAGATAGGAGAATAAGTGTTAATGTTGGTTTCATTAGAAGCATAATTATTGTTGGATGTATTTATGAAATTATTGTAATTATTTTGGTTTCTGTTATTATTAAAATTCTTTCTGAAATTTGGTGGATATCCAACAATTTCAAAGCACCTTTCAATTGTGTGGCCAATTTTATTACACTTTTTACACTTTAAGTTTGGATTAGGACCTTTGTTGTTGTTGAAATTGGACACAGTATTAGAACTTGTTTTATTTGGGCCTTGAGCCACAAAAGCTGAACTTTGTGATTTTAAACTTGAATCTTTTAAAGAATTAATTCTATGTGATTCCTCTCTTGAAATTATAGCATATGCAACTTTCACATCCGGTAATGGATCTCTTAATAGAATATTACTTCTTATTGGCATATAAACAACATTTAATCCCATTAAGAATTGCATAAGTTTCATCATTTTGTTATTGTTTGTGACGACCCGGAAATTTCCGACCAAATTTAAACTTAATCTTTATATGATTTCGACACGATAAGCAAAGTCTGTTAGGTTGAGTCTCAAAAATTTTGAACTGTTCAATTGACCATCGACCGTTCTCGACGATTCACGAACAATTAATTGTAAATAGATATGTGTGTATGTATATATTAAGAATAATTCGAAATATAATTTGAAGTATTATGTGTTGTTGTTATTAAAAATTAATAAAATAAAAATAGGATATTATAATAATTATTATTTAAAATATATATATATATATATATATATATATATATATATATATATATATATATATATATATATATATATATATATATATAAAGTATATTAAAGATAAATATTAAATGATTGTAATACTCGTTTAATGTTCCGATTGATATTAAACAAGTAAAATTCAAACTTATGTAATTTTAAAATAAACGGTGATACGAAAATGAGTTTTATAAATTTTAGGCTTATTAAAAATATATTTAGTAGCTACCTGTTAAATTTTAACACTTTTTATATTTTACCTGGGATCGAGCGCGGACAGTTGAGTTAATTTTTAATTAATAAAATTTAAACAATTAACGACCAATTTTATTCCATAATGACTAAAATAATTAATGTAAAATTTTGAGATTTTTTTGAGAACTTGTATCCACCACTAACTAATAACGGTGTACGAAATTCAGTCCGTGAATGGTGACGGCTAACAATATAACACGTTTATATCTTAAAATATCTTATAATTACACTGTGCATGATTGAATCAATTAGGTTACTATTTGTGTTTGAAATTCAACCACATATTTGTCAACTTTCATAATAACAGAAAGTTCATCCGCGATTTAAGAACATGTTTTGAGAATATAAAATTTATTATTATATTATTAATATGTTACTTTCTGTTTTACTTATCTATCACCTACCCACTATCTCAATTATATGCGAGTAATATACATATTCATATATTCTATCTATCTAGTCATCTATCTGTCTCAAGAGCAATATATACATATAGCTATGATCAACTTTACACCTTGATCATCAAGAACAACATCTTCTTGTTCAAACACCTCACCACCACTCTCGGTTTACAAACATTACTCACAATCTTGAAAACCCTCACCATGTACAAACATCGAGCCACCACTACAGCCATTCAAACCTGCCACCATTTACACGAACCACCACTAATCACACACATGTGATTAACCAAACACCCTTATCAAATTACCTTGACCTAATTCATTCTTAATTTCGTTTATAGAAATAGAACCTAAGGACTAATTGACTATGTAATCAACCACACGACAACCACCATTGATTAATCTCCAATAACCATCGAGAGTCATAACCTTCTATCATCTTTTTCTTTTTCTTGTCGAACACCCTCTTTAAACTTCCACCTTCAGTGTAGTTACAAACGAAGAACACCCACCATCAAGACCCTTCTTCATGAACTGTAAGATGAAAGCCACTTCTACTTTTAATGCCTTTATTCAAGAACACTTTTGCTTTCTATTATGTTTCCTACTCAAACTACAACCGCATTTTTTTACGATTTGACTCAAGTTGATTGAAACCATTTTTCTGTTTACATAATACCATCGAACTTCCTGCTGCTACAGCTTCTTATTCCCGTTTCTGTTTCCTTTCTATCGCGAGCTACTGCAACTATGTATTTGTTTTCTGTTTGATTGAATACTTTGATGCACTTCTGTCTTCGATTTATACTATCTATGATGTACTGCAGAATGACAATAAACATACATAAATCGATATTCCTTTCAACAACTACAACCCATCACTATTTGGTTACCTTCACCAAACTGCCTTTTATTTTCCCATATTATTCGATCAACACAAAACATCTAAGTCAACACCATCATCATCAAACCACCACCATTACCTTAATTCAATCACCATCGAGAACATCTGCAACCTGCAGTTTCTACTTTGTTTTTTTTTCTGTTTACTTTTTGATGAACAAAACCCTACAACCAATCCACCAACATCAATTACTCCTGTTACCGTGTAATTCTTTTGCTGTACTCGTCTTCTATTTCGGTTTAGGTTACAAAGTTGAGAATGATTGATGATAATAATTGATGAACGATGTTGAGAGATAAAAATAATGACTTCATGATATTTCTCTCCTGATTGCTCTGTATTTTATGGTTACCTTTTGAGTGGGTGTCGACTAGCATAAGTGGGCAAGAAGAATCATTTAGTTAACAAATTTGTAGGGCCTGTGGTTACATGTTGTCGACAAGTACAGAAGGGATGGTGGGCAACTTTTTCATTCCAACTTTCTTTATTCTAATTTTCATGTTGAATTTCCATACTGCTGCTATTTTTATCGGGTTTGTTATTAAGCTACTGTATTATTATTATTTTCTTTGGACTCACTCCTTCAGTGGGCTTAGTTAACCGATCGGGCATGAGAAAATTATTGGACTATTTGTTTTGGGTCGTTTATTAAAGGGATTACAAATGGGTGTTGTTGAAAAAGGAGAAACCGAAAACATGGGTTATATATGTAATGGATTGGTATAATTTCAGAAGAACATGGACAGACAAGTGGTTAAGGGTTGTTTTGGGTTAGCGAGAGGTCGCGGGTTCAAACCCGGACTTAGGCATTTTTTTAGGACTACTTATTTGAGATAGTTTACTTATTACTCATTATTATTATTATTATTATTATTATTATTATTATTATTATTATTATTATTATTATTATTAGTACTATTATTATCATTATTATTATCATGATTATAAGTATTATTATTATTATAATCATTATTAATTATCATTATTAAGTAAAAGCCTTATTATTATAGATATTATAACTATTATTATAAATATTTTATTATCATTAAAATTATTATCATTATCAGGATTATCATGATTTTTATCATAATTAGTATTATTTTTATCTTTTTTATTATTAGCATATCAAATAAAGATTTTCTATACTAAAATATATTTATGACATAAAATATAACTATACTAATATTTTTGTAATAAATATTATTTAGTAACTTAAAGTATATAAAAATAAATATATCTAATTAAGTTACTAATGAAACCTGTAATTTATTAAAATAACATTTGTATCGCAAATAATATGAAAATTTGTTCGATTACAATTATATGTGTTAATCTATACATAAATGATATAGGTTCGTGAATCCGAGGCCAACTCTGCATTGTTCAGTTCCGTCGTGTGCATATTTTTACTACAAAATATCGTATCGTGAGTTTATTTGATTCCCTTTTACTCTTTACATTTTTGGTACTGAGAATACATGCGCTATTTTTATAACTGCTTTATTAAATGCTTTTGAAATATATTTTGAACTGCGAATATATGAAATGCTGTTATAAATGTTTGACGAGATAGGCACAAGCATAACATTTCTCGAATGAATTATTATGCGGACAGAAGTTCTGTAGATTATTATTGAATTATTTGGACATGATAATTGCCACCAATTGATGTGAATATTTTTCCCTGATTATTATTGCTTTGTAACCTAAGAATTAGAATTGGGTATGGCCCTAATTCACGCGAATCCTAAAGGTAGCTACCGGGTTTAACACCCCCACTCAGAATGTTCACTAGATGGAAGAGCTAGTGGGTGTGGTGTTTAGTACTTCGAAGTTTATATATTATACAGACGAGATGTTCTGTTTTTGGGGATATTATTGATGCGCATTATATGTTAAGGTCGGTTACCAAGCCAAGCTATGAAAGCAAAGTGAATATTATGTATTGAGAGAATGATTTTTATACACAGGTTATGTGTATTAGTTTTGTGCACGAGATGTGTGTACAGTTATTTAAAAATCGCGAGGCAACCTACAGGGGAGAAAAGGATACGAACCTACTCCGCTAAGCATTATGAAAAATGGTTTTGTACACGAGATAGGTGTACTATATTTAAATCTTGTGGTCTATCAAAAGTACTGAATTTTATTGTTTACGATAAACCTATGAACTCACCAACCTTTTGGTTGATACTTTGGTATGAAAGAAACCTTTCGCTGTGCATTTGCTCATTTTAAAGATATTTCTTGGAGTCGTTCATGGCATATTTAGGAGAGTGCCTCGCAATGGGACCAAATGTTGATGACTTCGTCCAGATAGATTAGGATCGGTTTTGATAGGTGGTATCAGAGCGGTGGTCTTAGCGAACCAGGTCTTGCATTAGTGTGTCTAACTGATAGTTGGTTAGACGCATTAGTGAGTCTGGACTTCGACCGTGTCTGCATGCCAAAAGTTTTGCTTATCATTTAGTGTCGAAAATTACCTACTTATCATCCTTAGGAAATTACCTACTTATCATTCTTAGTCTAGACACATCTTACTGCATTGATTGCCTGAATAGTGTATAGACAAAATTCATATCTTAGCGTATCTGCTAATTTATATCTTAGCGTATCTATTACTGTAAACTTTGCCTGATATCTTCCGTAAATTTCTTCGTAATTTAAGGGATCCTGGTACTACATATATCTATGCATATTATGCATTGAGAATACCATCCAACTATCATTTACAGTCACTAAACTTTTCATACGAAAAATCTTTTCTGTGATCGCGTAAGATGGCCTCTATGAATCGACCAAGTTCATCTGACTCCGAAGGCAGCGTGATGGGAGCGTACCAACCGATCAACTACCGTGATTACTGGAGAAAAGTGGGTTTGCGACATACTCACCTTATGGAGAAGGGAAGAAGGTACTCCATATCATGAGCCGAAACTACCGCCTAACGTCGGAGTACTCGATCCGCTCACCGGTGAACCAGTTCGCAACACCGTTTATACCCTTTTTGCGAGAATTTTTCGTCTTGAGGCTACCATTAACAGAACTAGAGGAGATATCCGACCTCTACCTCACACTAATAACCAACCAGGGTTAGTAGAAGAAGGTAAAGAACTCCGAGCTCGAGTGTTAACCTTAGAGAGCACGGTACACAATTTACAAGCACCAGCAGTATCACCAACACCAGTAACATCACCAACCTCAACACCAATAGCACTTGTACCACCGACAGCAACATCCACATCACCAACCTCGACATCACCATCTGTACCGCGAGCATAATCTTCGTTCTACCTATCGATCTCTCTACTTTATCTTTGTTCTACATATCAACCTACATCGATTATCTTCGTTCTGCATGGCGATTATGCAATCTCTAAAGTCTTAAAGATTATATATTCTCGTTCTAACGGTAAATCAAATAAGATTAATATTTTATTGAGTCATTAAAACCATGATTACATCTGAAGAAGATATATATGTAAGTATACTTTCATAAAGATCGTAATTAAAAATTCTTTTGTATAAATTATTAATGATAAGAATATTTTAACGGGTAGGTAATACCCTAGAAACATTTAGATCTCACATTAACATGTTACCCTGTACATTCTTCAATTCCGATTCAATAGTCATTTACTATTCTATATACAACCATAGATATACGTATCCGTTCACCGCAGAATAACCATTTTCATTCAAATTCAATTTCATATTCGGATTTCGACCGATCAGAATCCAATTCAAGATTTGACAAGTGGCATAATGAAGAAAATAATGGACAAAATAAAACGGATTAGTAACCAATTAATTAACTACGTAAAACTTTAAACCGATACTAATCTTGGATTATTGGACTACTAACATTGGACTATTAATCTTGGACAATTAAAAAGTGTTAAAAGAGTAGGAAATGTTAATTATAACATTTTGACTTAAAATATCGTTAATAAGTTACACCTACTATAATTAAATAATTCCTCAAGTTGCCACTTGATTTCATCTTAAACATCCTTTGTATCTTGACAATTACAATCAGCGTTTAATCATCTAAAAATAAAACTTTCTTGAAACCTCTCGAATTGATAACCGATGATTCAGATATGGTATCATTAAATACAGAGGAAACAGTAAAATACTAGATGGTCTAAATGGTCAAAAGTTTGACAATAAAGAATGGAATGTTGGGAACGCTCGATAGAAAATTTGGTATTGAAAAACAGATTGAGCTAACTATGAAAGAGACCAAGGACAAATACAAGGACCAAACCCTGTATTCCAAGAATCCAGATAATTCTGCATCCAATGAAATCTTTGGAGAATATCTTGCTCCGAAGTCATGTTAAAATCTTGCGGAAAATTTTTCTTCATCAACTTTTGAACATAGAAATTCCAAAATATCATCATAAATATCTTCGATATTTCTGAGAATATTTTCATAGATATTCTTATCCGAAATTATATACCTCTTCGTACTATCCGTATTACATCATATTGAAAACTGTTTTAGTTTTCAATATTCTGTAACATCTAAGTATAAATTATGAATGAATTCTAGAGAAGTGTTAAGAATTTGAGCATGAGATAGTATAATATAATGACACTTGGCCAACGTGATTATATTACAGTAAGTCATGCTGAAAGTTCTAATAAAACATGATGATTCACAGATCACAACGTCATCATGTGACATGTTACATAACTCTTTCATTATACTTAACCTCTGAACATATCAAGAAAATATATTCTTGATAATTCTATCCTCAGGGATTCTGGAAATTCGACAAATCGAATCGTGCTATTACCTTTCCTTTCTGCATAGTATATTATGATCATTCGAAACTTCATACCTACGAATTCTGGATCATTATTCGCTTGATTTAAAGTCAGGAAGAGAAAACAAAAGCATAGAGCTCTGAAATATAAAGGAAAATATAAAGCCAATCATAAACACATAAATTACAAACCGTGTATATCAATGCGGATAACAATATAAATGTAGTGACCCGAACTTTTCCATGTTTATATATATTAATTGAGATTGATATTTACATGATTAAATGTTTCCAACATGTTAAGCAATCAAACTTGTTAAGACTTGATTAATTGAAATAGGTTTCATATAGACAATTGACCACCCAAGTTGACCGGTGATTCACGAACGTTAAAACTTGTAAAAACTATATGATGACATATATATGGTTATATATATAGTTAACATGATATTATGATAAGTAAACATATCATTAATTATATTAACAATGAACTACATATGTAAAAATAAGACTACTAACTTAATGATTTTGAAACGAGACATATATGTAACGATTATCGTTGTAACGACATTTAATGTATGTATATCATATTAAGAGATATTCGTACATCATAATATCATGATAATATAATAATTTAAAATCTCTTTTGATATTATAAACATTGGGTTAACAACATTTAACAAGATCGTTAACCTAAAGGTTTCAAAACAACATTTACATGTAACGACTAACGATGACTTAACGACTCAGTTAAAATGTATATACATGTAGTGTTTTAATATGTATTCATACACTTTTGAAAGACTTCAAGACACTTATCAAAATACTTCTACTTAACAAAAATGCTTACAATTACATCCTCGTTCAGTTTCATCAACAATTCTACTCGTATGCACCGTATTCGTACTCGTACAATACACAGCTTTTAGATGTATGTACTATTGGTATATACACTCCAATGATCAGCTCTTAGCAGCCCATGTGAGTCACCTAACACATGTGGGAACCATCATTTGGCAACTAGCATGAAATATCTCATAAAATTACAAAAATATGAGTAATCATTCATGACTTATTTACATGAAAACAAAATAACATATCCTTTATATCTAATCCATACACCAACGACCAAAAACACCTACAAACACTTTCATTCTTCAATTTTCTTCATCTAATTGATCTCTCTCAAGTTCTATCTTCAAGTTCTAAGTGTTCTTCATAAATTCCAAAAGTTCTAGTTTCATAAAATCAAGAATACTTTCAAGTTTGCTAGCTCACTTTCAATCTTGTAAGGTGATCATCCAACCTCAAGAAATCTTTGTTTCTTACAGTAGGTTATCATTCTAATACAAGGTAATAATCATATTCAAACTTTGATTCAATTTCTATAACTATAACAATCTTATTTTAAGTGATGATCTTACTTGAACTTGTTTTCGTGTCATGATTCTGCTTCAAGAACTTCGAGCCATCCAAGGATCCATTGAAGCTAGATCCATTTTTCTCTTTTCTAGTAGGTTTATCCAAGGAACTTAAGGTAGTAATGATGTTCATAACATCATTCGATTCATACATATAAAGCTATCATATTCGAAGGTTTAAACTTGTAATCACTAGAACATAGTTTAGTTAATTCTAAACTTGTTCGCAAACAAAAGTTAATCCTTCTAACTTGACTTTTAAAATAAACTAAACACATGTTCTATATCTATATGATATGCTAACTTAATGATTTAAAACCTGGAAACACGAAAAACACCGTAAAACCGGATTTACACCGTCGTAGTAACACCGCGGGCTGTTTTGGGTTAGTGAATTAAAAACTATGATAAACTTTGATTTAAAAGTTGTTATTCTGAGAAAATGATTTTTATTATGAACATGAAACTATATCCAAAAATTATGGTTAAACTCAAAGTGGAAGTATGTTTTCTAAAATGGTCATCAAGACGTCGTTCTTTCGACTGAAATGACTACCTTTACAAAAACGACTTGTAACTTATTTTTCCGACTATAAACCTATACGTTTTCTGTTTAGGTTCATAAAATAGAGTTCAATATGAAACCATAGCAATTTGATTCACTCAAAACGGATTTAAAATGAAGAAGTTATGGGTAAAACAAGATTGGATAATTTTTCTCATTTTAGCTACGTGAAAATTGGTAACAAATCTATTCCAACCATAACTTAATCAACTTGTATTGTATATTATGTAATCTTGAGATACCATAGACACGTATACAATGTTTCGACCTATCATGTCGACACATCTATATATATTTCGGAACAACCATAGACACTCTATATGTGAATGTTGGAGTTAGCTATACAGGGTTGAGGTTGATTCCAAAATATATATAGTTTGAGTTGTGATCAATACTGAGATACGTATACACTGGGTCATGGATTGATTCAAGATAATATTTATCGATTTATTTTTGTACATCTAACTGTGGACAACTAGTTGTAGGTTACTAACGAGGACAGCTGACTTAATAAACTTAAAACATCAAAATATATTAAAAGTGTTGTAAATATATTTTGAACATACTTTGATATATATGTATATATTGTTATAGGTTCGTGAATCAACCAGTGGCCAAGTCTTACTTCCCGACGAAGTAAAAATCTGTGAAAGTGAGTTATAGTCCCACTTTTAAAATCTAATATTTTTGGGATGAGAATACATGCAGGTTTTATAAATGATTTACAAAATAGACACAAGTACGTGAAACTACATTCTATGGTTGAATTATCGAAATCGAATATGCCCCTTTTTATTAAGTCTGGTAATCTAAGAATTAGGGAACAGACACCCTAATTGACGCTAATCCTAAAGATAGATCTATTGGGCCTAACAAACCCCATCCAAAGTACCGGATGCTTTAGTACTTCAAAATTTATATCATATCCGAAGGGTGTCCCGGAATGATGGGGATATTCTTATATATGCATCTTGTTATTGTCGGTTACCAGGTGTTCACCATATGAATGATTTTTATCTCTATGTATGGGATGTGTATTGAAATATGAAATCTTGTGGTCTATTATTATGATTTGATATATATAGGTTAAACCTATAACTCACCAACATTTTTGTTGACGTTTTAAGCATGTTTATTCTCAGGTGATTATTAAGAGCTTCCGCTGTCGCATACTTAAATAAGGACAAGATTTGGAGTCCATACTTGTATGATATTGTGTAAAAACTGCATTCAAGAAACTTATTTTGTTGTAACATATTTGTATTGTAAACCATTATGTAATGGTCGTGTGTAAACAGGATATTTTAGATTATCATTATTTGATAATCTACGTAAAGCTTTTTAAAACCTTTATCTATGAAATAAAGGTTATGGTTTGTTTTAAAAATGAATGTAGTCTTTGAAAAACGTCTCATATAGAGGTCAAAACCTCGCAACGAAATCAATTAATATGGAACGTTTTTAATCAATAAGAACGGGACATTTCAGTTGGTATCCGAGCGTTGGTCTTAGAGAACCAGAAAATTTGCATTAGTGTATCTTATCGAGTTTGTTAGGATGCATTAGTGATTCTGGACTTCGACCGTGTTTTCTTTAAAAATGATTGCTTAACATTTTTGTTGGAAACTATATATTTTTAACATATGAATATTATGTGATATATTAATCTCTTAACGTGTTTGATATTATGTGATAGATGTCTACCTCTAGAACAAGTCCCATTGACTCACCTAATAATAATGAAGAGTCAAATGTAAATTGGAATGATTCGTGGACTGATTCACAAGTTCCCGAAGAGGAACCGGAAGAAGAGTCGGAACCGGACGAAGAATCGGAACCGGAAGAAGAATCGGAACCGGTGGGGGAAATAATAAAACGGTTAAGTAAAAGAGAATCCTCAACCAACCGACCAAGGTTAATTATGGTCAATGGTGTTTCCGCCAAGGAAGCAAAATATTGGGAGGATTACCAATTCTCCGATGAATCGGATTCCGACGAGAATTCCGATGATGTTATAGAAATTACCCCAACTGAATTTAAAAAGGCAAAAGAAAATAATAAGGGAAAGGGCATAAAAATAGAGAAATCTAATTCCAACCCCGATGAACTTTATATGTATCGTCAACCCCCGAAGTCCTTAAGTTGTAACAATGACCCGGGAACCTCTAAACCACCAGGTTTTTCTAAACCAATGTGGAAAATTACGGCTCGTATTAGGGGAACATCATATATCCCTAGAAACCTGGCAAAACGAACCAAAACCGAAGAAGAAGAAACGAGCGAGTCGGAATAAGATAGTTGTATTCGTGTGGTGTAATATATGTAATATAGTGTGCTTATGCTTTATGATATATGTAAAAATTGCTTGTATTAATAAGTATTTTTTTTATGAATCTAACTCTTGTCTATTTTACAGTATAAAAACACAAAATGGATAGACAACCCAATATTTTAAGAGACCTACCCGGAGACATGATTGATGAAATCTTGTCTAGAGTCGGTCAGAATTCCTCGGCACAACTATTTAAGGCGAGATCAGTTTGTAAGACATTCGAAGAACGTTCCAAGAATGCCTTGGTTTATAAAAGGCTTTCGTTCGGAAGATGGGGAATATCACATTGGGAAATCCATAAGTTACGATGTGTTTACTTTGACGCATATATTGCGGGGAACCCAAATGCTATTTTACGCAACGGGTTAAGAAATTATTTTGACTCAGTATATCCGAATATAGGACTTCGTGATTTAGAAAAAGCGGCTAACATGCAACATAAAGAAGCATGTTATGCTTACGGGTTAGTAATGTTCGCTTCTCACCAAAGTGAGAACAAGAACATCGGGCTACAACTATTAAACAAAACGTTTCCACAAGTGACGGAGTCGGTAATTGGGGTAAGAAATGAGGTTTTTAGATTATTACGGGACTGTTGGACATTACGTAACCCTCGTCCCTTTGACGACGTTACAACACGCTGTCTTATCAACGGCCATAACGGTTATGTTCCACAAGACCAAGGATGGGAAGTAGTCCTAGTAAAACCAGAATGCATGACTTGTTTCTGGACGTATGAATTACGTGTCTTTATTGCCTTTGCTGAACGACTTGTGTACTAGCTAGAATTATCTTCACAACTATCTTGTATCAAAGTTATTGTGTGCTATATTTCATGCTTTATGTAAAATAAGCGGTATTGTAAGTTTGTAAAATATTGTATAAAAGTTTGAACGCGAAATATTATTACAATCAGTTTTTCATATAGAATTGTAGTAGTTGAATTGTATATTAGCTACTAAGTATGAACTTAACGGGTAGGTACTACCCGAATTTAAACTTATAAAATGCTAATATGAAGAAAAAGCTTTTATAAATGAGTTCATATTATGCTACGAAATACTATTAACTACTCTTAATATTCTGTATGATTAACTTGTTCCATTTGACTATTTTGAAGGAAATGGCACCGACTACTCGACACACCGTGAATATGAATGAAGAGGAATTCCGTACTTTTCTAGCTTCAAACATAGCCGCGGTGCAGGCTGCGCTACATACCAACAATAACCTTGGATCTGGCAGTACAGGAAATCGTGTAGGATGCACCTACAAAGAATTCACTGCCTGCAAACCTTTGGAATTTGATGGAACCGAAGGACCGATCGGATTGAAACGGTGGACCGAGAAGGTCGAATCGGTGTTTACCATAAGTAAGTGTACTGAAGAGGATAAAGTGAAGTACGCTATGCATACCTTCACAGGTTCTGCGTTAACATGGTGGAATACCTATCTAGAGCAAGTGGGACAAGATGATGCGTACGCACTACCGTGGTCAGCATTCAAGCACTTGATGAACGAGAAGTACCGTCCCAGAACCGAGGTCAATAAGCTCAAGACAGAACTTAGAGGGTTACGAACCCAAGGATTTGATATTACCACGTACGAAAGACGATTCACAGAATTATGCCTATTGTGTCCGGGAGCATTCGAAGATGAGGAAGAGAAGATCGACGCGTTTGTGAAAGGATTACCGGAAAGAATCCAAGAAGATATAAGTTCACACGAGCCCGCCTCCATACAACAGGCATGTAGAATGGCTCACAAACTAGTGAACCAGATTGAAGAAAGAATTAAAGAACAGACTGCTGAAGAGGCCAATGGGAAGCAAGTCAAAAGAAAGTGGGAGGAAAACGGTGATAAGAATCTACAATACAACAACAACAGCAATTACAACAATAACCGCAACAATTATCCCAACAATCGCAACATCAATCGCAACTACAACAAACGGCCCAACAACAACAACAACAACTACAACAATCATCCCAACAACAATAATAACCGCAACAATAACAACAATCAGAAGCAGCTATGCCAAAGGTGTGAAAAGTATCACTCGGGGTTCTGCACCAAATTTTGCAACAAGTGTAAAAGAAATGGTCATAGCGCGGCGAAGTGTGAGGTCTACGGACCAGGGGTTAATAGAACGAAAGGAATAAATGGTGTCGGAACGAGTAATGGCGGAGCAAGTAGTGTCGGAGCAAGTTATGCCAATGTAGTTTGTTATAAATGTGGAAAACCGGGCCACATTATTAGAAATTGCCCGAACCAGGAGAACACGAATGGACAAGGCCGCGGAAGAGTTTTCAATATTAATGCGGCAGAGGCACAGGAAGACCCGGAGCTTGTTACGGGTACGTTTCTTATTGACAATAAATCTGCTTACGTTTTATTTGATTCGGGTGCGGATAGAAGCTATATGAGTAGAGATTTTTGTGCTAAATTAAGTTGTCCATTGACGCCTTTGGATAGTAAATTTTTACTCGAATTAGCAAATGGTAAATTAATTTCAGCAGATAATATATGTCGGAATCGAGAAATTAAACTGGTTAGCGAAACATTTAAGATTGATTTGATACCAGTAGAGTTAGGGAGTTTTGATGTGATAATCGGTATGGACTGGTTGAAAGAAGTGAAAGCAGAGATCGTTTGTTACAAAAATGCAATTCGCATTATACGAGAAAAAGGAAAACCCTTAATGGTGTACGGAGAAAAGGGCAACACGAAGCTACATCTTATTAGTAATTTGAAGGCACAAAAACTAATAAGAAAAGGTTGCTATGCTGTTCTAGCACACGTCGAGAAAGTACAAACTGAAGAAAAGAGCATCAATGATGTTCCCATTGCAAAAGAATTTCCCGATGTATTTCCGAAAGAATTACCGGGATTACCCCCACATCGATCCGTTGAATTTCAAATAGATCTTGTACCAGGAGCTGCACCAATAGCTCGTGCTCCTTACAGACTCGCACCCAGCGAGATGAAAGAACTGCAAAGCCAATTACAAGAACTTTTAGAGCGTGGTTTCATTCGACCAAGCACATCACCGTGGGGAGCTCCTGTTTTGTTTGTCAAGAAGAAAGATGGTACATTCAGGTTGTGTATCGACTACCGAGAGTTGAACAAACTTACCATCAAGAACCGCTACCCACTACCGAGAATCGACGACTTATTTGATCAACTACAAGGCTCGTCTGTTTATTCAAAGATTGACTTACGTTCCGGGTATCATCAAATGCGGGTGAAGGAAGATGATATTCCAAAGACTGCTTTCAGAACACGTTACGGTCATTACGAGTTTATGGTCATGCCGTTTGGTTTAACTAATACACCAGCTGTGTTCATGGACCTTATGAACCGAGTGTGTGGACCATACCTTGACAAGTTTGTCATTGTTTTCATTGATGACATACTTATTTACTCAAAGAATGACCAAGAACACGGTGAACATTTGAGAAAGGTGTTAGAAGTATTGAGGAAAGAAGAATTGTACGCTAAGTTTTCAAAGTGTGCATTTTGGTTGGAAGAAGTTCAATTCCTCGGTCACATAGTGAACAAAGAAGGTATTAAGGTGGATCCGGCAAAGATAGAAACTGTTGAAAAGTGGGAAACCCCGAAAACTCCGAAACACATACGCCAGTTTTTAGGACTAGCCGGTTACTACAGAAGGTTCATCCAAGACTTTTCCAGAATAGCAAAACCCTTGACTGTATTAACGCATAAAGGGAAGAAATTTGAATGGAATGATGAACAAGAGAAAGCGTTTCAGTTATTGAAGAAAAAGCTAACTACGGCACCTATATTGTCATTGCCTGAAGGGAATGATGATTTTGTGATTTATTGTGACGCATCAAAGCAAGGTCTCGGTTGTGTATTAATGCAACGAACGAAGGTGATTGCTTATGCGTCTAGACAATTGAAGATTCACGAACAAAATTATACGACGCATGATTTGGAATTAGGCGCGGTTGTTTTTGCATTAAAGACTTGGAGGCACTACTTATATGGGGTCAAAAGTATTATATATACCGACCACAAAAGTCTTCAACACATATTTAATCAGAAACAACTGAATATGAGGCAGCGTAGGTGGATTGAATTATTGAATGATTACGACTTTGAGATTCGTTACCACCCGGGGAAGGCAAATGTGGTAGCCGATGCCTTGAGCAGGAAGGACAGAGAACCCATTCGAGTAAAATCTATGAATATAATGATTCATAATAACCTTACTACTCAAATAAAGGAGGCGCAACAAGGAGTTTTAAAAGAGGGAAATTTAAAGGATGAAATACCCAAAGGATCGGAGAAGCATCTTAATATTCGGGAAGATGGAACCCGGTATAGGGCTGAAAGGATTTGGGTACCAAAATTTGGAGATATGAGAGAAATGGTACTTAGAGAAGCTCATAAAACCAGATACTCAATACATCCTGGAACGGGGAAGATGTACAAGGATCTCAAGAAACATTTTTGGTGGCCGGGTATGAAAGTCGATGTTGCTAAATACGTAGGAGAATGTTTGACGTGTTCTAAGGTCAAAGCTGAGCATCAGAAACCATCGGGTCTACTTCAACAACCCGAAATCCCGGAATGGAAATGGGAAAACATTACCATGGATTTCATCACTAAATTGCCAAGGACTGCAAGTGGTTTTGATACTATTTGGGTAATAGTTGATCGTCTCACCAAATCAGCACATTTCCTGCCAATAAGAGAAGATGACAAGATGGAGAAGTTAGCACGACTGTATTTGAAGGAAGTCGTCTCCAGACATGGAATACCAATCTCTATTATCTCTGATAGGGATGGCAGATTTATTTCAAGATTCTGGCAGACATTACAGCAAGCATTAGGAACTCGTCTAGACATGAGTACTGCCTATCATCCACAAACTGATGGGCAGAGCGAAAGGACGATACAAACTCTTGAAGACATGCTACGAGCATGTGTTATTGATTTCGGAAACAGTTGGGATCGACATCTACCGTTAGTAGAATTTTCCTACAACAACAGCTACCATTCAAGCATTGAGATGGCGCCGTTTGAAGCACTTTATGGTAGAAGGTGCAGGTCTCCGATTTGTTGGAGTGAAGTGGGGGATAGACAGATTACGGGTCCGGAGATTATACAAGAAACTACCGAGAAGATCATCCAAATTCAACAACGGTTGAAAACCGCCCAAAGTCGACAAAAGAGCTACGCTGACATTAAAAGAAAAGATATAGAATTTGAAATTGGAGAGATGGTCATGCTTAAAGTTGCACCTTGGAAAGGCGTTGTTCGATTTGGTAAACGAGGGAAATTAAATCCAAGGTATATTGGACCATTCAAGATTATTGATCGTGTCGGACCAGTAGCTTACCGACTTGAGTTACCTCAACAACTCGCGGCTGTATATAACACTTTCCACGTCTCGAATTTGAAGAAATCTTTTGTTAAAGAAGATCTCACTATTCCGTTAGATGAAATCCAAATCAACGAAAAACTTCAATTCATCGAAGAACCCGTCGAAATAATGGATCGTGAGGTTAAAAGACTTAAGCAAAACAAGATACCAATTGTTAAGGTTCGATGGAATGCTCGTAGAGGACCCAAGTTCACCTGGGAGCGTGAAGATCAGATGAAGAATAAATACCCGCATCTATTTCCAGAAGATTCGTCAACACCTTCAACAGCATAAAATTTCGGGACGAAATTTATTTAACGGGTAGGTACTGTAGTGACCCGAACTTTTCCATGTTTATATATATTAATTGAGATTGATATTTACATGATTAAATGTTTCCAACATGTTAAGCAATCAAACTTGTTAAGACTTGATTAATTGAAATAGGTTTCATATAGACAATTGACCACCCAAGTTGACCGGTGATTCACGAACGTTAAAACTTGTAAAAACTATATGATGACATATATATGGTTATATATATAGTTAACATGATATTATGATAAGTAAACATATCATTAATTATATTAACAATGAACTACATATGTAAAAACAAGACTACTAACTTAATGATTTTGAAACGAGACATATATGTAACGATTATCGTTGTAACGACATTTAATGTATGTATATCATATTAAGAGATATTCGTACATCATAATATCATGATAATATAATAATTTAAAATCTCTTTTGATATTATAAACATTGGGTTAACAACATTTAACAAGATCGTTAACCTAAAGGTTTCAAAACAACATTTACATGTAACGACTAACGATGACTTAACGACTCAGTTAAAATGTATATACATGTAGTGTTTTAATATGTATTCATACACTTTTGAAAGACTTCAAGACACTTATCAAAATACTTCTACTTAACAAAAATGCTTACAATTACATCCTCGTTCAGTTTCATCAACAATTCTACTCGTATGCACCCGTATTCGTACTCGTACAATACACAGCTTTTAGATATATGTACTATTGGTATATACACTCCAATGATCAGCTCTTAGCAGCCCATGTGAGTCACCTAACACATGTGGGAACCATCATTTGGCAACTAGCATGAAATATCTCATAAAATTACAAAAATATGAGTAATCATTCATGACTTATTTACATGAAAACAAAATAACATATCCTTTATATCTAATCCATACACCAACGACCAAAAACACCTACAAACACTTTCATTCTTCAATTTTATTCATCTAATTGATCTCTCTCAAGTTCTATCTTCAAGTTCTAAGTGTTCTTCATAAATTCCAAAAGTTCTAGTTTCATAAAATCAAGAATACTTTCAAGTTTGCTAGCTCACTTCCAATCTTGTAAGGTGATCATCCAACCTCAAGAAATCTTTGTTTCTTACAGTAGGTTATCATTCTAATACAAGGTAATAATCATATTCAAACTTTGATTCAATTTCTATAACTATAACAATCTTATTTTAAGTGATGATCTTACTTGAACTTGTTTTCGTGTCATGATTCTGCTTCAAGAACTTCGAGCCATCCAAGGATCCATTGAAGCTAGATCCATTTTTCTCTTTTCCAGTAGGTTTATCCAAGGAACTTAAGGTAGTAATGATGTTCATAACATCATTCGATTCATACATATAAAGCTATCATATTCGAAGGTTTAAACTTGTAATCACTAGAACATAGTTTAGTTAATTCTAAACTTGTTCGCAAACAAAAGTTAATCCTTCTAAATTGACTTTTAAAATAAACTAAACACATGTTCTATATCTATATGATATGCTAACTTAATGATTTAAAACCTGGAAACACGAAAAACACCGTAAAACCGGATTTACACCGTCGTAGTAACACCGCGGGCTGTTTTGGGTTAGTGAATTAAAAACTATGATAAACTTTGATTTAAAAGTTGTTATTCTGTGAAAATGATTTTTATTATGAACATGAAACTATATCCAAAAATTATGGTTAAACTCAAAGTGGAAGTATGTTTTCTAAAATGGTCATCAAGACGTCGTTCTTTCGACTGAAATGACTACCTTTACAAAAACGACTTGTAACTTATTTTTCCGACTATAAACCTATACGTTTTCTGTTTAGGTTCATAAAATAGAGTTCAATATGAAACCATAGCAATTTGATTCACTCAAAACGGATTTAAAATGAAGAAGTTATGGGTAAAACAAGATTGGATAATTTTTCTCATTTTAGCTACGTGAAAATTGGTAACAAATCTATTCCAACCATAACTTAATCAACTTGTATTGTATATTATGTAATCTTGAGATACCATAGACACGTATACAATGTTTCGACCTATCATGTCGACACATCTATATATATTTCGGAACAACCATAGACACTCTATATGTGAATGTTGGAGTTAGCTATACAGGGTTGAGGTTGATTCCAAAATATATATAGTTTGAGTTGTGATCAATACTGAGATACGTATACACTGGGTCATGGATTGATTCAAGATAATATTTATCGATTTATTTTTGTACATCTAACTGTGGACAACTAGTTGTAGGTTACTAACGAGGACAGCTGACTTAATAAACTTAAAACATCAAAATATATTAAAAGTGTTGTAAATATATTTTGAACATACTTTGATATATATGTATATATTGTTATAGGTTCGTGAATCAACCAGTGGCCAAGTCTTACTTCCCGACGAAGTAAAAATCTGTGAAAGTGAGTTATAGTCCCACTTTTAAAATCTAATATTTTTGGGATGAGAATACATGCAGGTTTTATAAATGATTTACAAAATAGACACAAGTACGTGAAACTACATTCTATGGTTGAATTATCGAAATCGAATATGCCCCTTTTTATTAAGTCTGGTAATCTAAGAATTAGGGAACAGACACCCTAATTGACGCGAATCCTAAAGATAGATCTATTGGGCCTAACAAACCCCATCCAAACTACCGGATGCTTTAGTACTTCGAAATTTATATCATATCCGAAGGGTGTCCCGGAATGATGGGGATATTCTTATATATGCATCTTGTTATTGTCGGTTACCAGGTGTTCACCATATGAATGATTTTTATCTCTATGTATGGGATGTGTATTGAAATATGAAATCTTGTGGTCTATTATTATGATTTGATATATATAGGTTAAACCTATAACTCACCAACATTTTTGTTGACGTTTTAAGCATGTTTATTCTCAGGTGATTATTAAGAGCTTCCGCTGTCGCATACTTAAATAAGGACAAGATTTGGAGTCCATACTTGTATGATATTGTGTAAAAACTGCATTCAAGAAACTTATTTTGTTGTAACATATTTGTATTGTAAACCATTATGTAATGGTCGTGTGTAAACAAGATATTTTAGATTATCATTATTTGATAATCTACGTAAAGCTTTTTAAAACCTTTATCTATGAAATAAAGGTTATGGTTTGTTTTAAAAATGAATGTAGTCTTTGAAAAACGTCTCATATAGAGGTCAAAACCTCGCAACGAAATCAATTAATATGGAACGTTTTTAATCAATAAGAACGGGACATTTCAATAAAGACACGGGAGAATGAGAAATACAATAATCCCTAGAGCATAGTAGACATAAACAGATTCCTCTGGTGGTAGTTGAAAAAGAAGAGAGATTGAAGCGATAATCAAGAAAATATCAAGGACTAGAACTGGATTAAGCATTTTCAAAATTCTTGGAATTATGAATTAAGAAAGAAAGTACTGAAGTGGTGAAAGTAATGGAACAGACAAGGTAAATTTATAGTGAAAATATCAGACAAAGCAATCGAGGCAGATGATCGCATTTAATTATAGAGATCCTAATTTCCTTATTCACGGAAGAATCAAATCTTATAGATTTTGAATATTTTCTTTTAAATCCCTTGAATTCCGGAATTCAACCAAGACAATGTCAAAAGATAAGATGAACCTTATTTTCTAAATTCAAACGTGACTACGTTAAAAGCTAAGACGAATCTGTAATTCCTTATTCACTCTTTTGTGATAGCTTCAGCCGTACGATTCGAGTAACCGAATTATTGTATCTATATTACTCAGCAGTGATGAAACTATATTTAGCAACTCATATTCGTCATGAAAATATTTTTATTGTTAGCCATGACGACCCCACTCAAATTTTGGGACGAAATTTCTTTAATGGGTAGGTACTGTGACGACCCGAAAATTTTCGACCAAATTTAAACTTAATCTTTATATGATTTCGATACGATAAGCAAAGTCTGTTAGGCTGAGTCTCAAAAATTTTGAACTGTTCAATTGACCATCGACCGTTCCCGACGATTCACGAACAATTAATTGTAAATAGATATGTGTGTATGTATATATTAAGAATAATTCGAAATATAATTTGAAGTATTATATGTTGTTGTTATTAAAAATTTATAAAATAAAAATAGAATATTATAATAATTATTATTTAAAATATATATATATATATATATATATATATATATATATATATATATATATATATATATATATATATAAAGTATATTAAAGATAAATATTAAATGATTGTAATACTCGTTTGATGTTCCGATTGATATTAAACAAGTAAAATTCAAACTTATGTAATTTTAAAATAAACGGTGATACGAAAATGAGTTTTATAAATTTTAGGCTTATTAAAAATATATTTAGGAGCTACCTGTTTAATTTTAACACTTTTTATATTTTACCTGGGATCGAGCGCGGACAGTTGAGTTAATTTTTAATTAATAAAATTTAAACAATTAACGACCAATTTTATTCCATAATGACTAAAATAATTAATGTAAAATTTTGAGATTTTTCTGAGAACTTGTATCCACCACTAACTAATAACGGTGTACGAAATTCAGTCCGTGAATGGTGACGGCTAACAATATAACACGTTTATATCTTAAAATATCTTATAATTACACTGTGCATGATTGAATCAATTAGGTTACTATTTGTGTTTGAAATTCAACCACATATTTGTCAACTTTCATAATAATAGAAAGTTCATCCGTGATTTGTGATTTAAGAACATGTTTTGATAATATAAAATTTATTATTATATTATTAATATGTTACTTTCTGTTTTACTTATCTATCACCTACCCACTATCTCAATTATATGCAAGTAATATACATATTCATATATTCTATCTATCTAGTCATCTATCTGTCTCAAGAGCAATATATATATATATAGCTATGATCAACTTTACACCTTGATCATCAAGAACAACATCTTCTTGTTCAAACACCTCACCACCACTCTCGGTTTACAAACATTACTCACAATCTTGAAAACCCTCACCATGTATAAACATCGAGCCACCACTACAGCCATTCAAACCCGCCACCATTTACACGAACCACCACTAATCACACACATGTGATTAACCAAACACCCTTACCATATTACCTTGACCTAATTCTTTCTTAATTTCGTTTGTAGAAACAGATCCTAAGGACTAATCGACTATGTAATCAACCACACGACAACCACCATTGATTAATCTCCAATAACCATCGAGAGTCATAACCTTCTATCATCTTTTTCTTTTTCTTGTCGAACACCCTCTTTAAACTTCCACCTTCAGTGTAGTTACAAACGAAGAACACCTACCATCAAGACCCTTCTTCATGAACTGTAAGATGAAAACCACTTCTACTCTTAATGCCTTTATTCAAGAACACTTTTGCTTTCTATTATGTTTCCTACTCAAACTACAACCGCATTTTTTTTACGATTTGACTCAAGTTGATTGAAACCATTTTTCTATTTACATAATACCATCGAACTTCCTGCTGCTACAGCTTCTTATTCCCGTTTCGGTTTCCTTTCTATCGCGAGCTACTGCAACTATGTCTTTGTTTTCTGTTTGATTGAATACTTTAATGCACTTCTGTCTTCGATTTATACCATCTATGATGTACTGCAGAATGACAATAAACATACATACATCGATATACCTTTCAACAACTACAACCCATCACTATTTGGTTACCTTCACCAAACTGCCTTTTATTTTCCCATATTATTCGATCAACACAAAACATCTAAGTCAACACCATCATCATCAAACCACCACCATTACCTTAATTCAATCACCATCGAGAACATCTGCAACATGCAATTTCTACTTTGTTTTTTTCTGTTTACTTTTTGATGAACAAAACCCTACAACCAATCCACCAACATCAATTACTCCTGTTACCGTGTAATTCTTTTGCTATACTCGTCTTCTATTTAGGTTTAGGTTACAAAGTTGAGAATGATTGATGATAATAATTGATGAACGATGTTGAGAGATAAAAATAATGACTTCATGATATTTCTCTCCTGATTGCTCTGTATTTTATGGTTACCTTTTGAGTGGGGGTCGACTAGCATAAGTGGGCAAGAAGAATCATTTAGTTAACAAATTTGTAGGGCCTGTGGTTACATGTTGTCGACAAGTACAGAAGGGATGGTGGGCAACTTTTTCATTCCAACTGTCTTTATTCTAATTTACATGTTGAATTTCCATGTTGCTGCTATTTTTATCGGGTTTGTTATTAAGCTACTGTATTATTATTATTTTATTTGGGCTCACTCCTTCAGTGGGCTTAGTTAACCGATCGGGCCTGAGAAAATTATTGGACTATTTGTTTTGGGTCGTTTATTAAAGGGATTACAAATGGGTGTTGTTGAAAAAAGAGAAACCGAAAACATGGGTTATATATGTAATGGATTGGTATAATTTCAGAAGAACATGGACAGACAAGTGGTTAAGGGTTGTTTTGGGTTAGCGGGAGGTCGCGGGTTCAAACCCGAACTTGGGCATTTTTTTAGGACTACTTATTTGAGATAGTTTACTTATTACTCATTATTATTATTATTATTATTATTATTATTATTATTATTATTATTATTATTATTATTATTATTATTATTATTATTATTATTATTATTATTATTATTATTATTATTATTATTATTATTGTTATTCTTATTATTATTATTATTATTATTATTATTATTATTATTATTATTAGTACTATTATTATCATTATTATTATCATGATTATAAGTAGTATTATTATTACTATCATTATTTATTATCATTATTAAGTAAAAGCCTTATTATTATAGATATTATAACTATTATTATAAATATTTTATTATCATTAAAATTATTATCATTATTAGGATTATCATGATTTTTATCATAATTAGTATTATTTTTATCTTTTTTATTATTAGCATATCAAATAAAGATTTTCTATACTAAAATATATTTATGACATAAAATATAACTATACTAATATTTTTGTAATAAATATTATTTAGTAACTTAAAGTATATAAAAATAAATATATCTAATTAAGTTACTAATGAAACCTGTAATTTATTAAAATAACATTTGTATCGTAAAAAATATGAAAATTTGTTCGATTACAATTATATGTGTTAATATATACATAAATGATATAGGTTCCTAAATCTGAGGCCAACTCTGCATTGTTCAGTTCCCTCGTGTGCATATTTTTACTACAAAATATCGTATCGTGAGTTTATTTGATTCCCTTTTACTCTTTACATTTTTGGGACTGAGAATACATGCGCTGTTTTTATAACTGCTTTATTAAATGCTTTTGAAATATATTTTGAACTGCGAATATATGAAATGCTTTTATAAATGTTTGACGAGATAGGCACAAGCAAAACATTCCTCGAATGAATTATTATGCAGACAGAAGTTCTGTAGATTATTATTGAATTATGTGGACATGATAATTGCCACCAATTGATGTGAATATTTTTCCCTGATTATTATTTCTTTGTAACCTAAGAATTAGAATCGGGTATGGACCTAATTCACGTAAATCCTAAAGGTAGCTACCGGGTTTAACACCCCCACCCAGAATGTTCACTAGACGAAAGAGCTAGTGGGCGTGGTGTTTAGTACTTCGAAGTTTATATATTATACAGATGAGATGTTCTGTTTTTGGGGATATTATTGATGCGCATTATATGTTAAAGTCAGTTACCAAGCCAAGCTATAAAAGCAAAGTGAATGTTATGTATTGAGAGAATGATTTTTAAACATAGGTTATGTGTATTAGTTTTGTGCACGAGATATGTGTACGGTTATTTAAAAATCGCGACGTAACCTACGGGGGAGAAAAGGATACGAACCTACTCCGCTAAGCATTATGAAAAATAGTTTTGTACACGAGATAGGTGTACTATATTTAAATCTTGTGGTCTATCAAAAGTACTGAATTTTATTGTTTACGATAATCCTATGAACTCACCAACCTTTTGGTTGACACTTTGGTATGAAAGAAACCTTCCGCTGTGCATCTGCACATTTTAAAGATATTTCTTGGAGTCGTTCATGGCATATTTAGGACAGTACCTCGCAATGGGACCAAATGTTGATGACTTCGTCCAGATGGATTAGGACCGGTTTTGACAGGTGGTATCAGAGCGGTGGTCTTAGCGAACCAGGTCTTGCATTAGTGTGTCTAACTAATAGTTATTTAGACGCATTAGTGAGTCTGGACTTCGACCGTGTCTGCATGTCAAAAGTTTTGCTTATCATTTAGTGTCGAAAATTACCTACTTATCATCCTTAGGAAATTACCTACTTATCATTCTTAGTTTAGACACATCTTACTGCATTGATTGCCTGAATAGTGTATAGACAAAATTCATATCTTAGCGTATCTGCTAATTTATATCTTAGCGTATCTATTACGGTAAACTTTGCCTGATATCTTCCGTAAATTTCTCCGTAATTTAAGGGATCCTGACACTATATATATCTATGCATATTATGCATTGAGAATACCATCCAACTATCATTTGCAGTCACTAAACTTTTCATACCAAAAATCTTTTCTGTGATCGCGTAAGATGGCCTCTACGAATCGACCAAGTTCATCTAACTCCGAAGGCAGCGTGACGGAAGCGTACCAACCGATCAACTACCGTGATTACTGGAGAAAATGGGGGTGGGTTTGCGACATACTCACCTTATGGAGAAGGGAAGAAGGTACTCCATATCATGAGCCGAAACTACCGCCTAACATCGGAGTACTCGATCCGCTCACCGGTGAACCAGTTCAACACCGTTTATACCCTTTTTGCGAGAATTTTTCGTCTTGAGGCTACCATTAACAGAACTAGAGGAGATATTCGACCTCTACCTCACACTAATAACCAACCAGGGTTAGTAGAAGAAGGTAAAGAACTTCAAGCTCGAGTGTTAACCTTAGAGAGCACGGTACACAATTTACAAGCACCAACAGTATCACCAACACCAGTAATGTAAAGACCCGTCCTAATTCGTCCGGACGAAGTCCATATCGATTATAAACGATTCACAACAGTTGATTACATCACGAGGTACTTGACTTCTATATGATACATTTTACAAACATTGCATTCGTTTTTGAAAAGACAATCTTTCATTACATCGAAAGTTGACAACATGCATACCATTTCGTAATATATCTTACTATAATTGACTTAATAATAATCTTGATGAACTCAACGACTCGAATGCAACGTCTTTTGAAATATGTCATGAATGACTCCTAGTAATATCTCTAAGATGAGCAAATGCACAGTGGAAGATTTCTTTCGTACCTGAGAATAAACATGCTTTCAAGTGTCAACCAACAGGTTGGTGAGTTCATTAGTTTAACATAAATAATCATTTCATAATTTTAATAGACCACAAGATTTCATATTTCCATTTCTCATAAACATACGTCCCATGCATAGAGACAAAATATCATTCATATGGATTGAACACCTGGTAACCGACATTCACAATATACATATAAGAATATCCCCATCATTCCGGGATCCTCCTTCGGACATGATATAAATTTCGAAGTACTAAAGCATCCGGTACTTTGGATGGGGCTTGTTGGGCCCGATAGATCTATCTTTAGGATTCGCGTCAATTAGGGTGTCTGTTCCCTAATTCTTAGATTACCAGACTAAAAAGGGGCATATTCGGTTTCGATCATTCAACCATATAATGTAGTTTCAATTACTTGTGTCTATTTCGTAAAACAGTTATAAAAATTGCACATGTATTCTCAGCCCAAAAATATAAAGGGTAAAAAGGTAAATGAAACTCACTCTACTGTATTTTGTAGTAAAAATACATATGACATCATTGAACAACTGAACAATGCAGGGTTGGTCTCGGATTCACGAACCTATATCATTTGTATATATATTAACACACGTAATGGTAATCGAATATATATATATATATATATATATATATATATATATATATATATATATATATATATATATATATATATTATTGTTAGTGTTGTAATTTATATGTATATATGTATATATATAATAAATTAATGAGTTTTATTATTTAAATTTTTATTTCTATAGATAGAAATATTAGTATAGTTAGGTTATGTATAGTAAATATATTTTTATAATATCAAAAATTATATTAATAATGACAATAATACAAAATATTGATTTAATCATAATAATACTAAATCTTTAACCTTAATGATATTACTAATAATAATAATAATAATAATAATAATAATAATAATAATAATAATAATAATAATAATAATAATAATAATAATATTGATAATAATAATAACTAAAATGATAATTCTTACTACTAGTGATAGTTATAACAATAATACCAGTAATAACAATGATAATAATAATAATAATTGTAATTGTAATTATATTTATATCATGATAACAATAATAAATGATAACTATACTCATATTAATAATAATAGTAATAATAATAATAACTATAATTATAATACTAGTAACATTAGCAATAAATAATAATAACAACAATTAATAACAAAAATAATGATAATAATAACAATAATAATAATAATAATAATTATTGGAAAACTACCTTTAATAAGGTGATTCAAAAAGAATGGCCATGAGCAAGCTCGAATCCGCGACCACCAGCATACTCAAACACAATCCCAACCATCGAGCTGCAGTTTGTTTTTCGGATTAATCTATATCCTAATTATTTTTACCCCGTTTTATTTTCTGTCTCACAGTCTTCTCCTTCCTCAGACTAATCAAGTCGACTAAAAAATCAAACAATTACATCTACTAATTATTTGTTTAGTTTTAGGAGTATTACCTGATACCAAAACGTTTATGAGTAATTAAAACAAAACAAAACAAAAGAAAAAGTAAATAAAAAAATTATACGGCTGCTGTAGCAACGAAGAACTCAAAAATTTAATTTCAAAATCTAGATTGTTTCAGATGAAACTTATAACATGAAGGAGGTTTTAAATCATTTGAATAAACTTTCTGTATCATCAGAGTAACTCAAGATATCAAGACAAGTTCTAATTTTGTGATGAACAAATATGTTGACCTTTTGACTTGAATCTTTGACTTCAAAATTCAACATCAATTTGAGAAATTAAATCATGAAACCTTCCAGATATTTTGAGTAAAAGCTTCTTAACAAAACTACATTTCTGGATTTTGAAGAACAATTCAAATTCGAGGTTTTTGTAAAAATAATAAGGAACAGAGGTACGTGGAGTGTTTTTGGATTTTTCTGTTTAATTTCCCAGTTGTCAACAGCTATATGTAATTGTAATCGATAATGAAAATGTTAAGTTGGATGTTTTAATTAGTAACCTGAGAAAATCGCTGGTTTAATAGGTAAAGAGATATTGACAGGAATAATCAGACAAGGAGCTGAAAACAAAAATATAAAAAGCAGACAGTGATTTTTAATGGAATTTTGTTTGCATACAGAGATTGAATTCCAACTTGTAATCAAATCAATAGACAAGAACAAAATTTCACTACAGAATGAGAGATATATGTAACAATATCGTACCATATTCCTGTGTTTATAATTGATATAAATAATATTAATAATAATAATTAGTAATTATAATTATTTTAATAATAATAATATTATTAGAAAATATAAAAAGACTGATAATAAAAAAAATGATAATAATATTACCAACCAATATACTACTAATAATAATAATATCAGTAATAATAATGATAATAATATCAATAATACTAATATATATAATGATAATTATAATAATAATTATAAAAATGATAACGATCATATTATTAATGATAATAATAAAAATAATGATTTTTAATGATAATACATAATAATAACAAGTCACATGTTTTATTTTTTTTTCATATCCATATAGTATATGTTATAATAATATTAATATTACAAATAATAATATAATTTATATTATTAACAATAATGAGAGTACTAATAATAATATTGATATATCACTATATCTAAATTTGTAATTATATTTAATATATTGATATTACATATGTCATTTAATATTTATATATATATATATATATTCATATGTTCTGAATATTTAATGTTGATACATTATAATATACATACAATATTTATTATGTGTAGATTCATATATATATATATATATATATATATATATATATATATATATATATATATATATATATATATATATATATATAGTTATTTATTTTAATAGCAACTTAATTATTTTGTATACTATTTTACATATTTAACTCAATTGATTAAATTGTAATTTATTATTTCAAATAGTATATATATATACACCTATTTTTTTATATTTATAATTATATATATATTTTTACATATTTATGTATACACAGTTGTTCGTGAATCGTCGAGAGCAGTCGAAGGTCAATTGAACATATGAAACAGTTCAAACTTTTTGAGACTCGGTTTAATAGACTTTGCTTATCGTGTCGAGATCATATAAAGATTAAGTTTAAATTTGGTTGGAAATTCTCGGGTCATCACAGTACCTACCCGTTAAAGAAATTTCGTCACCAAATTTGAGTGGGATGGTCATGGCTAACAATAAAAATGTTTTTATGACGATTATGAGTTGATAAATAGAGTTTTATCATTATGGATTAATATAGATAAAACGATTCGATCATGTGAAACGTACTAGTGAAGCTATCACGCAATAGTGAAATGAGAAAGATAAGTTTTATCATAACTTTTGACTAGTCATGGTTGAATTTAGAAAATAAAGTTCGTCTTAACTTTTGACGTTTTCTTGATTGAATTCCGGAATTCAAGGGATTTAGAGAAAATTCACGAAATCTAAAATATTTGATTCTTCAGCGAATAAGGAAAGTAAGATTTCTATAATTAAATACGGTGATCTGTCTCGATTTCTCCATCTGGTATTTCCACTATAAATGAATTTCTTCCGTTCCATTATTTTCACCAATCCAATACTTTCTTTCTTAGTTCGTACATCCAGAGAATTGTGAATATGCCTAATCCAGTTCTAATCCTTGCTATTTCCTAATTATCATTTCTGTCATCCTTCTTTTCAATCTTCCACCAGGAGAATCTGTTTACTCCTACTATTACCTTGAGGTAATACTATTTTTAATTATATCATGTCTTTATATTTTTATTCGTATTAATATCCACGGTTTGTAACCTCCGTGTTGTTATTGGGCTTTATATTTTCTCTTATATTTTGGAGCTTTGTCTCTTCGTTTCTTCTTCTTACGATTAAACACCGCTTGTAATGGTTCAGAATTCGTAGATATGAATTTCGGAATGAACATGATTAATGTTCCAGGAAGAAAATTATAATGGCACGATCTTGATTTGTCAAATTACCAGAATCATTGAGAATAGAACTATCAAGAATATACTTTCTTGATGTGTTCAGAAGTTAAGCAGAATGAAAGAGTTATGTGTCACGACCCAGAAAATTTCGACTAATTTTGAACCAAACTCACGATACGATTTTATAATTCTGACTTGATAAGCAAAGTTCGTTAGGTTGAGTCTCAAAAATTTTGAACTATTTTTATATATTCAATTGACCTTCGACCATTATATTTATATATATATAAATATGTATATAAATATTACTTGTATATATATATAAAAATGTGTATTAATCTATTTGTTTAAAAATATACAATATATTTATGTAGTAAAACTTGCTATTAAAAACTGTATATATATATATATATATATATATATATATATATATATATATATATATATATATATATATATATATATATAAAGAGAGAGAGAGAGAGAGAAAGTATATTAAATATAAATGATTTTGAGCTTAATTTGTCAAAGTTTGTATTACTCAGTTGGCATTTCATTAGCGTTAATATAGATTTAACATGAGTTTATGAAAGATTAAAATAAAAGTTGGAGTGTAAATCGATTACGAAGATTTTAGATTTGATAAAAATATTTTTACCTTTTTAATTTAAATATTAGTATTCCGTACATATAAATTGGAACAGAAAATAAATAATTATCGAACCTTTTTAATCAGGTTTCAAACAGTTAATGAGTGAAATAATTAAATATATTTAATCTAAAAATTTAGGATTTTTAGGAACACTTTTATACGTTAACTGTTTAGCAATGGACATGATATAGTCATCCGGAATAAACTGTCGGTAGATATTATTTCATGGCTATACTGTTTTCTTTGGATTCTTTCTTAACTCACATGTTTTAATTAATATTATTATTATATTATAATTATTATTATTATATTATATATTACATAACTTTATCTTATATATATATATATATATATATATATATATATATATATATATATATGTATGCATATAGGTTATATGATCACACACACCCATCATACTCTTCTCCTTCTTCTCTCCTTAGTTTTTTTCTGGCCGATGATCAAACACGAGCCAAAACCACCTTAGCTAATTGTTGCTACCTATTCGTTTGTGTTGGAATCATAAATTAAACCGTCACCTTAATATCACTAACTAACCACCCTCACTTTCCAAAACTAATATCCAAGATCACCACCTTGAAATCACCATCACAACTAACCACTTTATTTTGCGTCTGTTTCTATTTAAACTGCCACAAGGAAAGACTGCTACTGCAGCTCGTTTGTCTCAGTTTACATTCGAAAACAAATCATCAAAACCCAGGAAAAACCATCACCATAGTTGCTGTTAAATGTTTCTGTTTTCTATTCGTATTAAACCACCACCATACCACCTGAAACCGTCGCCACCACCTAAGAACACCACTTCTCTCTCTACTCTCTCTCCTCTCTTTCTCCCCTACGAATCACCACCAGGGGTCACTAGCTTCTTCTTGTTGCAACCATCGGTTACCACACTTGACCCATCACTACCACCTTCCACCACCGTGAGCATCTCCATCATCAACAATCATCACCACCACTAAACCCACTTCAAATTTCTATTTTCATTCGATTAAACAAAACAACCATAATACCACCATCTAAAACCTTCACATCGAGCTCCACCACCAACACCATTAAGCTATAACTACCATCTAGAAAGAAAAAAAAAAAAAAAAAAAGAAGCTGCTGCTCGCTAATTTTTTTTTTCTTCCTCATCGTTGATGCTACACTACAGCTTTACGAATGGGTTTTAACAATGAAGCTTATGTTAACGATGTAATTGTGAGGATGAGGGTGATCGAAATATTGATGAGGTTATGAAGGTGACGATGAATAGTTCTGGGTTGCCTTTGAAGAAGATATTAGAGAACAGAAAAGATTTCGGTTTATATTTAATTAGATTCTGATTTAATTAGATAAAATTAAATAGAGGAGTGGTGTGGAGTGTTGCTTGATTAACGAGAGGTCCTAGGTTCGAAACCAGGCCACGACGTTTTATTTTTAATAATAGAAACTGTTGGGCCATAATACATGTTGGGCCGTGTCCCTGTTTATATCGTTGGGCCACTTAGTTGTTACATGGACTTGCAACTTGGGTTGTTATTGTTGGACTGAAACAAGGACAAAAACAGGTTATATAATATTTAAGTTAGAGATTTTATCAGAAAAGCTGAATAGCTTAGATGGTTATGGTTGAGTGTGTGGCTGGGGAACAAGAGGTCACGGGTTCAATACCTAGGTTGGGGCTTTTCTTTTTACAAATTAAAGCTACAACTTTTATTAAGGTAGTATTATCATTACTATTATATCTATATTTATTTATATTTGTTATTAACATTATTATTATTATCATTATCATCATTCTAATTAGTATTATCACTTCTATTATTATATTTATTTAAAGTATCACTATCATTAAAATTATTATTTTTATTAAAATTATCATCTTCATTATTATTGTTATTATGTTACAACAAATAAAGATTTTGTACATAAAATATACTTATTACGTATACTATAATTATATTAACATTTCATATAACTATATATCAAACATATTAACATTTTATATAAATATTCATATATAGCAAATTAGGTATTTTAATATTAATTATATATAGATATTAATATAACTATATAAATACTAATCATTTTAAATAAATACACAAATTAAATATATAGAATATATAACTTAAGATATAATCTATGAATTTGTTTGACTACGATTATGTGTGTTAATATATATATAAATGATATAGGTTCGTGAACCCGAGACAAACCTTGCACTTGTTCAATGCCATCATATGCTTAATTACTACGAAATACAATATAGTGAGTTTCATTTGCTCCCTTTTTAATTGCTTTTGCAATATATATTTTTGGGCTGAGAATACATGCGCTGCTTTTATAAATGTTTACAAAATAGACACAAGTACTTAAAAATATATTCTACGTTGAGTTGTACCACTGACATATTTCCCTGTAGCTTGGTAACTACTATTTACATGGGTATTGTAAACGCTAATCCTGTTGATAGATCTATCGGGCCTGACAACCCCAACCGGACTGGACGACCAGTATTCAACGATTGCACAGTACTTTGTTTTGTAGGCTACACTTGGTACGGTGTAGTAAGATTTCATAATAAAGGGAATATGCGACGTTGATTAATAGTTAAGTATGGTTACCAAGTGCTCAACCACTTAGAATGCTTTACATACACGCGAGTGTATTATGTTTATAATTATGAAATCTCGTGGTCTATTAATATATTGAAATGATTGTTATGATAAACTTATGAACTCACCAACCTTTTGGTTGACACTTTAAAGCATGTTTATTCTCAGGTATGAATTAAGTCTTCCGCTGTGCATTTGCTCAATTTAAGGACATTACTTGGAGTCGATCATCGCAATGGGACCAAATGTAGATGACTTCGTCCAGGTGGATAAGGTCGGGTCATCACAGGTGGTATCAGAGCGTTGGTCTTAGCGAACCAGGTCTTGCATTAGTGTGTCTAGCTGATAGTTGTTTAGATGCATTAGCGGGTCTGGACTTCGACCGTGTCTGCATGTCAAAAGTTTTGCTTATCATTTCGTATCGAAAATTACCTGCTTATCATTCTAAGTCTAGACACGTCCTACTGCCTTTATTGCATAGATAGTGTACAGATAAATTCATATCTTAGCGTATCTGTTACCGTAGACTTTATCTGACACATTTCTTTAAATCCCTTCGTAATCTACGGGATCTTCTGTACTATACATAGATATTCTATGTAATTAGAATATCATCCGATATCCAAAATTCATTTCATACCAAAAACTCTTTATCTAACCGAGCAAAATGGAACTCACCACTAGTTCAAGCCCCTCGGATTCCGACATGGATGTTCACCTAAACTTCGGAAGCATCGTCACTAGAATGAATAAACCAATCAGTCATTCCCCGATCATCTGATGGGTTCGTAATCGACTTAATCAGTGGAGGTGAGAAAAAGGCGAACCCTTTCATCAACTGAATTTACCTCTTGGTTAAGAACCTGAAACACTTACCGACGAACCTGTTCGTAACACCATTTTCTCTCTCATTTCTAGAGTATCTCGCCACGATTATATACTACATCAAATTCTATATCTTATTTATCCGCTCGTCTGAACCGACAATCACCCCGGTGTAATAGAAGAAGTCAATGAGCTTCGCGCTCGAGTAGTGGCTTTGGAACGTATGGTGCAAAGATTACAAGCACCATCAGCAACACCAATACCACCAGTAACGTCCATATCGCAAGCCTCAATACCATAAGCACCAGCAGCATCACCGGCACCAACAGTACCACCAACATCGACACCAGTACCACCAACAACTCAAGTTTCAACATCACACGCCTCAACATCTCATTCTGTACCTCGAGCCTAATTATCGTCCTACGTATCGTTCTATCTACTTTATCTTCGTTCTAAATATCGTTCTACATCGATTATCTTCGCTCGACATGGCGATTATGTAATTTCTAAAGTTTTAGAGATTATGTAATCTAGTATTAACGGTAAATCAAATGAGTTTAATATCTTATTGACTTATTAAATCCATGATTACATCTGAAGAAAATATATATGCAAGTATATTTTCATAAAGATTGTAATTAAAATTCTTTTGTACCAACTGTTAATGATGAAAATATTTTAACGGGTAGGTAATACCCGAAGAATATTGAAGTTTCATATTAATAAGTTACACTGTACATTCTTCGAATCTGATTCAACAGTCATTTACTATCCTACTTACATTTATCGATATACAGATCCGTTCACCACAGAATAACCATTTTCATTCAATTTCATATTCGGATTTTGACCTATCAAAATTCAACAAGTGGCATAATGAAGAAAACATTGGACAAAAATAAAATTTGTTAGAAACAAACAAATTAACTATGAGAAATTTTGTTAAGAATCCACGCTAACTGTTCCTAGCTAATTGTTCCCAGCTAACTGATTACACTTTATTTATCGTAATTTAATTATCGCAATTTACATTCTCGCAATTTTATTTATCGTCATTTAATTTCTGTTATTTACTTTACGCATTTTATTTATCTTCATTTAATTTCTGTATTTATTTTACGCACTTTAAATGTCGGGACACGTATACAAGGTTTTGACATATCATATCGACGCATCTATATATATTATTTGGAATCACCATAGACACTCTATATGCAGTAATGATCCAGTTCTCTATACAGGGTTGAGGTTGATTCTATAATAATATATATACTTTGAGTTGTGATCGAGTCTGAGACGTACACGGGTCACGATACGTATTAAATTAATTCGATTGTTATAAACTATATATGAACTATTGGACAATTGGACTATTGGACTGCTAACTTTGGACAATTAAAATGAATTAAAATATTGATTATAACATATGAAACTAAACAATTCTTCAAGTTTTCCACTTGATTTCATCTTAAACCTCAATTGTATCTTGACGATTACAATCAGCGTTCAAATCTTTCATGATTCTTGAAAATACCTAAATCGAGAGGTTGAAACAACCGCACTTCATCTACGGAAGAAAGATTGATGCATATAATTATGCACCTGAAAAACCCTCGGAAACTGAGTAAACGTTTAACACGTAGCTGTGCTAATTCCTTTAGTGTTATTATTACCCAAAATAATTTGGTAATCCCTTTCAAAGTAGCAAATTTTGTCATAGCTTCAACAAGTCAACTTCGACCCTTCAGTCGGACTAGTCTTATTATAACCTCAATATATACGTTGCTCTTTCGTCATCATTACCGGAGAACCTTTTATATTCCACTATATTATCAGCAGATGTACCAGCAACTTCGGATTAGTCTTTCTGAAAAATATCTGTATTATTCATGAAATCCCATCGTATACTCATCCGTATCTTGAAACAAGAATTGCTCTACCAATTACCAGGAATCCGCAATCAGTATTTTGAAAATCTCGCAAAAATTCTACAGTTATACCTATAATGTTTATCTCCTGTACTTACATATTTCCAATGTGAAGTTTCTGAAAAACACCCGAAACTGTGAACTAGTTTTCGAAATGCTGATGAAGCAGCAAAAACTGTAAACGATCTTAATAGTCAAAAGTTTGATGATAAAGAATGGTATGGTGGTAAAGCTGAGAAAAAGAGAAGGTTTGTAACTGGAAAACGGATCGAGCAGACCATGAAGGAAGCCGTGGACAAATCACAAAGATTAAACCCACCTTCAAAGGGTCTAAATGATTCAGTGTCTGCTGAAATCGTTAGCAAACACCTTACTTCTTATTCTAAACCTTTCCAGATGATATTCTTCATCATCATCTTATCTTAAATATTATAGAATATCTTCGTATCTTCCATTATACATATTCTCCATATTTCTGGAGATATTTTCACAACTATTCTTATCTGAGATCATTTATCTCTCCGTAATATCTGCATTACAACATAAAAGAAACTGTGTTAGTTTCTAAATTCTGAAACCTTCGAGTTTAAAATATGAATGTTTTGAAGTAGTGTTGGGAACTGAAGCATGAGTTAGTATAATATAATGACACTTGATCAACGTGATTATATTACAGTAATTCATGCTGAGTTTCTAAATGGAACATGATGAATCACAGATCCTAACCTCATCATGTGCTATGTTATACGACTCTTATATTCTATTTAATCTCTAAATATATCAAGAAAATATTTCTTGATGATTCGGTCTTTTCCAGGGTATTCTGATAATTTAACAAATCAAGATCGTGCCATTACGATTTCTTTCTTAGAACATTAACAATGTTCATTCCGAAATCCATATGTGTGAATTCCGGACCATTACAAGATATGCTTAATCGCAAGAAGAGGAAACGAAAGAATGAAGATCCGAAATAGAAATTGGAGTATAAATTGCAGCAAATAGGAGAGAATATTAACTGTGGATAACGATGATTATAGAAGACGGAAGCAGGAACTTCAAAATATATGGGAAAATATAAAACCCAACAACAACCCAGAAATTACAAACCGTGTATATCGATAAGTATTGCAACGTAAAGACACGGGAGAACTAAAAACACTATAAAACCAAGGGTATAATAGAAGTGAATAGATTCCTCCGGTGGTAGATGAAAAAGAAGAACGATAGATATGAAAGTTAGGAGGATATCAAGAATCAGAACGGGATGGAGCATATTGACGAATGATTTAAGAGTATGAATCGAGGAAAAAGAATAGAAGGTGTGAGTTGTAAAGAAACGAAAGAAGTAGATTTATAGGGAAATATTCGACAGAGCAATCGAAGCAGATTATCGCGTTTAACCAAAGAAGATCTTGATTTCCTTAATTGCCGAAGAACCAAATCTTATTACAAAGATTTTCTTTAAATTCTGTGAATTCCGGAAATCAATCATAACTACGTCATCGGTTAAAATGAATATATATTTTTACTCATCTCACTCTTTTGCGATAGCCTCATTTATATTCTTCGCATAATCGAATCGTTTTATCTATATTACTCAATGTTGATAAAACTCTAGTTACCAACTCATATTCGTCACGAAAACATTTTTATAGTTAGCCATGACGACCTCGATCAAATTTCGGGACGAAATTTCTTTAACGGGTAGGTACTGTCACGACCCAGAAAATTTCGACTAATTTTGAACCAAACTCACGATACGATTTTTTAATTCTGACTTGATAAGCAAAGTTCGTTAGGTTGAGTCTCAAAAATTTTGAACTGTTTTCATATATTCAATTGACCTTCGACCATTATATTTATATATATATAAATATGTATATAAATATTACTTGTATATATATATATATAAATGTGTATTAATCTATTTGTTTAAAAATATACAATATATTTATGTAGTAAAACTTGCTATTAAAAACTGTATATATATATATATATGTATATATATATATATATATATATATATATATATATATATATATATATATATATATAGAGAAAGTATATTAAATATAAATGATTTTGAGCTTAATTTGTCAAAGTTTGTATTACTCGGTTGGCATTTCATTAGCGTTAATATAGATTTAACATGAGTTTATGAAAGATTAAAATAAAAGTTGGAGTGTAAATCGATTACGAAGATTTTAGATTTGATAAAAATATTTTTACCTTTTTAATTTAAATATTAGTACTCCGTACATATAAATTGGAACAGAAAATAAATAATTATCGAACCTTTTTAATCAGGTTTCAAACAGTTAATGAGTGAAATAATTAAATATATTTAATCTAAAAATTTGGGATTTTTAGGAACACTTTTATACGTTAACTGTTTAGCAATGGACATGATATAGTCATCCGGAATAAACTGTCGGTAGATATTATTTCATGGCTATACTGTTTTCTTTGGATTCTTTCTTAACTCACATGTTTTAATTAATATTATTATTATATTATAATAATTATTATTATATTATATATTACATAACTTTATCTTATATATATATATGTATGCATATAGGGTATATGATCACACACACCCATCATACTCTTCTCCTTCTTCTCTCCTTAGTTTTTTTCTGGCCGATGATCAAACACGAGCCAAAACCACCTTAGCTAATTGTTGCTACCTATTCGTTTCTGTTGGAATCATAAATCAAACCGTCACCTTAATATCACTAACTAACCACCCTCACTTTCCAAAACTAATATCCACGATCACCACCTTGAAATCACCATCACAACTAACCACTTTCTTTTGCGTCTGTTTCTATTTAAACCGCCACAAGGAAAGACTGCTACTGCAGCTCGTTTGTCTCAGTTTACATTCGAAAACAAATCATCAAAACCCAGGAAAAACCATCACCATAGTTGCTGTTAAATGTTTCTGTTTTCTATTCGTATTAAACCACCACCATACCACCTGAAACCGTCGCCACCACCTAAGAACACCACTTCTCTCTCTACTCTCTCTCCTCTCTTTCTCCCCTACGAATCACCACCAGGGGTCACTAGCTTCTTCTTGTTGCAACCATCGGTTACCACACTTGACCCATCACTACCACCTTCCACCACCGTGAGCATCTCCATCATCAACAATCATCACCACCACTAAACCCACTTCAAATTTCTATTTTCATTCGATTAAACAAAACAACCATAATACCACCATCTAAAACCTTCACATCGAGCTCCACCACCAACACCATTAAGCTATAACTACCATCTAGAAAGATAAAAAAAAAAAAAAGAAGCTGTTGCTCGCAAATTTTTTTTTTCTTCCTCATCGTTGATGCTACACTACAGCTTTACGAATGGGTTTTAACAATGAAGCTTATGTTAACGATGTAATTATGAGGATGAGGGTGATCGAAATATTGATGAGGTTATGAAGGTGACGATGAATAGTTCCGGGTTGCCTTTGAAGAAGATATTAGAGAACAGAAAAGATTTCGGTTTATATTTAATTAGATTCTGATTTAATCAGATAAAATTAAATAGAGGAGTGGTGTGGAGTGTTGCTTGATTAACGAGAGGTCCTAGGTTCGAAACCAGGCCACGGCGTTTTATTTTTAATAATAGAAACTGTTGGGCCATAATACATGTTGGGCCGTGTCCCTGTTTATATCGTTGGGCCACTTAGTTGTTACATGGACTTGCAACTTGGGTTGTTATTGTTGGACTGAAACAAGGACAAAAACAGAAACGGGTTATATAATATTTAAGTTAGAGATTTTATCAGAAAAGCTGAATAGCTTAGATGGTTATGGTTGAGTGTGTGGCTGGGGAACAAGAGGTCACGGGTTCAATACCTAGGTTGGGGCTTTTCTTTTTACAAATTAAAGCTACAATTTTTATTAAGGTAGTATTATCATTACTATTATATCTATATTTATTTATATTTGTTATTAACATTATTATTATTATCATTATCATCATTCTAATTAGTATTATCACTTCTATTATTATATTTATTTAAAGTATCACTATCATTAAAATTATTATTTTTATTAAAATTATCATCTTCATTATTATTGTTATTATGTTACAACAAATAAAGATTTTGTACATAAAATATACTTATTACGTATACTATAATTATATTAACATTTCATATAACTATATATCAAACATATTAACATTTTATATAAATATTCATATATAGCAAATTAGGTATTTTAATATTAATTATATATAGATATTAATATAACTATATAAATACTAATCATTTTAAATAAATACACAAATTAAATATATAGAATATATAACTTAAGATATAATCTATGAATTTGTTTGACTACGATTATGTGTGTTAATATATATATATAAATGATATAGGTTCGTGAACCCGAGACAAACCTTGCACTTGTTCAATGCCATCATATGCTTAATTACTACGAAATACAATATAGTGAGTTTCATTTGTTCCCTTTTTAATTGCTTTTGCAATATATATTTTTGGGCTGAGAATACATGCGCTGCTTTTATAAATGTTTACAAAATAGACACAAGTACTTAAAAATATATTCTACGTTGAGTTGTACCACTGGCATATTTCCCTCTAGCTTGGTAACAACTATTTACATGGGTATTGTAAACGCGAATCCTGTTGATAGATCTATTGGGCCTGACAACCCCAACCGGACTGGACGACCAGTATTCAACGGTTGCACAGTACTTCGTTTTGTAGGCTACACTTGGTACGGTGTAGTAAGATTTCATGATAAAGGGAATATGCGACGTTGATTAATAGTTAAGTATGGTTACCAAGTGCTCAACCACTTAGAATGCTTTACATACACGCGAGTGTATTATGTTTATAATTATGAAATCTCGTGGTCTATTAATATATTGAAATGATTGTTATGATAAACTTATGAACTCACCAACCTTTTGGTTGACACTTTAAAGCATGTTTATTCTCAGGTATGAATTAAGTCTTCCGCTGTGCATTTGCTCAATTTAAGGACATTACTTGGAGTCGATCATCGCAATGGGACCAAATGTAGATGACTTCGTCCAGGTGGATAAGGTCGGGTCATCACATTATGTAACATGGCACATGATGACGTTATGATCTGTGAATCATCACGTTCCATTAGAAACTCAGCATGACTTACTGTAATATAATCACATTGATCAAATGTCATTATATTATACTAACTCATACATCAATTTCCAACACTACTTCAAAATCATTCATAATTTAAACTTGAAGGTTTACAGAATATAGAAACTAACAGTTTCTATATGATGTAACAATGATAGCACGAAGAGATTAATGATTTCAGATAAGATTAGTTATGAAAATATATTCAGAAATATCGAGGATATTTATAATGAAAGATACGATAATATCTTGAAATATCTAAGATCAGAGGATGATAGAAACTATTGTCCGCAAGGGTTTAGAGTAAGGAGCAAGATATTCACTAAAGACTTTAGCAGACATTGAATCATTTGGATTCTTTGAAGTCAAACTTATTCTTTGTGATTTGTCCACTGCTTTCTTCATAGTTTTGCATAATCTGCTTTTCGGTACTAAATTTTCTATTGAATGTTTCCAATATAATGATACACAGGAAGCACGAAGAGGTATATAATTTTGGACGAGAATATTTATGAAAATATCCTCAGAAATATCGAAGATATTGATGATGATATTTTGGAATTTCTAAGTTCGATGGTTGATGAGGAATATTTTCCACAAGATTTTAACATGAGTACGGAGCTAGATATTCGTTGAAGGTTTCATCGGATCCATAATTACCTGGATTCTTTGAATACAGGGTTTGGTCCTTGTATTTATCCTTGGTTTCCTTCGTGGTTAGCTCAATCCTTTTTCCAGTTCCAACTTTTCTGAGCTTTTCCAACATACTATTCTTTACCATCAAACTTCCGATGTTTAAGGTCGTTTACGGTTGTCTACGGTTTCTGCTGCTTCATTCAGCTTTTTCTACATTCAGTGTATTGAATTGCAGACTGGGTGCATTTCAGAATTTCAGAATGAAGGATCATAATTCTAAAAGATAAATGTTATACATATAACTGTTGATGTAGATATGCGGTGAGTTTTCAAAGTACTGATTGCTGATTCCCGTAATTGGTATGTCAGTTCTCGTTACAAGATGCGGATGTGTATATGCTAGAGTTTTAATGAACAATTATAATGATTCTACGGAGAAACTTAAGTCAATGAGTAATGAAGTTACTGGTAAGTTTACTGCTAATGTAGTGGAATATAAACGGTTCCCCGGTAACAATAAAAGAGCACGCATATATGTCAAGGTTATAATAAGGTTGTTTCGAACGAAAAGTCGAAGTTGACTTGATGGAGCTGTGAAAAAAATGGTTAATTTGAAAAGGAATTGCAAAGTTATTTTCGGTAATAACAACGCCAAAGGGGCTAGCACAGATATGTGTTAAACGTTTACTCAGTTTCCGAGAATTTTTCAGGTGCATACTATATGCATAAATCTTTCCTTCCGTAGATGAAGTACGGTTGGTTCATCCTCTCGATTGAGGTGTTTTCAAGAATCATGAAAGGTTTGAACTCAGATTTGTTATCGTCAAGATACAAATGAGGTTTAAGATGAAATCAAGTGGCAAACTTGAAGAATTGTTTAGTTTCATATATTATAATCAATATTTTAATTCATTTTAATTGTCCAATGTTATTAGTCCACAGTCGATAGTCCACAGTTGACAGTCCAATAATTCATATATAGTTTATTATATAATATTCGAATTAATTAATACGTATCGTGACCCGTGTACATGTCTCAGACTCGATCACAACTCAAAGTATATATATATTATTATAGAATCAACCTCAACCCGGTATAGAGATCTCGATCATTACTGCATATAGAGTGTCTATGGCGATTCCAAATAGTATATATAGATGTGTCGATATGATATGTCAAAACCTTTTATACGTGTCCCGATATTTAAAGTGCGTAAAATAAATAACAAAAATAAATGACGATAATTAAAGTGCGTAAAGTAAATAACAGAAATTAAATGACGTTAAATAAAATTGCAAGAATTAAAATTGCGATAACATAAATTGCGATAATTAAATTGTAATATGGAATTAACAGTTAGCTAGGAACAGTTTGCTAGGATTTTTATTAGCGTGGTTTCTTAACAAAATTTCATATTGTCAATTGGTGTGTTTCTAATCAATTTTTATTATGTCCATTATTTCTTCATTATGCCATTTGTTAGATTCTGATAGGTCAAAATCCAAATATGAAATTGAATTTGAATGAAAATAGTTATTCTTTGGTGAACGGATACGTATAGCTGTGGTTGTAAGTAGGATAGTAAATAACAGTTGAATCAGATTCGTATAATGTACAGTGTAACTTATTAATGCGAAATCTAAATATTCCTCGGGTATTACCTACCCGTTAAAATATTTTCACCATTAACAGTTTGTACAATAAAAAATTTTAATTACAATCTTTATGAAAACATATATACATATATATTTTCTTCAGACGTAATCATGGATTTAATGAGTCAATGTGATATTAAACTCATCAGATTTACGGCTAGAACTAGAGTACATAATCTCTAAAACATTAGAGATTACATAATCGCCATGAAGAACGAAGATAGTTTATGTAGAACGATTCGTAGAACGATGATTATGCTTGAGGTATAGATTGAGAGGTTGAGACGTGTGATGATGTTGTTGTTGTTGGTACTGGTTATGCTGCTGGTGCTGTTGATGGTGGTACTGTTGCTGTCGGTGCTACAAGTGATGTTGGTGCTGAGGTTGGTGATGATGTTGGTGTAGTAAGTATAGCTAGTAGATCACGCACCATCCTTGTCAGGTTTTCTATCCTACCCTCTATCATTTCTATCCATCCACTCATCTGATTCGATAGATCTTGATTATCAATTCGAAGTTCCCTAACTTCTTGTAATATTCCCCTTCGATTGGTATTCGGAAGTAGAGGTTGAATATTTTCTGAGATTGCAGTAATGCGACCTTCGAGGCGGAATATTTTAGCAAGAAGGGTGAATACAGTGTTGCGCATAGGTTCACCGGTGAGTACATCGTTTTATCCGATGTTAGGAGGTAAGTTTGGTTCGCAGTAGGGCTCGCCTTCTTCATTTCTCCATCGAGTGAGTAAGTCTCAGACCCACCCCCATCTCTTCCAGAAAGAAAAATAACTAAATGGTTGAGGCACTTCTGGTTCATTGACTTCAGTGTCTGCTTCAATATACATCTCGAAATCACTTCCGGAACTAATGGAATCCAAGCTAGGTGTAGGATCCATCTCTCAAGATCAGTTAAAGGGTTTTGATATGAAATGATTTTCGAATATCGAATGATATTATAATTATATATAGAATATCTATACATACTTCCAAAGATCCCGTGAATTACAGAGAAAATTTAGGAAACGTGTCATATAAAGTCTACAGTGACAGATACACTAAGATATGGATTTTGTCTATACACTATTCATGCAATCATTGCAGTAAGATGTGTCTAGACTAAGAATGATAATCAGGTAATTTCCCAAGGAAGATAAACTAATAATTTCTGACAAAGATGATAAGCAAAATTTTTGACATGCAGACACGGTCGAAGTCCAGACTCACTAATGCATCCTAACGACTTATCAGTTATACACACTGTAAAGACCCGTCCTAATCCGTCCGGACAAAGTCCATATCAATTATAAACGATTCACAACAGTTGATTACATCACGAGGTACTTGACCTCTATATGATACATTTTACAAACATTGCATTCGTTTTTGAAAAGACAATCTTTCATTACATCGAAAGTTGACAACATGCATACCATTTCGTAATATATCTTACTATAATTGACTTAATAATAATCTTGATGAACTCAACGACTCGAATGCAACGTCTTTTGAAATATGTCATGAATGACTCCTAGTAATATCTCTAAGATGAGCAAATGCACAGCGGAAGATTTCTTTCGTACCTGAGAATAAACATGCTTTCAAGTGTTAACCAACAGGTTGGTGAGTTCATTAGTTTAACATAAATAATCATTTCATAATTTTAATAGACCACAAGATTTCATATTTCCATTTCTCATAAACATACGTCCCATGCATAGAGACAAAATATCATTCATATGGATTGAACACCTGGTAACCGACATTCACAATATACATATAAGAATATCCCCATCATTCCGGGATCCTCCTTCGGACATGATATAAATTTCGAAGTACTAAAGCATCCGGTACTTTGGATGGGGCTTATTGGGCCCGATAGATCTGTCTTTAGGATTCACGTCAATTAGGGTGTCTGTTCCCTAATTCTTAGATTACCAGACTAAAAAGGGGCATATTCGGTTTCGATCATTCAACCATATAATGTAGTTTCAATTACTTGTGTCTATTTCGTAAAACAGTTATAAAAATTGCGCATGTATTCTCAGCCCAAAAATATAAATGGTAAAAAGGCAAATGAAACTCACTCTACTGTATTTTGTAGTAAAAATACATATGACGTCATTGAACAACTGAACAATGCAGGGTTGGCCTCGGATTCACGAACCTATATCATTTGTATATATATTAACACACGTAATGGTAATCGAATATATATATATATATATATATATATATATATATATACATTATTGTTAGTGTTGTAATTTATATGTATATATGTATATATATAATAAATTAATGAGTTTTATTATTTAAATTTGTATTTCTATAGATAGAAATATTAGTATAGTTAGGTTATGTATAGTAAATATATTTTTATAATATCAAAAATTTTATTAATAATGACAATAATACAAAATATTGATTTAATCATAATAATACTAAATCTTTAACCTTAATGATATTACTAATTTTAATACTAATAATAATACTAATAATAATAATAATAATAATAATAATAATAATAATAATAATAATAATAATAATAATAATAATAATAATAATAATAATAATAATAATAATAATACTGATAATAATAATAACTAAAATGATAATTCTTACTACTAGTGATAGTTATAACAATAATACCAGTAATAACAATGATAATAATAATAATAATTGTAATTGTAATTATATTTATATCATGATAAAAATAATAAATGATAACTATACTCATATTAATAATAATAGTAATAATAATAGTAATAATAATAAAAACTATAATTATAATACTAGTAACATTAGCAATAAATAATAATAACAACAATTAATAACAAAAATAATGATAATAATAACAATAACAATAATAATAATAATAATAATAATAATAATAATAATAATAATAATAATAATAATAATAATAATAATAATAATAATAATAATAATAATAATAATAATAATAATTGGAAAACTACCTTTAATAAGGTGATTCAAAAAGAATGGCCATGGGCAAGCTCGAACCCGCGACCACCAGCATACTCAAACACAGTCCCAACCATCGAGCTACAATTTGTTTTTCTGATTAATCTATATCCTAATTATTTTTACCCCGTTTTATTTTCTGTCTCACAGTCTTCTCCTTCCTCAGACTAATCCACTCGACTAAAAAATCAAACAATTACATCTACTAATTATTTGTTTAGTTTTAGGAGTATTACCTGATATCGAAACGTTTATGAGTAATTAAAAAAAACAAAACAAAAGAAAAATAAATAAAAAAATTATACAGCTGCTGTAGCAACGAAGAACTCAAAAATTTAATTTCAAAATCTAGATTGTTTCAGATGAAACTTAGAACATGAAGGAGGTTTTAAATCGTTTGAATAAACTTTCTGTATCATCAGAGTAACTCAAGATATCAAGATAAATTCTAATTTTGTGATGAACAAATATGTTGACCTTTTGACTTGAATCTTTGACTTCGAAATTCAACATCAATTTGAGAAATTAAATCATGAAAACTTCCAGATAGTTTGAGTAAAAGCTTCTTAACAAAACTACATTTCTGGATTTTGAAGAACAATTCGAATTCGAGGTTTTTGTAAAAATAATAAGGAACAGAGGTACGTGGAGTGTTTTTGGGTTTTTCTGTTTAATTTCCCAGTTGTCAACAGCTATATGTAATTGTAATCGATAATGAAAATGTTAAGTTGGATGTTTTAATTAGTAACCTGAGAAAATCGCTGGTTTAATAGGTAAGGAGATATTGACAGGAATAATCAGACAAGGAGCTGAAAATAAAAATATAAAAAGCAGACAGTGATTTTTAATGGAATTTTGTTTGCATACAGAGATTGAATTCCAACTTGTAATCAAATCAATAGACAAGAACAAAATTTCACTACAGAATGAGAGATATATGTAACAATATCGTACCATATTCCTGTGTTTATAATTGATATAAATAATATTAATAATAATAATTAGTAATTATAATTATTTTAATAATAATAATATTATTAGAAAATATAAAAATACTGATAATAAAAAAAAATGATAATAATATTACCAACTAATATACTACTAATAATAATAATATCAGTAATAATAATGATAATAATATCAATAATACTAATATATATAATGATAATTATAATAATAATTATAAAAATGATAACGATCATATTATTAATGATAATAATAAAAATAATGATTTTTAATGATAATACATAATAATAACAAGTCACATGTTTCAATTTTTTTTTCTTCATATCCATATAGTATATATTATAATAATATTAATATTACAAATAATAATATAATTTATATTATTAACAATAATGAGAGTACTAATAATAATATTGATATATCACTATATCTAAATTTGTAATTATATTTAATATATTGATATTACATATGTCATTTAATATTTATATATTTATATATTCATATATTCTGAATATTTAATGTTGATACATTATAATATACATACAATATTTATTATGTGTAGATTCACATATATATATATATATATATAGTTATTTATTTTAATAGCGACTTAATTATTTTGTATACTATTTTACATATTTAACTCAATTGATTAAATTGTAATTTATTGTTTCAAATAGTATATATATATACACCTATTTTTTTTTATATTTATAATTATATATATATTTTTACATATTTATGTATACACAGTTGTTCGTGAATCGTCGAGAGCAGTCGAAGGTCAATTGAACATATGAAACAGTTCAAACTTTTTGAGACTCGGTTTAATAGACTTTGCTTATCGTGTCGAGATCATATAAAGATTAAGTTTAAATTTGGTCGAAAATTCCCGGGTCATCACAAGTAACATCACCAACCTCAACACCAATAGCACTTGTACCACCGAAAGCAACATCCACATCACCAGCCTCGACATCACCATCTGTACTGCGAGCATAATCTTCGTTCTACCTATTGATCTCTCTACTTTATCTTTGTTCTAGATATCAACCTACATCGATTATCTTCGTTCTGTATGGCGATTATGCAATCTCTAAAGTCTTAAAGATTATATATTCTCGTTCTAACAGTAAATCAAATAAGATTAATATTTTATTGAGTCATTAAATCCATGATTACATCTGAAGAAGATATATATATGTAAGTATATTTTCATAAAAATCGTAATTAAAAATTCTTTTGTACAAATTATTAATGATAAAAATATTTTAACGGGTAGGTAATACCCTAGAAACATTTAGATCTCACATTAACATGTTACCCTGTACATTCTTCAATTCCGATTCAATAGTCATTTACTATTCTATATACAACCATAGATATACGTATCCGTTCACCGCATAATAACCATTTTCATTCAAATTCAATTTCATATTCGGATTTTGACCGATCAGAATCCAATTCAAGATTTGACAAGTGGCATAATGAAGAAAATAATGGACAAAATAAAACGGATTAGTAACCAATTAATTAACTACGTAAAACTTTAAACCTATACTAATCTTGGATTATTGGACTACTAACATTGGACTATTAATCTTGGACAATTAAAAAGTGTTAAAAGAGTAGGAAATGTTAATTATAACATTTTGACTTAAAATATCGTTAATAAGTTACACCTACTACAATTAAATAATTCCTTAAGTTGCCACTTGATTTCATCTTAAACATCCTTTGTATCTTGACAATTACAATCAGCGTTTAATCATCTAAAAATACAACTTTCTTGAAACCTCTCGAATTGATAACCGATAATTCAGATATGGTATCATTAAATATAGAGGAAACAGCAAAATAGTAGATGGTCTAAATGGTCAAAAGTTTGACAATAAAGAATGGAATGTTGGGAACGCTCGATAGAAAATTTGGTATTGAAAAACAGATTGAGCTAACCATGAAAGAGACCAAGGACAAATACAAGGACCAAATCCTGTATTCCAAGAATCCAGATAATTCTATATCCAATGAAATCTTTGGAGAATATCTTGCTCCGAAGTCATGTTAAAATCTTGCGGAAAATTTTTCTTCATCAACTTTTGAACATAGAAATTCCAAAATATCATCATAAATATCTTCGATATTTTTGAAAATATTTTCATAGATATTCTTGTCTGAAATTATATACCTCTTCGTGCTATCTGTATTACATCATATTGAAAACTGTTTTAGTTTTCAATATTCTGTAACATCTAAGTATAAATTATGAATGAATTCTAGAGAAGTGTTGAGAATTTGAGCATGAGATAGTATAATATAATGACACTTGGCCAACGTGATTATATTACAGTAAGTCATGCTGAAAGTTCTAATAAAACATGATGATTTACAGATCACAACGTCATCATGTGACATGTTACATAACTCTTTCATTATACTTAACCTCTGAACATATCAAGAAAATATATTCTTGATAATTCTATCCTCAGGGATTCTGGAAATTCGACAAATCGAATCGTGCTATTACCTTTCCTTTCTGTATAGTATATTATGATCATTCAAAACTTCATACCTACGAATTTTGGATCATTATTCACTTGATTTAAAGTCAGGAAGAGAAAACAAAAGCATAGAGCTCCGAAAAATAAAGGAAAATATAAAGCCGATCACAAACACATAAATTACAAACCGTGTATATCAATGCGGATAACAATATAAAGACACGGGAGAATGAGAAATACAATAATCCCTAGAGCATAGTAGACATAAACAGATTCCTCTGGTGGTAGTTGAAAAAGAAGAGAGATTGAAGCGATAATCAAGAAAATATCAAGGACTAGAACTGGATTAAGCATTTTCACAATTCTTGGAATTATGAATTAAGAAAGAAAGTACTGAAGTGGTGAAAGTAATGGAACAGACACGGTAAATTTATAGTGAAAATATCAGAAAAAGCAATCGAGGCAGATGATCGCATTTAATTATAGAGATCCTAATTTCCTTATTCACGGAAGAATCAAATCTTATAGATTTTGAATATTTTCTTTTAAATCCCTCGAATTCTGGAATTCAACCAAGACAATGTCAAAAGTTAAGATGAACCTTATTTTCTAAATTCAAACGTGACTACGTCAAAAGCTAAGACGAATCTGTAATTCCTTATTCACTCTTTTGTGATAGCTTCAGCCGTACGATTCGAGTAACCAAATTATTGTATCTATATTACTCAGCAGTGATGAAACTATATTTAGTAACTCATATTCGTCATGAAAACATTTTTATTGTTAGCCATGATGACCCCACTCAAATTTTGGGACGAAATTTCTTTAATGGGTAGGTACTGTGACGACCCAGAAATTTCCGACCAAATTTAAACTTAATCTTTATATGATTTCGACACGATAAGCAAAGTCTGTTAGGTTGAGTCTCAAAAATTTTGAACTGTTCAATTGACCATCGACCGTTCCCGACGATTCACGAACAATTAATTGTAAATAGATATGTGTGTATGTATATATTAAGAATAATTCGAAATATAATTTGAAGTATTATATGTTGTTGTTATTAAAAATTTATAAAATAAAAATAGAATATTATAATAATTAGTATTTAATATATATATATATATATATATATATATATATATATATATATATATATATATATATATATATATATAAAGTATATTAAAGATAAATATTAATTGATTGTAATACTCGTTTGATGTTCCGATTGATATTAAACAAGTAAAATTCAAACTTATGTAATTTTAAAATAAACGGTGATACGAAAATGAGTTTTATAAATTTTAGGCTTATTAAAAATATATTTAGGAGCTACCTGTTAAATTTTAACACTTTTTATATTTTACCTGGGATCGAGTGCGGACAGTTGAGTTAATTTTTAATTAATAAAATTTAAACAATTAATGACCAATTTTATTCCATAATGACTAAAATAATTAATGTAAAATTTTGAGATTTTTCTGAGAACTTGTATCCACCACTAACTAATAACGGTGTACGAAATTCAGTCCGTGAATGGTGACGACTAACAATATAACACGTTTATATCTTAAAATATCTTATAATTACACTGTGCATGATTGAATCAATTAGGTTACTATTTGTGTTGGAAATTCATAACCACATATTTGTCAACTTTCATAATAACAGAAAGTTCATCCGTGATTTGTGATTTAAGAACATGTTTTGAGAATATAAAATTTATTATTATATTATTATTATGTTACTTTCTGTTTTACTTATCTATCACCTACCCAATATCTCAATTATATGCGAGTAATATACATATTCATATATTCTATCTATCTAGTCATCTATCTGTCTCAAGAGCAATATATACATATAGCTATGATCAACTTTACACCTTGATCATCAAGAACAACATCTTCTTGTTCAAACACCTCACCACCACTCTCGGTTTACAAACATTACTCACAATCTTGAAAACCCTCACCATGTACAAACACCGAGCCACCACTACAGCCATTGAAACCCGCCACCATTTACACGAACCACCAATAATCACACACATGTGATTAACCAAACACCCTTATCAAATTACCTTGACCTAATTCTTTCTTAATTTCGTTTATAGAAACAGAACCTAAGGACTAATCGACTATGTAATCAACCACACGACAACCACCATTGATTAATCTCCAATAACCATCGAGAGTCATAACCTTCTATCATCTTTTTCTTTTTCTTGTCGAACACCCTCTTTAAACTTCCACCTTCAGTGTAGTTACAAACGAAGAACACCCACCATCAAGACCCTTCTTCATGAACTGTAAGATGAAAACCACTTCTACTTTTAATGCCTTTATTCAAGAACACTTTTGCTTTCTATTATGTTTCCTACTCAAACTACAACCACATTTTTTTACGATTTGACTCAAGTTGATTGAAACCATTTTTCTATTTACATAATACCATCGAACTTCCTGTTGCTACAGCTTCTTATTCCCATTTCTGTTTCCTTTCTATCGCGAGCTACTGCAACTATGTCTTTGTTTTCTGTTTGATTGAATACTTTGCTGCACTTCTGTCTTCGATTTATACCATCTATGATGTACTGCAGAATGACAATAAACTTACATACATCAATATACCTTTCAACAACTACAACCCATCACTATTTGGTTACCTTCACCAAACTGCCTTTTATTTTCCCATATTATTCGATCAACACAAAACATCTAAGTCAACACCATCATCATCAAACTGCCTCCATTACCTTAATTCAATCACCATCGAGAACATCTGCAACCTACAGTTTCTACTTTGTTTTTTTTTTCTGTTTACTTTTCGATGAACAAAACCCTACAACCAATCCACCAACATCAATTACTCCTGTTACTGTGTAATTCTTTTGCTATACTCGTCTTCTATTTCGGTTTAGGTTACAAAGTTGAGAATTATTGATGATAATAATTGATTAACGATGATGAGAGATAAAAATAATGACTTCGTGATATTTCTCTCCTGATTGCTCCGTATTTTATGGTTACCTTTTGAGTGGGTGTCGACTAGCATAAGTGGGCAAGAAGAATCATTTAGTTAACAAATTTGTAAGGCATGTGGTTACATGTTGTCGACAAGTACAGAAGGGATGGTGGGCAACTTTTTCATTCCAACTTTCTTTATTCTAATTTACATGTTGAATTTCCATGCTGCTGCTATTTTTATCGGGTTTGTTATTAAGCTACTGTATTATTATTATTTTCTTTGGACTCACTCCTTCAGTGGGCTTAGTTAACCTATCGGGCCTGAGAAAATTATTGGACTATTTGTTTTGGGTCGTTTATTAAAGGGATTACAAATGGGTGTTGTTGAAAAAGGAGAAACCGAAAACATGGGTTATATATGTAATGGATTGGTATAATTTCAGAAGAACATGGATAGACGAATGGTTAAGGGTTGTTTTGGGTTAGCGGGAGGTTGCGGGTTCAAACCCGAACTTTGGCATTTTTTTAGGACTACTTATTTGAGGTAGTTTACTTATTACTCATTATTATTATTATTATTATTATTATTATTATTATTATTATTATTATTATTATTATTATTATTATTATTATTATTATTATTATTACTATTATTATTATTATTATTATTACTATTATTATCATTATTATTATCATGATTATAAGTATTATTATTATTACTATCATTATTAATTATCATTATTAAGTAAAAGCCTTATTATTATAGATATTATAAATATTATTATAAATATTTTATTATCATTAAAATTATTATCATTATTAGGATTATCATGATTTTTATCATAATTAGTATTATTTTTATCATTTTTATTATTAGCATATCAAATAAAGATTTTCTATACTAAAATATATTTATGACATAAAATATAACTATACTAATATTTTTGTAATAAATATTATTTAGTAACTTAAAGTATATAAAAATAAATATATCTAATTAAGTTACTAATGAAACCTGTAATTTATTAAAATAACATTTATATCGAAAATAATATGAAAATTTGTTCGATTACAATTATATATGTTAATCTATACATAAATGATATAGGTTCGTAAATCCGAGGCCAACCCTGCATTGTTCAGTTCCGTCGTGTGCATATTTTTACTACAAAATATCGTATCGTGAGTTCATTTGATTCCCTTTTACTCTTTACATTTTTGGGACTGAGAATACATGCGCTGTGTTTATAACTGCTTTATTAAATGCTTTTGAAATATATTTTGAACTGCGAATACATGAAATGCTTTTATAAATGTTTGACGAGATAGACACAAGCATAACATTCCTCGAATGAATTATTATGCAGACAGAAGTTCTGTGGATTATTATTGAATTATGTGAACATGATAATTGCCACCAATTGATGTGAATATTTTCCCCTGATTATTATTGCTTGGTAACCTAAGAATTAGAATCGGGTATGGCCCTAATTCACGCGAATCCTAAAGGTAGCTACCGAGTTTAACACCCCCCACCCAGAATGTTCACTAGACGGAAGAGCTAGTGGGCGTGGTGTTTAGTACTTCGAAGTTTATATATTATACAGACGAGATGTTCTGTTTTTGGGGATATTATTGATGCGCATTATATGTTAAGGTCGTTTACCAAACCAAGCTATGAAAGTAAAGTGAATGTTATGTATCGAGAGAATGATTTTTATACACAGGTTATGTGTATTAGTTTTGTGCACGAGATATGTGTATGGTTATTTAAAAATCGCGAGGCAACCTACGGGGGAGAAAAGGATACGAACCTACTCTGCTAAGCATTATGCAAAATGATTTTGTACACGAGATAGGTGTACTATATTTAAATCCTGTGGTCTATCAAAAGTACTGAATTTTATTGTTTACGATAAACCTATGAACTCACCAACCTTTTGGTTGACACTTTAAAGCATGTTTATTCTCAGGTATGAAAGAAACCTTTGCGGTGCATTTGCTCATTTTAAAGATATTTCTTGGAGTCGTTCATGGCATATTTAGGACAGTACCTCGCAATGAGACCAAATGTTGATGATTTCGTCCAGATGAATTAGGATGAGTTTTGACATTGTTTTCAATAGATACAGAAGCTGCATAATTACAGGCGCACCACAAGTATAGGGTGGTGAGGACACCATAGAATCATATTGTTTCCACAAGCTATTAAGGTTATGATAATATTCAGATAGGGGACTATCATTTTGTTTTAATGAGTTGATCTTGTGATGCAAATTGAAAATAATAGACCCATCTTTTTTATCATAAGTTTCCTTCAAATCATTCCACACATTTAAAGCAAGACTATTAAAAATTTGACCTGAATAAACCTCTTCAGTCAAAGTTGCCAAAATCCAAGACAATACAACTGTGTTACACCTATCCCATTGAGCACTCAATACATCATCTGTTGTACTTTTAACACATGTTCCATTAATAAAACCAAGTTTATTTATAGTACCTAATGCAAGAATCATTGATGTACTCCAAATATTGTAGTTTTCCGTGCCTTTAAGTTTTATAGAAATAATTGGTGTACCAGAAGTTGTATCACTTGGATGAAGATATAAAGGGTCACCAAAATTAAGTTTATTGATTAAGGTTACAGATGAGTAAGCATCACCTCCACTATATCCCATAATGGCAAGAAAATCAAATAACAAATAAGATCAGATAAGAAAAAACAGATAACAAGTAACAAACAATTACCATACAAGAATTAAAATCTACAACCTTTTTTTTGAAAGGCAAACTCACACACACCACTTCACGAATTAACCACGAAATATATATACAAATTGTCCTAAACAGGACTTGAAACCTCAACCTCTTAGTTGAAAGGGTCACCTCGATACCGCTGGACTAATGGTCCTTCGGTATTAAAATCTACAACTTAAACTGTGCTAATGAAGATCTTTTAATGACTGCACACAACAGAATAAGAATTGAATTGCAAGTGACTGGATCTAAAACTCACACAAGAACCACAGCAAGGAAACAAAGCCCACAGCTTAATTTTATTGAATAAAAATCGATAATAAAAATTGAAAAGACAAATAACCTTGGTATTCTTTATATACTAGCTGGAGAGTCCTTATTAAATACAAAATCATAAATAAACTAGGACTATAGCTCTTCCGGTGACTTTCTAGTTCCCTACTTTTCCAATTAACCTGGATCCCAATAGACCTGGAGCCCAATAACCATCTGCAGCCCACTAGCCTATTGCAGCCCATAATCAAACTATAGCCCATTAACACAATACAACAGCCCAACTCCAGCTTGTTTCCTGGACCCTCGTTTATATACCCGGCCATAGTTTTGGCTTGAATCACTAACGGGAATAATACACTTAGTAGCACTTGCATCATCCTCCCCTTCTTCGGAAATACTCGTCCTCGAGTCTACAATTTGAAGATTCAGTAATGGACTTGTGAAATTTACATCAGAAGGCTTGTAACTAAGGTTGAACATCTCATATCTATTAAATATTTCACCTGATTTGCTCGAATTAACAAGCTCACACAACTTGGATAGATGTTTAGAATTTATCTCTGAGGAGGCTGCCATACTCTTGTTTGTAGTTGTCAAAAACTCTTCCAACGCAAAGAGTAGTTCTAGATCTGTAGACTTACTGCCACAAAGAGTAGACTCATCCTCCAGTTTTTGTCTGGGGTCTACATACTCCAAAGTGATGCTCCCACCATCTTCTTGTGCCTCATCTTTCGAACCACCATCAGTATCATAAACAGGGTCGGTTTCTTCATCTACACAAGGTTCGGGAGTATCAATCACATAAAAAACTTGCTCAAACTCTTGTATAGTTTCTTCAACGTCCAATGAACATTGATGTAAATTGTGATACTCAATGAAAGCGTCTTGATTAACGTTTTCAGGCAAGAACTTTCGTCGCAATAACTTCTTCATCTTTTCCCATGTTTTCACTTTAGATTTTCAGGCATACACCCTAGATGTCCGAACATGTTCCCACCATAAAGAAGCGCATTTACGCAACTTTATGGCCACCAATTTAACCTTAAGTTTCTCCGGGATATCTTTGATAACAAAGATACGCTCAACCGTGCTTAACCAATCTAGAAAATCTTACGGATGCATAGATCCGTTAAACTCAGGTATCTCTACTTCCATCCCTAGATGAAGTAGCAGGTTTTCCTTGGGTTCCCTTCGATTCCTCCAGTTTGCGAAAGGATTGGTATCATCCCATCGATTAGGGTTGCAACCCGAATCACTTTCTTGTTAGTAATATGTGTGGTTTAACTCCAACTCCGTAATCCTCCTATTCAATCGTGAAATCTCTGCATTACGTGGATCATTATCATCATAAAAATTATATTGGTGATGATCACCATATCGCCCACGATAATTTCGATCAGCCATCCTAACTACTGATACCACATAATGAAGATCTTTTAATGGCTGCACACAATAGAATAGGAATTGAACTGTAAGTGACTGGATCTAAAACTCACACAAGAACTCATAGCAAAGAAACAAAGCCCACGACTTAGTTTTATTGAATAAAAATTGATAATAAAAATTGAAAAGACAAATAACCTTGGTATTCTTTATATACTAGCTATAGAGTCCTTATTAAATACAAAATCATAAATAAACTAGGAATCTAGCTCTTCCGGTGACTTTCTAGTTCCCTACTTTTCTAATTAACCTGGATCCCAATAGACCTGGAGCCCAATAACCATCTGCAGCCCACTAGCCTGTTGCAGCCCATAATCAAACTGTAGCCCATTAACACAATACAACAGCCCAACTCCAGCTTGTTTCCTGGACCCTCATTTATATACCTGGCCACAGTTTTGGCTTGAATTACTAACGGGAATAATACACTTAGTAGCACCTGCAACATGTGCTTGATCAGGTTTTCACCAATCTCAAAGGATTGGGATCAAGAGTTGGGCACTGTGTTGTAAAATTTAACAAGAACATATACAAATAGAGCGATAAACCCTAATCAACCTTCACAGCGTCGTTGTGATGCCGTGATAATTTTTGATTATTCGTTGTCGGCTTTCCATCTTTATCCCTCCTTTATTCATCACCATGTCACCTTCTCTTCATACTGATCATCTTAACACATCAAAAATCTCCACAAATATCTTCATCACTAATTTTCCTCATAATTTTGAAACAAATGATTTGCGTGTTTTGTGTTCCAAACATGGCACTGTTGTCGACGTTTATATTGCTAAAAAATTAACGAAAAAGGGCACCAGATTTGGTTTTGTCAGATTTCTAAACTTGAAATCGATCAGTGATTTAGAAACTTCACTTTTTAGGATTTGGGTTGGGAACTTCCATCCCTATGCTACTCTTGCTCGTTTTAATCGTCCGGAACCGCACAAACGTTCTGAAAATAAGGAGAATTTATCTCCTAATGCTTTCCCGAAGCCTAAGTTTGGGCCGACTAATCCTAATATGCATGGTAATATGCATGGTTTCTCCTATGCATCGTTGGTTGGGGGTTTGAAACCTCAACACCCTAAGGCTCCAACAGTTAAAAAGATCAATATCGAAGATGATGAATTGCTTGTTTTGGATAATTCACATCTAATTGTATTTGGTAAGGCTTCTGTTCCTTTACAAATCCCGTTTCTCAATCGTATGTGGCATGACGAGGGCTTTGACTCTCTATTTATTCAATATATGGGAGGTAATTGGGTTTGGATTGAATTTCCAAACGCTGAATCTAGGGATAACTTCAGTAAGAATTTGTTTGTTCGCAAATCGCTCTCTGAAATATGTCCTTATTCTCATTCTTTTTCAATCAAAGAAAGGGCTATTTGGTTAGAGATTATTGGCTTGCCTGCGAAAGCGTGAAATTATGATGTTTTCAATAAGATTGCTTTTCATTATGGGAAGGTGCTTTTTCAAGATTCTAATTTGGAGGATAAAAAAGGGAGTGGCAGAGTATGCGTTTTGACCACTTCTCTTGAACCTATTCATGAACGTGCTATCGTCTCGGTTCTTAAAAAGGAGTATTCCATTGTTGTTAAAGAGGTGGAAGATTGGAATCCTTCCATCCTCAAGGTGCTGTGTGAATCTTCATTTGAGAAATATCTTGATGATGTTACTTTAGTGGGTGTGCTTTCGGATAACGCTAGCCACATCAATTTGGAAGAGGGTGAAGTGGTAAGGGATACGTTTGAAAATAATAACTTTAATGTGCCTCTGGATGATGTCAAGACTGATGCGAAAACCCCCGAGCATGATTGTTTGCCTAAATTCGACGTTGATGGTGATGTGCTTGGACCCGAAGTGTTTGCCCCTCCTAATGTTGATAAGGTTGTGCATCTAAAGCAGGCTACTAATTTTGATACAGATACCATTGGTGTCACTAAGAACTCCTCTAAAGAATCTTCTGAGCATGGTTCTACTTCAATTCTGAAACCTTCTGGTTACACTAGTATGCGTTTTTACTCCCCTAAATTTTCTACTGGTGTGCCTGTTTTCCCCTCGGATCCAACTGGTAACGGAAAACACGTATCTTCAGTGGATCTAGCTGAACAATTTGATAACCTTATCTCTATTGGATTATCTCTTGGATATGATATGAACGGAAGCCAAGCTGACCTTAAAAAGTTGCTTGTCAGAAAGGGTGTTAACAAACCGATTTAATGAATATCTTGTCCGTTAATATTGGTGGAGGAGCGAGTTTCAGTTGTAAGCAATCTTGGATTCGTGGTCTTTGTAATGAGTTTAAGATCAACGTTTTGGGTATTCAAGAAACGAAGTTAACTAAGATGGACCTGTTTATCGCTCGTGCATTCTGGGGTAATAATTCATTTGATGTAGCTTGCTCGGTTGCTCGTGGAAGATCAGGGGGTTTACTCACTCTTTGGGACCCTTCTAGTTTCATTAAATCTCAAGTATTTTCGTATGAAAATGTGCTATTTATTAAAGGTTCTCGTCCTAGTTCGGAAAATCGTTGCTACATTGCCAATGTTTATGCTCCTCAGGATCGAGCTTCTAAAATTAGGTTATGGAATCTTATCTATGATTTCATGGTTAATAATAGTGGAGACTATTTCATCTTTGGTGACTTTAACTCTGTTCGAGGTGCTCATGAAAGATTTGGATTATCCTTTTGTCCCCTTTCAGCTAACGATTTTAATGAATTCATCATTTCCTCTTGTCTTATTGATTTTCCCTTGGGTGGTAGGAACTTTACAAGAACAAGTAAGTCTTGTGACAGTTGGGCAAGATTGGATCGTTTTCGTCTTTCTAACAATGCAATTAATTCATGTCCGAATTTAGTTGGGCGTATTCTACCAAACTTATGGTCGGATCACTGCCCCATTGTCCTCTATAGTGATCGTTTGAACTATGGGCCATCACCTTTTAAGCTATTTGCTTCTTGGTTTTTGTTGGAAGGTTTTGCTAAGGTTGTTAATGATGCTTAGAACGATTCTGATGTGACTGCAGTTTGTGTGGGTATTAATCCATTTATGGTGTTCAGGAATAAGTTGAAACATGTCAAACAAAAATTGAAGGAATGGAGCAAACATAAAATGGTAACTTGTGGTGCTCGAAAAAAGCAGTTGCTTTCCACCATAGACCAGATTGACGATGTGCTTGCAAATGGAGGTGACAGAATTCATCTTTCCAACCAGCGTGTTTCGGTAATCAAAGAACTTGTTTCTATCGATAAATCTGATCGGATGAATGCTGCTCAAAAAATAAAAAATTATGGAACTCTTTTGGGGACGAAAACTCTTCATTCTTTCACTCGTACATCAACAGAAAGCGTACGAAACTTGCTGTTATGGGGGTGATGTCGAATGGGTTATGGGTCACTTCTCCTTCTCAAGTGAAGGATACTTTTCTGTTGTTTTATGAAGATAAATTCAAGTGTTGCAGAACAACTAATATCGCTACCCCGAGTACTCATCTTCGGAAATTACCAGACACTCTTGCTCAATCCTTGGAGGATCCTTTTTTTGAAGAAGAGATAAAGAGAGTGGTCTGGGATTGTGGCAATGATAAATCGCCCGGACCCGATGGTTTCTCCTTTCGGTTCATTAAGCAATTCTGGGAACTACTAAAGCTGGACATTTGAAATTTTATATACAATTTTCACAGCTCCGGTTTTATTCCTAAGGATTGTAATTCCTCTTTTTTCACCCTTATCCCAAAGATTGATAATCCCTTATTTGTTAAAGACTATCGGCCTATTAGTTTGATTGGTATTCAATATAAGATCTTGGCTAAACTTCTAGCAAACCAATTGGCTAAAGAAATAGATCATGTTATAAGTCAGGAGCAATCTTCATTTATTAAAGGGCGACAAATTCTAGACTGGACCTTTGATGATTAACGAAATAATCGATTGGTGTAAAAGGAAAAGAAAGTGTGCAATGCTTCTCAAAGTCGATTTTGAAAAAGCTTTTGACTCTATAAATTGGGATTTTCTTGTCACGATGCTTTCTCCCCTTGGTTTTGGAAGAAGATGGATACATTGGATCAAAGGTTGCTCAAATTCGGCTTATGCTTCGGTTCTAATCAACGGTAGCCCTACCGATGAATTTAAAATTGGTCGTGGTCTTAGACAAGGAGACCCCCTTTCCCATTTCTTATTCATCATTTGTATAGAAGGGCTACACGTTGCCCTTATGGATGCTATGGATCATAATATTTTTAAGGCTCTCACAGTTGGTAATGAGGACAATGCCATTCATATGTCTCATTATTTCTTCGCGGATGATGCCTTTTTATTGGTGAATGGAGCGATGCTAATGCGAGCAATCTCATCACAATTTTGGACTGTTTCTACGCGGTTTCAGGTCTCCAAATCAATGTCCACAAATCGAACATTTTAGGCATCGGCATACCTACTTTGGAATTAAACCGGCTTGCTTCTAACATTGGCTGCACCCCGACCACTTTCCCTTTTTTATATATCGGAATTCCTATTGGCGCAAATATGCGTTTAATCGCTAACTAGAAGCCTATCGTTCTTAAAGTGGAAAAACGTCTCTCTAAATGGAAAATGAATCTTTTATCGTTTGGTGGTTGTTTGACTTTAGTTATGTCGGTACTGGGAAACCTAGGTACCTACTACCTCCCCATGTTCAAAGCTCCTAAGGGTGTCCTAAAATTGCTTGAATCCTTACGTGCTAATTTTCTGTGGGGCGGTACAAAAGATGATCGTAAAATTCATTGGATCAAATGGGATGACATCACAAAACCCAAAGAGAAAGGTGGCCTAAATGTGGTTTCATTTGAATCTTTAAACAAGGCTCTTCTTTACAAATGGAGGTGGAGATATGTTAATTGTCCCGGGTGGCTTTGGACTTCATTTCTAAAAGCTATTCACGGTTTTCAGCTTGATGGGATATGGCCAGCTATTAATCGAACTTGTTCTAGTTCATGGGCCTGTATTAATAAATCGATTCTCTCCATTCACGAGAAACATCCGTGCACCTACAACTTATTGTCTAAAAAAGTAGGAAATGGAAAAGATACATTTTTTTAGTTAGACAATTTGATGGACGGGACCATTCTAAAGGATCGTTTTCCTCATTTATACGCTCTAGAAGTTGAAAAAATGTGCAAGATTGATGATCTTCGTGCGAACAGTAATTGGAATTGGTCATGGAGAAGAGCTGTTAGATCGGGAGCTGAGCTCCAACAATTTCACTAAATGATGGAGGCTATCGGTCCTACAATTTTTTCAGATGTTAACGACTATTGGCAATGTCGTCTTCTACTGAATGGCGTGTTCTCTGTTTCAAGTTTACGCAAACTGATTGATGCTTCTCCTATGGGTAGTTGGCCAACTCATTGGTGTAAAGTAGTGCCCTCTAATATCAACTTTTTCATTTGGCGTGCAAGGTTGAATAGATTACCGGATAAATGTAACTTGATTGATAAAGGAGTCTCTATGCAGGATGTGTTATGCTCGGCTTGTAATGCTCACGGTGAAGATTTACCTCACATTTTTTTCAATTGCGATACTGCTTCTCAGGTATGGAATAATATTGCTGCTTGGATTGATCTAACTATTCCTGTTTGGAACTCTGTTAATGACATATGGCAATGGATCATGACGTCTTCTATGCCTCCTACTAAGATGATCGTATTGGAAGTCATTTGTTATTCTACTCTATGGCCTCTTTGGTGCTTCAGAAATGCTTGCATCTTTGATCTGTCAAGTTTTAAAAAATGTCATATTTTAGATTTCATTGTATCTTCCTCTTTTGATTGGCTCTCTTCTCGTTATAAGAAGGCAAATCTTAATTGGAATATTTAGTTATCAGAACCCTTAATGGCTTTGTAATTTCTAGCTTCTTGCTAGCTTTTTAATATTATTTTTTAGCTGTTCGAAAAAAACAAGAACAGATAAGACACACAAATAAAGAGAAAAAGAAGAGTTTAGATGTAATCAATCAATCACGAGTGATTGATGATGCATCGGAAGACGAATAAGAAGGCATATGAACACCACGTGCACCAAACCCTAATTTGAGGAAAAAAATTAGGGTTTTCAGCAACAATTTACAGATTCAAAGATCTATCACCCCACACGATCTCAATCGAACCCAAAAAACAAGAAACACCACCAAATGCTAAGAACACCACCGATCAAATACAAAGAACTGATGAAACCCTAAATTTCTTCGAACACCAGATCTAAAGTGAGAACGAATCAAATACCACGATCGAGCCTTACAGCTCTGATACCATGTAAAAAGATGTAATCAGCCACCAAAACTACAATCGCAAGAGTTAACAACAACTAAATCACCAAGATATTAAACCTTTACAAAGATCTGTTACACAAACCAGAAATTAAAACTCTCAACCTCAAACAATTAACACCAAAATTACTCGAACTATTAAGCGAATCAGAAACTCTATCATCAAGATGATGAAGAGCCAAAAATACAAAACCCTAAGACCAAGAGAAAAACGAATCCTGAAATCTAGAGAGAGAGATGGTTGAAAATGAATGAATAAATTAAATAAAAATAAATTAATAAGCTGCTTTTATACTTCTCTCTCATTAACTTGGGCTGGATCAATTTAAGTCCATACGAGTAAAATAAGCCCAGCAACAACAGTAGCCCACCAGCATTACATAGTCCATATCCATATGTTACTGTGTAGTCCTTTAACTCTGACAATCTTACAGAACAACCCCTTGACTATCAAATAGCATCAATAAGCACCCGAAATTGGCTAGAAACCCACAAATGAGATTAAACACAATATTATGTTCTAAATTAAGCTTGTTCATGTTATAAATTTAACAGATCACAACACAACATTTTCATATGTCAATAGCATGTTATAATATATAAACTTTCCTGCTATACACTGCTATATGTGATTTCATTACTATAAAAACTGTATGGTGAAGATATGAACCTTATTTAATTCTCTCTGATAAATTAATCATAAGATGAATCAACAGTGTTTCTGCAAAAGGAACCAATAATATATACTATACCTTTTATTAGTCAATAATGTATATATAGAATCGATATAGTCAATATTTGTTATTATCTTGGAGATATTGTATTATTATTTGAATATGTTTTGTATTCCTATTATAAAGGAATCTTTGTTAGAAATAGGTTGTTGAACTTGTATATATAGGGATGCTTATGGAATGATACAGACACGCATTACCTTACAATCTTTCACTTTTGCTACGAGTTTTATGAACACGTTCTACGTTTTGGCAATGTATGAATATGATTCTTAACTTCATTAGGAACAAAGCTAAAACTTCAAGATTCTCGATCAATCAGGAAAGTTAAGTATAAGAGAATCAGACCCATGTGTTAGACTGCAACAAAACATAACCAAATAACCATGTTTGGTTATTTGGTTTAATGGGATCAGAAACTTAGTTTCATCCTTTCCCAATTTAGACAAGTCACAAGATCACCTCAACAACAACAAGGTTCCAAATAAATGGATCCAAAGGTAGCAGGACATCAGTCAACAATCTCCATGAATAGGAGAGTCACATGTCACTAGATGACACCAAAAGTTTCAACGAACACATGGAGTCACCAAAATAGATATAAATATCTTTTTTGTATTTAATTTATGAAAGGCTCCATGCCTTAAATGCTAGTATAAAGAGAGGGCCATTGTAACAAGTTTAATTAAGCAATATATTAAAAATGTAGTCCTCAAAGTTTATAGTCTTCTTTTAGTTCATAATCAATTCAATGATAATGATTTCAGTTTACTTGCAATTAATATTTCCGCATATCAATTATTAACATGGTATCAGAGCTTACGGTTGTCTGATCCGAAATCTATGCAACCGATTATAAGCTTCAATCATTTACCAAACTAAGCTGCTGTAGTGATGTGCGTAGAGGTGTATACAAAATAGTTATATTTTTACTACAAAATACTATTAAATACGATACAATTTTACACAAGTTATTTATTTATTTATAGAGTGGATATACCTAAACCTTGCTACAACACTTATAGGCAGTGTACCTAATCGTACAGTAGTGTAGTTTTTAGTAAGTCCGGTTCGTTCCACAGGGATCTTTAGCCAAGTTTAACGCTATATTTTTAAAACTATATTTGTATAAATATATATATAAGTAGTATTATTATTATAAAGGGGGTTTTTACCGTTTAATGACCGGTTTGTCGATTTTAAAACTTTAGTCGCAGTTAAAACCTAATGTAAAATATTAAAAATAAATATAACTTAATTTTAAGCGTAAAGTAATTAACGATAATGAAATTGCGATAAATAAAAATGCGATAAATAAAAAGTACGATAATTAAAAGTGCAATTAAATACGAAATAATGGAAATTAAATATGAAATAAAGGAATTATGCTTATTTAAACTCCCGTAATCATGATGTTTGACGTGTTAATTTTAGTTTATTACCATGGGTTAATTGTTCTTTGTCCTGGATTATTCAATATGTCCATACGAATTTTTCCATAATAGTCCATCAGTCATAATCATAAAATGCGGAAGTCTTCGTCAAATTATTCTTATTCCCAAAGTCAAATATTCCAACTAATTGGGGACTCGAATTGTAACAAGGTCTTAATACTTTGTTTAATGAATACACCAGGTTATCGACTGCGTATAGTCCAAGGTTTTACTACTTTGTTAACAATTACACCAATTACCCTTGAATGTAATCCACCCCTGTTTCAACAAGTCTATTAACTATTAATCCAGTTCCGTGTCCGGTAAAATGAACAATTATTGGTATTTATAGATATCCCGCCCACCGTACCCAGTCAAGCGTATGTGGTTATATATAAATACGTCAAATTATAAGTTTATATATTAAATTAACGAGGTATCATTTAGTTAATATAAAGCCCATTAATAGCTCATAGTCTAATTTTCGCAAGTATCGTTCTTTTGTCCAAACCCCAATTATGGTACAAAGCCCAATTACCCAATTTTAATATTTAGCCCAACATCACGATTACTTCGGCTTAAATAAGCATAATAATAACTTAGCTACGAGACATTAATTTAAAAAGGTTGAAAATAACTTACAATGATTAAAAATAGCGTAGCGTTACACGGACAGAATTTCGACTTACACCCTTACAACATTCGCTAACATACCCTTATTATTATTAAAATTAAAATTTAAAATTAAAATTATAATTAATTCATATATATATACGTTGAGATTGAGGAGAAGAAAAAGATATCTGATATCGATCGAATGCGTTGCCTTTTATAGGCCCCATTTCTGTTTTGGTGTGCTCCGCGATCTCGATGGAGTTCTTCTTCACAGCTCCGAGATCGTGGAGTGTTGGATTCCAGCTCACCAGCTTTGGCTCCTAGCTTGCCGACGGTTTATAAATATATATATAATATATAAATAATTTTAAGAATTATTTAAATATTATATTATATTTATGTTCATAGTTGACTCGTAGTTTTTAGTCCGTTGCGTCGAGCGTTGAGAGTTGACTTTGGTCCCGGTTTCGGATTTTCAAACGTCCTTTCGTATAATTTAATATCTTGTACTTTGCGTTTCGCGTCTTGTACTCTTGTAATTTTGAGATGTTTCTCATCAATAATTGGAATTACTTTGTAATTTGTACTTTTTAGCTTTTGGTCGTTTGCGTCTTCAATTCGTCGAATCTGTCTTTTGTCTTCACCTTTTATTATTTAAACGAATATCATTTGTAAATAGAACAATTGCAACTAAAAGCTTGTCTTTCTTGAGGGATAATGCTATGAAATGTATGTTCGTTTTTAGCATTATCAAATATTCCCACACTTGAGCGTTGCTTGTCCTCAAGCAATATAGTCTTGAAATAAAAATACTAGAATCACTTCTTTATTCTTCACACTTTGTACATCAGTGATTTCTATACGGCGGTATGAATAATGGTAGTAACATTGTGGTTTACAGTTCCACATGACTATGAAAATTTAAATCCTTAAGGAAATTAGATCTTTATGAAAACATTTGATCTTTTGAAAATCTAGCTTTTACCCTAGATAAGTTTTCCGGAATAACCATTCACCGGTGTTTGCGAAATTGTTTTTGTGAGTTTGGTGGGTTTCAGATTTTGAAAATTTTAGCTCAAAACTTGCGGTTTTGTGTCACCCACTTGCTAACCTTGTATTGGGAAAGCAACATGTCCAGTATACTTGCTCCGTATATTACCTTTCGGTAAACTATCGTCCGGTTGTAAAGGAAAGCGTTTGAACAAGCAACTGTTAAGGCAATATCCCATGACATGCTTTTAATTATGGTCTATAACGTGTCGGTTGCAATTACTATCCTTTGTAGGAGCAATAGTAAAGCTCACCCTTATGGTTTTTCGGTCTAGCACAAGGTTCTGTCTTTGACCATGCTATGCAACCACCGTTCTTACGGTTGACACCCAATTTGGTTCAGGTGACCTAATGAATTCCAGGTGAATTTCTAGGATTTTACGTTCAATGGTAATAAACGCATTGAAAATGGGTTTTCAGAAAACAAATCGGTTTGTAATTTTGATCAAAATATTTTCTCGTTCAAGCTCGAGTTTAGATATCATCGAATTCCATGAGTTTGAATTCTCAATCTTTAAAAGTAAATCTCAAGGATTGAGTAATATCAGGCTTAAAAGCTGATTTTTAATCTTTTAGGAGATTATCCTTTCTGGGGGTCTGATTCATTAGTCTTATCAAGCTAATTTGTACGGCGCCCTCCCCATTTTACGAGACAGATCCTCTCATGGTTAGGATATGTCTGACCACTTGGCGACCCTGTTTGATGCTGATGTCCGTGAATTTCCAGCTAATTTTCCAGAAAACTTTTCAAGGTTTTTCGTAGACTCTACAACTGGTCTGGACGACAACTTCCTGACCTAAATCAAGAAGCGCGTGTCTGTTTCGGAAGACTTTACTTCCTTTTAATGATGGAATTGATTCATCGTGTAGATCCATCTTTTCTTTCAAAGGTATTACAATAAATTGGGTAAGACTGATAAAATTGTCCAAAACAAAAGTATCTTCAATTATTTGTACAAAAAAATGTGATATATGTTTTAAATAACTTGGTAAATTTTCCCACACTTGGCTTTTATTTTCTTTTATTTTCCTTTTTATTGTCCTCTATTCCATTTTAAATGAATTCTAACATTTTGGGTTGTTTCTCAATTTATGTCCTTTCCGAGGTAACAATAATTTCGGTGTTAACACCTAGTTTTATCGTTCATAAATATGTATAAACATGATTTTGAATTCATTTATTTGAAAATTTTGAAAAATTTTACTAGAATTGGGTAGTGAGTATATAAGACTAGGGCTGTTCTTTATTATCAGAGAGCACTAGATTCTAATATAAATACTGCGTTACTAGTATTTTTAATGGTAACCAAGTGTATAAGTTAAAATTTTAAAAATCCGAAAGAATTTAACCCCTTTCCACACTTGAGATTTTGCAATGCCCTCATTTGCAAGTAATCAGTAGCAATTTAAATTATTGAGGGTGAGTAGCGTAGAAAAATGATTAAATTTTACCAAAGTTTCCAAACATATTGGCGTTGTTTTTTATTTTTTTTTATTTTATGTTTTTGGCATACTTTAAATCAATAAGATTAAAAATAATGATAACAAAATTTCTAGCCCCGCCCTCGGGTAAAGCAATTTCGGTTCAACAACCTAGTCTTCAACTCATGACGAATTTTAAAAATCATATTTTTAGCTTAGTGAAATAAAGTAAATTTTTGTTTTTAAAATCACACCAAACTTAAATTTAAAATGCATAATATTAAAAATTCATATTATTAAAATTAAAAATTCACATCAAACTTATATTAAAAATATTAATTTTTTTAAATATTTACAAACTTAAATATATTTATTTTAAAAAAGTTTACAATATTAATTTAATATTTATATATTAATTTTAAAAATATATAAAAAAAAAATAAAATTAAAAATCTTTTTGGTCTTTTATCCCACTTTAATCAATCAAATATTATCAAAAATATACACCCCTCTTTTCGGTAAAGTAATTTCGGTTCCATAACCTAGTTTTATTCCTGACGAATTTTTGAAATATTTTGGGTTGATTGATTAAAGATATTTATACCTTAAGAATAAACGGTAAATTTCGCAGTGATGTAATAAATTTTTTTACGATATCAATAATTTCGGTTTCGCATACCTAATTTTATTGAATACCAATTTAATACTTTATAGCGAACGATTCAGCGTTTATTATCAAAAGGTTAAAAGCAATAAAAATAAAAATAAAAACTGTACATACTTACCTGCGAGATAGAATTCTCAGAGACCTGCTTTAGCCGACTCATAGAAGAGTCGTGTGATTTGGTTCTCCATAGCTACGTAAGCGTAACCTCAATTCTTCAATATCTTTTCTTCTAAACATATAAACGGTCCTTCTCTGCATAGAGTAACAAATTCGGTATTTGAATATGTTTGATTATTTGAACATTTACCTTCGTGTGACCATTTTCCGCATTTATAACATCTTTCAAGGTGTCGTGCTCTTCTTTTTGTTGCGGATTTTGATTTTCCTTTACCAAAATGTATCTTATGATGATCTTTTCTAAGTTCTTTTCTTACTCCGTCCATTTTTTCTCTTATGAATGATACCAGTTCACTCGAAAGTGTGTCATTATTACGTTTAGTGATCAAAGCGTGTAGCATTAGACCATGGTTTAGTTCACAGGAATTCTTCATCTCGTAAAACCTAAAAAAAATAAAAATTCAGAATGGAGGGAGAAGACTAGTTCTTTAGGGTCTGTTAGGGAAAGACCATTCGGATTCCATTCTTGGAAACTACACAAAAACAGAATATCTAACTCTAACAGAAATATAAATTACCCTAAAAAGATTCAAACCTCCCCACACTTAGTTAGATGTGGTGTTGAAATTGTGATTAACGTTATTTTCAATTGGATCATCAACAACTTGTATATCTCTGACTTTTGCTTCAATCCATTTGTTGATTTCCTCCGTAACTTTCACAAATTCAACTAACATTTCCTTTTCTTTTGGCGATAAATTGGATACTAATCGATTACATAACTTAAAGTTTCCCTTAATCCTAGCATCGTGAATCCGTTTATAAAGTTTCTTCGTTGAACTGTTAAAAACGGGTTCATCTAATTTCATATCATCAACGGGATTCTTTGTGATCGGATCATCATTAAGTGTTTCTTCATCTTTCCCACACTTATGCGTTTTTATTGGTTTAACAGTTTTGGTTGGTGGAGATCTAAACTTTCGGTTCACAAAGGTGATCGATTTATCATCATCCCTAAGTGTCATTCTACCTTCCCTTACATCAATGAACGCCTCGGTGGTTGCTAAAAATGGGCGACCTAAAGTTAGAGGAATATCAAGGTTTTCCTCCATATTAATAACTATGAAGTTTGCAACAAAGGTTAAACTTCCCACGTTAACAAGTAAATTATTTGCTATTCCAACCGGGTATTTAATGGTTAGGTCAAATGATTGAACACCTATTTTGGTTGGTTTTAATTTACCCATACCTAATATTTTGTATAAGAAAGTGGCATAATATTTGCACTTGCTCCTAAATCTGCGAGTCCATTATATATAGCACCATCATTAAGCAAGCAAGAAATGATAAATTCGCCCGGGTCTCCTACTTTAGTAAGTCGAGTTGGTTTGTAAACCTTTTTCGGGTGTTCTTTGAAATGTCCCGTTCTTATTGATTAAAAACGTTCCATATTAATTGATTTCGTTGCGAGGTTTTGACCTCTATATGAGACGTTTTTCAAAGACTGCATTCATTTTAAAACAAACCATAACTTTTATTTCATCAATAAAGGTTTAAAAAGCTTTACGTAGATTATCAAATAATGATAATCTAAAATATCCTGTTTACACACGACTATTACATAATGGTTTACAATACAAATATGTTACAACGAAATAATTTTCTTGAATGCAGTTTTTACACAATATCATACAAGCATGGACTCCAAATCTTGTCCTTATTTAAGTATGCGACAGCGGAAGCTCTTAATAATCACCTGAGAATAAACATGCTTAAAACGTCAACAAAAATGTTGGTGAGTTATAGGTTTAACCTATATATATCAAATCGTAACAATAGACCACAAGATTTCATACTTCAATATACATCCCATACATAGAGATAAAAATCATTCATATGGTGAACACCTGTTAACCGACATTAACAATATGCATATAAGAATATCCCCATCATTCCGGGATCCTCCTTCGGACATGATATAAATTTCGAAGTACTAAAGCATCCGGTACTTTGGATGGGGCTTGTTGGGCCCGATAGATCTATCTTTAGGATTCGCGTCAATTAGGGTGTCTGTTCCCTAATTCTTAGATTACCAGACTTAATAAAAAGGGGCATATTCGATTTCGATAATTCAACCATAGAATGTAGTTTCACGTACTTGTGTCTATTTTGTAAATCGTTTATAAAACCTGCATGTATTCTCATCCCAAAAATATTAGATTTTAAAAGTGGGACTATAACTCACTTTCACAGATTTTTACTTCGTCGGGAAGTAAGACTTGGCCACTGGTCGATTCACGAACCTATAACAAATATGTACATATATATCAAAGTATGTTCAAAATATATTTACACCACTTTTAATACATTTTGATGTTTTAAGTTTATTAAGTCAGCTGTCCTCATTAGTAACCTACAACTAGTTGTCCACAGTTAGATGTACAGAAATAAATCGATATATATATTATCTTGATTCAATCTACGACCCAGTGTATACATGTCTCAGGCTAGATCACAACTCAAAGTATATATATTTTTGGAATCAACCTCAACCCTGTATAGCTAACTCCAATATTACTGCATATAGAGTGTCTATGGTTGTTCCAAATAATATATATACATGGGTCGATATGATATGTCAAAACATTTGCATACGTGTCTATGGTATCCCAAGATTACATAATATATTAGAATACATGTATAATACAATATAAGTTAGCTAGGATATGATTTGTATAGAATTGTTAATATTTCCCATAGCTACAAAAATAAAAAATATCCAATCTTGTTTTACCCATAACTTCTTCATTTTAAATCCGTTTTGAGTGAATCAAATTGCTATGGTTTCATATTGAACTCTATTTTATGAATATAAAAAGAAAAAGTATAGGTTTATAGTCAGAAATATAAGTTACAAGTCGTTTTTGTAAGAGGTAGTCATTTCAGTCGAAAGAACGACGTCTTGATGACCATTTTAAAAAACATACTTCCACTTTGAGTTTAACCATGATTTTTGGATATAGTTTCATGTTCATAAGAAAAATCATTTTCCCAAAAGAACAACTTTTAAATCAAAGTTTATCATAGTTTTTAATTATCAAACCCAAAACAGCCCGCGGTGTTACTACGACGGCGTATGTCCAGTTTTACGGTGTTTTTTGTGTTTCCAGGTTTTAAATCATTAAGTTAGCATATCATATAGATATACAACATGTGTTTAGTTGATTTTAAAAGTCAACTTAGAAGGATTAACTTTTGTTTGCGAATAAGTTTAGAATTAACTAAACTATGTTCTAGTGATTTCAAGTTTAAAACTTCGAATAATATAGCTTTATATGTATGAATCGAATGATGTTATGAACATCATTACTACCTCAAGTTTTGTGGATAAACCTACCAGAAAAGAGACAAATGGATCTAGCTTCAAAGGATCTTGGATGGCTTGAAAGTTTTTGAAGTAGAATCATGACACGAAAACAAGTTCAAGTAAGATTTCCACTCGAAATAAGATTGTTATAGTTATAGAAATTGAATCAAAGTTTGAATATGAGTATTACCTTATATTAGAAAGATATCTTACTATAAATAAGAAAGATTTCTTGAGGTTGGATGATCACTCTACAAGATTGGAAGTAAGCTAGCAAACTTGGAAGTATTATTGATTTTATGAAACTAGAACTTGTAGAATTTATGAAGAACTTGAAGATAGAACTTGAGAGAGATCAATTAGATAAATAAAATTGAAGAATGAAAGTGTTTGTAGGTGTTTTTGATCGTTGGTGTAAGGATTAGATATAAAGGATATGTAATTTTGTTTTTATGTAAATAAGTCATGAATGATTACTCATATTTTTGTAATTTTATGAGATATTTCATGCTAGTTGCCAAATGATGGTTCCCACATGTGTTAGGTGACTCACATAGGCTACTAAGAGCTGATCATTGGAGTGTATATACCAATAGTACATACATCTAAAAGTTGTGTATTGTACGAGTACGAATACGAGTGCATACGAGTAGAATTGTTGATGAAACTGAACGAGGATGTAATTGTAAGCATTTTTGTTAAGTAGAAGTATTTTGATAAGTGTCTTGAAGTATTTCAAAAGTGTATGAATACATATTAAAACACTACATGTATATTCATTTTAACTGAGTCGTTAAGTCATCGTTAGTCGTTACATGTAAGTGTTGTTTTGAAACCTTTAGGTTAACGATCTTGTTAAATGTTGTTAACCCAATGTTTATAATATCAAATGAGATTTTAAATTTTTATATTATCATGATATTATGATGTATGAATATCTCTTAATATGATATATATACATTAAATGTCGTTACAACGATAATCGTTACATATATGTCTCGTTTCAAAATCATTAAGTTAGTAGTCTTGTTTCTACATATGTAGTTCATTGTTAATATACTTAATGATATGTTTACTTATCATTATATCATGTTAACTATATATATAACCATATATATGTCATCATATAGTTTTTACAAGTTTTAACGTTCGTGAATCACCGGTCAACTTGGGTGGTCAATTGTCTATATGAAACCTATTTCAGTTAATCAAGTCTTAACAAGTTTGATTGCTTAACATGTTGGAAACACTTAATCATGTAAATAACAATTTCATTTAATATATATATGAACATGGAAAAGTTCGGGTCACTGCATTCTTTTCTTGGTTCTTACACTTCTATTTGAACTTCTTGTTCACATTTTTCTTCGTTTCTTAGAATGGGAGGTTTGTATAAGAATTCTTCTTCATCACTCCAATTTGAATTCTCCCTATCTCCGGACCCGTAATCTGTCTATCCCCCACTTCACTCCAACAAATCGGAGACCTGCACTTTCTACCATAAAGTGCTTTAAACGGCGCCATCTCAATGCTTGAATGGTAGCTGTTGTTGTAGGAAAATTCTGCTAACGGTAGATGTCGATCCCAACTGTTTCTGAAATCAATAACACATGCTCGTAGCATGTCTTCAAGCGTTTGTATCGTCCTTTCGCTCTGCCCATCAGTTTATGGATGATAGGCAGTACTCATGTCTAGACGAGTTCCTAATGATTGTTGTAATGTCTGCCAGAATCTTGAAATAAATCTGCCATCCCTATCAGAGATAATAGAGATTAGTATTCCATGTCTGGAGATGACATCCTTCAAATACAGTCGTGCTAACTTCTCCATCTTGTCATCTTCTCTTATTGGCAGGAAGTGTGCTGATTTGGTGAGACGATCAACTATTACCCAAATAGTATCAAAACCACTTACAGTCCTTGGCAATTTAGTGATAAAATCCAAGGTAATGTTTTCCCATTTCCATTCCGGAATTTTGGGTTGTTGAAGTAGACCTGATGGTTTCTGATGCTCAGCTTTGACCTTAGAACACGTCAAACATTCTCCTACGTATTTAGCAACATCGGCTTTCATACCTGGCCACCAAAAATGTTTCTTAAGATCCTTGTACATCTTCCCCGTTCCAGGATGTATTGAGTATCTGGTTTTATGAGCTTCTCTAAGTACCATTTCTCTCATATCTCCAAATTTTGGTACCCAAATTCTTTCAGCCCTATACCGGGTTCCGTCTTCCCGAATATTAAGATGCTTCTCTGATCCTTTGGGTATTTCATCCTTTAAATTTCCCTCTTTTAAAACTCCTTGTTGCGCCTCCTTTATTTGAGTAGTAAGGTTAGTGTGAATCATTATATTCATAGATTTTACTCGAATGAGTTCTCTGTCCTTTCTGCTCAAGGCGTCGGCTACCACATTTGCCTTCCCCGGGTGGTAACGAATCTCAAAGTCGTAATCATTCAACAATTCAATCCACCTACGCTGCCTCATATTCAGTTGTTTCTGATTAAATATGTGTTGAAGACTTTTGTGGTCGGTATATATAATACTTTTGACCCCATATAAGTAGTGCCTCCAAGTCTTTAATGCAAAAACAACCGCGCCTAATTCCAAATCATGCGTCGTATAATTTTGTTCGTGAATCTTCAATTGTCTAGACGCATAAGCAATCACCTTAGTTTGTTGCATTAATACACAACCGAGACCTTGCTTTGATGCGTCACAATAAATCACAAAATCATCATTCCCTTCAGGCAATGACAATATAGGTGCCGTAGTTAGCTTTTTCTTCAATAACTGAAACGCTTTTTCTTGTTCATCCTTCCATTCAAATTTCTTCCCTTTATGCGTTAATGCAGTCAAGGATTTTGCTATTCTGGAAAAGTCTTGGATGAACCTTCTGTAGTAACCAGCTAGTCCTAAAAACTGGCGTATGTGTTTCGGAGTTTTCGGGGTTTCCCACTTTTCAACAGTTTCTATCTTTACCGGATCCACCTTAATACCTTCTTTGTTCACTATGTGACCGAGGAATTGAATTTCTTCCAACCAAAATGCACACTTTGAAAACTCAGCGTACAATTCTTCCTTCCTCAATACTTCTAACACCTTTCTCAAATGTTCACCGTGTTCTTGGTCATTCTTTGAGTAAATAAGTATGTCATCAATGAAAACAATGACAAACTTGTCAAGGTATGGTTCACACACTCGGTTCATAAGGTCCATGAACATAGCTGGTGCATTAGTTAAACCAAACGGCATGACCATAATACCGTAATGACCGTAACGTGTTCTGAAAGCAGTCTTTGGAATATCATCTTCTTTCACCCGCATTTGATGATACCCGGAACGTAAGTCAATCTTTGAATAAACAGACGAGCCTTGTAGTTGATCAAATAAGTCGTCGATTCTTGGTAGTGGGTAGCGGTTCTTAATGGTAAGTTTGTTCAACTCTCGGTAGTCGATACACAACCTGAATGTACCATCTTTCTTCTTGACAAACAAAACAGGAGCTCCCCACGATGATGTGCTTGGTGGAATGAAACCACGCTCTAAAAGTTCTTGTAATTGGCTTTGCAGTTCTTTCATCTCGCTGGGTGCGAGTCTTTAAGGAGCACGAGCTATTGGTGCAGCTCCTGGTACAAGATCTATTTGAAAAATAACGGATCGATGTGGGGGTAATCCCGGTAATTCTTTCGAAAATACATCGGGAAATTCTTTTACGACGGGAACATCATTGATGCTCTTTTCTTCAGTTTGTACTTTCTCGACGTGTGCTAGAACAGCATAGCAACCTTTTCTTATTAGTTTTTGTGCCTTCAAATTACTAATAAGATGTAGCTTCGTGTTGCCCTTTTCTCCGTACACCATTAATGGTTTTCCTTTTTCTCGTATAATGCGAATTGCATTTTTGTAACAAACGATCTCTGCTTTCACTTCTTTCAACCAGTCCATACCGATTATCACATCAAAACTCCCTAACTCTACTGGTATCAAGTCAATCTTAAATGTTTCGCTAACCCGTTTAATTTCTCGATTCCGACATATATTATCTGCTGAAATTAATTTACCATTTGCTAATTCGAGTAAAAATTTACTATCCAATGGCGTCAATGGACAACTTAATTTAGCACAAAAATCTCTACTCATATAGCTTTTATCCGCACCCGAATCAAATAAAACGTAAGCAGATTTATTGTCAATAAGAAACGTACCCGTAACAAGCTCCGGGTCTTCCTGTACCTCTGCCGCATTAATATTGAAAACTCTTCCGCGGCCTTGTCCATTCGTGTTCTCCTGGTTCGGGTAATTTCTAATAATGTGGCCTGGTTTTCCACATTTATAACAAACTACATTGGCATAACTTGCTCCGACACTACTTGCTCTGCCATTACTCGTTCCGACACCATTTGTTCCTTTCGTTCTGTTAACCCCTGGTCCGTAGACCTCACACTTCGCCGCGCTATGACCATTTCTTTTACACTTGTTGCAAAATTTATTGCAAAACCCCGAGTGATACTTTTCACACCTTTGGCATAGCTGCTTCTGATTGTTGTTGTTATTGCGGTTGTTATTGTTGTTGGAATGATTGTTGTAGTTGTTGTTGTTGTTTTACCGTTTGTTGTAGTTGCGATTGATGTTGCGATTGTTGGGATAGTTGTTGTTGTGTTGGTGACTCTTATCACCGTTTTCCTCTCACTTTCTTTTGATTAGCTTCACGTTGGCCTCTTCGGTCGCCTGTTCTTTAATTCTTCCCTCAATCTGGTTTACTAGTTTGTGAGCCATTCTACATGCCTTTTGTATGGAGGTAGGCTCGTGTGAACTTATATCTTCTTGGATGCTCTCCGATAACCCTTTCACAAACGCGTCGATCTTCTCTTCCTCATCTTCGAACGCTCTCGGAAACAATAGGCACAATTCTGTGAATCGTCTTTCGTACGAAGTAATATCGAATCCCTGTGTCCGTAACCCTCTAAATTCTGACTTGAGCTTATTGACCTCGGTTCTAGGACGGTACTTCTCGTTCATCAAGTGCTTGAATGCTGACCACGGTAGCGCGTAAGCAGCATCTTGTCCCACTTGTTCTAGATAGGTATTCCACCATGTTAACGCAATACCTGTGAAGGTATGCGTAGCGTACTTCACTTTATCTCCTTCAGCACACTTACTTATGGAAAAGACCGATTCAACTTTCTCGGTCCACCATTTCAATCCGATTGGTCCTTCGGTCCCATCAAATTCTGAAGGTTTGCAGGTAGTGAATTCCTTGTAGGAGCATCCTACACGATTTCTTGCGCCGTTAGCTGTATTGCTAGATTCAGAGTTATTTTTGGTATGTAGCGCGGCCTGTACTGCGGCTATGTTTGAAGCAAGAAATGCACGAAATTCCTCTTCGCTCATATTCAAGGTGTGTCGAGTAGTCGGTGCCATTTCCTTCAAAAATAGTCAAATGAAACGAGTTAATCATATAGAATATCAAGAGTAGTCAATAGTATTTCGTAGCGTAATATGAACTTATTTATAAAAGCTCTTTCTTCATATTAGCGTTTTATACTCTTTAATTCTGGTAGTACCTACCCGTTAAGTTCATACTTAGTAGCTAACATACCATTTCAACTACTACAATTCTATATGAAAAACTAATCACAAAAAAAAAAATCATATTCAAACCTTTATACAATAACTTGCAAACTTACAATACTGCTATTTTACATATAGCATGAAATATAGCACATAAAAATTTGATACAAAGTAGTTGCGAAGATAATTCTAGTTAATAAATAAGGCGTTCAGCAAAGGCAATAAAGACACGTAATTCATACGTCCAGAAACAAGTCATGCATTCTGGTTTTACTAATACCACTTCCCATCCTTGGTTTTGTGGAACATAACCATTGTGACCGATAGTAAGACAATGTGTTGTAACGTCGTCAAAAGGATGAAGGTTACGTAATGACCAACAGTCTCGTAATAACCTAAAAACCTCATTTCTTACCCCAATTACCGACTCTGTCACTTGTGGGAACGTTTTGTTTAATAGTTGTAGCCCGATGTTCTTGTTCTCACTTTGGTGAGAAGCGAACATTACTAACCCGTAAGCATAACATGCTTCTTTATGTTGCATGTTAGCCGCTTTTTCTAAATCACGAAGTCCTATATTCGGATATATTGAGTCAAAATAATTTCTTAACCCGTTGCGTAAAATTGCATTTGGGTTCCCCGCAATATATGCGTCAAAGTAAACACATCGTAACTTATGGATTTCCCAATGTGATATCCCCCATCTTTTGAACGAAAGCCTTTTATAAACCAAGGCATTCTTGGAACGTTCTTAGAATGTCTTACAAACTGATCTTGCCTTAAATAGTTGTGCCAAGGAATTCTGACCGACTCTAGACAAGATTTCATCAATCATGTCTCCGGGTAGGTCTCTTAAAATATTGGGTTGTCTATCCATTTTGTGTTTTTATACTGTAAAATCGACAAGAGTTAGATTCATAAAAAAATACTTATTAATACAAACAATTTTTACATATATCATAAAGCATAAGCACACTATATTACATATATTACACCACACGAATACAACTATCTTATTCCGACTCGCTCGTTTCTTCTTCTTCGGTTTTGGTTCGTTTTGCCAAGTTTCTAGGGATATATGATGTTCCCCTAATACGAGCCGTCGTTTTCCACATTGGTTTAGAAAAACCTGGTGGTTTAGAGGTTCCCGGGTTATTGTCACAACTTAAGAAATACGGGTGTTGACGATACATATAAAGTTCATCGGGTTTGGAATCAAATTTCTCTATTTTTATGCCCTTTCCCTTATTATTCTCTTTTGCCTTATTAAATTGTGTTGGGGTAATTTCTATAACATCATCGGAATCCTTGTCGGGATCCGATTTATCAGAGAATTGGTAATCCTCCCAATACTTTGCTTCCTTGGCGGAAACACCATTGACCATAATTAACTTTGGTCGGTTGGTTGAGGATTTTCTTCTACTTAACCGTTTTATTATTTCCCCCACTGGTTCTATTTCTTCTTCCGGTTTCGATTCTTCTTCCGGTTCCGATTCTTCTTCAGGTTCCTCTTCGGAAACTTGTGAATCAGTTCACGAATCATTCCAATTTACATTTGACTCTTCATTATTATTAGGTGAGTCAATGGAACTTGTTCTAGAGGTAGACATCTATCACATAATATCAAACACGTTAAGAGATTAATATATCACATAATATTCACATGTTAAAAATATATAGTTTCCAACAAAATTTGTTAAGCAATCATTTTTCAAGCAAACACGATCGAAGTCCAGACTCACTAATGCATCCTAACAAACTCGATAAGACACACTAATGCAAAATTCTGGTTCTCTAAGACCAACGCTCGGATACCAACTGAAATGTCCCGTTCTTATTGATTAAAAACGTTCCATATTAATTGATTTCGTTGCGAGGTTTTGACCTCTATATGAGATGTTTTTCAAAGACTGCATTCATTTCAAAACAAACCATAACTTTTATTTCATCAATAAAGGTTTAAAAAGCTTTACGTAGATTATCAAATAATGATAATCTAAAATATCCTGTTTACACACGACTATTACATAATGGTTTACAATACAAATATGTTACAACGAAATAATTTTCTTGAATGCAGGTTTTACACAATATCATACAAGCATGGACTCCAAATCTTGTCCTTATTTAAGTATGTGACAGCGGAAGCTCTTAATAATCACCTGAGAATAAACATGCTTAAAACGTCAACAAAAATGTTGGTGAGTTATAGGTTTAACCTATATATATCAAATCGTAACAATAGACCACAAGATTTCATATTTCAATATACATCCCATACATAGAGATAAAAATCATTCATATGGTGAACACCTGGTAACCGACATTAACAATATGCATATAAGAATATCCCCATCATTCCGGGATCCTCCTTCGGACATGATATAAATTTCGAAGTACTAAAGCATCCGGTACTTTGGATGGGGCTTGTTGGGCCCGATAGATCTATCTTTAGGATTCGCGTCAATTAGGATGTCTGTTCCCTAATTCTTAGATTACCAGACTTAATAAAAAGGGGCATATTCAATTTCGATAATTCAACCATAGAATGTAGTTTCACGTACTTGTGTCTATTTTGTAAATCGTTTATAAAACCTGCATGTATTCTCATCCCAAAAATATTAGATTTTAAAAGTGGGACTATAACTCACTTTCACAGATTTTTACTTCGTCGGGAAGTAAGACTTGGCCACTGGTCGATTCACGAACCTATAAAAAATATGTACATATATATCAAAGTATGTTCAAAATATATTTACAACACTTTTAATACATTTTGATGTTTTAAGTTTATTAAGTCAGCTGTCCTCGTTAGTAACCTACAACTAGTTGTCCACAGTTAGATGTACAGAAATAAATCGATATATATTATCTTGAATCAATCCACGACCCAGTATATACACGTCTCAGGCTAGATCACAACTCAAAGTATATATATTTTTGGAATCAACCTCAACCCTGTATAGCTAACTCCAACATTACTACATATAGAGTGTCTATGGTTGTTCCAAATAATATATATACATGGGTCGATATGATATGTCAAAACATTTGCATACGTGTCTATGGTATCTCAAGATTACATAATATATTAGAATACATGTATAATACAATATAAGTTAGCTAGGATATGATTTGTATAGAATTGTTAATATTTCCCGTAGCTACAAAAATAAAAAATATCCAATCTTGTTTTACCCATAACTTCTTCATTTTAAATCCGTTTTGAGTGAATCAAATTGCAATGGTTTCATATTGAACTATATTTTATGAATCTAAACAGAAAAAGTATAGGTTTATAGTCAGAAATATAAGTTACAAGTCATTTTTGTAAGAGGTAGTCATTTCAGTCGAAAGAACGACGTCTTGATGACCATTTTGAAAAACATACTTCCACTTTGAGTTTAACCATGATTTTTGGATATAGTTTCATGTTCATAAGAAAAATCATTTTCCCAGAAGAACAACTTTTAAATCAAAATTTATCATAGTTTTTAATTATCAAACCCAAAACAGCCCGCGGTGTTACTACGACGGCGTATGTCCAGTTTTACGGTGTTTTTCATGTTTCCAGGTTTTAAATCATTAAGTTAGCATATCATATAGATATAGAACATGTGTTTAGTTGATTTTAAAAGTCAAGTTAGAAGGATTAACTTTTGTTTGCGAACAAGTTTAGAATTAACTAAACTATGTTCTAGTGATTTCAAGTTTAAAACTTCGAATAAGATAGCTTTATATGTATGAATCGAATGATGTTATGAACATCATTACTACCTCAAGTTTTGTGGATAAACCTACTGGAAAAGAGACAAATGGATCTAGCTTCAAAGGATCTTGGATGGCTTGAAAGTTCTTGAAGTAGAATCATGACACGAAAACAAGTTCAAGTAAGATTTCCACTGAAATAAGATTGTTATAGTTATAGAAATTGAATCAAAGTTTGAATATGAGTATTACCTTATATTAGAAAGATATCTTACTATAAATAAGAAAGATTTCTTGAGATTGTATGATCACTCTACAAGATTGGAAGTAAGCTAGCAAACTTGGAAGTATTATTGATTTTATGAAACTAGAACTTGTAGAATTTATGAAGAACACTTAGAACTTGAAGATAGAACTTGAGAGAGATCAATTAGATGAAGAAAATTGAAGAATGAAAGTGTTTGTAGGTGTTTTTGGTCGTTGGTGTAAGGATTAGATATAAAGGATATGTCATTTTGTTTTTATGTAAATAAGTCATGAATGATTACTCATATTTTTGTAATTTTATGAGATATTTCATGATAGTTTCCAAATGATAGTTCCCACATGTGTTAGGTAACTCACATGGGCTGCTAAGAGCTGATCATTGGAGTGTATATACCAATAGTACATACATCTAAAAGTTGTGTATTGTACGAGTACGAATACGAGTGCATACGAGTAGAATTGTTGATGAAACTGAACGAGGATGTAATTGTAAGCATTTTTGTTAAGTAGAAGTATTTTGATAAGTGTCTTGAAGTCTTTCAAAAGTGTATGAATACATATTAAAACACTACATATATATTCATTTTAACTGAGTCTTTAAGTCATCGTTAGTCGTTACATGTAAGTGTTGTTTTGAAACCTTTAGGTTAACGATCTTGTTAAATGTTGTTAACCCAATGTTTATAATATCAAATGAGATTTTAAATTTTTATATTATCATGATATTATGATGTATGAATATCTCTTAATATGATATATATACATTAAATGTCGTTACAACGATAATCATTACATATATGTCTCGTTTCAAAATCATTAAATTAGTAGTCTTGTTTTTACATATGTAGTTCATTGTTATTATACTTAATGATATGTTTACTTATCATTATATCATGTTAACTATATATATAACCATATATATGTCATCATATAGTTTTTACAAGTTTTAACGTTCGTGAATCACCGGTCAACTTGGGTGGTCAATTGTCTATATGAAACCTATTTCAATTAATCAAGTCTTAACAAGTTTGATTGCTTAACATGTTGGAAACACTTAATCATGTAAATAACAATTTCATTTAATATATATATGAACATGGAAAAGTTCGGGTCACTACATTCTTTTCTTGGTTCTTACACTTCTATTTGAACTTTTTGTTCACATTTTTCTTCGTTTTTTAGAATGGGAGGTTTGTATAAGAATTCTTCTTCATCACTCCAATTTGAATTCTCCCTATTTTCCAATTTTGATTTTTCATATGTTGTTGATAACATATTTATGTTTTCATTTTGAGGGTTTTCTTGGGTGGTGAAATTATGATTGACTTCATTGTTAACTTCCATCGAACCATGTATGTAATGTTTAACTCTGTGACCATTAACTTTAAATTCAATCCCATTTAAATTTATTAACTCTATTGTTCCGTATGGGAAAACTTTTTTGACTATGAATGGTCCAGACCATCTTGATTTCAATTTTCCACGAAATAGCTTGAATCGTGAATTGAAAAGAAGAACTCTGTCTCCTTCCTTAAATTCTTTTGAACTTCTGATTCTTTTATCATGTCATTTCTTCGTTCTTTCCTTATAGATTAACGAATTTTTATATGCTTCATGTCTTAATTCTTCTAATTCGTTTAGTTGACTTAACCGTAGACGTCCAGCTTCATGTAAATCAAGATTACATGTCTTCAAAGCCTAAAATGCTTTGTGTTCAATTTCTACTGGAAGATGATATGCTTTTCCGTAAACGAGTTTGAAAGGTGTGGTTCCAATTGGAGTTTTGTAGGCTGTTCTAAAAGCTCAGAGTGCATCCTCCAATTTCATGGACCATTCCTTCGGATTTGATCCTACAGTTTTCTCTAGAATACGTTTTAAAGCTCGGTTGGTGTTTTCAACTTGTCCACTTGTTTGTGGATGATAAGCGGTTGAGATTTTATGAGTTACTCTATATCTTTTGAGAACTTTCTCAAGTTGATTATTACAGAAATGAGTACCCCGATCACTTATTAAAGCTTTCGGTGTTCCAAACCTTGCAAAAAGACGTTTTAAAAAGTTGACTACAACTCGTGCATCATTAGTCGGGAGAGCTTGTGCTTCCGCCCATTTAGATACATAATCAATGGCAACGAGAATGTAGAGATTATTATGAGATTTTGGAAATGGACCCATAAAGTCAATACCCCAAATGTCAAATACTTCACATACTTGAATGACATTTTGTGGCATTTCATCACGTTGACTTATTTTTCCGGCCCTTTGACAAGCATCACAGGATTTGCAAAGAAGGTGTGCGTCTTTGAAAATTGTAGGCCAATAGAATCCAGCATCGTAAACTTTTGTTGCTGTAAGTTGAGGCCCATAATGCCCTCCTGTTGGTCCTGTGTGACAATGGTTTAAGATTTGACTAGCATCATCTTCGAATACACATCGGCGTATTATTCCATCGGGACAACTTTTAAACAAATGTGGATCTTCCCAGAAATAGTGTTTTATATCACTAAAGAATTTCTTTCGTTTTTGGTACGACAATCCTTTTTCAAGGAATCCATATACTAAGTAGTTTGCATAGTCAGCAAACCATGGAATTTCATTATAATCTATCTTCAATAGATATTCATCAGGAAAGTTATCTTGTATGGCCGATTCATTTAGAACTTCTAATTCAGGATTTTCAAGACGAGAAAGATGATCAGCGGCGAGATTTTCTGCTCCCTTTTTATCTCGGATTTCAATATCGAACTCTTGTAAGAGTAAGATCCAATGGATTAATCTTGGTTTGGCATCTTGTTTTGAAAATAGGTATCTAAGAGCAGAATGGTCGGTATAGACCACCGTTTTAGCTAGAACGAGATATGAACGAAATTTGTCAAAAGCAAAGACAATAGCAAGGAGTTCTTTTTCAGTAGTTGTATAATTCGCTTGTGCTCCTTGTAACATCTTATTTGCATAATATATAGGTTGAAATCATTTTTCAATCCTTTGTCCTAAAACAACTCCCATTGCAAAATCACTTGCATCGCACATAAGTTCAAACGGTAGATTCCAATTTGGAGTTATCATGATCGGTGCATTAGTGAGTTTCTCTTTAAGAATATTAAAAGATTTGATGCATTCATCTAAAAAGATGAATGGAGCATCCTTTTCTAGGAGTTTATTCATAGGAGTGGCAATTTTAGAAAAATATTTTATGAAACGTCGGTAAAAACCGGCATGCCCTAGAAAACTCCTAACTCCTCTAACATTGGTGGGATGTGGAAGTTTAGCAATTACATCTACTTTAGCTCTATCCACTTCAATTCCTTCCTTTGAGATTTTATGACCAAGAACGATGCCTTCTTTAACCATGAAATGACATTTCTCCCAATTAAGTACTAGATTTGATTATTCGCATCTAATAAGCATTCGTTCAAGATTAACTAAACATGATTCAAATGTATCACCGAAGACTGAAAAGTCATCCATAAAAACTTCCATGCATTCTTCTATCATGTCGTGAAAAATCGCCATCATGCACCTTTGAAAGGTTGCAGGGGCGTTGCAAAGTCCAAATGGCATGCGTTTGTAAGCAAAAGTACCATAAGGGCACGTGAATGTGGTTTTTTCTTGGTCCTCGGGTGCTATTGGAATTTGAAAATATCCGAAAAAACCGTCAAGAAAACAATAGTAACTATTCCCGGCTAATCTTTCTAACATTTGATCAATAAAAGGTAAGGGAAAGTGTTCTTTTCTGGTGGCGTCATTTAATTTTCTTTAATCAATACAAACACGCCATCCTGTTACAGTCCTAGTAGGAATAAGCTCATTTTTTTTCATTTGTGATGACAGTCATGCCACCTTTCTTAGGTACGCATTGAACTGGGCTTACCCATGGACTATCAGAGATTGGATAAATTAAACCTGCATCTAGCAGTTTAATAATTTATTTCTTAACAACATCTTGCATATTAGGATTTAGTCTTCGTTGGCGTTGTATATACGTTTTATGACCTTCTTCCATAAGGATTTTATGTGTGCAATACGAAGGACTTATTCCTTTAATATCATGAATCTTCCATGCAATAGCTGGTTTATGAGCTTTTAGCACAGAAATGAGTTGAGATTTTTCATTTTTAGTAAGAGAAGACGATATTATTACAGGTAATTCAGATTCACCATGTAAATAAGCATATTCCAAATGGTTTGGAAGTGGCTTTAATTCTAATGTCGATGTTTCTTCTATCGATGATTTATATCGATATCTGTCTTCCTCTTTTAGCATTTGAATTTCTTCTGTTGTTGGTTCATATCCATTAGCCATAAGTGTAGCTAACATTTCAGTTTCATCAATTGGTTCAGTTCCTTCTCCTAAAGAACATTCTCCTGTTCCTTGTAATTCTGGAAATTCTTCTAATAATTCTGCATGCGAATCTATAGTTTGAATATAATAACATGTATCATCTACAGATTGTGGTTGTTGCATGACTCTATCAACAGAAAAGGTAACACTCTCATCCTCTATACTTAGGGTCAGTTTCTTACCAAACACGTCTATTATTGCTTTAGCCGTGTTTAAGAATGGTCTTCCTAATATGAGAGGAACTCGAGAATCTTCTTCCATGTCCAGAATAACAAAATCTACTGGAAATACTAAAGTACCAACTTTAACTAGCATGTTCTCCATTATCCCTCTAGGATATTTTACTGATCGATCGGCTAGTTGTATGCTTATTCGTGTTGGTTTTAATTATCTAAGGTCTAGTTTAGCGTATAGTGAAAAAGGTATTAAATTTATACTAGCACCTAAGTCTGCCAATGCTTCTATTGAACTAAGACTACCCAGAAAATATGGAATTGTGAAACTTCCTGGATCTGATAATTTTTTTGGTATCTTATTCAATAGTACTGCAGAACAATTGGCATTCATAGTAACAGCCGAGAATTCTTCCATTTTCTTTCTATTTGTGATTAGATCTTTCAAAAATTTAGCATATCTAGGCATTCCTGAAATTACATCAATGAAAGGAAGATTAACATTTATTTGTTTAAACATATCCAAAAATTTGGATTGCTCGGCTTCAAGTCTTTCTTTTCTCATTTTACTCGGGTAAGGAAGTGGTGGTTGGTATGGTTTAACATAAGGTTTAGCCTTAATTGTGTTATCTTCATTAACCTTTTCAACTACCGGTTCTGTTTCCTTATCTTGCTCAGGTTGTGGTTCTTTTGGAGTAGGAATAGCGTCCTCAGAAATTACAGGCATTTCAGGTGGTTTAAGTGTAATACCACTTCTTGTGGTAATGGCTTTAGCTGTTTCATTCCGGGGGTTAGTATTTGTATCGCTAGGTAGACTTTCCGGTTTTCTTTCACCTATTAACCTTGCTAGGTTACTTACTTCTTGTTCCAAATTTTGAATAGAAGCTTGTTGATTTCTAAATGCTTGAGCATTTTGTTCATTGGTTTGTTTCTGAGATGTGAAAAATTGCGTTTGAGATTCAACTAGCTTCGACATCATGTCTTCTAAATTTGGCTTTTTATCATCGGTTTGTGGTGGTTTGTTTTGAAAATTAGGTCTTTGCTGATTGTAAGTATTGTTGGATACTTGTTGATTACTAGGACCTTGTTGGTTGTTATATGGAACATTTCAGTTATAATTCTGGTTTTGATTGTAGATTGGTCTTGGCGGTTGATAATTATTCTGATAATTATTTCCAGGCCTTTGGTTTATGTATGAAACATTCTCTCTTTGTTCCATTGTTAGTTCAATACTGAGACAATCTTTTGTCAAATGTGGTCCTCCACACTGCTCACAACTAATTCTTATTGAGTGAATATCCTTAGTCATCTTTTCCATTCGTCTCTCGACAGCATCTATCTTTGCAGAAATGGAATCAAAGTCATGGCTAGAATCGGCTCTAGCTGCTTTAGATGATCTAACGATATCTTTTTCTTGGTGTCACTCATGTGAGTGGAAAGCAGTGTTATCAATAATTTTGTAAGCGTCAGTTGCGGTTTTCTTCATAATGGAACCACCAGCTGCTATATCGATGTCTTTCCTTGTAGTGATGTCGCATCCTTGGTAGAATTTTGTACTATTTGACAAGTGTCTAAACCATGTTGCGGACATCCTCTCAATAACTTTCCAAATCTTGTCCACGCTTCATATAGAGTTTCATTTGGCTTTTGTGTGAACGTAACAATTTCTACTTGAAGTCTCACGGCTTTAGATGCCGGAAAGAATTGTTTAAGAAAATTTTCAACTAAAACGTCCCATGTATCAATCGCCCCTTCAGGTAACGATTCCAACCAATCATTGGCTTCTCCCTTTAAAGTCCAGGGAAATAACATGAGATATATCTGTTCATCCTCCACTTCTCTTATTTTAAATAAAGTACAAATCCTATTAAAGGTACGAAGATGTTCATTTGGATCTTCCTTCGGCGCACCACTAAATTGGCTTTGATTAGTTACCATGTGTAGGATTTGTCCTTTGATTTCATAATCTGGCGCATTAATGTCAGGTTGAGTAATTGTGTGACCTTGGCCAGTGCGTTTAGCTCGCATTCGGTCTTCCATACTTAGAGGTTCCAGATTTTCCATGATTGAATTTGTTGAATCTGAATCACTAGAGGATTCTGATTTAATGGGTTGTTCCTCGACAATCTCTGTTTGAATGATTGGTGGTTCCGGAGGAAAGATTAATGGTTCAGGATCTCTGAATTGTCCCTGAATATCCTCCGGATTCTCAATTGTGAGGTCGGGTACAAAAAATGGATTATCGGAAATTTGAATTGGAGTACTTGGTCAACTTGATGACGATTCTAAAGAAAAATCAACTGCGACAATATTGGCTAGATGTCTTGATCTGGTTACAGGTGGTGAACGTACAAAAGGTGTTGAACGTTTTGCTCGGTGCATTCACTGAATATCCTATTAGTTATAAAATATAAAAATTATATAAGTTATCAAATTAATAGACTTTTCTGCTGTTGTCCACGTTTCGAATAGCCAATAGATGTAGCAGGGAGCCAGAACCCTTTAAATCGGAAGCTCACAACTCAGCCACTAACAAATCCAATTATTACTACGAAGCAGAAAATTTGGATGTATATCAATTTAACCACTTAAAATAATTTTTCATTGAAATTTAAAGAAATTTTAGATAAGAAATAGAAAATTCTATGTCCTAAAAACTAGAGCGGCGAAAAATAAGAAAGAAAAAGAGCGCGTCGAAAAACGTCTAAAAATAAAAGGTCGAAAAATAATAAAAAGAACGTAGCGCGTCGAAACTTAAAAGTCTAAAAACTAAGAATTAAAAGTTACGTCTAAAAATATTAAAGCTTAAAAGGAATTCTATATTCAAAACAGTATAAATTTAAAAAGTACTAAAATTTATAAAAACGGCGTCGCAAAATTTTAAAGCACCTAAATCTTAGTCTAAAGAAAAAGTACTTAAGAGATTTTACGGCGAAGCCTAAAAATCTAGAAATAAAAATAACTACGACAAAAACTATGACTTAAAACTAAATATGAACGAAAAATACAAATATTACGCTAAAACAAATAAAAAGATACAAAATATAAAAAATAAACTTAAAGTTGTAAAAAGTACAATTTTTTATAAAAATAATATTTTTATATTATTTATTTTATAAAACTATTAATTTTATATATTTATAAAAACTAATTAAACTAAAAATACAAATAATAAATAAACTAAACTAATTAATATAAAAAATATAACCCTAATTAGGGTTTATAGTAATAATAATAAATAATACTCCGTAATTAATGCAGATTTAGGTCAAACCAGACGTGTCAGAATAGGCTACGCGATCTCGTAGCTTTTTGCCTTGTCTCCTCCGAGATCGCGGAGCTCAGTAGTACCGGACTCAGTATTGGACTAAAACAGTTCGGCCCAATTCGAAATTTAATTAAAAACAGTTTTGGGCTTCGTATTAATCTGGCCCAGTTCGATTTTTATTATTATATATTTTTTTCTGTTTTTATATTTATACAAAATATTTATATAAATTAAATAAAACTTATATTTTTACAAACTAAAATAAAGAAACTTTATAATTTTATATATATTTAACAAACTCTTAAAAATATATATATGTTGTTTTTCTTTTTATATTTTTGTATTTTTAATATTTAAAACGTATTTTTACAAAAACATATTTTTATAAAAGTAAACTAATTTTTTTTATTTAGCGTTTTGCTTCTGGCGTTTTTAGTGTCCCCGGAAGCGGCGCCAAAAATACTTGATGTGCGTAGAGGTGTATACAAAATAGTTATATTTTTACTACAAAATACTATTAAATACGATACAATTTTACACAAGTTATTTATTTATTTATAGAGTGGATATACCTAAACCTTGCTACAACACTTATAGGCAGTGTACCTAATCGTACAGTAGTGTAGTTTTTAGTAAGTCCGGTTCGTTCCACAGGGATTTTTAGCCAAGTTTAACGCTATATTTTTAAAACTATATTTGTATAAATATATATATATATATATATATATATATATATATATATATATATATATATATATATATATATATATATATATATATAAGTAGTATTATTATTATAAAAGGGGGTTTTTACCATTTAATGACCGGTTTGTCGATTTTAAAACTTTAGTCGCAGTTAAAACCTAATGTAAAATATTAAAAATAAATATAACTTAATTTTAAGTGTAAAGTAAATAACGATAATGAAATTGCGATAAATAAAAATGCGATAAATAAAAAGCACGATAATTAAAAGTGCAATTAAATATGAAATAAAGGAAATTAAATATGAAATAAAGGAATTATGCTTATTTAAACTCCCGTAATCATGATGTTTAACGTGTTGATTTTAGTTTATTACCATGGGTTAATTGTTCTTTTTCCTGGATTATTCAATATGTCCATACGGGTTTGTCCATAATAGTCCATCAGTCATAATCATAAAATGCGGAAGTCTTCGTCAAATTATTCTTATTCCCGAAGTCAAATATTCCAACTAATTGGGACTCGAATTGTAACAAGGTCTTAATACTTTGTTTAATTAATACACCAGGTTATCGACTGCGTGTAGTCCAAGATTTTACTACTTCGTTAACAATTACACCAATTACCCTTGAATGTAATCCACCCATGTTTCAACAAGTCTATTAACTATTAATCCAGTTCTGTGTCCGGTAAAATGAACAATTATTGGTATTTATAGATATCCCGCCCACCGTACCCAGTCAAGCGTATGTGGTTATATATAAATACGTCAAATTATAAGTTTATATATTAAATTAACGAGGTATCATATAGTTAATATAAAGTCCATTAATAGCCCATAGTCTAATTTCCACAAGTGTCGTTCTTTTGTCCAAACCCCAATTATGGTACAAAGCCCAATTACCCAATTTTAATATTTAGCCCAACAACACGATTACTTCGGCTTAAATAAGCATAATAATAACTTAGCTACGAGACATTAATTTAAAAAGGTTGAACATAACTTACAATGATTAAAAATAGCGTAGCGTTACACGGACAAAATTTCGACTTACACCCTTACAACATTCGCTAACATACCCTTATTATTATTAAAATTAAAATTAAAATTAAAATTAATATATATATATATATATATATATATATATATATATATATATATATATATATATATACGTTGAGATTGAGGAGAAGAAAAAGATATCTGAAATCGATCGAATGCGTTGCCTTTTGTAGGCCCCATTTCTGTTTTGGTGTGCTCCGCGATCTCGATGGAGTTCTTCTTCACAGCTCCTAGATCACGGAGTGTTGGATTCCAGCTCACCAGCTTTGGCTCCTAGCTTGCCGACGGTTTATAAATATATATATAATATATAAATAATTTTAATAATTATTTAAATATTATATTATATTTATGTGCATAGTTGACTCGTAATTTTTAGTCCGTTGCGTCGAGCGTTGAGAGTTGACTTTGGTCCCGGTTCCGGATTTTCGAACGTCCTTTCGTATAATTTAATATCTTGTACTTTGCGTTTCCCGTCTTGTACTCTTGTAATTTTGAGATGTTTCTCATCAATAATTGGAACCACTTTGATTGTAATTTGTACTTTTTAGCTTTTTGGTAGTTTGCGTCTTCAATTCGTCGAATATGTCTTTTGTCTTCACCTTTTATTATTTAAACGAATATCACTTGTAAATAGAACAATTGCAACTAAAAGCTTGTCTTTCTTGAGGGATAATGCTATGAAATATATGTTCGTTTTTAGCATTATCATGTAGTGACCCGAACTTTTCCATGATTATATATTAAATGAAAACTATATTTACATGATTAAATGTTTACAACATGTTAAGCGATCAAACTTGTTAAGACTTGATTAATTGAAATGAGTTTTATGTAGACAATCGACCACCCAAATTGACCGGCGATTCACGAACGATACAACTTGTAAAAATGACATGATGATAGGTAAGTACCTCACTAAGCATTTTAACAATGAGTTATATACATAAAATGAGACTACTAACTTAAGGATTTCAAAACGAGTTATATATGTAACGATTATCTGTGACACCCCGTACAAAACCATCGTGTACGGATCATCAACAACAGGATCATTACAAAGTCAAACACTATATGCTGTTTGAAAACCGATTTGCATTCATTAAAAAGATAACGTTTTACAAAGATAACATGTCATAAGACTTATTACAAACCATTGTTCCAAAATAACATAAGTTTAAGAATGCAAAACATAAGTTTCATAATTTGAGACATCTCTAGTAATGCAGCGGATAACTAGTACAGTAGGTCCATAACAGCAATTCAATAACAGCATGACAGCAAGTGAAACAGCATGACATCAAGTCTAACAGTGGAAGCAATAAACCTCTAGGCACCTGAGAAATACACGCTTAAAAAGTCAACACGAATATTGGTGAGCTATAGTTTAAGTTGTAATAGTAACGTAAGATAGGCCACGAGATTTCAGTGCTGCAACAGCGTATCAAAACAGTATGAAAAGTATATGCATAACCGTGGGCACCCGGTAACTAGACTTAATGTTTATAACCCCCTGAAAGTACACTTGGCGAGTGCGTATGTTCACGAAGTATTAAACACCCGTTAAATGCTAGCGCGACTAGCCCGAGTGGGGATGTCAAACCCTATGGATCCATATCTAAGATTCGCGTTCACCGGTTCAAAAACCAATGACAAAACGTTACCGTGCTAAGGGGAATGTTTATGCCGTTGTATAACCCACAGACATATAAAGTTTAAGTACACGTGCCTAACATGTAAAACGTAAAAAGCGCATGTATTCTCAGTCCCAAAAATAGTAAAAGTGGTAAAAAGGGATGCTATAACTCACAGTGATAAAAGCGGTAAAGTCGGTAATGAAAGTACGCAAGTAGTAAGTCGGTCCGAAAGGTCGTCAACCTAAATCAAATGTTACTACGTCAGTAGGTTGTCTTTATAAATTCTAATAGTGCATAAAATAAGTTTAAGTGTCATCATCATCATCATCATTCATCATCATAAAAGCTAAGTAAGTTTGACGAGAATAGAGATCGAAACAATAGGCTGAATTCGGTCAGCTGCTACGACCTCTATGTAAATCGAAAAGACGCATGGACAGTGGCTATGGCTCCGTATATGAGTCCCCTAACAGTTGACCAATTTTCAGAACCTAAATCATCTTCATTTGACCGTGGCGATGGTTTAAGTGCGAGTAGGTCAGAAATTTCAGCACAACGTTAATAGGGTTTAGTGACTATCGGAGGGCCATAAATCCTAAACCGTAACTCGGATTAAGACGAGACCTAAATGGAAAATCATCTACTCGAACCGAAATAACTGAAAATAAACTTTCCAGTAGCCCAGGTGGTTTTATCAGATACGAAAATCAGTGGACAAGTGCTCCGGTGGGGTTCTTGGTGCTTGATGCTCATCACGGTTCTCATCCTTGATGCTTGTAGCTTCAAGTGTACAACTCGTTGATGGTTTAGCATTACTTTTGACCAAGATTCACCATAAATACACAATATTTTAAGACCAAGTAAGAACACAACTCATTCATGAGTCTTAGATGGATGATGAACCAAGGTTACATCATATCCTTAGTCTTAACACAATTTCAATTCACAATAACAACTAAAGTTACAAACTTTACATTAATTCAATAAGTAATAGCACAATCTAAGTCAAATGAGGTGATGGAACCCTAAGCTAGAGAGCTTGGATCCATTTCACACAAGTTACAAGGTTGCAAAGCTAGAAAGCTTGAACCTTTAGGTGTTCTTGAAGATCTTGAAGCAAAAAGAACTTAGATCTAACAAAAAGATATGAAGATCCAAGCTAGAAAGCTTGCATCTTGTTTGTTCTTGAAGATCTTGAAGCATAAAGCTTGGATCTTGAAGATGCATGAAGATTTCAAACAAAAGTTTGAATCTTTATCATAAAATAGAAAGATTAAAGTATAAAAGAAGTAGATCTACAAAAGATATGAAGATTCAAGCTAGAAAGCTTGAATCTTCCATGTTCTTGAAAGATTCATGCTTGAATCAACAAGATATAAGTAAGATCAAAGCTAAAAGGAACTTTGATCTCCATAAAATGATGATGATGATCATGAATTTGAAAAGAAAAAGAAGAAGGAAAAGAAGACTTACAAGTAATGCTAGAAAGGAAAGAAAGAAAGAAAGAACAAATGTGTGAAAAACCAAAATGATCAAGTGTGGAAATGAGAGACTAAAGGCTAGTATTTATAGGCATAATTTCACTTGGATTGATGACATGGCAAGGCCATTTGGCCGAAATTTTGAGGAGGGGAGGGGGAGACACCATGTTGCTTTATGGATCATGGTTGTCTAAAGTGTGTCCTTATGCTAGAATCCTAAGTGACCATATGGATAATCCTTATCCATTATGCTAGTATGACTCATTAATTAATTAATTAATTTATTATTTATTTATTATTATGGGTCACTAGTGATAATACTTGGGCTAATTAATTGGGTCACTAGCTAGAGTAGGGTGGGCTTGAGCCCAACAAGGTAGAAAGTCCAACAAGACTAACTATTGGGCTTTAGCAATTAAATAAATAAAATTAAGCATCCAAAAGCCCAGGTAATTATTATTAGAAAATAATAATTAATATTTCGCAGTCCAAAAGTTACGGTTCTGACAAAAGTCAAACGTGCGCGCAATCCGCGGTTTATTCGTAACGGCAAGTAACACAAACGGTTATAAAGCATCCAATGGACAAGTTAAGCATTCTACATACCCCAGGGCACGTTTTTAAGTATATATGAATATAAAACACGTGTGCCAAGGTTCCGGAGTAATAAAGTAACACAGTACGCACAAATACATAGTTTCGCTAAAATACAAGGCATAAAAGCAAGTCGAAAAAGTCGGGTCGTTACATTACCCACCTGTTATTGGAAATTTCATCCCGAAATTTAAGCTGATGGTGATGGAGTCGGAAAAAGGTGAGGATACTTCTGCTTCATTTGATCCTCTCGCTCCCAGGTAAACTCAGGTCCACGCTTGGCATTCCATTGAACTCGGACAATTGGAATCTTATTGCGTTTTAAGGTTTTGACCTCACGGTCCATAATTTCTACAGGTTCTTCCACGAAGTGGAGTTGGTCATCAATGTTAAGTTCTTCCAATGGTATGATAAGTTCCGGTGGAGCAAGACATTTCTTCAAATTTGATACATGAAAGGTAGGACGAACGAAACTCAACTGAGTCAGAAGATCCAAACGGTAAGCAACGGGTCCAACACGTTCCAAAATTTCAAAAGGACCAATATATCGTGGGTTCAACTTTCCGCGCTTCCCAAAACGAATTACACCTTTCCAAGGTGCGACCTTCAACATTACTCGGTCACCTACGTTGAATTCGAAGTCTTTACATTTAAGATCAGCATAACTCTTTTGGCGATCGCGGGCCGTCTTAAGTCTTGCCTGAATCTGAGAAATCTTATCCGTCGTTTCATGGACTATCTCGGGTCCGGTGATTTGCACTTCGCCTAACTCGGCCCAAAAAATAGGAGAACGGTACTTGCGGCCATACAATGCTTCAAAAGGTGCGGCTTTAATGCTCGAATGATAACTGTTGTTGTAAGAGAATTCAGCTAGCGGCAGATGCCTTTCCCAAGACTTTCTGAAGTCAATAACATAGGCACGTAACATGTCCTCTAGAGTCTGAATCGTTCGTTCGCTCTGACCGACGGTCTGGGGGTGATACGCGGTGCTCATGTCGAGACGAGTTCCCAAGGCTTCTTGCAATGAACGCCAGAATCTGGAAGCAAAACGGGGATCGCGATCTGAGATAATTGACAGAGGTACACCATGATGAGTTACAACCTCTTTGATGTACAGTTGAGCAAGTTTCTCCATTGTGTCTGTTTCTTTCATTGCTAGGAAATGTGCAGATTTGGTAAGACGGTCAACGATAACCCAGATTGTATCGTATCCGCCCACCGTCTTTGGTAGCTTCATGATGAAATCCATTGTAATTGCTTTCCATTTCCATTGTGGGATTTCCAGTTGCTGAAGTAATCCAGATGGCCTCTGATGTTCAGTCTTAACCTTCGAACAAGTCAAACACCTTCCAACATAAGTTGCAACATCCTTCTTAAGATTTGGCCACCAATACTGTTCCTTAAGATCGTGGTACATTTTTCCGGCTCCTGGATGAATCGAATATCTCGACTTGTGGGCTTCATCAAGTATAAGGTTCCGTAGATCTCCATAACGAGGTACCCAAATTCTTCCGGCATAACATCGAAGTCCAGACTCCTTAACCTCGAATTTAGAGACGAGGATGTTCAAGTATTCGCGAGATATGTTCTCCTCCTTGAGAGCCTCTTCTTGAGCTACTCGAATCTGACTGTGGAGGTTCGAATGGATGGTGATGTTCAGAGCCCGAACGCGAAGAGGTACCGTCCTCTCCTTTCGACTTAAGGCGTCAGCTACAGCATTGGCCTTGCCCGGATGGTAACGAAGTTCACAATCGTAGTCGTTTAGCGTCTCAATCCATCGACGCTGTCTGTTCAGTTGCTTCTGATCAAAGATGTGCTAGAGGCTTTTGTGATCGGTGAATATGGTACTCTTTGTTCCATAAAGGTAGTGCCTCCACAACTTCAATGCGAAGACAATGGCTCCAAGTTCGAGATCGTGAGTAGTGTAGTTTCGCTCGTGGACCTTCAGTTGACAAGATGCATAAGCAATGACCTTCGTTCTTTGCATCAATACACAACCAAAACCATTCTTTGAAGCATCGCAGTACACAACAAAGTCGTTACTGCCTTCAGGAAGAGATAACATAGGTGCGGTGGTTAACTTCTGCTTTAGGGTTTGAAATGCTGCTTCTTGTTCTTTTTCCCAAACAAACTTCTTCCCTTTATGAGTTAACGCAGTCAAAGGACGCGAAATCAAAGAGAAACCTTCAATGAACCTTCGGTAATAACCGGCAAGACCTAGAAATTGGCGAATGTGGGTCGGAGTAGTGGGTGTCTCCCACTTGTTGATAGCTTCAATCTTGGCGGGGTTAACTTTGATACCTTGATCACTCACAATATGACCCAGAAATTGGACTTCCTTCAACCAAAATTCACACTTGGAGAATTTGGCATAAAGCTGCTCTTGTCTCAAGAGTTCGAGCACTAACCGAAGGTGTTGCTCATGTTCTTCTTTGCTCTTGGAGTAGATGAAGATATCATCTATGAAGACGATAACGAATTTATCCAGATAAGGCTTGCAGACACGATTCATGAGGTCCTTGAATACGGCTGGTGCGTTGGTTAATCCGAACGGCATCACGAGAAACTCATAATGACCATAGCGGGTTCTAAACGCAGTCTTCATCACATCACCCTCCTTCACCCTCAACTAGTGATAACCGGATCGCAAATCGATCTTAGAATAAATGCTTGATCCTTGCAGCTGATCAAAAAGATCGTCAATTCGGGGAAGAGGATATCGATTCTTGATCGTCAACTTGTTCAGCTCACGATAATCGATACACATGCGGAAGGATCCATCCTTCTTCTTCACGAATAAAACAGGTGCCCCCAAGGTGACGAGCTCGGTTGGATAAACCCTCGGTCGAGCAATTCCTGCAGTTGACTCTGCAACTCTTAGTAGTTCTGATGGTGCCAGACGATACGGCGCACGAGCTACGGGTGCAGCTCCCGGCACTAGATCGATCTGGAACTCCATTGCTCTGGGTGGCAGTAATCCAGGCAACTCTTTCGGAAAGTCGTCAGGGAATTCATTCACGATTCGCACGTCATTCACACTCTTCTCCTCTAATTCTAAAGCCTTCACGTGTGCTAAAACAGCAAGACGTCCTTTCTTCATGATCGTCTGCGCTTTCATACAACTAATGAGGTTCAGTTTCGAACTACATTTCTCTCTGTATATAACCAGTGGCTCACCATCTCCTTGTGGTATACGAAGAGCTTTATCTCCACAGATAACATCGGCCCTTACTTTAGTCAACCAGTCCATGCCGACAATCACGTCAAAGCTTCCTAATTTGATGGGTATCAAGTCAATTTCGAAATCCACACCAGCTATGTTAATAATAGCTCCTCGACCAATTTGGTCAACCTTTTCAAGTTTACCGTTGGCTACCTCGACAATCATACTTTCTTTTAAAGGAACTAATGACCAATTTATCTTATCACAAAAGTGTCTACATACATAGCTTCTATCGGCACCAGTATCAAATAGGACAGAAGCTAAAAGATAGTTGATAGTGAATATACCTGTAACCAAGTCGGGGTTCTCACGTGCATCCCTTGCATTAACATTAAAAGCTCTACCACGCGGTGGTCCGCCGTCCTTCTTCTTATTGGGGCAATCATTCCTAAAGTGGCCCTGCTGTCCACACTCATAGCATTTCCTTGGCCCATTTGGGTTTGTCCTTGCAGCTGGGACGGGAATCTTACAGTTCTTACCAACATGTCCGATCCTGTTGCACTTTTCACATACCGCATTACAATACCCAGTGTGGTGTTTGTAACACATCTTGCATTGCGGTAGGGTACCTTTGTAGTTCGGGTTGGAGCTTGTGCCGGGGTTGGGGCTTCCACCGTTGTTGTGTCTCTTAGCGGGGGTTTGATCATAGGTCCTCCCCTTACTGTTATCCCACTTTCGCTTGTCACTACTACCCGCTTCAGACTTGGACTTCTCCGGTTCATCGATGAGAATCTAATTCATGAGTGTATGCGCCATGCGCATTGCTTCGGGAACATTTGGTGGCTTGGACGAGGTGACATTACCCTTGATGGACTTAGGGAGTCTCCAAAAGTATCTCTCCATACGCTTGAATTCCGGGGTGACCATGGTAGGACACATAAGAGCTAACTCAAGAAACCTTCGATTGTAACCATCGAGATCGTTGCCAACAGCTTTCAATTGCATAAACTCCATTTCCATCTTTTGTATCTCGGTTCTCGGACAATACTCATCAATCATAACCGCTTTGAACTCCTCCCATGGCGTAGCATACGCCTCATCAATACCTTGTGCCTGTGCCATGGTGTTCCACCACGTGAGGGCGCCATCAGATAGCGTGCAGGAAGCAAATTTGGTTTTGTTAGACTCGGAACAGTTGCTGACTCGAAATACTGATTCAAGCTTTTCAAACCATCTTGTGAGACCAACAGGCCCCTCAGTTCCACTGAAGTTATGTGGTTTACAGCTCTGGAATTCCTTGTAGGTGCACTCTTTTCGAACGGGTTGGATAACCGGCGGTGGTTCAGCTTGAGGGTTCATTTCCGCTAAGGATGCGGCGACTCGTTCATTAATCATCTCTTCGATTTGAGCTGCTGTGGGTGTTGTTCGTGTGTTTGCCATTGCCCTTCGAAACAGAAATTTTGACTTAAGTCAAAATTTAGCGTACAACATACGGTAATACAGTATATAGTAAACAGGGAAACAAAACAACGCATGCCAATATAGTAACGCAACCAGGTATAAATACCACAAAACCAACATACAGTAATGTAAATAGAACACTGTGCAAGAATTTAACAATACAAAGTTCCATTAATAAAGAGTTGCATACATAAGTTCGTACATTACATAAGGAAAACATGGAACTACAACGAGATTACAAAATGAAACCTACTACAAAGCTCTATGGTGAAGGTGGGTAAAGGATGCCCAGCACATGGGACATCTGCTCTTCGAGCTCAGTCACTCGAGCACGGAGGATCCCCACCTCCCTCGCCAGTTCCTCGATAGAGGGAGGGGCTGGCAGAGCAGGCGGTGCTGCTGGTGCAGGAGGTGCTGGTGGTGCAGATGGTCCGGCTCCAGAGGTAGATGCTGCACGACGGTAAGGCTTACACACGAACGGATCAGCAGGGTAAGGCACAACCCGCTTACGGGCGGTAACCCTACGATGCTGACCATGTGCGTTAGTGAACGCTCGACCTTCGTTGATCCCCAGAATAACGGTGCCATCGAAACGGTACCGCTTCTTCGGCGGGGTGGAGGGTGGCTGCACAGGTGCATCATCAAGGTTCTCCTCGTCGGAGTCGTCGTCACTAGTGTTGTTTGTGGATGAGTCATTGGATGATGAATCAGCTGGGGGTGGCGATGATCGGTGACCGGTAGTCATGATCCGGTATCTGAAAGGTGGGATCGGTATGACACGTCCATCAGGAAGGCGTCGGCACAAATGGTTATGCTCATTACGGAACGGGACGTCCCCATATTCTCCGAGAATCACAACACCACCGGGGCGGGGTTGTGGCTCCTGAGGTACCGGGGCAACTGGAGCTAGAATCTCCGGAGGGTCCTGGGCTCCGACTGCGGTAACCACTGGTATAGGTGTATGGCTGCTGGTTCTGGAGGATGAAGCGCCGGGGTCACTGGTTAACGGGATCTGTGTGTCGGTAGCAGCAGTAGGTGAGGTGGCTGACGAGTCTGAATCGCTGTCCAAAATGATGACAGGTGGAATATCCGACATCTGAACAAGGAAAATAACTTTTCCATATCAGTAAGTCATAAGAAAGCAAGCAAGTATTAGGCATTTTAGCAACCTAGCATGGCAATCAGTACTAATCAGAGATAACATGTGAAAGCAGATAGTAATCATGCAAAGGCAGAAATAGGCATACAACAAGTTCGCATGACAGTAAAGATAAGCAATAGCATGCAATAAGATCATACAGCAGAAACAAGTAAACTAGCAGGTTGTAGATTAGTCCTATTATTGAATCCTACTCGGGTCGGTCTAGACTCACTAATGAAACCTAATTCCCTACAACCAATGCTCTGATACCAACTGTGATGCCCCGTACAAAACCATTGTGTACAGATCATCAACAACAGGATCATCACAAGGTCAAACACTATATGCTTTTTCAAAACCGATTTGCATTCATTAAAAAGATAACGTTTTACAAAGATAACATGTCATAAGACTTATTACAAACCATTGTTCCAAAATAACATAAGTTTACGAATGCAAAACATAAGTTTCATAATTTGAGACATCTCTAGTAATGCAGCGGATAACTAGTACAGTAGGTCTATAACAGCAATTTAATAACAGAATGACAGCAAGTGAAACAGCATGACATCAAGTCTAACAGCGGAAGTAATAAACCTCTAGGCACATGAGAAATACACGCTTAAAAAGTCAACACGAATGTTGGTGAGCTATAGTTTAAGTTGTAATAGTAACGTAAGATAGGCCACGAGATTTCAGTGCTGCAACAGCGTATCAAAACAGTATGAAAAGTATATGCATAACCGTGGGCACCCGGTAACTAGACTTAACATTTATAACCCCCTGAAAGTACACTTGGCGAGTGCGTATGTTCACGAAGTATTAAACACCCGTTAAATGCTAGCGCGACTAGCCCGAGTGGGGATGTCAAACCCTATGGATCCATATCTAAGATTCGCGTTCACCAGTTCAAAAACCAATGACTAAACGTTACCGTGCTAAGGGGAATGTTTATGCCGTTGTATAACCCACACACATATAAAGTTTAAGTACTCATGCCTAACATGTAAAATGTAAAAAGCGTATGTATTCTCAGTCCCAAAAATAGTAAAAGTGGTAAAAAAGGATGCTATAACTCACAGTGATAAAAGCGGTAAAGTCGGTAATGAAAGTACGCAAGTAGTAAGTCGGTCCGAAAGGTCGTCAACCTAAATCAAATGTTACTAGGTCAGTAGGTTGTCTTTATAAATTCTAATAGTGCATAAAATAAGTTTAAGTGTCATCATCATCATCATTCATCATCATAAAAGCTAAATAAGCTTGACGAGAATAGAGATCGAAACAATAGGCTGAATTCGGTCAGCTTCTACGACCTCTACGTAAATCGAAAAGACACATGGTCAGTGGCTATGACTCCGTATATGAGTCCCCTAACAGCTGACCAATTTTCAGAACCTAACTCATCTTCGTTTGACCGTGGCGACGGTTTAAGTGCGAGTAGGTCAGAAATTTTAGCACAACGTTAATATGGTTTAGTGACTATCGGAGGGCCATAAATCCTAAACCGTAACTCGGATTAAGACGAGGCCTAAACGAAAAATCATCTACTCGAACGAACTAACTAAAAATCAACTTTCCAGTAGCCCAGATGGTCTGATCAGATACGAAAATCAGTGGACAAGTGCTCCGGTGGGGTTCTTGGTGCTTGATGCTCATCACGGTTCTCATCCTTGATGCTTGTAGCTTCAAGTGTACAACTCGTTGATGGTTTAGCATCACTTTTGACCAAGATTCACCATTAATACACAATATGTTAAGACCAAGTAAGAACACAACTCATTCATGAGTCTTAGATGGATGATGAACCAAGGTTACATCATATCCTTAGTCTTAACACAATTTCAATTCACAATAACAACTAAAGTTACAAACTTTACATTAATTCAATAAGTAATAGCACAATCTAAGTCAAATGAGGTGATGGAACCCTAAGCTAGAGAGCTTGGATCCATTTCACACAAGTTACAAGGTTGCAAAGCTAGAAAGCTTGAACCTTTAAGTGTTCTTGAAGATCTTGAAGCATAAAGCTTGGATCTTTAAGATATATGAAGATAACAAACACAAGTTTGAATCTTTTTCACAAAACAATATGATCAAAGCAAAAAGAACTTAGATCTAACAAAAAGATATGAAGATCCAAGCTAGAAAGCTTGCATCTTGTTTGTTCTTGAAGATCTTGAAGCATAAAGCTTGGATCTTGAAGATGCATGAAGATTTCAAACAAAAGTTTGAATCTTTATCATAAAATAGAAAGATTAAAGTATAAAAGAAGTAGATCTACAAAAGATATGAAGATTCAAGCTAGAAAGCTTGAATCTTCCATGTTCTTGAAAGATTCATGCTTGAATCAACAAGATATAAGTAAGATCAAAGCTAAAAGGAACTTTGATCTCCATAAAATGATGATGATGATCATGAATTTGAAAAGAAAAAGAAGAAGGAAAAGAAGACTTACAAGTAATGCTAGAAAGGAAAGAAAGAAAGAAAGAACAAATGTGTGAAAAACCAAAATGATCAAGTGTGGAAATGAGAGACTAAAGGCTAGTATTTATAGGCATAATTTCACTTGGATTGATGACATGGCAAGGCCATTTGGCCGAAATTTTGAGGAGGGGAGGGGGAGACACCATGTTGCTTTATGGATCATGGTTGTCTAAAGTGTGTCCTTATGCTAGAATCCTAAGTGACCATATGGATAATCCTTATCCATTATGCTAGTATGACTCATTAATTAATTAATTTATTATTTATTTATTATTATGGGTCACTAGTGATAATACTTGGGCTAATTAATTGGGTCACTAGCTAGAGTAGGGTGGGCTTGAGCCCAACAAGGTAGAAAGTCCAACAAGACTAACTATTGGGCTTTAGCAATTAAATAAATAAAATTAAGCATCCAAAAGCCCAGGTAATTATTATTAGAAAATAATAATTAATATTTCGCAGTACAAAAGTTCCGGTTCCGACAAAAGTCAAACGTGCGCGCAGTCCGCGGTTTATTCGTAACGACAAGTAACACAAACGGTTATAAAGCATCCAATGGACAAGTTAAGCATTCTACATACCCCAGGGCACGTTTTTAAGTATATATGAATATAAAACACGTGTGCCAAGGTTCCGAAGTAATAAAGTAACACAGTACGCACAAATACGCAGTTTCGCTAAAATACAAGGCATAAAAGCAAGTCGAAAAAGTCGGGTCGTTACATTATCGATGTGATAACGTCTTAATATTTATATATCATGTTAAGTTATATTAACACACTATGTTATCATGATAAACATAACAATTAAACATCTCATTAGATATAATAATAATGGGATCAATTACATTTAACGAGATCGTTAACTTCAAGGCTTCAAAACAAACACATACATGTAACAACTAACGATGAGTTAACGACTTAAGTAAAATGTATATATATATATATATATATATATATATATATATATATATATATATATATATATATATATATATATATATATATATATATATATATATATATATATATATATATATATATAGTGTATTAAGAAGTATTGATACACATTTGAAGGACTTCAATACATATATCAAGACACTCATACTTAACAAAAAATGGTTACAATTACATTCCCATTCGTTTACATCAACAATTCTACTCGTACTCATTCAGTATTCGTACTCGTATTATACCCAACTTTTAGATATACATACTATAGGTATATACACTTCAATGATCAGCTCTTAGCAGCCTTAATGAGTCACCTAAACATGTGTGAACCATCATTTAACATCTAGCATTAAATATATAACAAAAATACAAACTAATGGAGACTATAATTGTACTCCATAATCACGTTTTTATACACTCACACAAACACTTTCATTTTTCAATTTTTATGCATCAAACACATATCTCTCAAGTTTTCTCCTAATGTTCTAAGTTTTCTTCATCATCTTCATCAAAATCTAGCTCAATCTAGTTCAAAAATCCTAACTTAGATCAACATACAACACAATCTTTCAAGAACACTTTCAAGTTTGCTAGCTTACTTCCAATCTTGCAAATCCATTTCAAGTGATCATCCAACCTTAAGAAATCTTTGTTATTACAGTAGGATATCCTTCTAATTCAAGGTAATACTCATATTCAAACTTTGATTAGATTTCTACAACTATAACTATCTTAATTCAAGTAGTAATCTTACTTGAACTTTTTTCGTGTCATGATTCTACTTCAAGAACTTCCAAGCCATCAAAGATCCTTTGAAGCTCAAGTTATCTTCTCATCATTTCCAGTAGGTTTACCTACTATACTTGAGGTAGTAATGATGTTCATAACATCATTCGATTCATACATATATATATATATATATATATATATATATATATATATATATATATATATATATATATATATATATAACTATCTTATTTGAAGATTTTAAATTGTAATCACTAGAACATAGTTTAGTTAATTCTAAACTTGTTCGCAAACAAAGTTAATCCTTCTAAATTGACTTTTAAAATCAACTAAACACATGTTTTTTTATCTATATGATATGCTAACTTAATGATTTAAAACTTGAAAACGCGAAGAACACCGTAAAACCGGACATACGCCGTCGTAGTAAAACCGGGGGCTGTTTTGGGTTGGATAATTAAAAACTATGATAACCTTTGATTTAAAAGTTGTTCTTCTGGGAAAAAATGATATTTCTTATGAACATGAAACTATATCCAAAAATCATGGTTAAACTCAAAGTGAAAGTATGTTTTTCAAAATGGTCATCAAGATGTCGTTCTTTCGACAGAAATGACTATCCCTTTCAAAAACGACTTGTAACATGTATTTCCGACTATAAACCTATAATTTTTCTGTTTAGATTGATAAATTATGGTTCGATACAAAACCCTAGCCTTTTGATTCACTCAAAACGGATTTGAAATGAAGAAATTATGGGTAAAACAAAATTGGATAGAATTACTAGTTTTAGCCACGAAAATTTTATAACAAATCTATACTAACCATATCCTAATTAACTTATCCTATATTCTATATATAATATACCTTGATAAACCATAGACACGTATACAATGTTTTGACATATTATATTGACATCATCTATATATATTATTTTGAATAACCCATAAGACACTATATGCAGTAATGCACGAGTTAACATATAATGGGTCGAGGTTAATTCTAAAATAATATATATACCATGGGTTGTGATCGAGTCTGAGACATATATATACTGGGTCGTGGATTTATTCGAGATAATATGCATAATATGATATACTGATTTATTTATGTACTACTAACTGTGGACTACTAATTGTGGACTACTAACGTTGGACTGCTAACTTAAAAACTTAAACCGTCAACACGTAATAAAATATGATATGAATATATTTCTATCATACTTTGATATATGTATATATTTGTTATAGATTCGTGAATCGACCCATGGCCAAGTCTTATTTTCCGACGAATTAAAAATCCGTGAAAGTGAGTTATAGTCCCACTTTTACTATCTAATATTTTTGGGATTAGAATACATGCAGTTTTATAAATGTTTTATAAAAATAGACACAAGTAATTGAAACTACATTCTATGTTAGATTACTATACCGGATATCGCCCTTGTTGAACTTGGTAGTGTAAGAATTTGTGTTTATTATAATTTCCACTAATTGACGCGAATCCTAAAGATAGATCTTTGACACGCCCCAGTCAGAGAATTTAAACTGCTTTAGTACTTCGATTTTTCTCTACAGACGAGTGGTTCTGTTTTGGGGATATTCTAGATGCATTTTGTTAATGTCAGTTACCAGGTGTTCATCATATGAATGATTTTTATGCAGATTGCATATTATTGAAAAATAAAATCTTGTGGTCTATTATTACAATTTGATATATGATATTGCTCCATTTAGACATATTTATTACGCAATATCGACCTCATTTTATTCGGTTTTGATAATCATTGGGGCTTTAAAGTTGTTTTCCTGTGCCAAAGTGTCCACTCAAGGCAAAATGCCTAACTTGGTGTAAAATTGACCAAGAAATGTTCAAAAAGTGCAAAGAAAATGACAAGTGCAGGAAACAGTATCAAGAGTGCCGCTCCTGATTAAGGAGCACCGCACCTCACAGCCCAGAGCGCCGCACCTATGATAAAAGCGGTGCAATCACCAACGTTTTGTCTCAATTTCTTCTCAGTGAGCAGAAGCGTCGCTCTTCAGAGGCAGAAGGGCCGCTCCTACACCTCCAAGAGCGCCGCACCTAAGTCAACAGCACCGCACTAGATGAAGTATAGAGCGCCGCACCTGAGTCTAAAGCGCCGCACCAATTGAAGCCAAGATCGCCGCACCTATGTCAAAAGCGGCGCTCCTGACGCTGATTCAGCCCACTTTCCTCACCATTATAAATAGAATAAGATAGGTCATTTGGAAAGAGAGCTGCAGTTTTTACTCCGAATTACACACACAAAACCCTAATTTCAGCATCCATTAGAGTTCTAAGGTAATTTGGAGAAAGCAAGCTCAAGTTTCATCTTCATTAGTGCTAGATCTTTCTTTTGTTATCAAATTGGGTTGTAATATTAAGTTTACTATTTCTTATTTTGAATCAATTAGTTGTAATCTTTACTTAATCTTCATCTTCATCTAAGTTTAATCTTTACTTGTAATCTTTGTTTATCATCATTTATCTTTCAATCTTAGCTTGTAATCACTCAAGATGATGTTTATTGATGCTTTCATGATTATTGCTAGTGTAATCTTTGCTATGAGTAGCTAAATCTCTTGTTTTTGCTTATCTATGAATCTTTAATGCATGATGTGCCCTTAATCTATTGAATGAAAGTTATTTTGAATGAAAATACAGGAGCTAGTGTTATTGAGTTAGCCATGAGGTCTATTGCTATGTTTGATATTGGTTTTACTTTGATTACATGGATTGAGTAGCACTTTAAATGATTTTAGTAGTGAATCAATTTGTGCTTCAACATCTTTGGTGATCTAGACAACTAGAATAGGAAATTTAAGTGATTGTGTTTCTAGGCTAGGTTGGTTTTCAATTGACCTTTGTTCATCATAGTGGTGTTTGACTATCTTAGGTGACTTTGATGGTTAAAGGGTTTTAAGTGATTTTAACCCGGGCATAATCTCAATAATCAACTCATACATTACTTGATCTAGTGTTGCTAAGCTTATGTGAATTTGTAAGGTAAAATTGGATTAAGAATATTTACTAGTTCAAACAACTTAAGTGATAACAATTTGGGGAAAAACAAGGGCCATCTAGGCATAAAGAGGATTAGATAAGTGAACACTCTTCATCATATTGATTACTTCTCATTTCTTGATTACTTGTTACTTGTTACTTGTTACTTGTTAAGTTATAGTTGTTTATCGCAAATTTAGTTGATTAGTCAAAATCTCTCGCAAACCCCCAATCAAATAAAACCCCTAGGATAACTATTAGTTTCAAATACATAATCTACACCTCTCTCACGGGACGAACTTGATAAGAATACTTGCATTAAGTACTATAGCAACCGGGTTTTAAGTGCTCGATAGATTGTGCGTGCTTTTTTGTGATATTTGAATCTTGTATAAATTTAGGGAGTTATGTATGGTATATCCACGCCACGTCAATATATATACAGGTTAAACCTATAACTCACCAACATTTTTGTTGATATTTTAAGCATGTTTATTCTTAGGTGATTATTAAGAGCTTCCGCTGTTACATGCTAATTTAAGGACAAGATTTGGAGTCAGGATGCTTGTAATATAATGTTTAAAAACTGCATTAGGGAACTTATTTTGTTGTAACATATTATTATTGTAAACCATTATGTAATGGTCGTGTGTAAGCGTTATATTTTAGATTATCATTACTAGATAATCTAAGTTATGTCTTTTAAACGTCTGTTAATAAAATAAAGGTTATGGTTTGTTTAAAAACGAATGCAGTCTTTGAAAAACGTCTCATATAGAGGTCAAAACCTCGCAACAAAACCAATTAATATGAAACGTTTATGATCGATATGAACGGAACATTTCAGTTGGTATCCGAGCGTTGGTCTTAGAGAACCAGAAATTTGCATTAGTGTGTCTTAGCGAGTTTGTTAGGATGCATTATTGAGTCTGGACTTCTACCGTGTTTACTTTAAAAACGATTGCTTAACACTTTTTGTTGGAAACTATATATTTTTACGTGTAAATATTATGTGGAATGTTACTAATGTGTTAGTTAATGTGTGATAGATGTCTACTTCCAGTACCAATCCCATCGACTCACCTAATAACAATGAAGAGTCGAATGTATTTTGGGAAGATTCACAAATTCCGAAAGAAGAAGAGGAACCGGAAGAAGAGGAACCGGAAGAAGAAGAAGAACCGGAAGAAGAAGATCCGGAGGAGGAAATAATAAAAATCACAGAAAAACCGTTAAATAAAAGAAAATCTTTAACCAATGGACCAAAGTTAAAAATGGTTTATGGTGTCTCCACTGAGGAGGAAAATATTGGGAAGATTACCAATTTTCTGATGAATCGGATCCCAATGAGGATTCCAATGATTTTATAGAAATTACCCCGGCTCAATTTAATAAATCAAAAGAAAACAATAAGGAAAAAACTATCAAAATAGAGAAACTTGACCCCAAACCCGAAGAACTATATGTTAACATGAAATACCCTGACGGAATATACCGTAAACACCCATATTTCTTAAACTTTAACTATAGCCCGGGAACATCTAAGCAACCAGATTTTTCTAGACCATTTGTGAAAAGGACTGCTCGTATTAGTACGGGTCCTCCATTTATCCCTAGGAAATTAGCAAAACGAACCGAGTCCGAGGAGAAAGAAACAAGTGAGTCTGAATAAAGAGTTGTAATCCTTTACTTTTATCATGTCATGTAATATATACATTGCAGTGTGCTTGTACTTTTATGTTATATGTAAAAATTGCTTGTATTGTTTGTTAATTATCTGCTACGAATCTAATCTTCGTCTATTTTACAGTATAAAAACACAAAATGGACGTTAAGGATAGACAACCGAATATTTTAGAAGATCTACCACGGGATATGATTGATGAAATCTTGTCTAGAGTTGGTCAGAATTCATCGGCTCAATTGTTTATGGCAAAATTAGTTTGTAGGACATTTGAAAGACGTTCCAGGCTTCCCTTGATTTATAGAAGGCTTTCCTTCGATAGGTGGTGTATCTCACACTGAGGACACCCTAAGTTGGCTCGTGTTTTCTTTGAGGCTATGTGATGTGTGCGAGGGGTAGTACGAAATAGATTATATTTTACTATGAAATACTATTAAATACAATACAATTTACACAAGTTATTTATTTATTTATAGAATGGATATACCTAAACCTTGCTACAACACTTATAGGCAGTGTACCTAATCGTAGAGTAGTGTAGTTTTTAGTAAGTCCGGTTCGTTCCACAGGGAGCTGGCTAAGTTTAACGCTATATTTATTTTAAACTATATTTGATATATATATATATATATATATATATATATATATATATATATATATATATATATATAGTAGTATTATTATTATTATAAAATGGGGTTTTTACCGTTTAATGACTGGTTTGTCGATTTTAAAACTTAAATCACAATTAAAACCTAATGTAAAATATTAAATATAAATATGACTTAATTTAAAGCGTAAAGTAAATGACGATAAATAAAAGTACAATAATTAAAAGTGCGATAATTTAAAGTACGATAAATAAAATGATGATAAATAAAATGACAGTAAATAAAAGTGCGATGAGATATAAAATAAAGGAATTATGCTTATTTAAACTTCCGTAATCATGATGTTTGACGTGTTGGTTTAATTTATTACCATGGGTTAAATGTCCTTTGTCCTGGATTATTCGATAAGTCCATCTGATTTTGTCCATAATAGTCCATCGGTCATAATTATAAAGTGCGAGAGTCTTCGTCAAATTAACCTTATACCCGAAGTCAAATATTCCAACTAATTGGGGACTTAAACTGTAACAAGGTCTTAATACTTTGTTTAATGAATACACCAGGTTATCGACTGCGTGTAATCCAAGGTTGTAATACTTTGTTAACAATTACACCAATTACCCTTGAATGTAATCCACCCCTATTTTAATGGGTCCAGTGACTATTAATCCATCCCCGTATCCGGTCAAATGAATAATTATCAGTATTTATAGATATCCCGGCCACCGTACCCAATCAAGCATATGTGGTTAAATATAAATACGTCAAATTATAAATCTCTATATTAAATCAACGAGATAACATTTAATTAATATAAAGCCCATTAATATCCCATAGTCTAATTTCCACAAGTGTCGGTCTTTTGTCCAAACCCCAATTATGGTCCAAAGCCCAATAACCCTGTCTTAATATTTAGTCCAACATCACGATTACTTCGGCTTAAATAAACATAATAATAACTTAGCTACGAGAAATTAATTTAAAAATGTTGAACATAACTTAGAATGAGTATTTATCGCGTAGTGTTACAAGGACAGAGTTTCGAATTACAAAACCTTAATACATTTGCTATAATAACCTTATTATTATTAACTTAATATTAAAATTATAATTAAAATTATATATATATATATATATATATATATATATATATATATATATATATATATATATATATATATATATATATATATATTTTACGTAGATAGAAAGAAAGAAAAAGGGGTAAAGGATTCGGCAGAATGCGCGAGCTTTTATAGGCTAAATTGTGACAGGGCTGCTCCGCGATCGTGATGGTTTTGAGGCATCTGGCTTCGCGATCGCGGAGCTCTTGTTTCCAGCTCATCCAAGTGAATTAAACGTGGGCTGCATTTATTAAAATAATATATAATATATATATATAATTAATTATATATAATATTATATTCTTGTGCATAGTTGACTTGTAATTTTAGCTCCGTTGAGTCGCACGTTGATAGTTGGTTCATGTCTTGGTTCTGGATATTTGAACGCCTTTTCGTACGATTTAATATCTTGTACTTTGCATTTTACGGCTTGTACTCTTGTAATTTCTAGACGTTTCTTATCAATAAATTGAACCACTTGGATTGTATCTTGTACATTTGAGCTTTTTGGTTATTTGCGTCTTTAAATCATCGAATCTGTCTTTTGTCTTCACATTTATTATTTAAAAGAATATCACTTGAAAATAAAACAATTGCAACTAAAAGCTTGTCTTTCTTGAAGGATAATGCTATGAAATATGTGTTCGTTTTTAGCATTATTAAATATTCCCACACTTGAGCGTTACTTGTCCTCAAGCAATATAGATCTTGAATATAACTTTACTAGAATCGCTTCTTTATTCTTCACACTTTGTAAATCAGTGATTTTGATACGACGGTATGAAAAATGATAGTAACGTTGTGGTTTACAGTCCCACATGACTATAAAAATTTAGATCCTTTAGGATATTGGATCTTTATGAAAACATTTGATCTTTTGAAAATTCATTCTAGCTTTTACCCTAGATAAGTTTTCTGGAATAACCCTTCACCGGTGTTCGTAAATTGTTTTTGTGGGTTTCAGATTTTAAAATTTTAGCTCAAAACTTATGGTTTTGTGTTACCCACTTGCTAACCTTGTATTAGGAAAGCAACATGTCCAGTATACTTGCTCCGTATATTACCTTTCGGTAAACTACCGTTCAGTTGTAAAGGAAAGCGTTGAACAAGCAACTGTTAAGGCACTGTCTAATGACATGCATATGTTCATGGTCCACAATGTGTCGGATACAATTACTATCCTTTGTAGGAGCAATAGTAAAGATCACCTTATAGTTTTTCGATCTGGCACAAGGTCCTGTCTTCGACCATACTATGCAACCACCGTTCTTACGGTTGACACCCGATTTGGTTCAGGTGACCTAATGAATTTCGATGAATTCTTAGGATTTTACGTTCAATGGTAATGAACGCATTGAAAATAGGTTTTCAGAAAACAAATCGGTTTTAATTTGATCAAAATATTTTCTCGTTCAAGCTCGAGTTTAGATATCATCGAATTCCATGAGTTTGTAATTCTCAATCTTTAAGGTCAATCTCAAGGATTGAGTAATATTAGGCTTAAAAGCTGATTTTTGATCTTTAAGGAGATTATCCTTTTTGGGGGTCTGATTCATTAGTCTTATCAAGCTAATTTGCACGGCGCCCTCCCCATTTTACGAGACAGATCCTCTCATGGTTAGGATAGGTCTGACCACATGGTGACCCTGTTTGATGCTGAGGTCTGTGGATTTCCTGCTGATTTTAGTGATGACTTTTCTAGGTTTTTTGTCAACCTACAGCTAGTCTGGACGACAACTTCCTGACCGAAATCAAGAAGCGCGTGTCATTTTCGGAAGAATTTACTTCCTTTTAATGATGGAATTGATTCATCATGTAGATCCATCTTTCTTTCAAATATATTACAGTAAATTGGGTAAAATTGATTAATATTGTTCAAAACAAAAGTACCTGCAATAATCTTGTACAAAAATATGTGATATATGTTTTAAAGAACTTGGTAAATTCTTCCCACACTTAGCTTTTATTTATTTCTTTCTTTGCCTTTTTATTTTCCTCTATTCCATTTTAAATGAATTCTAGCATTTTGGGTTGTTTCTCAATTTATGTCCTTTTCGAGGTAACAATAATTTCGGTATTAATAAAAATACTTGATGTGTGCGATGAATGATGTGTGGCACGGATGAAGATTTGATCCTCGTCATCGGTATTAATAATTTCGGTATTGATCCTCGTCATCTTCATTATAAGTATTAAAGTTTTGTGGCGCTGATGAAGATTCACCTCGTTCATTCTACGAAACACATTAAACAAAAAATTTGTGCATCCAAAAATGCATTAGTGTTAACAAAATAACAATTTAAAACATTAACATGTTTAATCCATATTAAACTTATACTCATTTTCATATTTTTATCAATTCTACAATTTTTCAAATAAGCATATATGAAAATGCATACAAAGTTCATAAGCATTTTACTCAAATAACATGTCAAAATAATCATTATTAGTATTTAAACAAGTTTCAAATGGCATTCATATCAATATAACCTCGTTCATGCATTTTTGACTTAAAAAGTCAACAAATTGGCTCAAAAATCATGTTTGTAATCAAAGTTTGGATCAATTAACACCTTAAACATGTTACACTACTTAATTTAGCATCAATTCATAACAAAAATTGGCCATAACTCGTTTATATCAAAAAGCCCCAAATTTGTTCAAGAACACAACCCCTAGATTTCTAAATTTTTTGAAATTTATGACTTCTAATCATGTTCAATAGCATCAATCTAGGTTATACAAGCATAATATACAAACGATTTAACTATAATCAAGCTAGAAATCATCAAATTCAAATTAGGTAAAAATTCTATCAAGAACACTACAAATTCGAAATTAAAGGTTGTTTGGATGTAGAAATTACCATTCTCCTTATAAGGGTTCTAGGTAGGAATCTTCTCATCGTTATATAGCAACAAATTTGATGATTAACGGTGAAAAATCGTGTTTTTGGGAGTATTTTTTGTGGGTTTTTCGGCAGAAAAAAAATTGGGGATGAATAAACTGGTTTATTGTCAACCAGTTTATCTGGTCTGGAATTTGGTCACTCCGCGATCGCGATGGATTTTGCCTTCGCAGCTCTGCGATCGCGACGATTTTTATTTTATTTTATGTTTTTGGCATACTTTAGATCAATAAAATTAAAAATAATGATAATAAAATTTCTCGTCCCGCCCTCGGGTAAAGCAATTTCGGTTCAACGACCTAGTTGAAGCGACCCATCCTAATCCATAAGGATGAATACAATAACATAAGATTACATCGCGAAGTATTTGACCTCTATATGATACATTTTACAAACATTGCATTCATTTTTAGAAGACAACCTTTCATTATATCGAAAGTTGACATGCATGTATACCATTTCATAATATCCAACTTATAAATGACCTAATCTGTTATTTACTTAATAATAATCTCTACTAAACTCAACGACTTGAATGCAACGTCTTTTAAAATATGCCATGAATGATTTCAAGTAATATCTTTAAAATGAGCAAATGCACAGCAGAAGATTTCCTTAATACCTGAGAATAAACATGCTTTAAAGTATCAACCAAAAGGTTGGTGAGTTCATTAGTTTATCGTAATCAATCATTTCCATAATTTTAATAGACCACAAGATTTCCTTTATTCAATAATCATACACTCGCAAGTGTTTAAAAATCATTCATATGGATTGAACACCTGGTAACCGACATTAACAAAATGCATATAGAATATCCCCAAAACAGAAATCCATCTGTATTAATAACTCGAAGTACTAAAGCATACCATTTTCCAGTATGGGGGGAGTTAGTGCCCGTAGATCTACCTTTAGGATTCGCGTCAATTAGGGTGTCTGTTCCCTAATTCTTAGGTTACCAAGCTAAAAGGGTGATATTCGATTCGATAATCCAACCATAGAATGTAATTTGGATTACTTGTATCTATTTCATAAAACATTTATAAAAGCAGCGCATTATTCTTAGTCCCAAAAATATATATTGCAAAAGCATTTAAAAAAGGAGCAAATGAAACTCACAATACTGTATTTCGTAGTAAAAATACATGACGGCATTGAACAAGTGCAAGGTTGGCCTCGGATTCACGAACCTATATTAAGTATATATATTTATATGTTGGTCAATATTTGTCTAACAATTTAGGTCAAGTCGTAGTGTATCACAATCCTAATGCTCGAGATTATCATGCAAAAGTCAACAAGAGTCATCTAATCTAAAAATGACTTTCAAAATCTATACAAGTTTATTATATAACATAAATATAGTCGTTTTATATAATTGAATATATTTATTAGATTTTATTAGAGTAAATAATACCAATCATTTATTAACAGATAAAAATTTATATTAAAATTTATATATGATAAAAAAATATACTTTTATATATCTTAAGTAATAAAATTTATAAAGTTCACTTAATATTATAAAAATATAGTGATATGTATTATTAATGTAATTATATTACGTGTGATGAAAATATATTTGTATCACATATTTAAATACTATAGATAATAATAATAATGAATAAAATTTGTATTATTTTGAAATAATAATAATAATTATTATTCTATCAATAATAATAACAATATTTATATTTAATAATGATGATTATAATAAAATGATAATTCTAATCATGATAATCTTAATAATAATGATACCTTTTAATATTAACTGTAATAATAATAATATTTTATAAAAATAATAATTCTATTCAAAATGATAATTTTTAATAATTATAATACTAAAATGATAATAATAATGATATTTTATACTAACAATAATTATTCTTATTAAAAATGATAATTTTAATAAAAATGATAGTTTTAATATTAATGATACTTTTAATAATAATAATGATAATGATAAAAAATAATGAAAACGATGTTTTATCTGAATCAATACCTCTCAATATTTTAATTTCATCATGATACTTATACTCATTATTTCCTAATCAATTTGTTAATAGCTTTTAGTCGTCTTTTATATCGCACTCATAATAATGATAATAATAATAATCATAATAATTAGATGATACTAATATTAGTTTTAATTATAATGATACTAATAATAATAACTATTATGATAATATTAATGATAATACTAATAACTATTTTAATGATGATGATAATAATAATAATAATAATAATAATAATAATAATAATAATTATTATTATTATTATTATTATTATTATTATTATTATTATTATTATTATTATTATTATTATTATTATTATTATTATTATTATTATTATTATTATTATTATTATTATTATTATTATTAGATAATAATAATAACGATGATAATAACGACGATAATAATAATAATAATCATTTTAATAACATTACTAAAATTCAATTGATCGTATCTTTTAATCCGTTCATCGAAATTACACGAGTTCTGAATGAAAAGTTCTCAATTTTTCGCCAGCTTTCAAACGACAGGCATATCATATACCTTATCTCAGTAGCATATGTATCTAATTTTGATTTATCATAAACTATTTAACGACGAAATTAAACCTACAAACATGCATAATCATATATATTCGAGCACTAGTCAGGGATACACTATTAATATATGAAAGTTAAATTATGAGTGCTCACGTATCAATATTGTGATTCAATATTTCAGGAAGTACGTAGACGCAACAGAAATGATAAACGCTAGGTTGACCTCATGAGCTATACCCCCGAACATTACCCATAACCTCCATAGCTATAACCCATAATTTTCTTAGCTCTATCCCGCTTGAAAAACCTATTTTGAAATCGCTCGCTCATAACTTTGTCGTAGTATTTTATGTATTATATAATAATAATAATAATAATAATAATAATAATAATAATAATAATAATAATAATAATAATAATAATAATAATATTACTAATAATAATAATACTAAGAGTAATAATAAATATTACGAGTGTATTATGATTATATGTAAGAGAGTGTAGTTTAATCAACAACAAAATTTGTGCCATATATATAGACGATGTTCTAGTTCACGTGGAATAACAAAAAGCAATCCATAGCCGACACCTTTAAGTCCGTGACTACATTTTGTCTTTCTTTATTTACTATTATTATTTTTTTTATAAGCATAATAACTGTTAATTCTAACGATTTGGTTCAAGTAGAACTCCATTAGCCACTTGATAGCAAACAATTATTGGATCTCAGACATGGATGGAGTTAAAAAAATAGTATCTCAAGTTTTTTCAAAAGTTTACAGTTGTATGCCATTCAACTTTGCTTAATTAAATAAATGATAACGAAAGACTTACTGTAGAGCAAAATTTCAAAGTAAAGTTACTAGAATTTGGCTCATGGCCATCGGACCTGACTTGAATTTATAAATCTATAAAAGGAAGTATATTTTTTTAATGTGTTAAAAGTGATCTAACAACAATGTTATCATAAAACAAAAATTGCACAAGTATTTATAAAATTTATATATATATCGAAATTTGACCGTGGAATATAAATCGTGACTTGTTGTTTGTTAGATATTTTTGTCCCCGTGTTTGTCACGAACCGATATTTGATGTACCCCTTTACAATAATAGATGTCAAAAAGTCTTAGAAAAATTCCACAATTTAGGATAACGTTAAAATCGTTATCCTTTTCATGACAGGTAAGAAACGGGTTGTTAAAAGTGGTACTATATATATATATATATATATATATATATATATATATATATATATATATATATATATATATATATATATATATATATATATATATATATATATATATATATATATATTATACTCCATCCGTCCTATATAATATAATAATATAATAATATAATTGCATAATAATAAAAATAATAATAATAAAATAAAAATAAAATGTGTAATTGATAGAAAAGTAGCCGCCACCCATATTTATATTCGTGACTTTTGCTTTGTCACTTATTAATTAGTTACGGACAGTTTTATGATGGAAAGTATATCGTGGTCCGTTGTTAATCAGTAGCGGATAAAAGTAATCAGAAAACTCTCATATTTTTAAATTAAATAGATTTATTTATTTTAGTCATTATGGTATAAAATTTGATCATTAATTTATTAAATAAAAATTACATCAACTGACCCTCTCAATTCTGGGTAAAATATAAAAAGTTCTGAAATTTAACCAATAGCTCCCAAATACATTTTTAATAAGCCTAAAATTTATAGAACTCATTTTCGGATCACGTTTATTTTAAAATCACATAAATTCAAATTAAACTTCTCTAAATAATAATCGAAATGTCCAACGAATATTATAATCATTTAATATTTATTTTTAATATACATTATTTATATATAGTTATGTTTTAAATAATAATTATTATAATATCATATTTTATTTTATTTTTACATAGTAACTTCTAATAATTGAATCATATAACATTTCAAATTAATATATATATATATATATATATATATATATATATATATATATATATATATATATATATATATATATATATAATTAAGTATGTATATATCTATTTACAAATAGTTGTTCGTGAATCGTCGGGAATAGTCAAAAGTTAATTGATTACATGAACACAGTTCAAAGTTTTTGAGATTTCAACAATACAGACTTTGATTATCATGTCGGAACATATAAAGATTAAGTTTAAATTCAGTCGGAAATTTCCGGGTTGTCACAGTACCTACCCGTTAAAGAAATTTTGTCCCCGAAATTTGATCGAGGTCCTCATGACTAACAGTAAGAGTGTTATTATGACGAATATAAACTGATACATAGAGTTTGATCATGATTAAGAAATACGGATAAAATAATTCGATTTCTCGAAGCGTATGAGTGAAGCTATCGTAAAAGAGTGAATTGAGAAAATAGAGATTTTCCTTATCTTTTGACGTCATCACAGTTGATATCCGGATCAAAGAAAATATTTGTAATCTATATAGGATTTGATTATTTGGTGATTAAGGAAATTATGATCCTCTTCGATTTAATGCGATAATCCATCTCGATTTCTCCGTCCAATATTTCACTATAAATCCACCTCCTTCATTTCCTTACAAATCACACCTTCTATTCTTTCTCCCTCAACTCATACTTTAAAGCATTCATCAATATGCTCCATCCCGTTCTGATCCTTGATATACTCCTAACCTTCATATCTGTCATTCTTCTCTTTCATCTACCACCGGAGGATTTTATTTACTTTTACTATTATCTTGGGGTTATAGTGTTATTAATTTTCCCGTGTCTTTACGTTGCAATACGTATTGATATACACGATTTGTAAATTATGTGTTGCTGTCGGCTTTATATCTTTCCTTATTTTTCGAAGTCCATGCTTCTGCCTCCTATAATCATTGTCATCCACAGCTAATGCTCTCTCCTATTTGCTGCGATTTATACCCCCATTTACACTTCAAAGCTTCATTCTTTCATTTCCTCTTCTTGCCATTAAGCACTGCATATAATGGTCCAAAATTCATAGATATGAATTTCAGAATGAACATGGTTACTGTTCTAAGAAAGAAATTGTAATGACACGATCTTGATTTGTCAAATTACCAGAATACCTTGGAAAAGACCGAATCATCAAGAAAATATTTTCTTGATATGTTTAGAGGTTAAATAGAATACACGAGTGGTGTAACATGGCACATGATGACGTTATGATCTGTGAATCATCACGTTCCATTTAGGAACTCATCATGACTTACTGTAATATAATCACATTGATCAAGTGTCATTATATTATACTAACTCATGCTTCAGTTCCCAACACTACTTCAAAAACATTCATACTTTACACTCAAAGGTTTTAGATGTTTAGAAACTAAAACAGTTTCCTTTATAATGTGATACAGATAACGCGAGCGGATAAATGACTTCAGATAAGAATGGTTGTGAAAATATCTTCAGAAATATGGAGGATATTTATAATGGAAGATAGGATGATATCTTAGAATATTTAAGATAAGAGGATAATGAAGAATATTGTCCGCAAGGGTTTTGGAGTAAGGAACAAGGTATTCGTTAATGACTTCAGCAGGCACTGAATCATTTGGATTCTTTAAAAGCAGGTTTAGTCTTTGTGATTTCTCCACAGCCTCCTTCATAGTTTGCTCAATCCGATTTCCAGTACCAAATCTTCTCTTTTTCTGAGCTTTGCCAATACACTATTCTTTATCATCAAACTCTTTACTGTTAAGGTCGTTTATCATTTTTGCTGCTTCATCAACATTTTGAGAACTAGTTCGCAGTTCGGGGTGTTTTTCAGAAACTTCACATTCGAAGTATGTAAGTTCCAGGAGATAGACGTTATATGTATATATATATAACTGTTGAAGTAGATACACTGCGAAATTCGAGATTGATTATTAATGCTTTCCGATAGTTGATGGTTACAGGATATAGATGAGTAGATGATGGGGTTTCAATGAGTATATATAATGATTTTTCGGAGGGACTTACTCCAAAGGGTAACGAAGTTGCTGGTACATATGCTGATAATGTCGTGGAATATAAGAGGTTTTTTGGTAACAAAAGGGTAATCGTATATATCAGGGTTATAATAAGGCTACTCCGGATGAAAAATCGAAATTGACTTGCTGGAGCTGTGACAGAATTTGCTACTTTGAAAAGCAATCGAAAAGTTATTTTTGCTAATAAATGCCAAAGGATCTTACGCGAGTACGTGTTAAACTATAACTTTGGTTTTGAGAGTTTTTCAGGTGTGTGACTGTGGGTAACATGTGGTTGGATCATATTCTCGATTGTTCACTGTTTGAAGTGTCTTCAGGAATTTCGAGGGGTTTGAACATAGATTGTAATCGTTAATATTCATATGATATTCTAGGATTTTGAATGATACAAATACTTTTCTGGGTTCTATGAATAGAAATGATATTCTAGCACAGTTTTAAAATCAAAGTATAGCTTTGAAAGATGTAGGGATCTAAGAGTGATATCTTCTGTTAAATTTTGACTTGGATTTTGATTTGTCAAAATCAGAATATATAATCAAATTTGGATGAGAAACGTTGTTTTGATTTCTATGAAAGGATGTATATTGTTGTGAAAGTAGTGAGTATAGTTGATGATTGCGGAATCAGATTCGAATAATGTAATATATTAATTGTGAATTTATATATCTCTTGGGTATTACCACAAATAACATTTTTGTAGAAATGAATTTTATTACAGTTAATGAAAATATATATGTATATATATTTTCTTCAGATGTAATGTAGATTTAATGAGTTAATATTAAATTAAACTCATTTGATTTTTCGGCTGGAATTAGAAATGAATAATTTCTAAAACATTAGAAATTTTCTAATTTTCGTGGATTATCACTTCATCGTAAATGAAATTATGAATCAATGCTTCATCATTCATTTTTATTGATATTTACTCGGTGAATGATGTTGGTGTTCGTGGGATTCTTGTGAACTTCGCAAGGTACGAATGATGTTCTCTAGAAAGTTTCGAGTATATCGAAAGTGTAAAATCAAATATGTAATTTAATAATACACTTAGTTTATTATGAAATGGAATTCATTGAATTGAAACAAAAATTGTAATTAACGATGGTTAAGTTGTTAACGAAGGATGTACATCATGGCATAATAATAATATGAATTTAGCCGAGTAGTATCTAGCCCTTTTTAATTCATACATAATAGCTTCGTACGAAAAGATATATTATGGTTTCAAAATTTATATATAAGATATACATATAAATTCCTCAGCGAAAATGAGTTAATACTTCATAACTCGTTGATACAATATACGCGTTGTTGATTCGTAATGATGTCCAAGGTGATTTCTTGAACTGGCGGAGCTTGTGATGTTATAGGTGCTGCTAGTGCTAATGATGCTGATGGTACTGACAGTGCTGGTGATGCTAACGGTACTGTTGATGCTGCTGATAAAAAAAGTCTAGCTTGTAAATCACGCACCATCCTTGTTAAGGTTTTTACTCTTCCTTTTATCATCTCGGTCCACACATCTGATTTATGATTAAGGCTAGAATAGATAATCTCTAAGACTTTGGAGATTACATAATCGCCACAGAATTTTTCTCCAATGAATTTATAGCTTAATACTTCATCGGTTATTGTTGTTGGTACTCTTTGGTATCTATGGTGCGTGTGACGTTGATGTTCGAGGTATAGATTGTGATGTTGAGGTGTGGGATGCGGATGTTGTTGTTGGTAATGGTACCGTTGATGTTATTGATGGTGGTGCTGTTGATGCCGGTGATGTTGCTGATGTTCGTGGTATCGAGGCTTGCAATGTGGATGTTGTTGGTGGTGCTTGTGGTGCTTGTGATGCTTGCAAGTTGTGCATCATATTCTCTAAAGCCACCACTCTAGCACGAAGCTCGTTAACTTCTTCTATTACACCGGGATGAATAAGATCTAGAATGTGAGATAGTATATAATCATGACGAGATACTCTGGAAATGAGAGAGAAAATGGTATCTCGAATAGGTTCGCCGGTAAGTGCTTCAGGTTCATCGCCAAGAGGGCAATGTGGTGGATGGAAGGGATCACCTTCTTCTTGTCTCTAATGATTGAGAAGGCTACGAACCCATCCCCAATTCATCCAGAATAGATGATGGCTGATTGGTTGTTCCATTCCGGTCACACTGCTTTCGGAGCTTGAGTGGAATTCCATATCAGAATTCGAGGGACTTGAACTAGTGGAGAGTTCTATTTCCATTTCGTACGATTGAATAAAGGATTTTTCTATATAAAATGATTTCCGACTATCGGATGGTATTCTAATTATATAGAATATCAATATATATAGAACAAAAGATTTCGTAGATTACGGAGGGATTTACGAAATGTGTCAGGCAAAGTTTACAGTAATAGATACGCTAAGATGTGATTTAGCAGATACGCTAAGATATGAATTTTGTCTATACATTATTCAAGCAATCAATGCAGTAAGATGTGCCTAGACTAAGAATGATAAGTATGTAGTTTCCGACAAGAAATGATAAGCAAAACTTTTTAACATGCAACTAAGGTCGAAGTCCAGACTCACTAATGCATCCTAACGACTATCAGTTAGACACACTAATGCAGACCTGGTTCGCTAAGACCACCGCTCTGATACCACATGAAGTGACCCGTCCTAATCCATAAGGACGAATACAATAACATTTGATTACATCGCGAGGTATTTGACCTCTATATGATACATTTTACAAACATTGCATTCATTTTTAGAAGACAACCTTTCATTATATTGAAAGTTGACATGCATGTATACCATTTCATAATATCCAACTTATAAATGACCTAATCTGTTATTTACTTAATAATAATCTCTATTGAACTCAACGACTTGAATGCAACGTCTTTTGAAATATGCCATGAATGATTCCAAGTAATATCTTTAAAATGAGCAAATGCACAGCGGAAGATTTCCTTAATACCTGAGAATAAACATGCTTAAAGTGTCAACCAAAAGGTTGGTGAGTTCATTAGTTTATCGTAATCAATCATTTCCATCATTTTAATAGACCAAAAGATTTCCTTTATTCAATAATCATACACTCACAAGTGTTTAAAAATCATTCATATGGATTGAACACCTGGTAACTTACATTAACAAAATGCATATAGAGTATCCCCAAAACAGAAATCCATCTGTATTAATAACTCGAAGTACTAAAGCATACCATTTTCCAGTACAGGGGGAGTTAGTGCCCGTAGATCTACCTTTAGGATTCGCGTCAATTAGGGTGTCTGTTCCCTAATTCTTAGGTTACCAAGCTAAAAGGGTGATATTCGATTCGATAATCCAACCATAGAATGTAATTTCGATTACTTGTGTCTATTTAGTAAAACATTTATAAAAGTAGCGCATGTATTCTTAGTCCCAAAAATATATATTGCAAAAGCATTTAAAAAAGGAGCAAATGAAACTCACAATACTGAATTTCGTAGTAAAAATACATATGACGGTATTGAACAAGTGCAAGATTGGCCTCGGATTCACGAACATATATTAAGTATATATATTTATATGCTGGTCAATATTTGTCTAACAATTTAGGTCAAGTCATAGTGTATCACAATCATAATGCTCGAGATTATCATGCAAAAGTCAACAAGAGTCATCTAATCTAAAAATGACTTTCAAAATCTATACAAGTTTATTATATAACATAAATATAGTCGTTTTATATATTTGAATGTATTTATCAGATTTTATTAGAGTAAATAATACCAATCATTTATTAACAAATAAAAATTTATATTAAAATTTATATATGATAAAAAAATATACTTTTATATATATCTTAAGTAATAAAATTTATAAAATTCACTTAATATTATAAAAATATAGTGATATGTATTATTAATGTAATTATATGACGTGTGATGAAAATATATTTATATCACATATTTAAATACTATAGATAATAATAATAATGAATAAAAGTTGTATTATTTTGAAATAATAATAACTATTATTATTCTATCAATAATAATAACAATATTTATATTTAATAATGATGATTATAATAAAATGATAATTCTAATCATGATAATCTTAATAATAATGATACCTTTTAATATTAACTGTAATAATAATAATATTTTATAAAAATAATAATTCTATTCAAAATGATAATTTTTAATAATAATAATACTAAAATGATAATAATAATGATATTTTATACTAACAATAATTATTCTTATTAAAAATGATAATTTTAATAAAAATGATAGTTTTAATATTAATGTTAGTTTTAATAATAATAATGATAATGATAAAAAAATAATGAAAACGATGTTTTATCTGAATCAATACCTTTCAATATTTTAATTTCATCATGATACTTATACTCATTATTTCCTAATCAATTTGTTAATAGCTTTTAGTCATCTTTTATATCGCAATCATAATAATGATAATAATAGTAATCATAATAATTAGATGATACTAATATTAGTTTTAATTATAATGATACTAATAATAATAACTATTATGATAATATTAAAGATAATACTAATAACTATTTTAATGATAATAATAATAATAATAATAATAATAATAATAATTATTATTATTATTATTATTAATATTATTATTATTATTAATATTATTATTATTATTATTATTATTATTATTATTATTATTATTATTATTATTATTATTATTATTATTATTATTATTATTATTATATAATAATAACGACGATAATAATGACGATAATAATAATAATCATTTTAATAACAATACTAAAATTCAATTGATCGTATCTTTTAATCCGTTCATCGAAATTACACGAGTTCTAAATGAAAAGTTCTCAATTTTTTGCCAGCTTTCTAACGACATGCATATCATATATACCTTATCTCAGTAGCATATGTATCTAATTTGTGATTTATCATAAACTATTTAACGACGAAATTAAACCTACAAGCATGCATAATCATATATACTCGAGCACCAGTCAGGGATACACTATTAATATATGAAAGTTAAATTATGAGTGCTTATCAATACTGTGATTCAATATTGTAGGAAGTACGTAGACGCAACAGAAATGATAAACGCTAGGTTGACCTCATGAGCTATACCCCCGAACATTACCCATAACCTCCATAGCTATAACCCATAATTTCCTTAGATCTACCCCGCTCGAAAAACCGGTTTTGAAATCACTCGCTCATAACTTTGTCGTAGTATTTTATGTATTATATAATAATAATAATAATAATAATAATAATAATAATAATAATAATAATAATAATAATAATAATAATAATAATAATAATAATAATAATAATAATAATAATAATAATAATAATAATAATAATATTGCTAATAATAACAATACTAACAGTAATAATAAATATTACAAGAGTATTATGATTATATATAAGAGAGTGTAGTTTAATCAACAACAAAATTTGTGCCATATATATAGACGATTTTCTAGTTCACGTGGAATAACAAAAAGCAATCCATAGCCGACACCTTTAAGTCCGTGACTACATTTTGTCTTTCTTTATTTACTATTATTATTTTTTTTATAAGCATAATAACTGTTAATTCTAACGATTTGGTTCAAGTAGAACCCCATTAGCCACTTGATAGCAAACAATTATTGGATCTCAGACATGGATGGAGTTAAAAAAATAGTATCTCAAGTTTTGTCAAAAGTTTACAGTTATATGCCATTCAACTTTGCTTAATTAAATAAATGATAATGAAAGACTTACTGTAGAGCAAAATTTCAAAGTAAAGTTACTAGAATTTGGCTCATGGTCATCGCACCTGACTTGAATTTATAAATCTATAAAAGGAAGTATATTTTTTTAATGTGTTAAAAGTGATCTAACAACAATGTTATCATAAAACAAAAATTGCACAAGTATTTATAAAATTTATATATATATATCGAAATTTTTTAACGACCCGTCCTAATCCATCTGGACGAATACATTATATTTGGTTACATCGTGAGGTACTTGACCTCTATATGATACATTTTACAAACATTGCATTCGTTTTTGAAAGACAAACTTTCATTTCATTGAAAGTTGACGGCATGCATACCATTTCATAATATATCCAACTATAATTGACTTAATAATAATCTTGAAGAACTCGACGACTCAAATGCAACGTCTTTTGAAATATGTCATGAATGACTCCAAGTAATATCTCTAATATGAGCAAATGCACAGTGGAAGATTTCTTTCATACCTGATAATAAACATGCTTTCAAGTATCAACCAAAAGGTTGGTGAGTTCATTAGTTTATCATAATCATTCATTTCCATCATTTTAATAGACCACAAGATTTCAAATATTGTCACGCATAACTCGCGAATTAAAATTCATTCATATGGTGAACACCTGGTAACTGACCTTAACAAGACGCATATAGAATATCCCCATCATTCCGGGACTCACATCGGACATGATAAATTCGAAGTTCTAAGCATCCGTAACCCAGATGGGGCTCGTTGGGCCCGATAGATCTATCTTTAGGATTTGCGTCAATTGGTGGCAATTATCATAAACACCAATTATTAGGCTACCAAGCTAAAAAGGGGCATATTCAATTCGATAATCCAACCATAGAATGTAGTTTCGATTACTTGTGTCTATTTCGTAAAGAATTTAAAAAAACAGCGCATGTATTATCAGTCCCAATAATATATATTGCAAAAGCATTTAAAAAGAGAGCAAATAAAACTCACTCTACAATATTTTGTAGTAAAAATATTCATACGACGATACTGAACAATGCATGGTTGGCCTCGGATTCACGAACCTATATCATTTGTATATATATATATATATATATATATATATATATATATATATATATATATATATATATATATATATATATATATATATATATATATTAAAACATATAATCGTAACTGAACAAATTTATTTATTAGGTCTTAATTTATATATTATGTGTACTTAATTTGTGCATACGTTCAAAATGATTAATATTTATATAGTTATTTTAATATATCCATTTTTATATATATAAATGTTTAGTGTTATATTTAAAAATCAATAGTTTATTATATGTAAGTATTTATATAAATAAAACTAATAGGTTTGATATATATATATATATATATATATATATATATATATATATATATATATATATATATATATATATTATGTGAAATATTATAGTATATGTAATAAGTATATCTTATGTATATAATATTTATCTGTTTAAAATAATAGTTTTGATAATAATAATGATTTACTAATAATAATAAAAATTATAATAATAATAGTAACTTTATTAATAATAATATTAATAATGATATTGTTAATACGGATACTTATAATAATAATAACAGAAATCTTATTAACAATGATAATATTAATAATCATAATACTTAATAATAATACTTATATTGATGATAATATTAGTGATAACAATATTAATAATAATAATCATAATTGTAACTAGGGTTATGATAATAATAGGTATAAATGTTAACTAGTACTTATATTAGTAACAATAACAGTAATAACTAATATTCATAATACTTAATTGTAATAATACTAATAATAATAATAATAATAATAATACTTAATTTTAATAATTATAATAACAATAATGATAAGTGTAATAATAACAATAATAATAATAACCATAATAACAATAACAATACTAATAATATTAATAATAATAAAATTAAAAGTAATAATAACAATTAAATAACTACCTCATTTAAATAGGCTTCTGAAAAAAATGTTGCCCAGGTCGGGGCTTGAACCCCCGACCTCTCGCTACCTCGACACCTACACAAACCACTGCACGCCAATTACTTTTCTGTTTTATATCCCTTTAATTTAATTATAACCCGTTTTATCTTATCTTCTCTTCTTTGCATAACGAGTCGACCAGAGATTCAAACGACCAACACAACAACACATTGAATTGGTTTTAGGATTCAAGAAATTAACAGAAACATTTTTATTTGGGCGCCTGCAAATAATAGAAAAATAAAAAAAAAGAAGCAGCTGCACTGTATGTTTTCGAAAGAAAAAAAATACATGAACTCATACCATGATTTTAAATTTCAGTACGTTTTATACAAAGTTTATAATACGAAATATGTTTGAAATCACTTTTAGAAACTATTGGATTCGTTAATTTGGCTTGAAACATCACAACGAATTATAATTTCTTGATGAACACTCGGTTTGACTTTTTAAAAATAAAGCTTTGACTCGTAAATTCATCTTTGATTTCGCGAATTAAAATTTGAAAACTTGCAGATAGTTTAAACTGAAGATTCCTAACATCTCTGCACTTTTAGATTTTGAAATGGATTTAAATTCGAGCTGTTGGAAATATGAAAGCAAGAACAGGGGACGGTTTTATTTTCTTTTCTTTTTCTGATTTAATTCCAAAAATTTAGTAGCTGTAATTGATATAGGAGATAGATAAAATAAAGAAGTTAATCAATTGCAATTGAGAATCAGTTGTTATCTAATCTAATGGTGTTGATTGGTAAAATTCGAGTCAGTACATAACAAATTATAAAAAAATAAAAGTGGAAAAAGACCTAAAACTGAATTTGTTTTATACACTGTGTTTGATTCCAATTTATTCACCAATTAAGAGACAAGAAACAAAATCTAATACAGTTATCAAGAAAAAAAAATCGCACAGATTCATGTAACATATATCTGTTTTTATAATTTACTCTAGTTATTAATCTTTAATAAATATAAACCTATTAATAATAATAACGTTATTGATAATAATAAAAATAATAATAACTAATAATAATAGTAATGGTATTTGAAATAATAATAATAATAATAAGTAATGATATCAATAAAGATAATAATATGATAATAATGTTAATAGCAATAATGATAATAATAATCATAATAATACTAATACTAATATAACAAATTACATGTAATAACTTTCATATTATATTTTTGATAACACTAATAATACCAATAATAATTAATGTAATAATAATATAACAATTATAATTAAACTTGTAATTATATATTATTAATTATGTAATTTTTAATAATCATATGTAATATGATAACCTTTACTGAAAATTTATTATATAAATTATATATATATATATATATATATATATATATATAAATATATATATATATATATATATATATATATATATATATATATATATATATATATTACAATATACATATAATAATAATTAATAATCAAAATTATATAAGTTTATATATATATATATTTATTTTAAATTTACACTTAATTATTTTGTATCCTATTTTACATATTTAATTCTAATGTTTATTTTATAATTTCAAATTATTATATATACTTTCACTTATATTTATATGCATATTTATTTACACTCCATTGTTCGTGAATCGTAGGGAATGGTCAAAGGTTAATTGAACACATGAACATAGTTTTCAAAGTTTTTGAGATTTCAACATTACAGACTTTGCTTATTGTGTCAGAAACATTAAAGATTAAGTTTAAATTTGGTCGAAAATTTCCGGGTCGTCACAGTACCTACCCGTTAATGAAATTTTGTCCCGAAATTTGATCGAGGTCGTCATGTATAACAATAAGAATGTTTTCATGACTTATATGGGTTGGAAATTAGAGTTTTATCATCATTGAGTAATATAGATAAAACAATTCGAGTACGCGAAGAGTATAAGTGAAGCTATCACAAAAGGTTGAGATAGGATTTGACTTTTGACGTAGTCACTATGAATTTCCGAAATTCAGGGGATTTAGAGAAAATCTTCGTAATAAGATTTGATTCTTAAGAAAATTAGAATCCTCCTTGGTTAGATGCGATGATCTGGTTCGATTGCTCTGTCGGATATTTTACTATAAATCCACCCTCTTCGTTTTCTTTATATTTTGGAGCTCCATACATTTGTTTTCTTTTCCCGACTTTAAGTCAAGCGAATAATGGTCCAGAATTGGTAGATACGAATTTCGGAAAAAACATGACTAACGTTCTAAGAGAGAAATTTTAATAGCACGATCTTGATTTGTTTAATTTACCAAAATTCAAGAGAAAAGATAGGACTATCAGGAAGATATGTTCTCGATATGTTTGAAGATTAGATAGAGTGTAAGAGTCGTGTAACATGGCACATGATGACGGTATGATCTGTGAATCGTCATGTTTCATTAGAAATTCAGCATGACTTACTGTAATATAATCACGTTGATCAAGTGTCATTATATTATACTAATTCATGCTTCAGTTCCCAACACTACTTCAAAAGCATTCATATTTTAAATTCGAATTTTTCAAAATTTAGAAACTAAAACAGTTTCTTTTATGATGTAATACAGATAATGCGGAGAGGTAATTAATACTGGATCAGAATAGTTATGAAAATATCTTCAGAATTATCGAGGATATTTATAATAAAAGATACGATAATATCTTAGAATTTTATAATCAAATTGTGATGAAGAAATTCATTCACAATGATTTAGAATAATTATTGAGCAAGGTATTCGCTAGAGATTTCATCAGAAAACGAATTATCTAGATTCTTTATGTACAAGTTTAGTCCTTACGATTTATTCAGAGTCTTCTTCATGGTTTGCTCAATTTGTTTATCAAAATCCTTGAGCTTTTTCAACACTCCATTCTTTATCATCAAACTTTTGACTGTTAAAGTCATCATTAGTTTTCGTTGCTTTATCAGCTTTTGTAAAACTCAGAAAACCGATTCATAGACTAAGCGCTTTTCAAAAATCCAGAATGGAAGATCATAATTATAAGAGATAAATGTTATATGTATACATATAACTGTTGATGTAGAAATGCTGCGAGATTTAAAATACTGATTGCTGATTCTCGGTAATTGGTATGGCAATTATCGTTACAAGATGCGGATAGGGTTTCGATAAATATAATGATTTTTCGGAAAATCAAAGATCAACGAAGTTGTTGTTAAGTTTACTGCTAATGTCGTGAGATATAAACGGTTCCCAGGTAACGATGACGAAAGGGCAATCGTATACATCAAGGTTATAATAAGACTAGTACGATTGAAAAGTCGAAGTTGACTTGCTGGAGCTGTGACAAAATTGGCTACTTTTGAGAGGTATTGTAAAGTAATTTTCGGTAATAACACGCCAACGGATCATAGATTCGTGTTAAACTTCTACTTGGGTTCCGGAAGTTCTTCCAGGTGCATGACTATGGATAACATATGGTTGGATCATCATCTTGATTGAGGTGTTTTCAAGAATCATGAAAGGTTTGAACGCAGTTTGGAATCGTCAAGATACAAATGAGGTTTTGGATGAAATCAAGTGGCAAACTTGAAGAATTGTTTAGTTTCATATGATATAATCAATATTTTAATTCATTTTAATTGTCCAATGTTATTAGTCCACATCTAGTAGTCCACAATTAGTAGTTCAACATTTCATATATAGTTTAATATATAATATTCGAATTAATTAATACATATCGTGACCCATTGTATACATGTCTCAGACTCGATCACAACTCAAAGTATATATATTATTATAGAATCAACCTCAACCCTCTATAGCTAACTGGAGCATTACTGCATATAGAGTGTCTATGGTTATTCCAAATAATATATATAGATGTGTCGATATGATATGTCAAAACCTTGTATACGTGTCCCGATATTTAAAGTGCATAAAATAAATAACAGAAATTAAATGACGATAAATAAAATTGCGAGAATATAAATTGCGATAAATAAAATGTAATCAGTTAGCTAGGAACAGTTATCGTGGATTCTTAACAAAATTTCTCATAGTTAATTTGTCTGTTTCTAACAAATTTTATTTTGTCAAATGTTTTTCTTCATTATGTCACTTGTTGGATTCTGATAAATCAAAATCCAAATATAAAATTGAATGAAAATGGTTATTCTACGGTGAACGGATACGTATATCAGTGATTATAAGCAGGATAGTAAATGACTGTTGAATCAGCTTCGGAGAATGTATAGTGTAACTTTATTAATGTGAAATCTAAATATTCCTCGGGTATTACCTACCCGTTAAAATATTTTCACCATTAACAGTTTGTACGAAAGAATTTTTTTTTAATTACAATCTTTATGAAAACATATATACGTATATATTTTCTTCAGATGAAATTTTGGATTTAATGAGTTAACATGATATTAAACTCATCTGGTTTACCGTTAGATCTAGAATACATAATCTCTAAAACATTAGAGATTACATAATCAAAACGAAGATGTAGAACATCATGTAAAACGATGATTATACTCGAGGTACAGAATGAGATGTTGAGGCATGTGATGTTGAAGCTTGGGTTGTTGGTGATACTGTTGGTACCGGTGATGTTGTTGAAGCTGGTACGTTTTGCACCATATTTTCCAAGGCTACAACTCGGGCGCGAAGCTCGTTGACTTCTTCTATTACACCGGGATGATTGTCGGTTTGAACGAGCGGATGAATGAGGTTTAGAATCTGAGATAGTATATGATCGTGACGAGATAATCTGGAAATGAGAGAGAAAATGGTGTCTCGAACAGGTTCACCGGTAAGCGCTTCAGGTTCATTGTCAAGAGGTGAATTCGGTTGGTGGAAGAGATCGCCTTCTTTGCGTCTCCATTGATTAAGTCGACTACGAACCCATCCCCAATTCATCCAGAATTGGTGATGGCTAATTGATTGATTTATTCCGGTGACGGTGCTTTCGGAGTTTAGGTGAACATCCATGTCGGAATAGCTGTCGGATTCCGAAGAATTTGAACTAGTGGTGAGCTCCATTTCGTACGATTGAATAAAGAATTTTTTGATATGAAATGATTTTCGGATATCGGATGATATGCTAATTACATAGGATACCTATACATAGTAGAGAAGATCCCGTAAATTTCGGAGGGAATTAAGGAAACGTGTCGGATAAAGTCTACAGTAATAGATACGCTAAGATATGGATTAGCAGATACGCTTAAGATATGAATTTGTCTATACACTATTCATGCAATCAATGCAGTAAGATGTGTTTAGACTAGAAATGATAAGCAGGTAATTTTCGACAAGAAATGATAAGCAAAACTTTTGACATGCAGATACGGTCGAAGTCCAGACTCACTAATGCATCTAAACAACTATCAGTTAGACACACTAATGCAAGACCTGGTTCGCTAAGACCACCACTCTGATACCAACTTTAACGACCTGTCCTAATCCATCTGGACGAATACATTACATTTGGTTACATCATGAAATGTCCCGTTCATATCGATTATAAACGTTCCATATTAATTGATTTCATTGCGAGGTTTTGACCTCTATATGGGATATTTTTCAAAGACTGCATTCGTTTTTAAAACAAACCATAACCTTTATTTTATCGACAAGGTTAAAAAGACACCACCTAGATTATCCAGAAATGATAATCTAAAAATATCACACTTACACACTACCAATACATATTGGTTTACAATATTAATATGTTACAACAAAATAAATCTCGAATGCAGTTTTAAACAATATTATACAAGCATGCTGACACCAAATCTTGTCCATATATTAACATGCAATAGCGGAAGCTCTTAATAATCACCTGAGAATAAGCATGCTTTAAACATCAACAAAAATGTTGGTGAGTTATAGGTTTAACCTATATATTTATCAAATTGTAATAATAGACCACAAGATTTTATATTTCAGTATACATCCCATACATAGAGATAAATATCATTCATATGGTGAACACCTGGTAACCGACATTAACAAGATGCATATAAGAATATCCCCTATTATTTCGGGAAATCCATCGGACATGATAAAACAACATCGAAGTACTAAAGCATCCGCAACCATGGATGTGGTTCGTTAGGCCCACTAGATCTATCTTTAGGATTCGCGTCAATTAGTAGATCGGTTTACTAATTCTTAGGTTACCAAGCAAAAAGGGGCATATTTGGCTTCGATCATTCACCCATATAATGTAGTTTCATTTACTTGTGTCTATTTCGTAAAACATTTATAAAACTGCATGTATTCTCATCCCAAAATATTAGATTTTAAAAGTGGGACTATAATTCACTTTCACAGATTTTTACTTCGTCGGGAAGTAAGTCTTGGCCACTGGTCGATTCACGAACCTATAACAAATATGTACATATATATCAAAGTATGTTCAAAATATATTTACAACATTTTTAATACGTTTTACTGTTTTAATTTTATTAAGTTAGCTGTCCTCATTAGTAACCTACAACTAGTTGTCCACAGTTAGATGTACAGAAATAAATCGATATATATATTATCTTGAATCAATCCACGACCCAGTGTATACATGTCTCAGGCCATATCACAACTCAAAGTATATATGTTTTTGGAATCAACCTCAACCCTGTATAGCTAACTCCAACATTACTGCATATAGAGTGTCTATGGTTGTTCCAAATAATATATATACATGGGTCGATATGATATGTCAAAACATTTGCATACGTGTCTATGGTATCCCAAGATTACATAATATATTAGAATACATGTATAATACAATATGAGTTAGCTAGGGTATGATTAATATAGATTTGTTACCAATTTTCACGTACTTACAACAAGCAAAAATATCCAATCTTGTTTTACCCATAACTTCTTCGTTTTAAATCCGTTTTGAGTGATTCAAGTTGATATGGTTTCATATTGAACTTAAGTTTATGAATCTAAACAGAAAAAGTATAAGTTTATAGTCGAAAATACAGGTTACAAGTTGTTTTTGTAAAGGTAGTCATTTCAGTCGAAAGAACGACGTCTAGATAACCATTTTGGAAAACATACTTCCACTTTGAGTTTAACCATGATTTTTGGATATAGTTTCATGTTCATAAGAAAAATTATTTTCCCAGAAGAACAACTTTTAAATCAAAGTTTATCATAGTTTTTAATTAACTAACCCAAAACAGCCCGCGGTGTTACTACGACGGCGTATATTCGGTTTTACGGTGTTTTTCGTGTTTTCAGGTTTTAAATCATTAAGTTAGCATATCATATAGATATAGAACATGTGTTTAGTTGATTTTAAAAGTCAAGTTAGAAGGATTAAATTTTGTTTGCGAACAAGTTTAGAATTAACTAAACTATGTTCTAGTGATTACAAGTTTAAACCTTCGAATAAGGTAGTCTTATATATCTGAATCGAATGATGTTATGAACATCATTACTTCCTCAATTTTAGTAGATAAACCTACTGGAAATGATGAAAAAATAACTTGAGCTTCAAAGAATCTTTGATGGCTTGGAAGTTCTTAAAATAAAATCATGACACAAAAACAAGTTCAAGTAAGATTATTACTCGAATTAAGATAGTTATAGTTATAGAAATTGAATCAAAGCTTGAATATGAATATTACCTTGATTTAGAAAGATAGTATACTGTAAATAACAAAGGTTTCTTGATCTTAGATTATTGCTTGGAATGGATTAGGAAACTTGGAAGTAAACTTGTAAACTTAGAAGTGTTCTTGATGTGTTCTTGAGTAATTGTTTTTATGATGATTATAGGTAATAACCAAAGCTTGTATTTGATGATTTTTGCTGGAAAAATAGTAACTTAGATGTTCATAGAAGAGTGTGTGTGTTTTGAGAGAGAATTGGGAAGAAAACTGGAAGTGAAATGGAGTAGGTGGTGAGTGGTGAAGGTGAGTGGGGTTAAAAGGAGTTCTTGTTTTTGTTTTCTTGCTCATAAGTCATGCTAGTTGTCTAATTGTTGGTTCCACATGTTTGTTGACTATCTAGGGTTGCTAAGAGCTAAATTATTATGTGTATATACCAATAGTATATACGTCTAGGAGCTGGGTATTGTACTCGTACGAATACGGTTGCATACGAGTAGAATTGTTGATGAAAATGAATGAGAATGCAATTGTAAGCATTTTTGTTAAGTAGAAGTACTTTGATATGTGTCTTGAAGTCTTTCAAAAGTGTACTAATATATCTAAATACACTACATGTATATACATTTTAACTGAGTCGTTAAGTCATCGTTAGTTGTTACATGTAAGTGTTGTTTTGAAACCTTTAAGTTAACGATCTCATTTAATGTTGTTAACCCATTGTTTATTATATCTAATGAGATGTTAAATTATTATATTATCAGGATATTATGATGTATGAATATATCTTAATATGATATATATACATTAAAATGTCGTTACAACGATAATCGTTACATATATGCCTCGTTTCAAAATTCTTAAGTTAGTAGTCTTGTTTTACATATGTAGTTCATTGTTAACATACTTAATGATATATATATAACTATCATTTTATCATGTTAAATATAGTGTAACAATATCTTAATATGATACATATGTATTTAGTAAGACATTGTAATAACGATAATCATTATATATATCGTTTCGAGTTTCTTAACTTAGTAGTCTCATTTTTATGTATATAACTCATTGTTAAAATACTTAATGAGGTACATACTTATCATAATATCATGATAACTATATATATATATATATATATATATATATATATATATATATATATATATATATATATATATATATATATATATATATATATATATATATATATATATATATATATCCATATGTATGTCATCATATAGTTTTTACAAGTTTTAACGTTCGTGAATCGCCGGTCAACTTGGGTGGTCAATTGTCTATATAAAACCTATTTTAATTAATCAAGTCTTATCAAGTTTGATTTCTTAACATGTTGGAAACACTTAATCATGTAAATATCAATTTCATTTAATATATATAAATATGAAAAAGTTCGGGTCATTACACATCGCGAGGTACTTGACCTCTATATGATACATTTTACAAATATTGCATTCGTTTTTAAAAGGAAAACTTTCATTTCTTCGAAAGTTGACGGCATGCATACCATTTCATAATATATCCAACTATAATTAACTTAATAATAATCTTGAAGAACTCGACGACTCGAATGCAACTTCTTTTGAAATATGTCATGAATGACTCCAAGTAATATCTCTAATATGAGCAAATGCACAGCGGAAGATTTCTTTCATACCTAAGAATAAACATGCTTTCAAGTGTCAATCAAAAGGTTGGTGAGTTCATTAGTTTATCATAATCATTCATTTCCATCATTTTAATAGACCACAAGATTTCATATATTGTCACGCGTAACTCGCGAATTAAAATTCATTCATATGGTGAACACCTGGTAACCGACCTTAACAGGATGCATATAGAATATCCCCATCATTCCGGGACTCACATCGGACATGATAAATTCGAAGTACTAAAGCATCCGTAACCCGGATGGGGCTCGTTGGGCCCGATAGATCTATCTTTAGGATTCGCGTCAATTGGTGACAATTATCATAAACACTAATTCTTAGGCTACCAAGCTAAAAAGGGGCATATTCGATTCGATAATCCAACCATAGAATGTAGTTTTGATTACTTCTGTCTATTTCGTAGAGCATTTATAAAAACAGCGCATGTATTCTCAGTCTCAAAAATATATATTGCAAAAGCATTTAAAAATGGAGCAAATGAAACTCACTCTACAATATTTTGTAGTAAAAATATTCATACGACGATACTGAACAATGCAGGGTTGGCCTAGGATTCACGAACCTATATCATTTGTATATATATATATATATATATATATATATATATATATATATATATATATATATATATATATATATTAAAACATATAATCGTAACTGAACAAATTTATTTATTAGGTCTATTTTAATTTATATATTATATATACTTAATTTGTGCATACATTCAAAATGATTAATATTTATATAGTTATTTTAATATATCCATTTTTATATACATAAATGTTTAGTGTTATATTTAAAAATCAATAGTTTGTTATATGTAAGTATTTATATAAATAAAATTAATAGGTTTGATATATATATAGTTATGTGAAATATTATAGTATATGTAATAAGTATATCTTATGTATATAATATTTATCTGTTTAAAATAATAGTTTTGATAATAATAATGATTTACTAATAATAATAATAATAATAATAATAATAATAATAATAATAATAATAATAATAATAATAATAATAATAATAATAATAATAGTAACTTTATTAATAATAATATTAATAATGATATTGTTAATACTGATACTTATAATAATAATAATAGAAATCTTATTAACAATGATAATATTAATAATCATAATACTTAATAATAATACTTATATTGATGATAATATTAATGATAAAAATAATAATAATAATAATAATAATCATAATTGGGTTATGATAATAATAGGTATAAAGGTTAACTAGTACTTATATTAGTAATAATAACAGTAATAACTAATATTCATAATACTTAATTATAATAATACTAATAATAATAATAATAATTCTAATACTTAATTTTAATAATTATAATAACAATAATGATAAGTGTAATAATAACAATAATAATAATAACCATAATAACAATAACAATACTAATAATAATAATAATAATAATAATAATAATAATAATAATAATAATAATAATAATAATAATAATAATAATAATAATAATAATAATAATAATAAAATTAAAAGTAATAATAACAATTAAATAACTACCTCATTTAAATAGCCTTCTAAAAAAAAATGTTGCCCAGGCCGGGGCTTGAACCCCTGACCTCTCGCTACCCCGACACCCACACAAACCACTGCACCGCCGATTACTTTTCTGTTTTATATCCCTTTAATTTAATTATAACCCGTTTTATCTTAGCTTCTCTTCTTTGCATAACGAGTCGACCAGAGATTCAAACGACCAACACAACAACACATTGAATTGGTTTTAGGATTCAAGAAATTAACAGAAATGTTTTTATTTGGGCGCCTGCAAATAAAAGAAAAAGAAAAAAAAAGAAGCAGCTGCACTGTATGTTTTCGAAAGAAAAAAAAATACATGAACTCATACCATGATTTTAAATTTCAGTACTTTTTATACAAAGTTTATAATACGAAATATGTTTCAAATCACTTTTAGAAACTATTGGATTTGTTAATTTGACTTGAAACATCACAACGAATCCGAATTTCTTGATGAACACTCGGTTTGACTAAAGCTTTGACTCGTAAATTCATCTTTAATTTCGCGAATTAAAATTTGAAAACTTGCAGATAGTTTAAATTGAAGATTCCTAACATCTCTGCACTTTTAGATTTTGAAATGGATTTAAATTCGAGCTGTTGGAAATATGAAAGCAAGAACAGGGGACGGTTTTATTTTCTTTTCTTTTTCAGATTTAATTCCAAAAATTTAGTAGCTGTAATTGATATAGGAGATGGAGAAAATAAAGAAGTTAATCAATTGCAATTGAGAATCAGTTGTTATCTAATCTAATGGTGTTGATTGGTAAAATTCGAGTCAGTACATAACAAATTATAAAAAAATAAAAGTGGAAAAAGACCTACAACTGAATTTGTTTTATACACTGTGTTTGATTCCAATTTGTTCACCAATTAAGAGACAAGAAACAAAATCTAATACAGTTATCAAGAAAAAAAATCGCACAGATTCATGTAACATATATCTGTTTTTATAATTTACTCTAGTTATTAATCTTTAATAAATATAAACCTATTAATAATAATAATGTTATTGATAATAATAAAAATAATAATAACTAATAATAATAGTAATGGTATTTGAAATAATAATAATAATAATAATAATAATAATAATAATAATAATAATAATAATAAGTAATGATATCAATAAAGATAATAATATGATAATACTGTTAATAGCAATAATGATAATAATAATCATAATAATACTAATACTAATATAACAAATTACATGTAACAACTTTCATATTATAATTTTGATAACACTAATAATACCAATAATAATTAATGTAATAATAATATAACAATTATAATTAAACTTGTAATTATATATTATTAATTATGTAATTTTTAATAATCATATGTAATATGATAACCTTTACTGAAAATTTATTATATAAATTATATATATATATTACAATATACATATAATAATAATTAATCATCAAAATTATATATGTTTATATATATAGATTTATTTTAAATTTACACTTAATTATTTTGTATCCTATTTTACATATTTAATTCTAATGTTTATTTTATAATTTCAAATTATTATATATACGTTCACTTATATTTATATGCATATTTATTTACACTCCATTGTTCGTGAATCGTCGGGAATGGTCAAAGGTTAATTGAACACATGAACATAGTTTTCAAAGTTTTTGAGATTTCAACATTACAGACTTTGCTTATCGTGTCGGAAACATATAAAGATTAAGTTTAAATTTGGTCGGAAATTTCCAGGTCGTCACAAATTTGACCGTGGAATATAAATTGTGACTTGTTGTTTGTTAGATATTTTTGTCCCCGTGTTTGTCACGGACCGCTATTTGATGTACCCCTTTACAATAATAGATGTCAAAAAGTCTTAGAAAAATTCCACAATTTAGGATAACGTTAAAATCTTTATCCTTTTCATGATAGGTAAGAAACGGGTTGTTAAAAGTGGTACTAGATATATATATATATATATATATATATATATATATATATATATATATATATATATATATATATATATATATATAATATTATACTCTATCCATCTTATATAATATAAAAATATAATAATATAATAGCATAATAATAAAAATAATAATAATAAAATAAAACGTGTAATTGATAGAAAAGTAGCCGCCACCCATATTTATATCCGTGACTTTTGCTTTGTCACTTATTAATTAGTTACGGATAGTTTTATGACGGAAAGTATATCGTGGTCCGTTGTTAATCAGTAGCGGATAAAAGTAATCAGAAAAATCTCATATTTTTAAATTAAATAGATTTATTTATTTTGGTCATTAAGGTATAAAATTTGATCATTAATTTATTAAATAAAAATTACATCAAATGTCCCTTTCAATTCTGGGTAAAATATAAAAAGTTCTAAAATTTAACCAATAGCTCCCAAATACATTTTTAATAAGCCTAAAATTTATAGAACTCATTTTCGGATCACCGTTTATTTTAAAATCACATAAATTCAAAAAATAACTTGAGCTTCAAAGGATCTTTGATGGCTTGGAAGTTCTTGAAATAGAATCATGACACAAAAACAATTTCAAGTAAGATTATTACTCGAATTAAGATAGTTATACTTATATAAATTGAATCAAAGCTTGAATATGAATATTACATTGATTTAGAAAGATAACCTACTATAAATAACAAAGGTTTCTTGATCTTAGATTATTGCTTGGAATGGATTAGGAAACTTGGAAGTAAACTTGTAAACTTGGAAGTGTTCTTGATGTGTTCTTGAGTAATTGTTTTTATGATGATTATAGGTAATAACCAAAGCTTGTATTTGATGATTTTTTAAGGGAAAAATAGTAACTTAGATGTTCATGGAAGAGTGTGTGTGTTTTGAGAGAGAATTGGGAAGAAAATTGGAAGTGAAATGGAGTAGGTGGTGAGTGGTGAAGGTGAGTGGGGTTAAAAGGAGTTCTTGTTTTTGTTTCTTTGCTCATAAGTCATGCTAGTTGTCTAATTTTTGGTTCCACATGTTTGTTGACTATCTAGGGCTGCTAAGAGCTAAATTATTATGTGTATATACCAATAGTATATACGTCTAGGAGCTGGGTATTGTACGAGTACGAATACGGTTGCATACGAGTAGAATTATTGATGAAAATGAATGAGAATGCAATTGTAAGCATTTTTGTTAAGTAGAAGTACTTTGATATGTGTCTTGAAGTCTTTAAAAAGTGTACTAATACATTTAAATACACTACATGTATATACATTTTAACTGAGTCGTTAAGTCATCGTTAGTCGTTACATGTAAGTGTTGTTTTGAAACCTTTAAGTTAACGATCTCATTTAATGTTGTTAACCCATTATTTTTTATATCTAATAAGATGTTAAATTATTACATTATCAAGATATTATGATGTATGAATATATCTTAATATGATATATATACATTAAAATGTCATTACAACGATAATCGTTACATATATGCCTCGTTTCAAAATTCTTAAGTTAGTAGTCTTGTTTTACATATGTAGTTCATTGTTAACATACTTAATGATATATATAATTATCATTTTATCATGTTAAATATAGTGTAACAATATCTTAATATGATACATATGTATTTAGTAAGACGTTGTAATAACGATAATCGTTATATATATCGTTTCAAGTTTCTTAACTTAGTAGTCTCATTTTTATGTATATAACTCATTGTTAAAATACTTAATGAGGTACATACTTATCATAATATCATGATAACTATATATATATATATATATATATATATATATATATATATATATATATCCATATGTATGTCATCATATAGTTTTTACAAGTTTTAACGTTCGTGAATCGTCGGTCAACTTGGGTGGTCAATTGTCTATATAAAACCTATTTCAATTAATCAAGTCTTAACAAGTTTGATTTCTTAACATGTTGGAAACACTTAATCATGTAAATATCAATTTCATTTAATATATATAAACATGGAAAAGTTCGGGTCACTACAGTACCTACCCGTTAAATAAATTTCGTCCCAAAATTTTAAGCAGTTGGAGGTGTTGACGTATCTTCCGGAAATAGGTGCGGGTATTTCTTCTTCATCTGATCTTCTCGTTCCCAGGTGAACTCGGGTCCTCTACGAGCATTCCATTGAACTTTAAAATTGGTATCTTGTTTTGCTTAAGTCTTTTAACCTCACGATCCATTATTTCGACGGGTTCTTCGATGAATTGAAGTTTTTCGTTGATTTGAATTTCGTCTAACGGAATAGTGAGATCTTCTTTAGCAAAAAATTTCTTCAAATTCGAGACGTGGAAAGTGTTATGTACAGCTGCGAGTTGTTGAGGTAACTCAAGTCGGTAAGCTACTGGTCCGACACGATCAATAATCTTGAATGGTCCAATATACCTTGAATTTAATTTCTCTCATTTACCAAATCGAACAACGCCTTTCCAAGGTGCAACTTTAAGCATGACCATCTCTCCAATTTCAAATTCTATATCTTTTCTTTTAATGTCAGCGTAGCTCTTTTGTCGACTTTGGGCGGTTTTCAACCGCTGTTGAATTTGGATGATCTTCTCGGTAGTTTCTTGTATTATCTCCGGACCCATAATCTATCTATCCTCCACTTCACTCCAACAAATCAGAGATCTGCACTTTCTACCATAAAGTGCTTCAAACGGCGCCATCTCAATGCTTGAATGGTAGCTGTTGTTGTAGGAAAATTCTGCTAACGGTAGATGTCGATCCCAACTGTTTCCGAAATCGATAACACATGCTCGTAGCATGTCTTCAAGGGTCTGTATCGTCCTTTCACTTTGCCCATCAGTTTGTGGATGATAAGCAGTACTCATGTCTAGACGAGTCCCCAATGCTTGTTGCAATGTCTGCCAAAATCTTGAAACAAATCTGCCATCCCTATCTGAGATAATAGAGACTGGTATTCCATGTCTGGAGACAACTTCCTTCAAGTATAATCGTGCCAACTTCTCCATTTTATCATCTTTTCTCATTGGCAGAAAGTGTGCTGACTTGGTAAGACAATCGACTATTACCCAAATTGTATCATAACCACTTGCAGTCCTTGGCAATTTAGTAATGAAATCCATGGTAATGTTTTCCCATTCCCATTCCGGGATTTCAGGTTGTTGAAGTAGACCTAATGGTTTCTGATGTTCAGCTTTGACCTTAGAACACGTCAAACATTCTCCTACGTATTTAGCAATATCGGCTTTCATACCCGGCCACCAAAAGTGTTTCTTGAGATCTTTGTACATCTTTCCCGCTCCGGGATGTATTGAATATCTGGTTTTATGTGCTTCCTTAAGTACCTTTTCTCTCACATCTCCAAACTTTGGTACCCAAATTCTTTCAGCCCTATACTGGGTTCCGTTTTCCCGAATATTAAGATGTTTCTCCGATCCTTTGGGTATTTCATTCTTCGACTTTCCTTCTTTTACAACTCCCTGCTGCGCCTCCTTTATTTGAGTAGTAAGGTTAGTACGAATAATTAGATTCATAGCTTTTACCCGTATAGGTTCTCTGTCCTTCTACTCAAAGCGTCAGCTACCACATTCACCTTCCCCGGGTGGTAACGAATCTCAAAGTCGTAATCATTCAACAATTCAATCCACCTACGCTGCTTCATGTTCAGTTGTTTCTGATTAAATATGTGTTGGAGACTTTTGTGGTCGGTATATTTAATACTTTTGATCCCATATAAGTAGTGCCTCCAAGTCTTTAATGCAAAAACAACGGCGCCCAATTCCAAATCGTGAGTCGTATAATTTTGCTCGTGAATCTTCAATTGTCTGGACGCATAAGCAATTATCTTCGTTCGTTGCATTAATACACAACCGAGGCCTTGCTTTGAGGCATCACAATATATCACAAAATCATCATTCCCTTCAGGCAATGACAATATAGGTGCCGTAGTTAACTTTTTCTTCAACAATTGAAACGCTTTCTCCTGCTCATCCTTCCATTCAAATTTCTTCCCCTTATGCGTTAATGCAGTCAAGGGTTTTGCTATTTTGGAAAAATCTTGGATGAACCTTCTGTAGTAACCAGCCAGTCCTAAAAATTGGCGTATATGCTTCAGATTTTTCGGGGTTTCCCACTTTTCAACGGTTTCAATCTTTGCCGGATCCACTTGAATACCTTCTTTGTTCACTATGTGACCGAGGAATTGAACTTCTTCCAACCAAAATGCACACTTTGAAAACTTAGCGTACAGTTTTTCTTTCCTCAACAACTCTAGCACTTTTCTCAAATGTTCTTCGAGCTCTTGATCATTCTTTGAGTAAATAAGTATGTCATCGATGAAAACAATGGCAAACTTGTCAAGGTATGGTCCACACACTCGGTTCATGAAGTCCATGAACACAGCTGGTGCGTTAGTCAACCCAACCAGCATAACCATAAACTCGTAATGACCGTAACGCATCCTGAAAGTAGTCTTCGGAATATCATCCTCCTTCACCCGCATTTGATGATACCCGGAACGTAAATCGACCTTCGAATAAACCAACGAGCCTTGTAGTTGATCAAATAAGTCGTCGATTCTTGGTAGTGGGTAACGATTCTTGATGGTAAGTTTGTTCAACTCTTGGTAGTTGATACACAACCTGAATGTACCATCCTTCTTTTTGACAAACAAAACAGGAGCTCCCCATGGTGATGTACTTGGTCGTATAAAACCACGCTCTAAAAGTTCTTGTAATTGGCTTTGGAGTTCCTTCATTTCGCTGGGTGCAAGTCTGTATGGAGCACGAGCTATTGGTGCAGCTCCTGGTACAAGATCTATTTGAAATTCAACAGATCGGTGTGGAGGCAGTCCCGATAATTCTTTCAGAAATACATCGGGAAATTCTTTTGCGACGGGAACATCATTGATGTTCTTTTCTTCGGTTTGTACTTTCTCGACATGTGCTAGAACAGCATAGCAACCTTTTCTTATTAGTTTTTATGCCTTTAAATTACTAATAAGATTTAGCTTCGCATTTCTCTTTTCTCCGTATATCATTAAGGGATTTCCTTTTTCTCGTACAATGCGAATTGTATTTTTGTAACAAACGATTTCTGCTCTCTCCTTTTTCAACCAATCCATGCCGATTATCACATCAAAACTCCCTAACTCTACTGGTATCAAATCAATCTTAAATGTTTTGCTAATCAAATTAATTTCTTGATTCTGACATATATTATCTGCTGTAATTAATTTATCGTTTGCTAATTCGAGTAAAAAATTTGTTATCCAAAGGCGTCAGTGGACAACTTAGTTTAGCACAAAAATCTCTACTCATATAGCTTCTATCCGCACCCGAATCAAATAAAACATAAGAAGATTTATTGTCAATAAGAAACGTACCCGTAACAAGCTCCGGGTCTTCCTGCGCTTCTACCGTATTAATATTGAAAACTCTTCCGTGGCCCTGCCCACTAGTATTCCCCTGATTCGGGCAATTTCTACTAATGTGGCCCGGTTTTCCACATGCAAAGCAATCTATGGCGGCATTATCTGTTCCGACATTATTTGTTCTTTTAATTCTGTTAAACTTTGGTCCGTAGGCCTCACACTTTGCCGCACTATGACCATTTCTTCTACACCTAGTGCAAAATGTCGTGCAGAACCCCTGGTGATTCTCTTCACACCTTTTGCATAACTGTTTTTTGTTTTTGTTGCCATTGTTATTATTGAGATTGTTGTTGGGATTGTTATCATTGCTATTGTTGTTGTTGTTATTGTTGTTGGGACGGTTATTGTAGTTGTTGTTAGGACGTTTGTTGACGTTGTTGTTGCGATTGATGTTGCGGTTGTTGGGATAGTTATTGCGATTGTGGTTGTGATTGTTGTTGTTGTATTGGTGACTCTTGTCATTGGTTTCTTCCCACTTTCTCTTGACTTGTTTCATGTTAGCCTCTTCAGTCGTCTGCTCTTTAATCCTTCCTTCAATCTGGTTCACTAATTTATGAGCCATTTGACTTGCCTTTTGTATGGAGGCGGGCTCGTGTGAACTCACATCTTCTTGAATCCTTTCTGGTAACCCTTTTACAAATGCATCGATCTTCTCTTCTTCGTCTTCGAACGTTCTGGGCCACAATAGGCACAATTTGGTGAATCGTCGTTCGTATGTGGTGATATCGAAACCTTGCGTTCGTAATCCTCTAAGCTCTACCTTGAGCTTGTTGACCTCGTTTCTGAGACGATACTGCTCGTTGATGTGCGTAGAGGTGTATACGAAATAGTTATATTTTTACTACAAAATACTATTAAATACGATACAATTTTACACAAGTTATTTATTTATTTATAGAGTGGATATACTTAAACCTTGCTACAACACTTATAGGCAGTGTACCTAATCGTACAATAGTGTAGTTTTTAGTAAGTCCGGTTCGTTCCACAGGGAGCTAGCCAAGTTTAACGCTATATTTTTAAAACTATATTTGTAAATATATAAATATATATATATATATATATATATATATATATATATATATATATATATATATATATATATATATATATATATATATATAGTAGTATTATTATTATAAAAGGGGGTTTTTACCGTTTAATGACCGGTTTGTCGATTTTAAAACTTTAGTCGTAGTTAAAACCTAATGTAAAATATTAAAAATAAATATAACTTAATTTAAAGAGTAAAGTAAATGACAATAATTAAAGTGCGATAAATAAAATGACAATAAATAAAATTGCGATAATTAAAAAGTACGATAATTAAAATGACAATAAATTAAAGTGCGATAATTAAAAGGTCAATTAAATATGAAAAAAAAAGAATTATGCTTATTTAAACTTCCGTAATCATGATGTTTGATGTGTTGATTTTAGTTTATTACCATAGGTTAATTTTCCTTTGTCCTGGATTATTCAATATGTCCATCTGGTTTTTGTCCATAACAGTCCATCAGTCATAAATATAAAGTGCGAGTGTCCTCGTCAAATTATTCTTATATCCAAAGTCAAATATTCCAAATAATTGGGGACTTAAACTATAATTACACTAATTTTTCTTTTATATAATTTACCCCTGTTTTAATAAGTCCATTGACTATTAATCCATTCCCGTATCCGGTTAAATGAATGATTATTAGTACTTATAAATATCCCGCCCACCGTGTCCGATCGAGTGTATGTGGTTATTTATAGGTACGTCCAATTGTAAATCTTTATATTAAATTAACAAACTATCATTTAATTAAACAAATATAAAGCCCATTAATAGCCCATAGTCTAATTTCCACAAGTATCGTTCTTTTGTCCAAACCCCAATTATGGTACAAAGCCCAATTACCCAATCTTTAATATTTTAGCCCAACATCACGATTACTTCGGTATTAAATAAGCATAATAATAACTTAGCTATGAGACATTAAATTAAAAAGGTTGAACATAACTTACAATGATTAATAATAGCGTAGCGTTACACGGACAGAATTTCGACTTATACCCTTACAACATTCGCTAACATACCCTTATTATTATTAGAATTAAAATTAAAATTAAAATTAAAATTATAATATAATATATATATATATATATATATATATATATATATATATATATATATATATATATATATATATTACGTTGAGATAGAGAGATAGATGGTATGATAAACTCGAGCAACAGACTGCCTTTTATAGGGAGGTGGCCAGAAAAAGTGGCTCATGCGATCGCATGGGAATATAGCCTCCAGGCCATGCAATCGCATGGAGCAGGAATCCAGCTTACATTGCTTTGTCTCCTAGTTTGCCGACGGTTTATATATATAATATAATATATATATAATTTTAAGAATTAATTATATATTATATTATATTCATGTGCATAGTTGACTTGTAATTTTTAGTCCGTTGCGTCGAGCGTTGAGAGTTGACTCTGGTCCCTGTTCCGGATTTTCGAACGTCCTTACGTACAATTTAATATCTTGTACTTTGCTTTTTGCATCTTGTACTCTTGTAATTTTGAGACGTTTCTCATCAATAAATTGAACCACTTTGATTGTACTTTGTACTTTTTAGCTTTTTGGTCATTTGCTTCTTCAATTCGTCGAATCTGTCTTTTGTCTTCACCTTTTATTATTTAAACGAATATCACTTGTAAATAGAACATTTGCAACTAAAAGCTTGTCTTTCTTGAGGGATAATGCTATGAAATATATGTTCGTTTTTAGCATTATCAAATATTCCCACACTTGAGCGTTGCTTGTCCTCAAGCAATATAGTCTTGAAATAAAACTTTACTAGAATCACTTCTTTATTCTTTACACTTTGTACATCAGTGATTTTAATACGGCGGTATGAACATTGGTAGTAACGATGTGGTTTACAGTCCCACATGACTATGAAAATTTAGATCCTTTAGGAAATTGGATCTTTATGAAAACATTTGATCTTTTGAAAATTCAATCTAGCTTTTACCCTAGATAAGTTTTCCGGAATAACCCTTCACCGGTGTTTGCAAATTGTTTTTATGGGTTTTGTGGGTTTCAGATTTGAAAATTTTAGTTCAAAACTTGCGGTTTTGTGTCACCCACTTGCTAACCTTGTATTGGGAAAGCAACACGTCCAGTATACTTGCTCCGTATGTTACCTTTCGGTAAACTACCATCCAGTTGTAAAGGAAAGCGTTGAACAAGCAACTGTTAAGGCAATGTCCCGTGACATGCTTTTGATTATGATCTATAACGTGTCGGATGCAATTACTATCCTTTGTAGGAGAAATAGTAAAGCTCACCCTATAGTTTTTCGGTCTGGCACAAGGTCCTGTCTTTGACCATGCTATGCAACCACCGTTCTTACGGTTGACACCCGATTTGGTTCAGGTGACCTAATGAATTCCAGGTGAATTCCTAGGATTTTATGTTCAATGGTAATGAACGCATTAAAAATAGGGTTTTCAGAAAACAAATCGGTTTTATAATTTTTGATCAAAATATTTTCTCGTTCAAGCTCGAGTTTAGATATCATCGAATTCCATGAGTTTGTAATTATCAATCTTTAAAGTCAATCTCAAGGATTGAGTAATATCAGTCTTAAAAGCTGATTTTTGATCTTTAAGGAGATTATCCTTTCTGGGGATCTGATTCATTAGTCTTATCAAGCTAATTTGCACGGCGCCCTCCCCATTTTACGAGACATATCCTCTCATGGTTAGGATAAGTCTGACCACTTGGCGACCCTGTTTGATGCTGAGGTCCGTGGATTTCCAGCTGATTTTTGAGAAAACTTTTCAAGATTTTTCGTAGACTCTACAATTGGTCTGGACGACAACTTCCTGACCTAAATCAAGAAGCGCGTGTCTTTTTCGGAAGACTTTACTTCCTTTTAATGATGGAATTGATTCCTCATGTAGATCCATCTTTCTTTCAAATATATTACAATTTACCGGGTAAAACGGTTAATTTTGTCCAAAACAAAAGTATCTTCAATTATTTGTACAAAAATATGTGATATGTGTTTTAAATAACTTGGTAAATTTTTCCCACACTTGGCTTTTATTTTATTTTCTTTGCCTTTTTATTGTCCTCTATTCCATTTTAAATGAATTATAACTTTTTGGGTTGTTTCTCAATTTATGTCCTTTCCGAGGTGACAATAATTTCGGTGTTAACACCTAGTTTTATTGTTCATAAATATGTATAAACATGATTTTAAATTCATTTATTTGAAAATTTTGAATTTTTTTTTTTTTTTTAGAATTGGGTAGTCAGTATATAAGACTAGAGTTGTTCTTTACTATCAGAGAGCACTAGATTCTAATACAACTACTGCGTTACTAGTATTTTTAATGGTAACCAAGTGTTTAAATTAAAATTTTAAAAATCCGAAAGAATTTAACCCCTTCCCACACTTAAGATCTTGCAATGCCCTCATTTGCAAGAAATCAGTAACAATTTAAATTATTGAGGGTGATTAGCGTAGAAAAATGATTAAATTTTACCAAAGTTCCCAAACATATTGACGTTTGTTTGTTGAATGATAAATGGTGCACATCATTTGTTCATTCCGTCTTGTTGTTACATCACATTTGTTTTTCGTTTTGTCGTCAAAATTAGTAGCTTTTCCTGAACTTAATGCTAGTCTTTGAAAATGCGCTGTTTTACCCTGTTGTGTACATGAAATAAAATACATACAATACAAATAATAACATGCATTGTATTTTGAAATGGGACTTAAAATCCCACTTTCAAATCAAATATAAAATATTAGTACAACATAATAAAAATGTTAAAACTTACATAAAAGTATCACAATATTATATTTTTAAACATAAATAAATAAAAATTATAAAAAGATAAAAATTATAAAAATCACCAACGAAACTATATCAATCTGGATAGGGGTTCCAGTTCATGTCGTCGGGCGGATTCCATGGTTGGTTATAGGTGTACTGATAGGCCTGGTTAGGGTCGTAGAGAGTAAATGGTGGTCACATATCGGGCCGGTGTGGAGGATAGTAAGCAGGTCGGGTCGGTACGTAGTGATCCTGAGGTGATAGCTGGCTCATGATCTGATGCTGATGATAGTGTCATCTATCATGCTGTCGTTGCCTAGAATGCTCGTACACATACTGGGCGTGCCACTGCTCGTATCGACTATGTCTATCCTGGTTTGTCATTTCTACCTCATCTATAAGCTAGTAGACGTTAGTCATAGCCTCCCTAATGACATCCCTAATGTCATCCGCTTTCACCATTTCCTCATCTGAACCTCTCTCTACCTGTGGATGATTACCATCATATGGTATTGCCTAGTTGTGTCTGCTCTTTAATGCCTTAGCACCCTGATAGACCTTCAATCCTAAAGTATCATCCTGTTCCCTACATACCATCAGTGGACCCCCTTGGTCCCTATCTACACCTAAATACTCTCCAATGAGAGTAACAAAAATACCTCCTCCTATTATTCCCCCGTCCTGTATTCCTGCTACCACTTTGAATAGATAAAAACCAACACAGTAGGGAATATTAACAAAGCTTCTAGTGTTTCGAATACACTTAAGGTAAAATAAGTCATGTAAGGTCATCTTTTCCTTGTTTTTACCTCTTTGTGTAATCGAATTAGCTAAAAATCTATGTATAATACGTAGCTCTGCTTTGTTAATATCTAAGTAGGAGTGTCTTCCTCCTAGCGAAAAAATATTATAATCTGACATACGCCTCCAGCCTGTTCCCCATGATAAATCAAATTTGTACAATCGGGTAGTAGTAATTCACCGGGAGTGTAAATCTATAAAGCCCTGGCCATGTCCAGCATGGACATCCTGTACATCCTACGACCAAGTATAAATCTAAAAAAACTTCTATCATCTAACCTAACTACATCCGCATTTAACGCTATAGTACTCATAAGCTCAACACGCCATTCCTTATATACAGGCCTACGAATGGTGAATAAACGCTCCCAATCGGGAAAAGAAGAGCTGCCATACCTTTGGATCAGATGCAGTATAACTGAGTTAACTAGGTGGACCCTTTCCAAAGGCTCCCAATTAATTACCCTCGGCACTTCTACATTTTTCGTTACCAGTTTAAATTTGTTACTTTGGTACGTCGGGTAATCTCTCCAACTTCGATCAAATCTCAAATTGGGATGCAACTATTCTTCATGAATCGTTGGGTGTGCTACTATCAGATGAATCAGAAAAATTACATAGGCATTAATATATTCTTGTTGCGGATCATAATATGGTACGTGTTGATCAGGTTGTTGTTGTTCCTGTTGTTGCTCCGGTTCATATTGCATTTCCAGTTCAGGTTCTGGAGTAGGTTAACTAGATGATGATGATGCACCATCAGTATCGGTAAATCTCTGCAAAACACATTAAACACAAAATTTGTGCATCAAAATATGCATTAGTGTTAGCAAAATAACAACTTGAAATAATTACAATAACATGTTCAATCAAAATTAAACTTATACACATTTTCACTATTTTCACAATTCTACACTTTTTCACATAAGCATATATGAAAATGTTTACAAAGTTGATAAGCATTTAACTCAAATAACATGTTAAAACAACCATTACTAGCAATTAAACAAGTTTCAAATGGCATTTACATCAATTTAATCAAGTTCATGAATTTTAGACTTAAAAAGTCCACTTTAATTCTCAAAAATCATGTTTAGGATCAAAGTTTGGATCATTTAGCTACCTAAACATGTTACACTACTTAATTTAGCAATAATTCATGACAAAAATCGGCCATAACCTGTTTATATCAAAAAGCCCCAAATTGCTCAAGAACACAAACCCTAGATTCCTAAAAATTTTGAAGTTTTTGACTTCAAATCATGTTAAATAGCATCAATCTAGGTTATACATGCATAATATACTAACAATTTAACTCTAATTATACTAGAAATTAAATTAGGTAAATTATAGCTCAAGAACACTAAAAATCAAATTTAAAGAGGTTTAGGGGTGTAATCTTTACCTTCTTTGAAAAGCTTCTGAACAATTTCATGATCAGAGCAAGAAATTTGATGAATTTTGGTGAAAAATGCGAATTTTTTGAGTGTGTTTGGGAGAATTTTCGGGTATGTGTGTGTGTTTTGTGTTGAAGACAGAACTCGTCTGTCTATTTGTTTCTGGCCAGTTTTCTCTCTCCATGCGATCGCATGGATTTGAAGGGGAAACCCCATGCGATCGCATGTGGTCTGCTATTTTTTTTTTAAAAAAAACCTTTACTAATAAAACATATAATTAATTAAAAATTAAAATTTTGTTTCTTTTTAGGATGAGGGCGTTTCGGATCGTTGTCATAGTCCGTCCCTCGACAAAATTTTAAAAATTTGTCACGTTTTAAGCGTTGTTTTAAAAACAAAGATTTTTGAGTTTTTAAAGTTTTGGCATACTTTAATTCAACAAGATTTAAAAATAATGATAATAAAAATTCTCGTCCCTCCCTTGGGTAAAGCAATTTCGGTTCAACGACCTAGTTTTCAACTCACGACGAATTTTAAAAATTAAATTTTTAACTTAGTGAAATAAAGTAAATTTTTGTTTTTAAATTCACACCAAACTTAAATTTAAAATGCATAAAATTAAAAATTCGTATTATTAAAATTAAAAATTCACACCAAATTTATATTATATTTTTATTTTTATACATACAAACTTATATTAAAAATATTAATTTTTCAAATATTTACAAACTTATATATTGATTTTAAAAAGTTTACAATAATAATTTAATATTAATTTTAAAAAACAAAGTAAGAAAAAAATCTTTTTGGTCTTTTATCCCACTTTAATCAATCAAATATTATCAAAATTATACGCCCCTCTTTTCGATAAAGTAATTTTGGCTATATTACCTAGTTTTACTCCTAACGAATTTTTGAAATATTTTGGGTTGATTGATTAAAGATATTTATACCTTAAGAATAAACGGTAAATTTCGCAGTGATGTAATAAATTTTTATATGATATCAATAATTTCGGTTACGCATACCTAATTTTATTGAATACCAATTTAATATTTTATAGCGAACGATTCAGCGTTTATTATCAAAAGGTTAAAAGCAATAAAAATAAAAATAAAAAATGTACATACTTACCTGTGAGATAGAGTTCTCAGAGACCTGCTTTAGCCGACTCATAGGAGAGTCGTGTGATTTGATTTTCCATAGCTACGTAAGCATAACCTCGATTCTTCAATATCTTTTCTTCTAAACATATAAACGGTCCTTCTCTGCATAGAGTAACAAATTCGGTATTTGAATATGTTTGATTATTTGAACATTTACCTTCGTGTGACTATTTTCCGCATTTATAACATCTTTCAAGGTGTCGTGCTCTTCTTTTTGTTGCAAATTTTGATTTTCCTTTACCAAAATGTATCTTATGATGATCTTTTCTAAGTTCTTTTCTTACTCCGTCCATTTTGCCTCTTATGAATGATACAAATTCACTCGGAAGGGTGTCATTATTACGTTTAGTAATCATAGCGTGTAGCATTAGACCATGGTTCAGATCAAAGGAATTCTTCATCTTGTAAAACCTAAAAAAATAAAAATTCAGAATGGGGTGAGAAGACTAGTTCTTTAGGGTCTGCTAGGGAAAGACCATTCGGATTCCATTCTCAGAAACTACACGAAAACAGAATATCTAACTCTAACAGAAATATATATTACCCTAAAAAGATTCGAACCTTCCCACACTTAGTTAGCTGTGGTGTCGAAATTGTGATTAACTTCATCTTCAACTTCTATTAGATTATCTATGTAATGTTTAACTCTGTGACCATTAACTTTAAATTCAATCCCATTTGAATTTATTAATTCTACTGTTCCGTATGGGAGAACTCTTTTGACTATGAATGGTCCAGACCATCTTGATTTCAATTTTCCAGGAAATAGCTGGAATCGTGAATTGAAAAGAAGAACTCTGTCTCCTTCTTTAAATTCTTTTGAACTTATGATTCTTTTATCATGCCATTTCTTCGTTCTTTCTTTATAGATTAACGAATTTTCATATGCTTCATGTCTTAATTCTTCTAATTCGTTTAGCTGACTTAACCGTAGACGTCCAATTTCTACTGGAAGATGACATGCTTTTCCGTAAACGAGTTTAAAAGGTGTGGTTCCAATTGGAGTTTTGTAGGCTGTTCTAAAAGCCCAGAGTGAATCCTCCAATTTCATGGACCATTCCTTCGAATTTGATCCTACGGTTTTCTCTAGAATACGTTTTAAAGCCCGGTTGGTATTTTCAACTTGTCCACTTTTTTGTGGATAATAAGCGGTTGAGATTTTATGAGTTACTCCATATCTTTTGAGAACTTTCTCAAGTTGATTGTTACAAAAATGAGTACCCCGATCACTTATTAAAGCTTTCGGTGTTCCAAACCTTGCAAAAAGACGTTTTAAAAAGTTGACTGCAACTCGTGTATCGTTAGTTGTGAGGGCTTGTGCTTCCGCCCATTTAGATACATAATCAATGGCAACGAGAATGTATAGATTATTATGAGATTTTGGAAATGGACCCATAAAGTCAATACCCCAAACGTCAAATACTTCACATACTGGAATGACATTTTGTGGCATTTCATCACGTTGACTTATTTTTCCGGCCCTTTGACAAGCATCACAGGATTTGCAAAGAAGGTGTGCGTCTTTAAAAATTGTAGGCCAATAGAATCCAGCATCGTAAACTTTTCTTGCTGTAAGTTGAGGCCCATAATGCCCTCCTGTTGGTCCTGTGTGACAATGGTTTAAAATTTGACTGGCTTCATCCCCGAATACACATCGACGTATTATTCCATCAGGACAACTTTTAAATAAATGTGGATCTTTCCAGAAATAGTGTTTTATATCACTAAAGAATTTCTTTCATTTTTGGTACGATAATCCCTTTTCAAGGAATCCACATACTAAGTAGTTTGCATATTCTGCAAACTATGGAATTTCATTATAATCTATCTTCAATAGATATTCATCAGGAAAGTTATCTTGTATGGCCGATTCATTTAGAACTTCTAATTCAGGATTTTCAAGACGAGAAAGATGATCATCGACGAGATTTTCTGCTCCCTTTTTATCTCGGATTTCAATATCGAATTCTTGTAAGAGTAAGATCCAACAGATTAATTGTGGTTTTGCATCTTGTTTCGAAAATAGGTATCTAAGAGCAGAATGGTCGGTATAGACCACCGTTTTAGCTAGAACTAGATATGATCGAAATTTGTCAAAAGCAAAGACAATAGCAAGGAGTTCTTTTTTAGTAGTTGTGTAATTCGTTTGTGCTCCTTGTAATGTCTTACTAGCGTAATAAATAGGTTGAAATCATTTTTCAATCCTTTGTCCTAAAACGACTCCCATTGCAAAATCACTTGCATCGTACATGAGTTCAAACAGTAGATTCCAATTTGGAGTTATCATGATCGGCGCATTAGTGAGTTTTTCTTTAAGAATATTAAAAGATTTGATGCATTTATCCGAAAAGATGAATGGAGCTTCCTTTTCTAGGAGTTTATTCATAGCTGTGGCAATTTTAGAAAAATCGTTTATGAAACGTCGGTAAAAACTGGCATGCCCTAGAAAACTCCTAACTCTTCTAACATTAGTGGGATGTGGAAGTTTAGTGATTACATCTACTTTAGCTCTATCTACTTCAATTCATTCCTTTGAAATTTTATGACAAAGAACGATGTCTTCTTTAACCATGAAATGGCATTTCTCCCAATTAAGTACTAGATTTGATTGTTCGCATCTAATAAGCATTCGTTCAAGATTAACTAGACATGATTCAAATGTATCACTGAAGACTGAAAAGTCATCCATGAAAACTTCCATGCATTCTTCTATCATGTCGTGAAAAATCGCCATCATGCACCTTTGAGAGGTTGTAGGGGCATTGCAAAGTCCAAATGGCATGCATTTATAAGCAAAAGTACCATAAGGGCACGTGAACGTGGTTTTCTCTTGATCCTCGAGTGCTATTGGAATTTGAAAATATCCGGAAAAACCGTCAAGAAAACAATAGTAACTATTTCCGGCTAATCTTTCTAACATTTGATCAATGAAAGGTAAAGGAAAGTGATCTTTTCTGGTGGCGTCATTTAATTTTTTATAATCAATACAAACTCGCCATCCTGTTACAGTCCTAGTAGGAATAAGCTCATTTTTCTCATTTGTGATGACAGTCATGCCACCCTTCTTAGGTACGCATTGAACTGGGCTTACCCATGGACTATCAGAGATTGGATAAATTAAACCTGCATCTAGCAGTTTAATAATTTATTTCTTAACAACATCTTGCATATTAGGATTTAGTCTTTGTTGGCATTGCACATACATTTTATGACCTTCTTCCATAAGGATTTTATGTGTGCAATACGAAGGACTTATGCCTTTAATATCATGAATTTTCCATGCAATAGCTGGTTTATGAGCTTTTAGCACAGTAATGAGTTGAGATTTTTCATTTTCAGTAAGAGAAGATGATATTATTACAGGTAATTCAGATTCACCATGTAAATAAGCATATTCCAAATGGTTTGAAAGTGGCTTTAACTCTAATGTCAGTGGTTCTTCTATCGATGATTTATATTGATATTTGTCTTCCTCTTTTAGCATTTTGAATTTCTTCTGTTGTTGGTTCATATCCATTAGCCATGAGTGCGGCTAACATTTCAGCTTCATCAATTGGTTCAGTTCCTTCACCTAAAGAACATTCTCCTGTTCCTTGTAATTCTGGAAATTCTTCTAACAATTCTGCATGTGAATCTATAGTTTGAATATAATAACATGTATCATCTGCAGATTGTGGTTGTTGCATGGCTCTATCAACAGAAAAGGTAACACTCTCGTCCTCTATACTTAGGGTCAGTTTCTTACCGAACACGTCTATTATTGCTTTAGCCTTGTTTAAGAATGGTCTTCCTAATATGAGAGGAACTCGAGAATCTTCTTCCATATCCAGAATAACAAAATCTACTGGAAATACTAAAGTACCAACTTTAACTAGAATGTTCTCCATTATCCCTCTAGGATATTTTACTGATCGATCTGCTAGTTGTATGCTTATTCGTGTTGGTTTCAATTCTCCAAGGTCTAGTTTAGCGTATAGTGAATACGGCATTAAATTTATACTAGCACCTAAATCTGCCAATGCTTCTATTGAACTAAGACTACCCAGAAAACATGGAATTGTGAAACTTCCTGGATCTGAAAGTTTTTCTGGTATCTTATTCAATAGTACTGCAGAACAATTAGCATTCATAGTAACAGCCGAGAGTTCTTCCATTTTCTTTCTATTCGTGATTAGATCTTTCAAAAATTTAGCATATCTAGGCATTCCTGAAATTACATCAATGAAAGAAAGATTGACATTTATTTATTTAAACATATCCAAGAATTTGGATTGCTCGGATTCAAGTCTTTCTTTTCTCATCTTACTCGGGTAAGGAAGTGGTGGTTGGTATAGTTTAACATAAGGTTTTTCCTTAACTGTGTTATCTTCATTAACCTTTTCAACTACCGATTCTGTTTCCTTATCATGCTCAGATTGTGGTTCTTGTGGATTAGGAATAGAGTCATCAGAAATTACAGGCATTTCAAGTGGTTTAAGTGTAATACCACTTCTTGTGGTAATGGCTTTAGCTATTTTATTTCGGGGGTTAGCATTTGTATTGCTAGGTGGACTTCCCAGTTTTCTTTCACCTTTCAACCTTGCTAGGTTGCTTACTTCTTGTTCCAGATTTTGAATAGAAGCTTGTTGATTTCTAAATGCTTGAACATTTTGTTCATTGGTTTGTTTCTGAGATGTGAAAAACTGCGTTTGAGATTCAACTAGCTTTGACATCATGTCTTCTAAATTTGGCTTTTTATCATCGGTTTGTGGTGGTTTATTTTGAAAAATAGGTCTTTGCTGATTGTAAGTATTGTTGGATACTTGTTGATTGCTAGGACCTTGTTGGTTGTTGTATGGAACATTTCGGTTATAATTCTGGTTTTGATTGTAAATTGGTCTTGGCGGTTGATAATTATTCTAATAATTATTTTCAGACCTTTGGTTCATGTATGAAACATTCTCTCTTTGTTTCATTGTTTGTTCAATACTGAGATAATATTTTGTCAAATGTGGTCCTCCACACTGCTCACAACTAATTCGTATTGAGTGAATATCTTTAGTCATCTTTTCCATTCGTCTCTCGACAGCATCTATCTTTGCAGAAATGGAATCGAAGTCATGGCTAGAATCGGCTCTAGCTGCTTTAGATGATCTAACGATATCTTTTTCTTGATGCCACTCATGTGAGTGGGAAGCAGTGTTATCAATAATTTTGTAAGCTTCAGTTGCAGTTTTCTTCATAATGGAACCACCAGCTGCTATATCGATGTCTTTCCTTGTAGTGATGTCACATCCTTGGTAGAATATTTGTAATATTTGATAAGTGTCTAAACCATGTTGCGGACATCCTCTTAATAACTTTCCAAATCTTGTCCACGCCTCATATAGAGTTTCATTTGACTTTTGTGTGAATGTAACAATTTCTCCTTGAAGTCTCACGGCTTTAGATGTCGGAAAGAATTGTTTAAGAAAATTTTCAACTAAGACATCCCATGTATCAATCGCCCCTTCAGGTAACGATTTTAACCAATCTTTGGCTTCTCCCTTTAAAGTCCAGGGAAATAACATGAGATATATCTGTTCATCCTCCACTTCTCGAATTTTAAATAGAGTACAGATCCTATTAAAGGTACGAAGATGTTCATTTGGATCTTCCTTCAGCGCACCACTAAATTGGCATTGATTTGTTACCATGTGTAGGATTTGTCCTTTTATTTCATAATCTGGCGCATTAATGTTTGGTTGAGTAATTGCGTGACCTTGGCCAGTGCGTTTATCTCTCATTCGGTCTTCCATACTTAGAGGTTCCAGATTTTTCATGATTGAATTTGTTGAATCTGAATCACTAGAGGATTCTGATTTAATGGTTTGTTCCTCGACAATCTCTATTTGAATGATTTGTGGTTCTGGAGGAAAGATTAGTGGTTCAGGATCTCTGAATTGTCCCTGAATATCCTCCGGATTCTCAATTGTGAGGTCGGGTTCAAAAAATGTATTATCAGAAATTTGAATTGGAGTACTTGGTCGACTAGATGATGATTCTAAATAAAAATCAACGGCGATAATATTAGCTAGATGTCTTGATCGAGTTACAGGTGGGGAACATATGAAAGGTGGTGAACGTTTTGCTCGTTGCATTCACTGAATATCCTATTAGTTATAAAAGATAAAAATTATATAAGTTATCAAATTAAATAGACTTTTCTGATTTTGCCCACGTTTCGAATAGCCAATAGATACAGCAGGTAGCCAGGACCCTTTAAATCGGAAGCCCACAACTCGCCACTAACAAATCCAACTATTACTACGAACCAGAAAATTTTGGATGTCTATCAATTTAACCACTTAAAATAATTTTTCGATGAAATTTAAAGAAATTTTAGAGAAGAAATAGAAAAAATCTAAGTCCTAAAAACTAGAGCGGCGAAAAATAAGGAAGAAAAAGATCGCGCCGGAAAACGTCGAAAAATAAAAGGTCGAAAAATAATAAAAAGAACGTAGCACGTCGAAACTTAAAAGTCTAAAAACTAAGAATTAAAAGTTACGTCTAAAGGTATTAAAGCTTAATAGGAATTCTATATCCGAAACGGCAATTACTTAAAAAGGTACTAAAATTTATAAAACGGCATCGCAAAATTCTAAAGCACCTAAATCTTAGTCTAAAGAAAAAGCACTTAAGGGATTTTACGGCAAATCCTAAAAATCTAGAAATAAAAAGAACTACGGCAAATACTAAATTAAAAACTAGTTACGAGCGATAAAAATACAAATTACGTACTAAATAATAAAAATATACAATTTATAAAAAGAGACAAAAATGATAAAATTACTAATTTTTATAAAAATATTATTTTATATTATTTATTTTATAAAAGTATTAAGTTTATATATTTAATAAAACTAAATAAAACTTAAAATATAAATTAAAACTAAAAACTAAAATAATTAATATTATAATTAACCCTAATTTGGGTTTTTAATAATAATAATTATAATTACTCCGTAATTAATGCAGTACTAGGATCAGATGTGGCGTGTCAGAGCACTTCATGCTGTCGCATGAGTTTTAGTCTACGGATCCATGCGGTCGCATGAATTAAAAAATGGGTCCAGATTATTTGGGCTGCTACAGTGTAGCCGGAATATAATTTTAATGTTTTTTTTCTGTTTTAATATTTATATAAAATATTTATATAAATGAAATAAAAACTTATATTTTTACAAACTAAAAATAGACATAAAAATACTTTATAATTTATATATTTTGAACAATTCTTAAAAATATATATATATTTAATTTTTCTTTTTATATTTTTGTATTTTTTTAATATTTAAAATGTATTAAAACTTAATAAAATTTTTTATAGCGTTTCGCTTCCGGCGTTTAAGCAGTTCCTCGGTAGCGGCGCCAAAAATACTATGATGTGCGTAGAGTTGTATACGAAATAGTTATATTTTTACTACAAAATACTATTAAATACGATACAATTCTACACAAGTTATTTATTTATTTATAGAGTGAATATACTTAAACCTTGCTACAACACTTATAGGCAGTGTACCTAATCGTACAGTAGTGTAGTTTTTAGTAAGTCCGGTTCGTTCCATAGGGAGCTAGCCAAGTTTAATGCTATATTTTTAAAACTATATTTGTAAATATATAAATATATATATAAGTAGTATTATTATTATAAAAGGGGGTTTTTACCGTTTAATGACCGGTTTGTCGATTTTAAAACTTTAGTCGCAGTTAAAACCTAATGTAAAATATTAAAAATAAATATAACTTAATTTAAAGCGTAAAGTAAATGACAATAATTAAAGTGCGATAAATTAAAGTGCGATAAATAAAATGACAATAAATAAAATTGCGATAATTAAAAACTACGATAATTAAAATGACAATAAATTAAAGTGCGATAATTAAAAGTGCAATTAAATATGGAAAAAAAGAATTATGCTAATTTAAACTTCCGTAATCATGATGTTTGACGTGTTGATTTTAGTTTATTACCATGGGTTAATTGTCCTTTGTCCTGGATTATTCAATATGTCCGTCTGGTTTTTGTCCATAACAGTTCATCAGTCATAAATATAAAGTGCGAGTGTCCTCGTCAAATTATTCTTATATCCGAAGTCAAATATTCCAACTAATTGGGGACTTAAACTATAATTACACCAATTTTCCTTGTATATAATTCACCCCTGTTTTAATAAGTCCATTGACTATTAATCCATTCCCGTGTCCGGTTAAATGAACGATTATTAGTACTTATAAATATCTCGCCCATCGTGTCAGATCGAGTGTATGTGGTTATTTATAGGTACGTCCAATTGTAAATCTTTATATTAAATTAACAAACTATCATTTAATTAAACAAATATAAAGCCCATTAATAGCCCATAGTCTAATTTCCACAAGTGTCGTTCTTTTGTCCAAACCCCAATTATGGTACAAAGCCCAATTACCCAATCTTTAATATTTTAGTCCAACATCACGATTACTTCGGTATTAAATAATCATAATAATAACTTAGCCATGAGACATTAAATTAAAAAGGTTGAACATAACTTACAATGATTAATAATAGCGTAGCGTTACACGGACAGAATTTCGACTTACACCCTTACAACATTCGCTAACATACCCTTATTATTATTAGAATTAAAATTATAATATATATATATATATATATATATATATATATATATATATATATATATATATATATATGTATATATATATGTATATATATATATATATGTATATATATATATATGTATATATATATATGTATATATATATATATATATATATATATATATATATATATATATATTACTTTGAGATAGAGAGATAGATGGTATGATAAACTCGAGCACCAGACCGCCTTTTATAGGGATGTAGCCAGAAAAAGTGGCTCATGCGATCGCATGGGAATATAGCCTCCAGGCCATGCGATCGCATGGAGCAGGAATCCAGCTCACATTGCTTTGTCTCCTAGTTTGTCGACGGTTTATATATATAATATAATATATATATAATTTTAAGAATTAATTATATATTATATTATATTCATGTGCATAGTTGACTTGTAATTTTTAGTCCGTTGCGTCGAGCGTTGAGAGTTGACTCTGGTCCCGGTTTCGAATTTTCGAACGTCCTTGCGTACAATTTAATATCTTGTACTTTGCTTTTTGCATCTTTTACTCTTGTAATTTTGAGACGTTTCTCATCAATAAATTGAACCACTTTGATTGTACTTTGTACTTTTTAGCTTTTTGGTCGTTTGCGTCTTCAATTCGTCGAATCTGCCTTTTGTCTTCACCTTTTATTATTTAAACGAATATCACTTGTAAATAGAACATTTGCAACTAAAAGCTTGTCTTTCTTGAGGGATAATGCTATGAAATATATGTTTGTTTTTAGCATTATCACTCGTTCATCAATTGTTTGAATGCTGACCACGGTAGTGCGTAAGCAGCATCTTGTCCTACCTGCTCGAGATAGGTATTCCACCATGTTAGCGACGTACCTGTGAAGGTATGCGTAGCATACTTTACTTTGTCTTCTTCAGTACATTTACTTATGGCAAACACCGATTCAACCTTCTCAGTCCACCGTTTCAATCCAATTGGACCCTCAGTTCCATCAAATTCCAAAGGTTTGCAGGCAGTGAATTCTTTGTAAGAGCATCCTATACGATTTCTTGTGAAATTAGTTCCACTGTTAGATCCAGATTTATTGTTATTTTGCATCGCAGCCTGTACTGCGGCTATGTTTGCTGCAAGAAAAACACGGAAGTCTTCCTTGCTCATGTTCAAATTCTGACGAGTCGTCGGTGCCATTTCCTTCAAAAATAGCCCAAAAGAATTAAGTTAATCATATAGAATATTAAGAGTAGTCAATAGTATTTCGTAGCATAATATAAACTCATTTATAAAAGCTTTTTCTTCATATTAGCGTTTTATAGTTTTAATTCGGGTAGTACCTACCCGTTAAGTTCATACTTAGTAGCTAATATACAATTTAACTACTACAATTCTATATGAAAAACTGATTATAATAATATTTCGCGTTCAAACTTTTATACAATATTTTACAAACTTACAATACCGCTATTATACATATAGGATGAAATATAGCACATAATAACTTTGCTACTCGGCAGCTATAAAGGCAATTCTAGTTAATACGCAAGTTGTTCAGCAAAGTAAATAAAGACACGTAATTCAAAAGTCCAGAAACAAGTCATGCATTCTGGTTTTACTAAGACGACTTCCCATCCTTGGTCTTGTGGATAGTAACCGTCATGACATTTGGCTAGGCAGCATGTTGTAATGTTGTCAAAAGGACGAGGGTTTCGTAATGTCCAACAGCCCTGTAATAATCTAAAAACCTTGTTTCTCACTCCAACTACTGAATCCGTCACTTGTGGGAAGGTTTTATTTAAAAGTTGTAACCCGATGTTTTTTTTCTCACTTTGGTAAGAAGCGAACATCACTAACCCGTAAGTATAACATGCTTCTTTATGTTGAATGTCAGAAGCTCTTTCTAACTCACGAAATCCTATGTTGGGATATGTTGAGTCAAAATAGGTTCTTAACCAGTAGCGTAAAATTGCATTTGGGTTCCCCGCATTTATCGCTTTAAAGAAAACACGGCGTAACTTACGGTCTCCCCAATGCGATATACCCCACCTATCAAAGAAAATCCTTTTATAAACTTTTCTGGAAAGTCTTTCAAATGTTTGACAAGTTAATTTCGCCATAACTAAATGTGCTGATGAATTCTGACCGACTCTAGACAAGATTTCCTCAATCATATCCTCTGGTAGGTCTTCTAAAATATTCGATTGTCTACCCTTAACGTCCATTTTGTTTTTATACTGTAAAATAGACAAGGATTAGATTTGTAAAATATAATTAACAAATAATACAAACAATTTTTACATAGAACATAAAAGTACAAGCACACTACCATACATATAATACAGAACATAATTACAACCCTTTAAACTGAATCACTGGTTTCTTCTTCTTCGGACTTGGTTTGTTTTCCTAATTTTCTAGGGATATATGGTGTTCCACTAATACGAGCCGTTGTTTTCCACAATGGTTTAGAAAAACCTGGTGGTTTAGAGGTTCCCGGGTTATTGTTACATTTTAGGAAATACGGATGTTGCCGATACATATAAAGTTCATCGGGGTTGGAATCAGGTTTCTCTATTTTTATACCTTTTCCCCTATTATTTTCTTTTGCTTTATTAAATTGGGTCAAGGTAATTTCTATAATATCATCGGAATCCTCATCGGGATCCGATTCATCGAAAAATTGGTAATCTTCCCAATATTTTGCTTCCTCGGCGGAAACACCATTGATCATTTTTAACTTTGGTCCATTGGTTAAGGATTTTCTTTTATTTAATCTATTTACTGTAGGTATCAATATTTCTTCCGATTCCTCCTCTTCCAGTTCCTCCTCTTCTGGTTCCTCTTCTTCCGGTTCCTCCTCTTCCGGTTCCTCTTCGGGAATTTGTGAATCTTCCCAAAGTATATTCGACTCTTCATTATTATTAGGTGAGTCGATGGGATTTGTACTAGAGGTAGACATCTATCACACAATATCAAACACGTTAAGAGATTAATATATTTACATGTTAATAATATATAGTTTCCAACAAAAAATGTTAAGCAATCGTTTTTGAAGAAAAACACGGTCGAAGTCCAGACTCACTAATGCATCCTAACAAACTCGGTAAGACACACTAATGCAAAAATTATGGTTCTCTAAGACCAATGCTCTGATATCAACTGAAATGTCCCGTTCATATCGATTATAAACGTTCCATATTAATTGATTTCGTTGCGAGGTTTTGACCTCTATATGAGACGTTTTTCAAAGACTGCATTTGTTTTTAAAACAAACCATAATCTTTATTTTATCGACAAGGTTAAAAAGACACCACCTAGATTATCCAGAAATGATAATCTAAAAATATCACACTTACACACTACCAATACATATTGGTTTACAATATTAATATGTTACAACAAAATAAATCTCGAATGCAGTTTTAAACAATATTATACAAGGATGCTGACACCAAATCTTGTCCATATATTAGCATGCAACAGCGGAAGCTCTTAATAATCACCTGAGAATAAACATTCTTTAAACGTCAACAAAAATGTTGGTGAGTTATAGGTTTAACCTATATATTTATCAAATTGTAATAATAGACCACAAGATTTCATATTTCAATATACATCCCATACATAGAGATAAAAATCATTCATATGGTGAACACCTGGTAACTGACATTAACAAGATGCATATAAGAATATCCCCTATCATTCCGGGAAATCCATCGGACATGATAAAACAACATCGAAGTACTAAAGCATCTGCAACCATGGATGGGGTTCGTTAGGCCCAATAGATCTATCTTTAGGATTCACGTCAATTAGTAGATCGGTTTACTAATTCTTAGGTTACCAAGCAAAAAGGGGCATATTCGGCTTCGATCATTCACCCATATAATGTAGTTTCATTTAATTGTGTCTATTTCGTAAAACATTTATAAAACTGCATGTATTCTCATCCCAAAATATTAGATTTTAAAAGTGGGACTATAACTCACTTTCACAGATTTTTACTGAAAGGACCCGTCCTAATCCACCTGGACGAATCATCAACATTTGGTCCCATTACGATGATCGGCTCCAAGTAATGTCCTTATATTGAGCAAATGCACAGCGGAAGACTTAATTCGTACTTGAGAATAAACATGCTTTAAAGTGTCAACCAAAAGGTTGGTGAGTTCATAGGTTTATCATAACAATCATTTTAATATGTTAATAGACCACAAGATTTCATAATCATAAACATAATACACTCGCAAGTGTATGTAAAGCATTCTAAGTGGTTGAGCACTTGGTAACCATACTAAACATTTAATCAACGTCGTATATTCCCTTTATTATGAAATCTCACTACACCGTACCAAGTGTAGTCACCAAAACGAAGTAATGTGCAACCGTTGAATACTGGTCGTCCAGTCCGGTTGGGGTTATCAGGCCCGATAGATCTATCAACAGGATTCTCGTTTACAATACCCATGTAAATAGTAGTTACCAAGCTACAGGGAAATATGCCAGTGGTACAACTCAACGTAGAATATATTTTTAAGTACTTGTGTCTATTTTGTAAACATTTATAAAATCAACGCATGTATTCTCAGCCCAAAAATATATATTGCAAAAGCAATTAAAAAGGGAGCAAATGAAACTCACTTTTGCCTTGTAGGTATTTAATTCGACTTGGTCTCCGATAGATATCATGAACCTAACCATATATATAATATATCAATATATTTTCTTTTTAAGTAATCGTTACATATATATATATACTTTTAATACTTTTAATATTTTCTTAGTCCGTAGTTAGCAGTCCGATGTTAGTGGTCCACAATTAGTTGCTTAAATAAAATAAATAAAGACCCCATCGTATTCGTATTGATTAGAATTAATCTCGACCCATGGTACCATGTTGTCAAATGACGTGTTGCGTACATAAAGTACCGTGTTGTCAAATGACGTGTTGCGTACAATCATGAGGTCTTATGATTAATCTTCTCGTGTTGTTTACGGGTGGTCCTGAAATATATAAAATCAAATCATAAGTAATTATATATAAAATATCATATTAATTAGAAAAGATATGATTAATTTACTTTTTCTCCAAATATTTTTGTAGCTAAACTAGCTTCGGATACCCAATCTTGTTTTAGTCGTAGTTTCTTCATTACGACTCCGTTTTTGTTGGTTCAACTTGCCACTTCCTTGGATAGAGTCAAATTTTAAGAATATGAACTAAAAATACCTTAGTTTTTATTCGAAATCATAGGTTATAGGTCAAACTTTGGTGAAACTTATGAAAGTGATCATTTTCCATCATAAAAACAACATTTAATGATCATTTTTCTAAAAATACTTACACTTTGAGTTAAACCATGAAATTTTTATGTGTTAACATATTCATAAGAAATATTATTTTTCCAGAACATGAACTTCCAATTCAAAGTTCAAGATGGTTTTTAATTATCCAACCCAAAACAGCCCCCGCTTGCACTCTGACGACGTAGATTCAGTTTTTAAGATGTTCTTTGTAAAACCAAGTTATATCTTGTTAGGTTAGCATATCATTATGATATATTATAGGTCTTGAAGTGTTTTAAAAGTCAAGTTAGAAGGATCTATTTAGTTTGCGAACAAGTTTGAAATCATTCAAACTATGTTCTTGTTGTTAAAATTTTATACCACAAAATAAGATAGCTATATGAATATGAATTGAATAAGATTATGAACAAGGTTACTACCTCAAGTTACTTGGAAAAAGTTACTGCAAAAGATAAGAAATAATCTTGGAATCAAAGAGTGGTGGAGTTAGATCAAAAGGTTGGAAGTAAACTTCTTCAAATGGGTGGTTATTTTGATATGTTCTTGAAAGAGTTTTTTATGGTGTTTAAGGCTTGTAATTGAAGCTAAATGATGGGGAAAATGCTTAGAGATGATCAAGTATGAAGCTAGAAGTATTTTGAGAGATAAATGAGGGTGTAGATATGAGAAAATGGAGTGAAGAAATGGTGTTCATTTATAAAAACGTTTTTAGTTTATAAAGAAAGAAAAGGATTCCTAATTTTGTTTTCTTACTAATAATTCATACTACTTGACAAATCCTAGTTACCTCATATCTAGGGTAGTAATAATGTTGATTAGGATGTTGATTTGATGTGTATATACCAATAGTAAATACGTATAGAAGCTGGGTATGATACGGGTACATATACCCTAGATATACATATAGAAATCTTGAGGAAACGGAACGAGAATTCAAATATAGCTATATTTTGTGAATATACTTATATTGTTTTATGTATTTAAGTCCTTAAAAAGTGATTAAATACATTATATATACGATACATGTATAAGCATTATAGATTATAAGTATATATATTAAAGAATGTTACGTATAGTTATCGTTTTGAAAACTTAAGTTAGTAGTTTCAAAATATACTTATAACTCATTGTCATTAGTACACAATGAGATGTTAAACCATCCTTAAATCATGTTAAATATATATAAATACATATATATACACAAACGTATAATTATCGTATGTTATATAGTTCGTGAAATCATCGGTCATATTGGACGGTCAAACGTTGTGTAAAACTCTTTTCAAAAACACAAGTCTCAACAATTTGGATTGCTTATCATGTTGGTATGGTTTAATTTATGTAAATATTAATCTCATAAGTATAATTTGGTCAGAAAATTCCGGGTCATTACAGTACCTACCCGTTAAAGAAATTTCGTCCCTGAAATTTGATAGAGGTTGTTATGGATAACAATAAGAAGGTTTTCATGACAAATATAAGGTGATAATGGAGTTTTATCATCATTGAGTAATGTAGATAAAAAGATTCGATTATGCGAAGAATATAAATGAGACTATCGTAAAAGAGTGAGATGAGTAAAATATATTCGTCTTAACCGATGACGTAGTTATGATTGATTTCCGGGATTTAAGGGATTTAAAGAGAATCTTACGTAATAAGATTTGGTTCTTTGGTGATTAAGGAAATCAGGATCTTCTTTGATTATATGCAATAATCTGTTTCGATTGCTCTGTCGGATATTTCACTATAAATTCACCCCTTCGTTTCCTTATTTTCCACGACTCACACCTTCTATTCTTTCTCCCTTGATTCTTACTTTAAAGCATTCATCAATATGCTCCATCCAGTCCTGATTCTTGATATACTCCTAACTTTTATATCTGTCATTCTTCTTTTTCATCTACCACCAGAAGAATCTATTTACTTCTACTATACTCTTGTGTTTATAGTGTTTCTAATTCTCCCGTGTCTCTATATTGCTATCTGCATTGATATACACAGTTTGTAATTTCGGGGTTATTATCGGAGTTTATATTCTTCATTATTTTTTGGAGCTTCATGCTTTCGTTTTCTCTTTCCGACTTTGAGTCAAGCGAGTAATGGTCCGGAATTCATCGATATGAAATTCAGAATGAACATAGCTAATGCCCTAAGAAGAAAATAGTAATAGAACGATTTTTACTTGTTAAATTACCAGAATACCCTGGAGATGACCGAGTCATCCAGAAAAATATTCTCTTGATATGTTTAGAGATTAGATAGAATGTAAGAGTCGTGTAAATGGCACATGATGACGGTACTGTGAATCATCATGCTTCATTAGAAACTCAGCATGACTTATTGTAATATAATGACGTTGATCAAGTGTCATTATATTATACTAATCCATGCTTCAGTTCCCAACACTACTTCAAAGCATTCATATTTTAAACTCGAAGGTTTCAGAATTTAGAAACTAACACAGTTTCTTTTATGTTGCAGATATTACGGAGAGATAAATGATCTCAGATAAGAATAGTTGTGAAAATATCGTCAGAAATATGGAGGATATTTATAATAGAACATACGAGAATATCTTAGAATTTCTAATATCAATGGATGATGAAGAAGATTTGTCTGTGAAGGTTTAGAATGAGAAATAAGATGTTTGCTAACGATTTCAGCAGGCACAGAATCATTTGGATTCTTTGAAGGCAAACTTATTCTTTGTGATTTTTCCACGGCTTTCTTCATAGTTTCGCATAATCCGCTTTTCGGTACTAAATTTTCTATCGAGCGTTCCTAACACTCCTTTCTTTATCATTAAACTTTTGGCCATTAAGATCATCTACAACATGCTGCTTCGTCAGCATTTTCAAAGTTAACTGATCTGGGTCATCGGTTATCAAACCGAGGTAGTTTCAGGAGAATTGTGTTTTTAGAATGATTAATCGCTGATGGTAATATTGTGAAATATAAAAGGTTCCCCAGTAACAATAAAGAGTACGCATATATATCGCGGTTATAATAAAGTTGTTTCGGATGAAAATTCGGAGTTGACTTGCTGGAGCTGTGACAAAATTAGCTACTTTGGAAAGGGATTGCAAAACGATTTTCGGTATTAACAATGTCAAAGGAACTAGAACAGATACGTGTCAAACGTTTACTCAGTCTCTGAGGGTTTTTCAGGTGCATAACTATATGCATCACTCTTTTCTTCCGTAGATGAAGTGCGGTTGGTTTATCCTCTCGATTGAGTTGTTTTTAAGAATCATGATAGATTTGAACGCTGATTGTAATCGTTGAGATACAATGAGGTTTAAGATAAAATTAAGTGGCAATCTTGAAGAAATGTTTAGTTTCATATGTTATAATCAATATTTTAATTCATTTTAATTGTCCAATGTCATTAGTCCACAGTCGATAGTCCACAGTAACAGTCCAATAATTCATATATAGTTTAATATATAATATACGAATTAATTAATACGTGTCGTGACCTGTATACGTCTCAGACTCGATCACAACTCAAATTATATATATTATTGTAGAATCAACCTCAACCCTGTATAGAGAACTCGATCATTACTGCATATAGAGTGTCTATGGTGATTCCAAATAATATATATAGATGCGTCGATATGATATGTCAAAACATTGTATACGTGTCCCGATATTTAAAGTGCGTAAAATAATTACAGAAATTACATGACGATAAATAAAAGTGCGATAATTAAATTGCGATAAATAAACTGCGATAAATAAAATGTAATCAGTTAGCTAGGAACAGTTAGCTGGAACAGTTAACGTGGATTCTTAACAAAATTTTTCATAGTTAATTTGTTTGTTTCTAACAGATTTTATTTTGTCATATGTTTTCTTCATATGCCACTTGTTGGATTCTAGGAAGTCAAAATCCAAATATGAAATTGAATGAAAATGGTTATTCTGCGGTGAACGGATACGTATATCGGTGGTTGTAAGTAGGATAGTAAATGACTGTTGAATCAGCTTCGACGAATGTACAATGTAACTTATTAAGATGAAATCTAATTATTCCTCGGGTATTACCTACCCGTTAAAAAAAAAATTTCACCATTAATATTTTGTACAAAAGAACTTTTAATTACAATCTTTATGAAAACATATATACATATATATTTTCTTCAGATGAAATCATGAATTTAATGAGTTAATATGATATTAATCTCATTTGCTTTTCGGGTTGAGCTAGAATAATAAATCTCTAAAACTCTTTGAAACCACATATTCTTCGCAGAATATCAATGAAGTTATGGATCAATACTTCATCGTTCATTATTGTTGGTACTCCTTGGTATCAATGGTGCGTATGATGTTGATGTTTGTGGGACAGATTATGATGTTGAGACGTGTGATGCGGATGTTGTTTGTTAGTGGTGATGATGGTATTGTTGATGTTATTGATGGTGGTGCTGATTATGCTGTTGGTGCTGCTGCTGGTGTTTGCAACCTTCGCACCATGTTCTCCAAAGCCGTCACACGAGCGCGAAGTTCGTTAACTTCTGCTAGTACACCGGGATGATTGGTGGTTGGAGCGAGCGAATGAATAAGATTTGTAATATGGGATAGTATATAATCGTAACGAGATACTCTAGAAATGAGAGAGAAAATGGTGTTTCGAATAGGTTCACCGGTAAGTGCTTCAGGTTCATCGCCAAGAGGGCAATTTGGTGGATGGAATGGATCACCTTCTTCTTGTCTCCAGTGATTTAGTATATTACGAACCCATCCCCAATTCATCCAGAATAGATGATGGGAAATTGGTTGATCCATTCCGGTGACGCTGCTTTCGGAGCCCGAATGGAAATTCATATCGGCATAACTGTCGGAATCTGAAGAATTCGAACTAGTTGCGGAATCCATCTTGTATAATGGGGAAAATGAATTTTTGTTATGGAATAGATTATAGGAGTTAGATTTGGTACTCTTCAATACATAATTTACATATGTATATATAATACCAAAATCCCGTAAATTACGGAGAATCTTTGAAAAGATATCAGTCAAAGTTCGCAATAACAGATATGCTAAGATAAGAATTCGTCTATACACTATCAATGCAGTAAATGCAGTAAAACGTGTCTAGACTTATGAATGATAAGCATGTAATTTCCTAAGGATAATAAGCAGATGATTTCCGACTAGAAATGATAAGCAAAACTTTTGACATGTAGACACGGTCGAAGTCCAGACTCATTAATGCATCCTAACAACTACTAGTTAGACACACTAATGCAAGACCTAGTTCGTTACGACCACCGCTCTGATACCAACTGAAAGGACCCGTCCTAATCCACCTGGACGAAGTCATCAACATTTGGTCCCATTACGATGATCGGCTCCAAGTAATGTCCTTATATTGAGCAAATGCACAGTGGAAGACTTAATTCGTACTTGAGAATAAACATGCTTTAAAGTGTCAACCAAAAGGTTGGTGAGTTCATAGGTTTATCATAATAATCATTTCAATATGTTAATAGACCACAAGATTTCATAATCATAAACATAATACACTCGCAAGTGTATGTAAAGCATTCTAAGTGGTTGAGCACTTGGTAACCATACTTAACATTTAATCAACGTCGCATATTCCCTTTATTATGAAATCTCACTACACCGTACCAAGTGTAGTCACCAAAACGAAGTACTGTGCAACTGTTGAATACTGGTCGTCCAGTCCGGTTGGGGTTGTCAGGCCCGATAGATCTATCAACAGGATTCGCGTTTACAATACCCATGTAAATAGTAGTTACCAAGCTACAGGGAAATATGCCAGTGGTACAACTCAACGTAGAATATATTTTTAAGTACTTGTGTCTATTTTGTAAACATTTATAAAAGCAGCGCATGTATTCTCAGCCCAAAAATATATATTGCAAAAGCAATTAAAAAGGGAGCAAATGAAACTCACTTTTTCCTTGAAGGTATTTAATTCGACTTGGTCTCCGATAGATATCACGAACCTAACCATATATAAAATATATCAATATATTTTCTTTTTAAGTAATCGTTACATATATATACTTTTAATACTTTTAATATTTTCTTAGTCCGTAGTTAGCAGTCCGATGTTAGTGGTCCACAATTAGTTGCTTAAATAAAATAAATAAAGACCCCATCGTATTCGTATTGATCAGAATTAATCTCGACCCATGGTACCATGTTGTCAAATGACGTGTTGCGTAAATAAAGTACCGTGTTGTCAAATGACGTGTTGCGTACAATCATGAGGTCTTATGATTAATCTTCTCGTGTTGTTTACGGGTGGTCCTGAAATATATAGAATCAAATCATAAGTAATTATATATAAAATATCATATTAATTAGAAAAGATATGATTAATTTACTTTTTTCTCCAAATATTTTCGTAGCTAAACTAGCTTCGGATACCCAATCTTGTTTTAGTCGTAGTTTCTTCATTACAACTCCGTTTTTGTTGGTTCAACTTGCCACTTCCTTGGATCGAGTCAAATTTTAAGAATATTAACTGAAAATACCTTAGTTTTTATTCGAAATCATAGGTTATAGGTCAAACTTTGGTGAAACTTATGAAAGTGATCATTTTCCATCGTAAAAACAACATTTAATGATCATTTTTCTAAAAATACTTACACTTCGAGTTAAACCATGAAATTTTTATGTGTTAACATATTCATAAGAAATATTATTTTTCCAAAACATGAACTTCCAATTCAAAGTTCAAGATGGTTTTTAATTATCCAACCCAAAACAGCCCCCGGTTGCACTCTGACGACGTAGATTCAGTTTTAAAGATGTTCTTTGTAAAACCAAGTTATATCTTGTTAGGTTAGCATATCATTATGATATATTACAGGTCTTGAAGTGTTTTAAAAGTTAAGTTGGAAGGATCTATTTAGTTTGCGAACAAGTTTGAAATCATTCAAACTATATTCTTGTTGTTAAAATTTTATACCACAAAATAAGATAGCTATATGAATATGAATTGAATAAGATTATGAACAAGGTTACTACCTCAAGTTACTTGGACAAAGTTACTGCAAAAGATAAGAAATAATCTTGGAATCAAAGAGTGGTGGAGTTAGATCAAAAGGTTGGAAGTAAACTTCTTCAAATGGGTGGTTATTTTGATATGTTCTTGAAAGAGTTTTTTATGGTGTTTAAGGCTTGTAATTGAAGCTAAATGATGGGGAAAATGCTTAGAGATGATCAAGTATGAAGTTAGAAGTATTTTGAGAGATAAATGAGGGTGTAGATATGAGAAAATGGAGTGAAGAAATGGTGTTCATTTATAAAAATGTTTTTAGTTTATAAAGAAAGAAAAGGATTCCTAATTTTGTTTTCTTACTAATAATTCATACTACTTGACAAATCCTAGTTACCTCATATCTAGGGCAGTAATAATGTTGATTAGGATGTTGATTTGATGTGTATATACCAATAGTAAATACGTATAGAAGCTGGGTATGATACGGGTACATATACCCTAGATATACATATAGAAATCTTGAGGAAACGGAACGAGAATTCAAATATAGCTATCTTTTGTGAATATACTTATATTGTTTTATGTATTTAAGTCTTTAAAAAGTGATTAAATACATTATATATACGATACATGTATAAGAATTATAGATTATAAGTATATATATCAAAGAATGTTACGTATAGTTATCGTTTTGAAAACTTAAGTTAGTAATTTCAAAATATACTTATAACTCATTGTCATTAGTACACAATGAGATGTTAAACCATCCTTAAATCATGTTAAATATATATAAATACATATATATACACAAACATATAATTATCGTATGTTATATAGTTCGTGATATCATCGGTCATATTGGACGGTCAAACGTTGTGTAAAACTCTTTTCAAAAACACAAGTCTCAACAATTTGGATTGCTTATCATGTTAGTATGGTTTAATTTATGTAAATATTAATCTCATAAGTATAATTTGGTCAGAAAATTCCGGGTCATTACATTTACTTCGTCGGGAAGTAAGACTGGCCACTGGTCGATTCACGAACCTATAACATATATGTACATATATATCAAAGTATGTTCAAAATATATTTACAACATTTTTAATACGTTTTACTATTTTAATTTTATTAAGTCAGCTGTCCTCGTTATTAACCTACAACTAGTTGTCCACAGTTAGATGTACAGAAATAAATCGATATATATTATCTTGAATCAATCCACGACCCAGTGTATACACGTCTCAGGCTAGATCACAACTCAAAGTATATATATTTTTGGAATAAACCTCAATTTTTTTATAGCTAACTCCAATATTACTGCATATAGAGTGTCTATGGTTGTTCCAAATAATATATATATATATATATATATATATATATATATATATATATATATATATATATATATATATATATATATATATGGGTCGATATGATATGTCAAAACATTTGCATACGTGTCTATGGTATCCCAAGATTACATAATATATTAGAATACATATATAATACAATATGAGTTAGCTAGGATATGATTAATATAGATTTGTTACCAATTTTCATGTAGTTACAACAAGCAAAAATATTCAATCTTGTTTTACCCATAACTTCTTCGTTTTAAATCCGTTTTGAGTGATTCAAGTTGCTATGGTTTCATATTGAACTTAAGTTTATGAATCTAAACCGAAAAAGTATAAGTTTATAGTCGGAAATACAGGTTACAAGTCATTTTTGTAAAGGTAGTCATTTCAGTCGAAAGAACGACGTCTAGATGACCATTTTGAAAAACATACTTCCACTTTGAGTTTAACCATGATTTTTGGATATAGTTCCATGTTCATAAGAAAAATTATTTTCCCAGAAGAACAAATTTTAAATCAAAGTTTATCATAGTTTTAAATTAACTAACCCAAAACTGCCTGCGGTGTTACTACGACGGCGTATATCCGGTTTTACGGTGTTTTTCGTGTTTTCGGGTTTTAAATTATTAAGTTAGCATATAATATAGATATAGAACATGTGTTTAGTTGATTTTAAAAGTAAAGTTAGAAGGATTAACGTTTGTTTGCGAACAAGTTTAGAATTAACTAAACTATGTTCTAGTAATTACAAGTTTAAACCTTCGAATACGGTAGTTTTATATATATGAATCGAATGATGTTATGAACATCATTACTACCTCAAGTTTAGTAGGTAAACCTACTGGAAATGATGAAAAAATAACTTGAGCTTCAAAGAATCTTTGATGGCTTGGAAGTTCTTAAAATAAAATCATGACACAAAAACAAGTTCAAGTAAGATTATTACTCGAATTAAGATAGTTATAGTTATAGAAATTGAATCAAAGCTTGAATATGAATATTACCTTGATTTAGAAAGATAGTCTACTGTAAATAACAAAGGTTTCTTGATCTTAGATTATTGCTTGTAATGGATTAGGAAACTTGGAAGTAAACTTGTAAACTTGGAAGTGTTCTTGATGTGTTCTTGAGTAATTGTTTTTATGATGATTATAGGTAATAACCAAAGCTTTTATTTGATGATTTTTGCTGGAAAAATAGTAACTTAGATGTTCATAGAAGAGTGTGTGTGTTTTGAGAGAGAATTGGGAAGAAAATTGGAAGTGAAATGGAGTAGGTGGTGAGTGGTGAAGGTGAGTGGGGTTAAAAGGAGTTCTTGTTTTTGTTTCCTTGCTCATAAGTCATGCTAGTTGTCTAATTGTTGGTTCCACATGTTTGTTGACTATCTAGGGTTGCTAAGAGCTGAATTATTATGTGTATATACCAATAGTATATACGTCTAGGAGCTGGGTATTGTACTAGTATGAATACGGTTGTATACGAGTAGAATTGTTGATGAAAATGAATGAGAATGCAATTGTAAGCATTTTTGTTAAGTAGAAGTACTTTGATATGTGTCTTGAAGTCTTTCAAAAGTGTACTAATATATCTAAATACACTACATGTACATACATTTTAACTGAGTCGTTAAGTCATCGTTAGTTGTTACATGTAAGTGTTGTTTTGAAACCTTTAAGTTAACAATCTCATTTAATGTTGTTAACCCATTGTTTATTATATCTAATGAGATGTTAAATTATTATATTATCAGGATATTATGATGTATGAATATATCTTAATATGATATATATACATTAAAATGTCGTTACAACGATAATCGTTACATATATGCCTCGTTTCAAAATTCTTAAGTTAGTAGTCTTGTTTTACATATGTAGTTCATTGTTAACATACTTAATGATATATATAACTATCATTTTATCATGTTAAATATAGTGTAACAATATCTTAATATGATACATATGTATTTAGTAAGACATTGTAATAACGATAATCGTTATATATATCGTTTCGAGTTTCTTAACTTAGTAGTCTCATTTTTATGTATATAACTCATTGTTAAAATACTTAATGAGGTACATACTTATCGTAATATCATGATAACTATATATATATATATATATCCATATGTATGTCATCATATAGTTTTTACAAGTTTTAACGTTCGTGAATCGCCGGTCAACTTGGGTGGTCAATTGTCTATATAAAACCTATTTTAATTAATCAAGTCTTATCAAGTTTGATTTCTTAACATGTTGGAAACACTTAATCATGTAAATATCAATTTCATTTAATATATATAAATATGAAAAAGTTCGGGCCATTACACATCGCGAGGTACTTGACCTCTATATGATACATTTTACAAATATTGCATTCGTTTTTAAAAGGCAAACTTTCATTTCTTTGAAAGTTGACGGCATGCATACCATTTCATAATATATCCACCTATAATTAACATAATAATAATCTTGAAGAACTCGACGACTCGAATGCAACTTCTTTTGAAATATGTCATGAATGACTCCAAGTAATATCTCTAATATGAGCAAATGCACAGCGGAAGATTTCTTTCATACCTAAGAATAAACATGCTTTCAAGTGTCAATCAAAAGGTTGGTGAGTTCATTAGTTTATCATAATCATTCATTTCCATCATTTTAATAGACCACAAGATTTCATATATTGTCACGCGAAACTCGCGAATTAAAATTCATTCATATGGTGAACACCTGGTAACCGACCTTAACAGGATGCATATAGAATATCCCCATCATTCCGGGACTCACATCGGACATGATAAATTCGAAGTACTAAAGCATCCGTAACCCGGATGGGGCTCGTTGGGCCCGATAGATCTATCTTTAGGATTCGCGTCAATTGGCTGCAATTATCATAAACACTAATTCTTAGGCTACCAAGCTAAAAAGGGGCATATTCAATTCGATAATCCAACCATAGAATGTAGTTTCGATTACTTCTGTCTATTTCGTAGAGCATTTATAAAAACAGCGCATGTATTCTCAGTCCCAAAAATATATATTGCAAAAGCATTTAAAAAGGGAGCAAATGAAACTCACTCTACAATATTTTGTAGTAAAAATATTCATACGACGATACTGAACAATGCAGGGTTGGCCTAGGATTCACAAACCTATATCATTTGTATATATATAAATATATATATATATATATATATATATATATATATATATATATATATATATATATATATATATATTAAAACATATAATCGTAACTGAACAAATTTATTTATTAGGTCTTAATTTATATATTATATATACTTAATTTGTTCATACATTCAAAATGATTAATATTTATATAGTTATTTTAATATATCCATTTTTATATACATAAATGTTTAGTGTTATATTTAAAAATCAATAGTTTGTTATATGTAAGTATTTATATAAATAAAATTAATAGGTTTGATATATATATATAGTTATGTGAAATATTATAGTATATGTAATAAGTATATCTTATGTATATAAAATTTATCTGTTTAAAATAATAGTTTTGATAATAATAATGATTTACTAATAATAATAATAATAATAATAATAATAATAATAATAATAATAATAATAGTAACTTTATTAATAATAATATTAATAATGATATTGTTAATACTGATACTTATAATAATAATAATAGAAATCTTATTAACAATGATAATATTAATAATCATAATACTTAATAATAATACTTATATTGATGATAATATTAATGACAAAAATAATAATAATAATAATAATCATAATTGGGTTATGATAATAATAGGTATAAATGTTAACTAGTACTTATATTAGTAACAATAACAGTAATAACTAATATTCATAATACTTACTTATAATAATACTAATAATAATAATAATTCTAATACTTAATTTTAATAATTATAATAACAATAATGATAAGTGTAATAATGACAATAATAATAATAACCATAATAACAATAACAATACTAATAATAATAATAATAATAATAATAATAATAATAATAATAATAATAATAATAATAATAATAATAATAATAATAATAATAATAATAATAATAATAAAATTAAAATTAAAGTAATAATAACAATTAAATAACTACCTCATTTAAATAGGCTTCTAAAAAAAAATGTTGCCCAGGCCGGGGCTTGAACCCCTGACCTCTCGCTACCCCGACACCCACACAAACCACTGCACCGCCGATTACTTTTCTGTTTCATATCCCTTTAATTTAATTATAACCCGTTTTATCTTAGCTTCGCTTCTTTGCATAACGAGTCGACCAGAGATTCAAACGACCAACACAACAACACATTGAATTGGTTTTAGGATTCAAGAAATTAACATAAATGTTTTTATTTTGGCGCCTGCAAATAAAAGAAAAAGAAAAAAAAGAAGCAGCTGCACTGTATGTTTTCGAAAGAAAAAAAATACATGAACTCATACCATGATTTTAAATTTCAGTACATTTTATACAAAGTTTATAATACGAAATATGTTTCAAATCACTTTTAGAAACTATTGGATTCGTTAATTTGATTTGAAACATCACAACGAATCCGAATTTCTTGATGAACACTCGGTTTGACTAAAGCTTTGACTCGTAAATTCATCTTTAATTTCGCGAATTAAAATTTGAAAACTTGCAGATAGTTTAAATTGAAGATTCCTAACATCTCTGCACTTTTAGATTTTGAAATAGATTTAAATTCGAGCTGTTGGAAATATGAAAGCAAGAACAGGGGACGGTTTCATTTTCTTTTCTTTTTCAGATTTAATTCCAAAAATTTAGTAGCTGTAATTGATATAGGAGATGGAGAAAATAAAGAAGTTAATCAATTGCAATTAAGAATCAGTTGTTATCTAATCTAATGGGGTTGATTGGTAAAATTCGAGTCAGTACATAACAAATTATAAAAAAATACAAGTGGAAAAAGACCTACAACTGAATTTGTTTTATACACTGTGTTTGATTCCAATTTGTTCACCAATTAAGAGACAAGAAACAAAATCTAATACAGTTATCAAGAAAAAAATCGCACAGATTCATGTAACATATATCTGTTTTTATAATTTACTTTAGTTATTAATCTTTAATAAATATAAACCTATTAATAATAATAATGTTATTGGTAATAATAAAAATAATAATAACTAATAATAATAGTAATGGTATTTGAAATAATAATAATAATAATAATAATAATAAGTAATGATATCAATAAAGATAATAATATGATAATACTGTTAATAGCAATAATGATAATAATAATCATAATAATACTAATACTAATATAACAAATTACATGTAACAACTTTCATATTATAATTTTGATAACACTAATAATACCAATAATAATTAATGTAATAATAATATAACAATTATAATTAAACTTGTAATTATATATTATTAATTATGTAATTTTTAATAATCATGTGTAATATGATAACCTTTACTGAAAATTTATTATATAAATTATATATATATATATATATTACAATATACATATAATAATAATTAATCATCAAAATTATATATGTTTATATATATAGATTTATTTTAAATTTACACTTAATTATTTTGTATCCTATTTTACATATTTAATTCTAATGTTTATTTTATAATTTCAAATTATTATATATACGTTCACTTATATTTATATGCATATTTATTTACACTAAATTGTTCGTGAATCGTCGGGAATGGTCAAAGGTTAATTGAACACATGAACATAGTTTTCAAAGTTTTTGAGATTTCAACATTACAGACTTTGCTTATCGTGTCGGAAACATATAAAGATTAAGTTTAAATTTGGTCGGAAATTTCCAGGTCGTCACAAATTTGACCGTCGAATATAAATTGTGACTTGTTGTTTGTTAGATATTTTTGTCCCCGTGTTTGTCACGGACCGCTATTTGATGTACCCCTTTACAATAATAGATGTCAAAAAGTATTAGAAAAATTCCACAATTTAGGATAACGTTAAAATCTTTATCCTTTTCATGATAGGTAAGAAACGGGTTGTTAAAAGTAGTAATAGATATATATATATATATATATATATATATATATATATATATATATATATATATATATATATATATAAATAATATTATACTCCATCCGTCCTATATAATATAAAAATATAATAATATAATAGCATAATAATAAAAATAATAATAATAAAATAAAATAAAACGTGTAATTGATAGAAAAGTAGCCGCCACCCATATTTATATCCGTGACTTTTGCTTTGTCACTTATTAATTAGTTACGGATATTTTTATGACGGAAAGTATATCGTGGTCCGTTGTTAATCAGTAGCGGATAAAAGTAATCAGAAAAATCTCATATTTTTAAATTAAATAGATTTATTTATTTTGGTCATTAAGGTATAAAATTTGATCATTAATTTATTAAATAAAAATTACATCAAATGTCCCTTTCAATTCTGGAAAATATAAAAAGTTCTAAAATTTAACCAATAGCTCCCAAATACATTTTTAATAAGCCTAAAATTTATAGAACTCATTTTCGGATCACCGTTTATTTTAAAATCACATAAATTCAAATTAAACTTCTCTAAATAATAATCGAAACGTCCAACGAATATTATAATCATTTAATATTTATTTTTAATATACATTATTTATATATAGTTATGTTTTAAATAATAATTATTATAATATCATATTTTATTTTATTTTTACATAGTAACTTCTAATAATTGAATCATATAACATTTCAAATTAATATATATATAATTAATTATGTATATATCTATTTATAAATAGTTGTTTGTGAATCGTCGGGAATAGTCAAAAGTTAATTGATTACATGAACACAGTTCAAAGTTTTTGAGATTTCAACAATACAGACTTTGCTTATCGTGTCGGAACATATAAAGATTAAGTTTAAATTCAGTCGGAAATTTTCGGGTTGTCACACTAGTCTTCAACTCATGACGAATTTTAAAAATCAATTTTTTTAACTTAATGAAATAAAGTAAATTTTGTTTTTAAATTCACACCAAACTTAACTTTAAATGCATAAAATTTCATATAAATATTAATAATTTTTTATATACATTAATTTTACAAACTTATATTTAAAATAACATAGTTATATATTAATTTTAAAAAACAAGGTAAAAATAAAAATAAAAATCTTTTTGGTCTTTTATCCCACTTTAATCAATCAAATATTAACAAAAATATACGTCCCTCTTTTGGGTAAAGTAATTTTGGCTATATTACCTAGTTTTACTCCTGACAAATTTCTGAAATATTTTGAATTGATTGATTAAAGATATTTATACCTTATGAATAAACGGTAAATTTCGCAGTGATGAATTAAATTTTTGTATGATATCAATAATTTCGATTTATTATACCTAATTTTATTGAATATCAATTTAATACTTTATAGCGAACGATTCAGCGTTTATTATCAAAAGGTTAAAAGCAATAAATAAAAATAAAATAAAAACTGTACATACTTACCTATTAGATAGAATTCTCAGAGACCTGCTTTAGTTGACTCATAAGAGAGTCGTTCGATTTGGTTTTCCATTGCTACATAAGCGTAACCTCGATTTTTCAATAATTTTTCTTCTAAACATATGAACGGTCCTTCTCTGCATAGAGTAAAGAATTCAGAATTGGAACGTGTTTGATTGTTTGAACATTTCCCTTCGTGTGACCATTTTTCGCATTTATGACATCTTTCAAGGTGTTGTGCTCTTCTTTTTGTTGCGGATTTTGATTTTCCTTTACCAAAATGTGTCTTATTATGATTTTTCCTGAGTTCTTTTTTTGCTTCGTCCATTTTTCCTCTTATAAATGATACCAGTTCACTCGGGAAGGTGTTATTATTACGTTTAGTAATCATAGCGTGTAGTAGTAGACCATGGTTTAAATCAAAGGAATTCTTCATCTCGTAAAACCTAAAAACATAAAAATTCAGAATGGAGGGAGAAGACTAGTTCTTTAGGGTCTGCTAGGGAAAGACCATTCGGATTCCATTTTCGAGAACTACACGAAAACAGAAAATCTAACTCTAGACAGCATTATATTATCCTTTAAAACATTTGAATCTCCCCACACTTAGTTAGCTGTGGTATTGTGACGCCCCGTACTAAATCATCATGTACGGACCATCAACAACAGGATCATTACAAGGTTAAGTACTATATGCGTTTTCAAAACAGAGTTTACATTCATCAATAAAAGTGACGTCATAACATACGTCAATTGTTTTACAAATCAAAAGTATGCTTCGCTAAGTAGAAGCATTAAATAAGTGTACGTGACCATAATGGTCGTTACATAACATAAGTTCATAAGTAAAAAGTTTGAATGCAACATAAGTAGTCATGCGATAACAACTCTAGGCAGCGGGTTCTACAGCACGACTAGTAAGATAGCGGAAGCGACTTCAAGCACCTGAGAAAATACATGCTTAAAAAGGTCAACACAAAGGTTGGTGAGCTATAGTTTAAGTATAACAGTAATGTAAGTAGGCCACGAGATTTCAGTGCTACAACGAGCGTTTCAAAAGTATGTAAAAGTATATGCTTAACCGTGGGCACCCGGTAACTAACTTAACGTTTAATGTACCCCCTTAAAGTGCACTTGGCAAGTGCGTATAACCTCGAAGTATTAAACACTCGTTAAATGCTAGCGCTACTAGCCCGAGTGGGGATGTCAAACCCTATGGATCCATATCTAAGATTCGCGTTCACGGTTCAAAAACCAATGATTAAACGTTACCGAGCTAAAGGGAATGTTTCTGCCGTTATATAACCCACACATATATAAAGTTTAAGTACTCGTGCCTAGTATGTAAAACATAAAAATCCGCATGTATTCTCAGTTCCCAAAATAAGTTAAAGTAAAAAGGGAATGCTATAACTCACAATGATTAGTAGTAATGGTAAGGTAGTAGTCGGAAAGTGGTGTGCAAGTAACGGTCCAAACGTCCTCAACCTAAGTCAAATAGCACTAAGTCAATAAGTCGTCTCAAAAGGTTTACAAGTACGTAATTAAGGTCATAAGGGTCATCATCAATCATCATTAAACAAAAAGGTAACAAGTAAGACTCGTTTATGAAAGTTGTTTAAAACAAAGGCTGACTTCGGTCAGTCACCACGGCCTCTACCCTTACTGTATTAAGGTGAGACCAGTGGTCATGGCTCCGTCTATGAGTCCCTTAAGTGTGGTAAAATTTACAGAAGCAAACTCGTCTTGGTCTGACCGTGGCGACGGTCTAAGTGCGAGTAGGTCAGAAATTTCTGCACAACGTTAAAGGACATGGTAACGATCGGAGGGCCGTAAATCCTAAACCGTAACTCGGATTAAGACGAGTCCTATATGAAAAGTTATCTACTCGAAAAGTTCTATCTAAAAATCAAGGTTAGAACAGCCCAGGTCTACTGGTCTGTTCCAGAAACATCAGGTCAGTAGGTCTTGGACAGAACAGTGGGTTTTGGAGAGTTCCGGTTGTCTCGGTGCTTGATGTTCATCACGGTTCTCATCCTTGATGCGTATAGCTTCAAGTGTACAACTCGTTGATGTGTTAACATCATTTTGACCAAGGTTTGTCCATCATAACTCAAGTGCAAGTGTTGTAAGTGTTTGATGAACCAAGGTTACATGTAAGTTTATGAACAAGTTCATGAACACTAAGAAAGATCACAACCAAGTGTTGGATCCATGATACTTGCACCAAAGTGTAAGCTCTTGTTGGTTTCATGTCCTTGTTCAAATGTGTAGTAAGCAACTAATCAATAAGAAATAAAGAAAATGAAATGATAAGCCTAAACCAACCATGAAGGTGGTATTCTAGTAACATACAACAAACAAGAACACAAGTAACAAAAATTAAAGATTATAAACTTTAAATCTTTGAAATAAATAAAGTAGAAAGCTAATCTAAACAAGAAGATGATTCATAGTTGCTCTTACTTTTAAAGATTCAACCAAGTTGATCTTTAAGTGAAGTAACTTCAAAGTTACTTCAAGAACTACAAGTAAAGAGTTTATACAACTATGAACTTTAATTCTTTGAAACAAAATATGTAGAACATAACTAGGGAGATTATGTTCTTGAATGTTCTTGTTATAACAAGATAAAGGTGAAGAAATCAAACTAGTAAGTTTGTTCTTGAAAGTTAGAAAGTAAGTAACATATAACTAGTAACTTCATGTATTCAAACATTAAGTAAGAACAAGTAAACAAACAACAATTGATGATGATGATTAATGTTTATGAAATCAGTTTTTACCAACAAAGAAAAGAAGAAAAGAAGTTGTTACTTACAAGAAAGAAAGAAGAACTTGAGAGAAAAAGAGAGAAGAAAATTGCAAGTAATGTGTGTGTGTGTGTGAATGAGAGTTACAAGGAATGAAGTAATGAATAAATGAAATCAAAACACCACTAATGTGGCACTATGGGTTCGGCATTCAGCTGAAAGGGAGGGGGGGAAGGTTAAGTTTAGTGGTTATTTGAATGAAAAGCTTGCAAAAGTTGGGTAAAAGGGTGGTGTACATGGGGATAACAAGTAATTTGATTCCTAAAGCCTTTAACTATCTAGTTAACCTTCCAACTAACACTTACAAGGGTCATGTGGGCTAGTTAACTCATAAATAGAAGTAGGGTGGGCTTACACTAGTCCATTAACTAATAAAGCCCAAGTTTGCAAGTAGTTAGCAAGTAATCCAATAAAAGTCCAACTTAAGCCCAAGTAACTAACTAATAGCTTTAGTTAATTAAAATGATTAATAAAATTAATCATGAATGTAAATAATATCTTAAAATATTATTCGTGCAAGTTCCGGGTGTCACAAAGACGTTTCGGGCATTTAAAGTTCAAGTACGGGCAATTAAAGCAACATGTAAATGTATTAACATACATTCGTTTAATCAAGCGTATTAATAATAATAATTATTAATAAATAACGTTGGAAAAACCAGGGTCGTTACATTACCCACCTGTTAAAGAAAATTTCGTCCCGAAATTTAAGCTGAGGTAGATGGAGGAGTCGGGAAAAGGTGAGGATACTTTCGCATCATTTGATCCTCTCGCTCCCAAGTAAACTCAGGTCCTCGTTTGGCATTCCATCGTACTCGTACAATCGGAATCTTGTTGCGTTTCAAAGTTTTGATCTCACGATCCATAATCTCAACAGGTTCCTCCACAAAGTGGAGTTTGTCATCAATAGTAAGTTCTTCCAAAGGTATGATGAGTTCGGGTGCAGCAAGACACTTCTTCAAGTTTGACACATGGAAGGTAGGATGAACTGAGCTCAATTGTGCTGGTAGATCCAAACGGTATGCAACTGGTCCAACACGTTCCAAGATCTCGAAAGGACCAATGTATCGTGGGTTCAACTTTCCACGTTTTCCAAAACGGATCACACCTTTCCAAGGTGCAACCTTCAACATTACACGATCACCAACATTAAATTCAAAGTCTTTCCGTTTAAGATCGGCATAGCTCTTTTGGCGATCACGGGCAGTCTTAAGTCTGTTTTGAATCTGAGCAATCTTTTCCGAGGTTTCATGGACTATCTCGGGCCCGGTGAGTTGCACTTCACCTACTTCGGCCCAACAAATAGGAGATCGGCACTTACGACCATACAATGCTTCAAAAGGTGCAGCATTAATGCTTGAGTGATAACTGTTATTGTACGAGAATTCGGCGAGTGGCAAATGCCTTTCCCAGGCCTTTCCAAAATCAATGACACATGCACGCAGCATGTCCTCCAAGGTCTGAATCGTTCGTTCACTTTGCCCGTCAGTCTGAGGATGATAAGCAGTACTCATGTCAAGACGAGTTCCCATGGCTTCTTGCAAAGAACGCCAAAATCTGGAAGCAAAACGGGGATCGCGATCGGAGATGATTGATAAAGGTACACCATGACGAGATACAACCTCTTTGATGTACAGCTGAGCAAGTCTTTCCATTGTATCAGTTTCCTTCATCGCTAGGAAGTGTGCAGATTTGGTGAGGCGGTCAACAATAACCCAAATAGTATCGCATCCGCCCACCGTCTTCGGCAGCTTAGTAATGAAATCCATTGTGATCCTTTCCCACTTCCATTGTGGGATTTCCGGCTGTTGAAGTAACCCAGAAGGTCTCTGATGTTCGGCTTTAACCTTCGAGCAAGTCAAACACTTGCCAACATAAGTCGCAACGTCCTTCTTAAGATTCGGCCACCAATACTGTTCTTTAAGGTCGTGGTACATCTTACCTGCACCGGGGTGAATCGAATATCTCGATTTGTGTGCTTCATCAAGTATCAGGCTTCGTAGATCTCCATAGTAAGGTACCCAAATTCTTCCGGCATAACATCGGAGTCCAGACTCTCTAACCTCGAATCGAGAGACAAGTATGTTCAAATGCTCGTGAGATATGTTCTCCTCCTTGAGAGCCTCAACTTGGGCTACTCTGATCTGGTTGTTGAGGTTCGAATGGATGGTGATGTTCAGAGCCCTAACACGGAGAGGTGCCGTCCTCTCCTTTCGGCTTAAAGCGTCAGCTACAACATTGGCCTTGCCAGGGTGATAACGGAGTTCACAATCGTAGTCGTTGAGCTTCTCGATCCATCGACGCTGTCTCATATTCAATTGCTTCTGATCGAAGATGTGCTGGAGACTCTTGTGATCGGTGAAGATAGTGCTCTTAGTTCCATACAAATAATGTCTCCACAATTTGAGTGCAAAGACAACGGCTCCAAGTTCAAGATCATGTGTAGTGTAGTTCCGCTCGTGAATCTTCAATTGGCGGGAGGCATAGGCAATAACCTTTGATCGTTGCATCAGTACACAACCAAAACCACTCTTCGATGCATCGCAATAAACAACAAAGTCGTCACTGCCTTCAGGAAGTGATAGGATAGGTGCGGAGGTTAACTTCTTCTTCAAAGTTTGGAATGCTGATTCGTGTGTGGGTTCCCAAATGAACTTCTTGCCCTTGTGAGTCAGTGCGGTCAAAGGACGCGCAATCAGAGAAAATCCTTCGATAAACCTTCGATAATAACCGGCGAGACCTAGAAATTGGCGAATATGCGTTGGAGTAGTGGGGGTCTCCCACTTGCTGATGGCTTCAATCTTGGCGGGATCAACTTTGATACCCTGGTCGCTCACAACATGACCCAAAAACTGTACTTCCTTCAACCAAAATTCGCACTTGGAGAATTTGGCGTAAAGTTGCTCTTGTCTTAAGAGTTCAAGCACTAATCGGAGGTGTTGCTCATGTTCTTCTTCACTCTTAGAGTAGATGAGGATATCATCTATGAAGACGATAACAAACTTATCCAAGTAAGGCTTGCAGACACGATTCATGAGATCCATGAACACGGCAGGTGCATTTGTCAAACCGAATGGCATCACGAGGAACTCATAATGACCATAACGGGTCCTGAATGCAGTTTTCATCACGTCACTTTCCTTCACCCTCAGCTGGTGATATCCGGATCGCAAATCGATCTTTGAATAAACGCTCGATCCTTGTAGTTGATCAAAAAGGTCATCAATTCGTGGAAGAGGATATCGATTCTTGATAGTCAATTTGTTGAGTTCACGGTAGTCGATACACATACGGAAGGATCCATCCTTCTTCTTTACAAACAACACAGGTGCGCCCCAAGGTGAGAAGCTTGGTTGGATAAACCCTCGATCTAATAGCTCTTGTAGTTGACTCTGTAATTCTTGCATCTCGGAAGGTGCGAGTCTATAAGGTGCGCGAGCTACAGGTGCAGCTCCTGGCACCAAGTCAATCTGAAACTCTACTGCTCTCTGCGGCGGTAATCCAGGCAATTCCTCTGGGAAGACATCAGAAAATTCGTTCACAATTCGTACGTCGTTCACGTTCTTCACCTCAGTTTCTACCGCTTTCACATGTGCTAGGACAGCAAAGCGTCCCTTCTTCATAATCTTTTGCGCTTTCACGCAACTAATGAGGTTCAACTTCGAGGTACATCTCTCTCCATAGATAACCAGTGGTTCGCCATCTCCTTGTGGTATGCGAAGTGCTTTATCTCCACAGATAACATCGGCCTTTATCTTGCTCAACCAATCCATACCGACGATCGCGTCAAAACTTCCCAGTTTGATAGGTATCAAATCAATTTCGAAATCTGCACCAGCTATGTTGATAATAGCTCCACGACTAATATGGTCAACCTTTTCAAGTTTTCCATTGGCGACCTCGACAAGCATACTTTCCTTCAAAGGAACTAACGACCAATCTAACTTATCACAAAAATGTCTACACACATAGCTCCTATCGGCACCAGTATCAAATAGAACAGAAGCTAAAAGATTGTTGATCTTGAATATACCTGTCACCAAGTCGGGGTTGTCGCGAGCGTCCCTTGCATTAACATTGAAGGCTCTAGCACGTGGTGGTCCGCCATCCTTACGCTTGTTAGGACACTCGTTTCTGAAATGGCCCGTCCTTCCACATTCATAACACTTCTTAGGCCCATTGTTGTTGTGGTTTGGCTTCACATTCAAAGTGGTAACCTTGCAATCCTTGCCAACATGTCCAGATCGTTGGCACTTCTCACAGATAACATTGCAATACCCAGTGTGGTGCTTGTAGCACCTATTGCATTGTGGTAAGGTTCCTTTGTAGTTCGGATTGGTGCGGTTGTTGTTGTTGGGGTTGGTGTTGTTGTTGTGCATGTTGTTGTTTTGCCTGAACCCTTCATGTCGTTTTGCCGGGTTTTGATCGTAGTTCCTACCCCTGTTGTTGTTGTGGTTGTTGTCCCATTTTCTCTTTTCACCACTAACAGTTTCGAACTTAGCCTTCTCCGGCTCGTCAAGGATGATTTGATTCAAGAGAGTATGCGCCATGCGCATCGCTTCGGGAACACTTGGTGGCTTGGATGAGGTAACATTACCCTTGATGGACTTAGGAAGTCCCGAGAAGTATTTCTCCAAACGCTTAAATTCGGGGGTGACCATGGTTGGACACATAAGAGCCAATTCCAAAAACCTACGGTTGTAGCTGTTAAGGTCGTTCCCTACGGTTTTCAATTGCATAAATTCGATTTCCATCTTTTGAATCTCGGTTCTCGGACAGTATTCCTCGATCATAGCACATTTAAATTCTTCCCAAGGCGTAGCATACGCCTCATCAATTCCTTTCGCTTGGGCCATGGTATTCCACCATGTGAGCGCGCCATCAGACAGCGTGCAAGATGCAAATTTCGTTTTGTTAGCCTCAGAACAATTGCTAACCCTGAATACCGATTCCAACTTTTCGAACCATCTGGTGAGACCGACGGGTCCCTCAGTGCCACTGAAGTAGTGTGGCTTGCAGTTTTGGAATTCCTTGTAAGTACACCCATCTCGGACGACAGGTGGATTGACAGGCGGTGGTGGTGGAACTTGGGGTTGTCTTTCAGCTAGTGCAGCAGCGACTCGCTCGTTAATCATTTCCTCGATTTGTGCCGCGGTGGGGATAGATCTCCCGTTGGCCATGATGTTCTATACAAACATTTTGACTCAAGTCAAAATCCATTATGCAAATAATAATAATATAGTATATAACAACCAACATGAAAACAGCACAACACATGTTGATTAAATAACGCAAGCAGATATAAGTACCACAAAACCATGAGATGATAACGTAAATAGAACACTTGCGCAAGAAGTAAGCAACACAAATTCCATTCATTAATGATAATAAGTTCATACATTACAATAAGTTCGTGCATTACATAAGTGAAATATGAAATTACAAAAAGAGATTACAATACAGAATCCAGTACAAAGTCCTACGGCGATGGTGGGTACAAGATGTCCAAAACATGAGCCAACTGCTCCTCGAGCTCAGTAACTCGAGTCTGGAGAATCTCAATCTCCCGCCTCATTTCCTCATTAGAGGAAGATGGTGGGGCAGGTGGTGCTGGCGGTGCAGGTGGAGCCGGTGGTGCTGAGGTGGATGGTCCGGCTCTGGGTGGAGACGGTAAGATCAGTGGGTCGGCGGGGTACGGCACCAGCCGTTTACGTGCAGTGATCCTACGACGCCGACCATAAGCGTCAGTGACAGTACGACCAGGAATTATGCCAGCGAAGCGATACCGCTTCTTCGGCGGGGTAGAAGGTGCCTGAATCGGTCGGTCAGCGGGATCCTCCTCATCACTGGAGTCGTCAGATGAGGTGTCGTCTGAAGAAGCATCGGTGGAAGAACCGTCGTCTGAATCATGCGGTGGTGGTGCGGGTGGCTCAACATATCCGAAAGCGGCCAACATCTGTCGGTGTCGGCCTGGCGTAATCACGGCTAAGCGGCCGTCGGCAGTGCGTCGGCAAGGTGTGCGCCAGTGATTACGGAAGGGTCCTTCCCCGAACTCCGCGGGGATCTCCATGCCGCCAATGCGAGCCAGTTGCCTCAGGGGTCTGGAAGAAGACGCCGGGATAGGCACACTAGAGCTAGCTCCAGAACTAGAGGCGCCGGGGTCGCCAGTGGGTGTCGGGGCCGGAATGTCAGCAGCAGCAGCAGCAGCAACAGGTGCAGCAGTGGGAGGAACAACGGGGCCTGAGCCGCTCGGGATGTCAGTAGGTGGAACGTCCGACATCTGAACAAGGAAAAATAAATTTTCCATGTCAGTATGTCATAAAGCTAGCAAATAATAGGCCAACAGTTTAAATCATGTATAACAATAAGTAGCATGGCAATATCAGTAATCGTACGAAACTAGCATGCAATCGAAAGCAAGTAATAGCATGCAGTAGTGAAATTACGTAGTAGCATACGGCATATAGCAGTAACAGTAAGCAGCAGCATGCAGTAAGTTCAGCGGAAACAAGTAAACTAACAAGTTGTAGATTAGCCCTATTAGTGAATCCTACTCGGGTCGGTCTTAGACTCACTAATGCATCCTAATTCCCTACAACCAACGCTCTGATACCAAATGTGACGCCCCGTACTAAATCATCATGTACGGACCATCAACAACAGGATCATTACAAGGTTAAGTACTATATGCGTTTTCAAAACAGAGTTTACATTCATCAATAAAAGTGACGTCATAACATACGTCAATTGTTTTACAAATCAAAAGTATGCTTCGCTAAGTAGAAGCATTAAATAAGTGTACGTGACCATAATGGTCGTTACATAACATAAGTTCATAAGTAAAAAGTTTGAATGCAACATAAGTAGTCATGCGATAACAACTCTAGGCAGCGGGTTCTACAGCACGACTAGTAAGATAGCGGAAGCGACTTCAAGCACCTGAGAAAATACATGCTTAAAAAGGTCAACACAAAGGTTGGTGAGCTATAGTTTAAGTATAACAGTAATGTAAGTAGGCCACGAGATTTCAGTGCTACAACGAGCGTTTCAAAAGTATGTAAAAGTATATGCTTAACCGTGGGCACCCGGTAACTAACTTAACGTTTAATGTACCCCCTTAAAGTGCACTTGGCAAGTGCGTATAACCTCGAAGTATTAAACACTCGTTAAATGCTAGCGCTACTAGCCCGAGTGGGGATGTCAAACCCTATGGATCCATATCTAAGATTCGCGTTCACGGTTCAAAAACCAATGATTAAACGTTACCGAGCTAAAGGGAATGTTTCTGCCGTTATATAACCCACACATATATAAAGTTTAAGTACTCGTGCCTAGTATGTAAAACATAAAAATCCGCATGTATTCTCAGTTCCCAAAATAAGTTAAAGTAAAAAGGGAATGCTATAACTCACAATGATTAGTAGTAATGGTAAGGTAGTAGTCGGAAAGTGGTGTGCAAGTAACGGTCCAAACGTCCTCAACCTAAGTCAAATAGCACTAAGTCAATAAGTCGTCTCAAAAGGTTTACAAGTACGTAATTAAGGTCATAAGGGTCATCATCAATCATCATTAAACAAAAAGGTAACAAGTAAGACTCGTTTATGAAAGTTGTTTAAAACAAAGGCTGACTTCGGTCAGTCACCACGGCCTCTACCCTTACTGTATTAAGGTGAGACCAGTGGTCATGGCTCCGTCTATGAGTCCCTTAAGTGTGGTAAAATTTACAGAAGCAAACTCGTCTTGGTCTGACCGTGGCGACGGTCTAAGTGCGAGTAGGTCAGAAATTTCTGCACAACGTTAAAGGACATGGTAACGATCGGAGGGCCGTAAATCCTAAACCGTAACTCGGATTAAGACGAGTCCTATATGAAAAGTTATCTACTCGAAAAGTTCTATCTAAAAATCAAGGTTAGAACAGCCCAGGTCTACTGGTCTGTTCCAGAAACATCAGGTCAGTAGGTCTTGGACAGAACAGTGGGTTTTGGAGAGTTCCGGTTGTCTCGGTGCTTGATGTTCATCACGGTTCTCATCCTTGATGCGTATAGCTTCAAGTGTACAACTCGTTGATGTGTTAACATCATTTTGACCAAGGTTTGTCCATCATAACTCAAGTGCAAGTGTTGTAAGTGTTTGATGAACCAAGGTTACATGTAAGTTTATGAACAAGTTCATGAACACTAAGAAAGATCACAACCAAGTGTTGGATCCATGATACTTGCACCAAAGTGTAAGCTCTTGTTGGTTTCATGTCCTTGTTCAAATGTGTAGTAAGCAACTAATCAATAAGAAATAAAGAAAATGAAATGATAAGCCTAAACCAACCATGAAGGTGGTATTCTAGTAACATACAACAAACAAGAACACAAGTAACAAAAATTAAAGATTATAAACTTTAAATCTTTGAAATAAATAAAGTAGAAAGCTAATCTAAACAAGAAGATGATTCATAGTTGCTCTTACTTTTAAAGATTCAACCAAGTTGATCTTTAAGTGAAGTAACTTCAAAGTTACTTCAAGAACTACAAGTAAAGAGTTTATACAACTATGAACTTTAATTCTTTGAAACAAAATATGTAGAACATAACTAGGGAGATTATGTTCTTGAATGTTCTTGTTATAACAAGATAAAGGTGAAGAAATCAAACTAGTAAGTTTGTTCTTGAAAGTTAGAAAGTAAGTAACATATAACTAGTAACTTCATGTATTCAAACATTAAGTAAGAACAAGTAAACAAACAACAATTGATGATGATGATTAATGTTTATGAAATCAGTTTTTACCAACAAAGAAAAGAAGAAAAGAAGTTGTTACTTACAAGAAAGAAAGAAGAACTTGAGAGAAAAAGAGAGAAGAAAATTGCAAGTAATGTGTGTGTGTGTGTGAATGAGAGTTACAAGGAATGAAGTAATGAATAAATGAAATCAAAACACCACTAATGTGGCACTATGGGTTCGGCATTCAGCTGAAAGGGAGGGGGGGAAGGTTAAGTTTAGTGGTTATTTGAATGAAAAGCTTGCAAAAGTTGGGTAAAAGGGTGGTGTACATGGGGATAACAAGTAATTTGATTCCTAAAGCCTTTAACTATCTAGTTAACCTTCCAACTAACACTTACAAGGGTCATGTGGGCTAGTTAACTCATAAATAGAAGTAGGGTGGGCTTACACTAGTCCATTAACTAATAAAGCCCAAGTTTGCAAGTAGTTAGCAAGTAATCCAATAAAAGTCCAACTTAAGCCCAAGTAACTAACTAATAGCTTTAGTTAATTAAAATGATTAATAAAATTAATCATGAATGTAAATAATATCTTAAAATATTATTCGTGCAAGTTCCGGGTGTCACAAAGACGTTTCGGGCATTTAAAGTTCAAGTACGGGCAATTAAAGCAACATGTAAATGTATTAACATACATTCGTTTAATCAAGCGTATTAATAATAATAATTATTAATAAATAACGTTGGAAAAACCAGGGTCGTTACAGGTATCGAAATTGTGATTAACTTCATTATTAACTTCAATTGGACCATCAACAACTTTCATATCTCTAACTTTTGCTTCAAGCCATTTGTTGATTTCCTCTATAACATTCACAAATTCAATTAACATTGCCTTTTCTTTAGGCGACAAATTAGATACTAATTTGTTACATAACTTAAAGTTCCCCTTAATCCTAGCATCTTGAATCCGTTTATAAAGTTTCTTCGTTGAACTGTTAAAAACGGGTTCATATAATTTCGTATCAATAACGGGGTTCTTTGTTATTGGGTCATCATTAGGTGTTTCTTCATCTTCCCCACACTTAGGCATTTTTATTGGTTTAACAGTTTTGGTTGGTGAAGATTGAAATTTTCGATTCACAAAGGTAACCGATTTATCACCATGCATAATTGTCATTCTGCCTTCTCTTACATCAAAGAATGCCTCGGTGGTTGCTAAAAATGAGCGACCTAAAATTAGAGGAATATCAAGGTTTTCCTCCATATTAATAACTATGAAGTTTGCAACAAAGGTCAAACTTCCCACTTTAACAAGTAAATTGTTGGCTATTCCAACCGTGTGTTTAATGGTTTGGTCAAATAATTGAACACCTATTTTGGTTGGTGTTAATTTACCCACACCTAATCTTTTGTATAAGGAAAGAGGCATAACATTTGCACTTGCTCCTAAATCTGCGAGCCCATTATACATAGCACCATCATTAAGCAAGCAAGAAATGATAAATTCACCTGGGTCTCCTACTTTATTAAGTAGAGTTGGTTTGTTAACCTTTTCTGGGTGATCTTTTCTTGTTTCTTTCACTTCTACTTGAACTTCTTCATCATATTTTTCTTCGTTTCTTGGAATGGGAGGTTTATAAAGAAATTCTTCTTCATCACTCTAATTTAAAATTTCTCCATCTTCCACTTTTGGTTTTTCACATGTCGTTGAAAACATATTTATGTTTTCATTCTAAGTGTCTTCTTTGGTGGTGAAATTATGATTAACTTCATTGTCAACTTCCATCGGATCATGTATGTAATATTTAACTCTGTGACCATTAACTTTAAATTCAATCCCATTTGAATTTATTAACTCTATTATTCCATATGGGAAAACTCTTTTGACTATGAATGGTCCAGACCATCTTGATTTCAATTTTCCAGGAAATAGCTTGAATCGTGAATTGAAAAGAAGAACTCTGTCTCCTTCCTTAAATTCTTTTGAACTTCTGATTCTTTTATCATGCCATTTCTTCATTCTTTCCTTATAGATTAACGAATTTTCATTTGCATCATGTCTTAATTCTTCTAATTCGTTTAATTGACTTAACCTTAGACGACCAGCTTCATGCAAATCAAGATTACATATCTTCAAAGACCAAAATGCTTTGTGCTCAATTTCTATGGGAAGGTGACATGCTTTTCCATAAACGAGTTTAAAAGGTGTGGTACCAATTGGAGTTTTGTAGGCTGTTCGAAAAGCCCAGAGTGCATCCTCCGGTTTCGTGGACCATTCCTTCGGATTTGATCCTACAGTTTTTTCTAGAATACGTTCGGTTGGTATTTTCAACTTGTCCACTTATTTGTGGATGATAAGCAGTTGAGATTTTATGAGTTACTCCATATCTTTTGAGAACTTTCTCAAGTTGATTATTACAGAAATGAGTACCCCGATCACTTATTAAAGCTTTTGGTGTTCCGAACCTAGCAAAAATATGTTTTAGGAAGTTGACTATAACTCGTGCATCGTTATTTGGGTGAGCTTGTGCTTTCGCCCATTTAGATACATAATCAATGGCAACGAGAATGTAGATATTATTATGAGATTTTGGAAATGGACCCATAAAGTTAATACCCCAAACGTCAAATACTTCACATACTTGAATGATATTTTGTGGCATTTCATCACATTGACTTATTTTTCAGGCCCTTTGACAAGCATCACAGGATTTACAAAGAAGGTGTGCGTCTTTGAAAATTGTAGGCCAATAAAATCCAGCGTCGTAGACTTTTCTTGCTGTGAGTTGAGGCCCATAATACCCTCCTGTTGGTCCTGTGTGACAATGGTTTAAGATTTGACTAGCTTCATCTCCGAATACGCATCGGCGTATTATTCCATCGGGACAACTTTTGAATAAATGTGGATCTTCTCAGAAATAGTATTTTATATCACTAAAGAATTTATTTCGTTTTTAGTACGACAACCCTTTTTCAAGGAATCTACATACTAAGTAGTTTTCATAGTCTGCAAACCATGGAATTTCATTATAATCGATTTTCAATAGATATTCATCTGGAAAGTTATCATGTATAGCCGATTCATTTAGAACTTCTAATTCAGGGTTTTCAAGACGAGAAAGATGATCAGCGGCGAGATTTTCTGCTCCCTTTTTGTCTCGGATTTCAATATCGAACTCTTGTAAAAGTAAGATCCATCGGATTAATCGTGGTTTGGCATCTTGTTTTGAAAATAGGTATCTAAGAGCAGAATGGTCGGTATAGACCACCGTTTTAGCTAGAATGAGATATGAACGAAATTTGTCAAAAGCAAAGACAATAGCAAGGAGTTCTTTTTCAGTAGTTGTGTAATTCATTTGTGCTCCTTGTAACGTCTTACTAGCGTAATAGATAGGTTGAAATTGTTTTTCGATTCTTTGTCCTAAAACGGCTCACATTGAAAAATCACTTGCACCGCACATGAGTTCAAATGGTAGATTCTAATTTGGAGTTATCATGATTGGCGCATTAGTGAGTTTTTCTTTAAGAATATTAAAAGATTTGATGCATTCATCCGAAAAGATGAATGGAGCATCTTTTTCTAGGAGTTTATTCATAGGAGTGGCAATTTTAGAAAAATCTTTTATGAAATGTCGGTAAAAACCGGCATGCCCTAGAAAACTCCTAACTCCTCTAACATTGGTGGGATGTGGAAGTTTAGCGATTACATCTACTTTAGCTCTATCTACTTCAATTCCTTCCTTTGAAATTTTATGACCAAGAACAATGCCTTCTTTAACCACGAAATGGCATTTTTCCCAATTAAGTACTAGATTTGATTGCTCGCATCTAATAAGCATTCGTTCAAGATTAACTAGACATGTTTCAAAAGTATCACCGAAGAATGAAAAGTCATCCATTAAAACTTCCATGCATTCTTCTATCATGTCGTGAAAAATTGCCATCATGCACCTTTGAAAGGTTGCAGGGGCGTTGCAAAGTCCAAATGGCATGCGTTTGTAAGCAAAAGTACCATAAGGGCACGTGAAGGTGGTTTTCTCTTGGTCCTCGGGTGCGATTGGAATTTGAAAGTATTCGGAGAAACCATCAAGAAAACAATAGTAACTATTCCCAGCTAACCTTTCCAATATTTGATCAATGAAAGGTAAGGGAAAGTGATCTTTTCTGGTGGCGTCATTTAATTTTCTATAATCAATACAAACACGCCATCCTGTTACAGTCCTAGTAGGAATAAGTTCATCTTTTTCATTTGTAATGACAGTCATGCCACCCTTCTTAGGTACATATTGAACTGGGCTTACCCATAGACTATCAGAGATTGGATAAATTAAACCTGCATCTAGCAGTTTAATTAATTCTTTCTTAACAACATCTTGCATATTAGGATTTAGTCTTCATTGGCGTTGCACATATGTCTTATGACCTTCTTCTATAAGGATTTTATGTGTGCAATACGAAGGACTTATTCCTTTAATGTCTTGAATCTTCCATGCAATAGCTGGTTTATGAGCTTTTAGCACATAAATGAGTTGAGATTTTTCATTTTACGTAAGAGAAGATGATATTATTACAGTTAATTCAGATTCACCATGTAAATAAGCGTATTCTAAATGGTTTGGAAGTGGCTTTAACTCTAATATCGGTGGTTCTTCTATCGATGATTTGTATCGATATCTGTCTTCCTCTTTTAGCATTTGAAGTTCTTCTGTTATTGGTTCGTATTTATTAGCCATGAGTGTAGCTAACATTTCAGCTTCATCAATTGGTTCAGTTCCTTCTCCTAAAGAACATTCTCTTGTTCCTTGTAATTCTGAAAATTCTTGTAATAATTCTGCTTGTGAATCTATAGTTTGAATATAATAACATGTATCATCTGCAAATTGCGGTTGTTGCATGGCTCTATCAACAGAAAAGGTAACACTCTCGTCCTCTATACTTAGGGTCAGTTTCTTACCGAACACGTCTATTATTACTTTAGCCGTGTTTAAGAATGGTCTTCCTAATATAAGAGGAACTCGAGAATCTTCTTCCATGTTCAGAATAACAAAGTCTACTGGGAATACTAAAGTACCAACTTTAACTAGCATGTTCTCCATTATCCCTCTAGGATATTTTACTAATCGATCGGCTAGTTGTATGCTTATTCGTGTTGGTTTCAATTCTCCAAGGTCTAGTTTAGCGTATAATGAATATGGCATTAGATTTATACTAGCACCTAAGTCTGCCAATACTTCTATTGAACTAAGACTACCCAGAAAACATGGAATTGTGAAACTTCCTGGATCAGATAATTTTTCTGGTAGTTTATTCAATAGCACTGCAGAATAATTAGCATTCATTGTAACAGCCGAGAGTTCTTCCATTTTCTTTCTATTTGTGATTAGATCTTTCAGGAATTTAGTGTATCTTAGCATTCCTGAAATCACATCAATGAAAGGAAGATTGACATTTATTTGTTTAAACATATCCAAGAATTTGGATTGCTCGGCTTTAAGTCTTTCTTTTCAAATTTTTCTCGGGTAAGGAAGTGGTGGTTGGTATGGTTTAACAAAAGGCTTTGCCTTAACAGTGTTATCTTTATTAACCTTTTCAACTACCAATTCTGATTCCTTCTCTTGCTCAGGCTGTGGTTCCTGTGTAGTGGGAATAGCCTCATCAAAAATTACATGTATTTCAGGTGATTTGAGTGTAATACCACTTCTTGTGGTAATGGATTTAGTTGTTTCATTTCGGGGTTTAGCATTTGTATCGCTAGGTAGACTCCCCGGTTTTCTTTCACCTATCTACCTTGCTAGGTTGCTCACTTCTTGTTCCAGATTTTGAATAGAAGCTTGTTGATTTCTAAATGCTTGAGCATTTTGTTCATTAGTTTGTTTCTGAGATGTGAAAAACTGCATTTGAGATTCAACTAGCTTCGACATCATATCTTCTAAATTTGGCTTTTTATCATCGGTTTATGGTGGTTTATTTGGAAAATAGGTCTTTGCTGGTTGTAAGTATTATTGGATACTTGTTGATTGCTAGGACCTCGTTGGTTGTTGTATGGAACATTTTGGTTATAATTCTGATTTTGATTGTAGTTTGGTCTTGGCGGTTGATAATTATTTTGATAATTATTTCCAGGCCTTTGGTTCATGTATGAAACATTCTCTCTTTGTTCCATTGTTTGTTCAATACTGAGACAATCTTTTATCAAATGTGGTCCTCCACACTGCTCACAACTAATTCGTATTGCGTAAATATCTTTAGTCATCTTTTTCATTCGTCTTTCGAAAGTATCTAACTTTGCGGAAATGGAATCAAAGTCATGGCTAGAATCGGCTCTAGCCGCTTTAGATGACCTAACGATGTCTTTTTCTTGATGCCACTCATGTGAGTGGGAGGCTGTGTTATCAATAATTTTGTAAGCTTCAGTTGCGGTTTTCTTCATAATGGAACCACCAGCTGCTATGTCGATGTCTTTTCGTGTAGTAATGTCGCATTCTTGGTAGAATATTTGTACTATTTGATAAGTGTCTAAACCATGTTGAGGACATCCTCTCAACAACTTTCCGAATCTTGTCCATGCCTCATATAGAGTTTTATTTAGCTTCTACGTGAACGTAATAATTTCTCCTTGAAGTCTTACAGCTTTAGATACCGGAAAGAATCTTTTAAGAAATTTTTCAACTAAAACATAATCGGTGATGTTAAAGCAGAGGGGTACGAAATAGTTATATTTTTATTGCGAAATACTATTAAATACGATACAATTTTACACAAGTTATTTATTTATTTATAGAATGGGATATACTTAAACCTTGCTACAACACTTATAGGCAGTGTACCTAATCGTAAAGTAGTGTAGTTTTTAGTAAGTCCGGTTCGTCCACAGGGAACTAGCCAAGTTTAACGCTATATTATATTTTAAACTATTTTTGTATAAATATATAAGTATATATAAATATAAGTAATATTATTATTATTATAAAAAGGGGGATTTTACCGTTTAGTGACCGGTTTGTCGATTTTAAAACTTAAGTCACAATTAAAACCTAATGTAAAATATTAAAAATAAATATAACTTAATTTAAAGCGTAAAGTAAATAACGATAATAAAAGTGCGATAATTTAAAATGCGATAAATAAAATGACGATAAATAAAATTGCGATAATTAAAAAGTACGTTAATTAAAAGTGCGATAAATAAAATGATAGTAAATAAAAGTGCAATGAGATATAAAATAAAGGAATTATGCTTATTTAAACTTCCATAATCATGATGTTTGACGTGTTGATTTTAATTTATTACCATGGGTTAATTGTCCTTTATCCTGGATTATTCGATATGTCCATCTGGTTTTTTGTCCATAACAGTCCATCAGTCATAAATATAAAGTGCGAGTGTCCTCGTCAAATTATCCTTATATCCGAAGTCAAATATTCCAACTAATTGGGGACTTAAACTGTAACAAGGTCTTAATACTTTGTTTAATAATTACACCAGGATATCGACTGCGTGTAACCCAAGGTTTTAATACTTTGTTAACAATTACGCCAAGTGTCCTTGTACATAATTCACCCCTGTTTTAACGAGTCTATTGACTATTAATCCATTCCCGTGTCTGGTTAAATGAACGATTATTAGTATTTATAAATATCCCGCCCATCGTGTCCGATCGAGTGCATGTGGTTATTTATAATTACGTCTAATTGTAAATATTTATATTAAATTAACGAACTATCATTCAGTTAATCAAATATAAAGCCCATTAATAGTCCATAGTCCAATTTCCATAAGTGTCGTTCTTTTGTCCAAACCCCAATTATGGTACAAAGTCCAATTACCCCATCTTTAATATTTAGTCCAACATCATGATTACTTCGACTTAAATAAGCATAATAATAACTTAGCTACGAGACATTAATTTAAAAAGGTTGAACATGACTTACAATGATTAATAATAGCGTAGCGTTACACGGACAGAATTTTGACTTACACACTTACAACATTCGCCACTATAACCTTATTATTATTAAACTTAAATTAAAATTAAAATTATATGTATATATATATATATATATATATATATATATATATATATATATATATATCGTGAGATAGAGAGTGGATAGAAAAAGGAGTGTAAATTCGTCCAAAAAACTGCGAAATTTATAGATGTGACCAGAGTTTGGGAGCCATGTGATCGCATGAGCTTTGTTCTTCCAGGCCATGCGATCGCATGACCAGCTGGATCCAGCCCAAATGCTTTTGTTTGCTAGTTTGCCGACGGTTTTAATAAATATATATAATATATATATATATATAATTTTAAGAATTATTTATATATTATATTATATTTATGTGCATAGTTCACTTGTAATTTTAGCTACGTTGCGTCGCGCGTTGAGAGTTGACTCTGGTCCCGATTCTGGATTTTCGAACGTCCTTGCATACAATTTAATATCTTGTACTTTATGTTTCACGGCTCGTACTCTTGTAACTTTTAGACATTTCTCATCAATAATTTGAACCACTTTGATTGTACTTTGTACTTTTTAGCTTTTTGGTCGTTTGCATCTTCAATTCGTCGAATCTGTCTTTTGTCTTCACCTTTTATTATTTAAACGAATATCACTTGTAAATAGAACAATTGCAACTAAAAGCTTGTCTTTCTTGAGGGATATTGCTATGAAATATATGTTCGTTTTTAGCATTATCAATTGGAAGCCCACAACTCGCCACTAACAAATCCAACTATTACTACGAATCAGAAAATTTTGAATGTCTATCAATTTAACCGCTTAAAATAATTTTTTTTTCGTCGAAATTTTTGAAGATAAAATCTATGTCCTAAAAACTAGAGCGTAGAAACGAGAAAGAAAAAGTGCGTCGAAAAACAAAAGTTGAAAAATAAAAAGTCGAAAAACAATAATAAGAAAGTAGAGCGTCGAAACTTAAAAGTCTAAAACATGAAAATTTAGATCCTTAAGGAAATTGAATCTTTATGAAAACATTTGATCTTTCTAAAAATTCAATCTAGCTTTTACCCTAGATAAGTTTTCTGAAATAACCCTTCACCGATGTTTGCAAAATGTTTTTGTGGGTTTGGTGGGTTTCAGATTTGAAAATTTTAGCTCAAAACTTGCGGTTTTGTGTCACCCACTTGCTAACCTTGTATTGGGAAAGCAACACGTCCAGTATACTTGCTCCGTATATAACCTTTCGATAAACTACCGTCCGGTTGTAAAGGAAAGCGTTGAACAAGCAACTGTTGAGGCAATGTCCCGTGACATGCTTTTGATTATGGTCTATATCGTGTCGGATGCAATTACTATCCTTTGTATGAGCAATAGTAAAGATCACCCTATAGTTTTTCGGTCTGGCACAAGGTCCTGTCTTCGACCATGCTATGCAACCACCGTTCTTAAGGTTGACACCCGATTTGGTTCAGGTGACCTAATGAATTCTAGGTAAATTCCTAGGATTTTACGTTTAATGGTAATGAATGCATTGAAAATAGGGTTTCAGAAAACAAATCGGTTTGTAATTTGATCAAAATATTTTCTCGTTCAAGCTCAAGTTTAGATATCATCAAATTCCATGAGTTTGTAATTCTCAATCTTTAAAGTCAATCTCAAGGATTGAGTAATATCAGGCTTAAAAGCTGATTTTTGATCTTTAAGGAGATTATCCTTTCTGGGGATCTGATTCATTAGTCTTATAAGCTAATTTGCACGGTGCCCCCCATTGTACGAGACAGATCCTCTCATAGTTAGGATAAGTCTGACCACTTGGTGACCCTGTTTGATGCTGAGGTCCATGGATTTCCACCTGATTTTCGAGAAAACTTTTCAAGGTTTTTCGTAGACTCTACAACTGGTCTGAACGACAACTTCCTGACCTAAATCAAGAAGCGCGTGTCTTTTTCTCGGAAGACTTTACTTCCTTTTAAATTCCATTTATATTACAATAAACTGGGTAAAACTGATTAATATCGTCCAAAACAAAAGTATCTTCAATTATTTGTACAAAAATATGTGACATATGTTCTAAATAACTTGGTAAATTTTTCTCACACTTGGCTTTTATTTTCCTTTCTTTGCCTTTTTATTTTCCTCTATTCCATTTTAAATGAATTCTAATATTTTGGGTTGTTTCTCAATTTATATCCTTTACGAGGTAACAATAATTTCAGTGTTAACACCTAGTTTTATCGTTCATAAATATGTATAAACATGATTTTGAGTTCATTTAGTTGAAAATTTTGAAAAATTTTACTAGAATTAGGTAGTCAGTATATAAGACTAGGACTATTCTTTATTATCAGAGAGCACTAGATTCTAATACAACTACTGCGTTACTAGTATTTGTAATGGTAACCAAGTGTATAAGTCAAAAATTTTAAAAATTCGAAAGAATTTAACCTCTTCCCACACATAAGATCTTGCAATGCCCTCATTTGCAAGAAATCAGTAGCAATTTAAATTATTGAGGGTGATTAGCGTAGGAAAATGATTAAATTTTACCAAAGTTTCCAAACATATTGGCATTTATGTTGAATGATAAATGGTGCACATCATTTATTCATTCCTTCTTGTTATTTCACATATATTTTACATCTTGTCGTCAAAATTAGTTGCATTTGCTGAACTTAATGCCAGTCTTTGAAAATGCGCTATTTTACCCTGTTGTGTACAATTGACAATATACATACATACAAATAATAACATGCATGGTAATTTGAAATGGGACTTAACATCCCACTTTCAAATTATAAATACGAAATATTAGTAACAAAATAAAAAAAATGTTAAAACTTACATAAAAGTATCACAATATTATATGTTTAAACATAAATAAATAAAAATAATAAAAAGATAAAAATCATAGAAATCACCAACGGAACTATATCAATCTGGATAGGGGTTCCAGTTCATGTCGTCGGTCGGGTTCCACGGTTGGTTATAGGTGTGCTGATAGGCTTGGTTAGGGTCATAGAGAGTAAATGGTGGTCGCATATCGGGCTGGTGTGGCGGATAGTAAGCAGGTCGGGTCGGTACGTAGTTATTTGGTACCTGAGGTGATAGCTGGCTCATGATCTGATGCTGATGATAGTGCCAACTATCATGCTGTCGTTGCCTGGAATGCTTGTACACATTCTCGGCGTGCCACTGCTCGTACTGACTATGTCTAGCCTCGTTTGTCATTTCTACCTCATCTATACGCTGGTAGACGTCAGTAACAGCCTCCCTAATGACATCCCTAATGTCATCCGCTTCCTCCATTTCCTCATCTGAACCTCTCTCTACCTGTGGATGAGGGCCCTGATATGGTACTGTCTGATTGCGTCTGCTCTTTAATACATGTGCACCCAGATAGACCCGCAATCCTAAAGTCTCAACCTGTTCCCTACACACCATCAGTGGACCCCCTTGATCCCTATCTACGCCTAAATACTCTCCAATGAGAGTAACAAAAATACCTCCTCCTATTATTCCCCCGTCATGTATTCCTTCCACCATTTTAGACAGATAAAAACCAACACAGTAGGGGATATTAAAAAAGCTTCTAGTGTTTTGAATACACTTAAGGTAAAATAAATCGTGTTGAGTCATTTTATCCTTGTTGTTACCTCTTTGTGTAATCGAATTAGCTACAAATCTATGTATAATACGAAGCTCTGCTTTGTTAATATCTAAATAGGAGTGTCTTCCTCCCCGCGTAAAAACATTATAATTTGACATACGCCTCCAGACAGCGTCCGCGTCAAAATTCCTATCTACCCTTTCACCATGATAAATCACATTTGTACAATCAGGTAGTAGTAATTCAGAAGGAGTGTAATTCTGTAAAGCCCTGGCCAAGTAAAAATCTAAGAAAATTCCTATCGTCTAACCTAACAACATCTGTATCAAGAGATATAGTACTCATAAGCTCAACACACCACTCTTTATATACAGGCCTACGAATGGTGAATAAACATTCTCAGTCGAGAAAAAAAGAGTTCCCATACCTTTGGATCAGATGCTGCCTAACTGAGTTAGCTAGTTGGACCCTTTTCAAAGGCTCCCAATCGATTACCTTCGGTACTTCTACATTTTTCGTTACCAGTTTATATTTGTTACTTTGGTACGTCAGGTAATCTCTCCAACTTCGATCAAATCTCAAATTGGGATGCAAAAGCTCTTCATGAATCGTTGGGTGTTCTATTATTGGATGAATCGGAAATTGTACATAGGCATTAACATATTCTTGTTGCGGATCATATAATGGTATGTGTTGATCATTATGATATTGTTATTCTTGTTGTTGTTCCTGTTCAGGTTCTGGTTCATATTGTGGCTCATTTTGCATTTCTGGCTGTGGTTCGTTTTCAGGTTGTCTGGATGATAATGCACCGTCCGTATCGGTATTTCTCTGCAAAACACATTAAACACAAAATTTGTGCATCCAAATATGCATTAGTGTTAGCAAAATAACAAATTAAAACAATTACAATAACATGTTTAATCCATATTAAACTTATACTCATTTTCATATTTTTATCAATTTTACACTTTTTCAAATAAGCATATATGAAAAAATTTTACAAAGTTTATAAGCATTCAACTCAAATAACATGTTAAAATAACCATTACTAGCAATTGAACAAGTTTCAAATGGCATTTATATCAAATTAATCAAGTTCATGAATTTTAGACTTAAAAAGTCCACTTTAATTCTCAAAAATCATGTTTAGGATCAATGTTTGGATCATTTGGCTACCTAAACATGTTACACTACTTAATTTAGCAATAATTCATGACAAAAATCGGCCATAACCTGTTTATTTCAAAAATCCCCAAATTGCTCAAGAACACAAACCCTAGATTTCTAAAAATTTTGAAGTTTTTGGCTTCAAATCATGTTAAATAGCATCAATCTAGGTTATACATGCATAATATGCTAACAATTTAACTCTAATTACACTAAAAATTATCAAACTAGTATTATTGCAAATAATTAAAATTATCACAAAAATTAGGAATTTTATGAGTTTAGGGGTGAAATCTTTACCTTTTTGCTTCCCCATCTGAAGAAAGGCATGATTATAGCTAATTGTAGAACGAAATTTGGTTGAATTTGATGAAAAATTGATGATTTTAGAGGGCGTTTTGCTGTGTTTTTCGTGTATGTGTGTGTAGTTGTGTGAGTACAGAACAGCTCGCTGGGTTTTTGATCTTGTCCAGTTTTTTAATGCCATGCGACCGCATGGATTTCTAGTACAAACCCCATGCGATCGTATGGGGTTATTTTCTCTTTTTATATATATATATAAAAACCTTTAACTAATAAAACATAAATTAATAAATTTTAAAAATTTATTTCTTTTAAGAATGAGGGCATTTTGGATCGTTGTCCTAGTCCGTCTCTCGACAAAATTTTGAAATTTGTCACTTTTTAAGTGTCGTTTTAAAAGCAAAGCTTTTTGGGTTTTTTTTAATGTTTTTGGCATACTTTAATTCAATAAGATTAAAAATAATGATAATAAAATTTCTCGTCCCTCCCTCGGGTAAAGCAATTTCGGTTCAACGACCTAGTCTTCAACTCACGACGAATTTTAAATATCAAATTTTTAACTTAATGAAATAAAGTAAATTTTTGTTTTTAAATTCACACCAAACTTAAATTTAAAATGCATAAAATTAAAAATTCATATTAATATTATTAATATTTTTATACATTAATTTTACAAACTTATATTAAAAATATTAATTTTTTAAATATTTAAAAACTTAAAAATATTGGTTTTAAAAATTTACATTAATAATTTAATATTTATATATTAATTTTAAAAATAAGGTAAAAATTAAAATTAAAAAAAATCTTTTTGGTCTTTTATCCCACTTTAATCAATCAAATATTATCAAAAATATACGCCCCTCTTTTGGGTAAAGTAATTTCGGATATTTTACCTAGTTTTACTCTTGACGAATTTTTGAAATATTTTGGATTGATTGATTAAAGATATTTATACCTTAAAAATAAACGGTAAATTTCGCAGTGATGTAATAAATTTTTGTATGATATCAATAATTTCAGTTTCGCATACCTAATTTTATTGAATACCAATTTAATACTTTATAGTGAATGATTCAGCGTTTATTATCAAAAGGTTAAAAGCAATAAATAAAAACAAATAAAAACTGTACATACTTACCTATGAGATAGAATTCTCAGAGACCTGCTTTAGCCGACTCATAGGAGAGTCATGTGATTTGGTTTTCCATAGCTACATAAGCGTAACCTCGATTCTTCAATAACTTTTCTTCTAAACATATGAACGGTCCTTCTCTGCATAGAGTAACAAATTCGGTATTTGAATATGTTTGATTGTTCGAACATTTACCTTCATGTGACCATTTTCCGCATTTATGACATCTTTCAAGGTGTCGTGCTCTTCTTTTTGTTGCGAATTTTGATTTTCCTTTACCAAAATGTATCTTATGATGATCTTTCCTGAGTTCTTTCCTCACTTCGTCCATTTTGCCTCTTATGAATGATACTAGTTCACTCGGGAAAGTGTTATTATTACGTTTAGTAATCATAGCGTGTAGTAGTAGACCATGGTTCAGATCAAAGGAATTCTTCATTTCGTAAAACCTAAAAAAAATAAAAATTCAGAATGGAGGGAGAAGACTAGTTCTTTAGGGTCTGCTAGGGAAAGACCATTCGGATTCCATTCTCGAGAACTACACGAAAACAGAATATCTAACTCTAACATAAATATATATTATCTATAAAAAGACTTGATTCTCCCCACACTTAGTTAGCTGTGGTGTTGAAATTGTGATTAACTTCATTGTCAACTTTCATTGGACCATGTATGTAATGTTTAACTCTGTGACCATTAACCTTTAATTCAATTCCATTTGAATTTATTAACTCTATTGTTCCATATAGGAAAACTCTTTTGACTATGAATGGTCTAGACCATCTAGATTTCAATTTTCCAGGAAATAGCTTGAATCTTGAATTGAAAAGAAGAACTTTGTCTCCTTCTTTAAATTCTTTTGAACTTCTGATTCTTTTATCATGCCATTTCTTCGTTCTCTCCTGATAGATTAACGAATTTTCATATGCTTCATGTCTCAATTCTTCTAATTCGTTTAGTTGACTTAACCGTAGACGTCCGACTTAATGTAAATCAAGATTACATGTCTTCAAAGCCCAAAATGCTTTGTGCTCAATTTCAACTGGAAGGTGACATGCGTTTCCGTAAACAAGTTTAAAAGGAGTGGTTTCAATTGGAGTTTTGTAGGCTGTTCTAAAAGCCCAGAGTGCATCCTCCAATTTCATGGACCATTCCTTCGGATTTGATCCTACGGTTTTCTCTAGAATACATTTTAATGCTCGGTTTATATTTTCAACTTGTCCACTTGTTTGTGGATGATAAGCGGTTGAGATTTTATGAGTTACTCCATATCTTTTGAGAACTTTCTCAAGTTGATTATTACAAAAATGAGTACCCCGATCACTTATTAAAGCTTTCGGTGTTCCAAACCTTGCAAAAAGATGTTTTAAGAAGTTGACTACAACTTGTGCATCGTTAGTTGGGAGAGCTTGTGCTTCCGCCCATTTAGATACATAATCAATGGCAAAGAGAATGTAGAGATTATTATGAGATTCTGGAAATGGACCCATAAAGTCAATACCCCAAACGTCAAATACTTCACATACTTGAATGACATTTTGTGGCATTTCATCACGTTGACTTATTTTTCCGGCCCTTTGACAAGCATCACAGGATTTACAAAGAAGGAGTGCGTCTTTGAAAATTGTAGGCCAATAGAATCCAGCGTCATAGACTTTCCTTGCTGTTAGTTGAGGCCCATAATGCCCTCCTGTTGGTCCTGTGTGACAATGGTTTAAGATTTGATTAGCTTCATCTCCGAATACACATCGGCGTATTATTCCATCGGGACAACTTTTAAACAAATGTGGATCTTCCCAGAAATAGTGTTTTATATCACTAAAGAATTTTTTTCGTTTTTGGTACGACAACCCTTTTTCAAGGAATCCATATACTAAGTAGTTTGCATAGTCTGCAAACCATGGAATTTCATTATAATCAATCTTCAAAAGATATTCATCAGGAAAGTTGTCTTGTATGGCCGATTCATTTAGAACTTCTAATTCGGGATTTTCAAGACGAGAAAGATGATCAGCGGCGAGATTTTCTGCTCCCTTTTTGTCTCGGATTTCAATATCGAACTCTTGTAAGAGTAAAATCCAACGGATTAATCGTGGTTTGGCATCTTGTTTTGAAAATAGGTATCTAAGAGCAGAATGGTCGGTATAGACCACCGTTTTAGCTAGAACGAGATATGAACGATATTTGTCAAAAGCAAAGACAATAGCAAGGAGTTCTTTTTCAGTAGTTGTGTAATTCGTTTATGCTTCTTGTAACATCTTACTAGCGTAATATATAGGTTGAAATCGTTTTTCAATCCTTTGTCCTAAAACGGCTCCCATTGCAAAATCACTTGCATCGTACATGAGTTCAAATGGTAGATTCCAATTTGGAGTTATCATGATCGGCGCATTAGTGAGTTTTTCTTTAAGAATATTAAAAGATTTGATGCATTCATCTGAAAAGATGAATGGAGCATCCTTTTCTAGGAGTTTATTCATAGAAGTGGCAATTTTAGAAAAATCTTTTATGAAACGTCGGTAAAAACCAGCATGCCCTAGAAAACTCCTAACTCCTCTAACATTGGTGGGATGTGGAAGTTTAGCAATTACATCTACTTTAGCTCTATCCACTTCAATTCCTTCTTTTGAAATTTTATGACCAAGAACGATGCCTTCTTTAACCATGAAATAGCATTTCTCCCAATTAATTACTAGATTTGATTGCTCGCATCTAATAAGCATTCGTTCAAGATTAACTAGACATGATTCAAATGTATCACCGAAGACTGAAAAGTCATCCATGAAAACTTCCATGCATTCTTCTATCATGTCGTGAAAAATCGTCATCATGCACCTTTGAAAGGTTGCAGGGGCGTTGCAAAGTCCAAATGGCATGCGTTTGTAAGCAAAAGTACCATAAGGGCACGTGAACGTGGTTTTCTCTTGATCCTCGGGTGCTATTGGAATTTGAAAATATCCGAAAAAACCGTCAAGAAAACAATAGTAACTATTTCCGGCTAATCTTTCCAACATTTGATCAATGAAAGGTAAGGGAAAGTGATCTTTTCTGGTGGCGTCATTTAATTTACTATAATCAATACAAACACGTCATCCTGTTATAGTCCTAGTAGGAATAAGCTCATTTTTTTCATTTGTGATGACAGTCATGCCACCCTTCTTAGGTACACATTGAACTGGGCTTACCCATGGACTATCAGAGATTTGATAAATTAAACCTGCATCTAGCAATTTAATAATTTCTTTCTTAACAACATCTTGCATATTAGGATTTAGTCTTCGTTGGCGTTGCACATACGTTTTATGACCTTCTTCCATAAGAATTTTATGTGTGCAATACGAAGGACTTATGCCTTTAATGTCATGAATCTTCCAGGCAATAGCTGGTTTATGAGCTTTAAGCACATAAATGAGTTGAGATTTTTCATTTTCCGTAAGAGAAGACGATATTATTATAGTTAATTCAGATTCACCATGTAAATAAGCGTATTCCAAATGGTTTGGAAGTGGCTTTAACTCTAATGTCGGTGGTTCTTCTATCGATGATTTGTATCGATATCTGTCTTCCTCTTTTAACATTTGAAGTTTTTCTGTTGTTGGTTCATATTCATTAGCCATGAGTGTAGCTAACATTTCAGCTTCTTCAATTGGTTCAGTTCCTTCTCCTAAAGAACATCCCCGGCAGTGGCGCCAAAAATACTTGATGTTAAAGCAGAGGGGTACGAAATAGTTATATTTTTTTTGCGAAATACTATTAAATACGATACTTTTACACAAGTTATTTATTTATTTATAGAATGAGATATACCTAAACCTTGCTACAACACTTATAGGCAGTGTACCTAATCGTAAAGTAGTGTATTTTTAGTAAGTCCGGTTCGTCCACAGGGAACTAGCCAAGTTTAACGCTATATTATATTTTAAACTATATTTATATAAATATATAAGTATATATAAATATAAGTAATATTATTATTATTATAAAAAGGGGTTTTTTACCGTTTAGTGACCGGTTTGTCGATTTTAAAACTTAAGTCACAATTAAAACCTAATGTAAAATATTAAAAATAAATATAACTTAATTTAAAGCGTAAAGTAAATAACGATAATAAAAATGCGATAATTTAAAATGCGATAAATAAAATTACGATAATTAAAAAGTACGTTAATTAAAAGTGCGATAAATAAAATGACAGTAAATAAAAGTGCGATGAGATATAAAATAAAGGAATTATGCTTATTTAAACTTCCTTAATCATGATGTTTGACGTGTTGATTTTAATTTATTACCATGAGTTAATTGTCCTTTGTCCTGGATTATTCGATATGTCCATCTGGTTTTTTGTCCATAACAGTCCATCAGTCATAAATATAAAGTGCGAGTGTCCTCGTCAAATTATCCTTATATCCGAAGTCAAATATTCCAACTAATTGGGGACTTAAACTGTAACAAGGTCTTAATACTTTGTTTAATAATTACACCAGGATATCGACTGCGTGTATCCCAAGGTTTTAATACTTTGTTAACAATTACGCCAAGTGTCCTTATACATAATTCACCCCTGTTTTAATGAGTCTATTGATTATTAATCCATTCCCGTGTCCGGTTAAATGAACGATTATTAGTATTTATAAATATCCCGCCCATCGTGTCCGATCGAGTGCATGTGGTTATTTATAATTACGTCTAATTGTAAATCTTTATATTAAATTAATGAACTATCATTCACTTAATCAAATATAAAGCCCATTAATAGTCCATAGTCCAATTTCCACAAATGTCGTTCTTTTGTCCAAACCCCAATTATGGTACAAAGCCCAATTACCCCGTCTTTAATATTTAGTCCAACATCATGATTACTTCGACTTAAATAAGCATAATAATAACTTAGCTATGAGACATTAATTTAAAAAGGTTGAACATGACTTACAATGATTAATAATAGCGTAGCGTTACACGGACAGAATTTCGACTTACACACTTACAACATTCGCCACTATAACCTTATTATTATTAAACTTAAATTAAAATTAAAATTATAATATATATATATATATATATATATATATATATATATATATATATATATATATATATATATATATATATATATATATATATATATTGTAAGATAGAGAGTGGATAGAAAAAGGTGTGTAAATTCGTCTGAAAAACTGCGAAATTTATAGATGTGGCCAGAGTTTGGGAGCCATGCGATCGCATGAGCTTTGTTCTTCCAGGCCATGGGATCACATGGCCAGCTGGATCCAGCCCAAATGCTTTTGTTTGCTAGTTTGCTAGTTTGCCGACGGTTTTAATAAATATATATAATATATATATATAATTTTAAGAATTATTTATATATTATATTATATTTATGTGCATAGTTGACTTGTAATTTTAGCTCCGTTGCGTCGCACGTTGAGAGTTGACTCTGGTCCCGGTTTCGGATTTTCGAACGTCCTTGCGTACAATTTAATATCTTGTACTTTGTGTTTCACGGCTCGTACTCTTGTAACTTTTAGACGTTTCTCATTAATAATTTGAACCACTTTAATTGTACTTTATACTTTTTAGCTTTTTGGTCATTTGCGTCTTCAATTCGTCGAATCTGTCTTTTGTCTTCACCTTTTATTATTTAAACGAATATCACTTGTAAATAGAATAATTGCAACTAAAAGCTTGTCTTTCTTGAGGGATAATGCTATGAAATATATGTTCGTTTTTAGCATTATCAATCGGAATCCTACAACTCGCCACTAACAAATCCAACTATTACTACGAATCAGAAAATTTTGGATGTCTATCAATTTAACCGCTTAAAATAATTTTTTTTCGTCGAAATTTTTGAAGATAAAATCTATGTCCTAAAAACTAGAGCGTAGAAACGAGAAAGAAAAAGTGCGTCGAAAAATAAGAGTCGAAAAACAAACGTCGAAAAATAAAAAGTCGAAAAACAATAATAAGAAAGTAGAGCGTCGAAACTTAAAAGTCTAAAAACTAAATATTAAAATTTGCGTCTAAAGGTATTAAAGCTTAAAAGGAATTCTATATCCAAAACGGCAATTACTTAAAAGGCACTAAAATCTATTAACTATTAAAGCGATAAGCGACGTCATAAAATTCTAAAGCACCTAAATCTTAACCTAAAGAAAAAGCACTTAAGGGATTTTACGGCAAAGCCTAAAAATCTAGGAACGTAAGCAAAAACTAAGTTTAAAACTAATTACGAACGAAAAATATGCAAATTACAAATTATACGATTAAAAATATACAATTTATAAAAAGATACAAAAAATGATAAAATTACTTATTTTTATAAAAATATTATTTTTATATTATTTTTTTTATAAAAGTATTAATTTATAAATTACTAAAACTAAATAAACTTAAATTACAAAATATAAATTAAAACAAGAAATAAATATGTATTAATTAACTAAAAAACCTAATTAGGTTTAATAATAATAATTAAATTTAAATTAAACCCTAATTTATGCAGATTAAGGATCAGAACTGTCGGAGCAGGCTACGCGATCGCGTAGACCTTTACTATTATTATTCCGCGATCGCGGATATGTACAGGCTCAGAATCTGATGTAGGCTTAAACTGGTTCGATTTTTTTTAATTTTTTTTTTATTTTTAATTTTATGATTTTAATTTATAGAAAATAAAACTTATATTTTAAAAACTTAAATTAGAAATAAATTTATAAACTAAATATTAAAAATATAACTTTTATATATATATATATATATATATATATATATATATATATATATATATATATTATTTTATATATTTAAAATTATATATAAAAAAATATATTTTTACAAAAATAGATTAAAACTTAATAAAAATCTTTTTTTTATATAGCGTTTCGCTTCGGCTTTGATGAGTTCCCCAGCATGCGCCAAAAATACTTGATGTGTGCGAGGGGTAGTACGAAATAGATTATATTTTACTATAAAATACTATTAAATACGATACAATTTACACATGTTATTTATTTATTTATAGAATGGATATACCTAAACCTTGCTACAACACTTATAGGCAGTGTACCTAATCGTAGAGTAGTGTAGTTTTTAGTAAGTCCGGTTCGTTCCTCAGGGAGCTGGCTAAGTTTAACGATATATTTATTTTAAACTATATTTGTATAAATGGGGTTTTTACCGTTTAATGACCGGTTTGTCGATTTTAAAACTTAAATCACAATTAAAACCTAATGTAAATTATTAAATATAAATATGACTTAATTTAAAGCGTAAAGTAAATGACGATAAATAAAAGTACAATAATTAAAAGTGCGATAATTTAAAGTACGATAAATAAAATGACGATAAATAAAATGACAGTAAATAAAAGTGCGATGAGATATAAAATAAAGGAATTATGCTTATTTAAACTTCCGTAATCATGATGTTTGACGTGTTGATTTTAATTTATTACCATGGGTTAATTGTCCTTTGTCCTGGATTATTCGATAAGTCCATCTGGTTTTGTCCATAATAGTCCATCGGTCATAATTATAAAGTGCGAGAGTCTTCGCCAAATTAACCTTATACCTGAAGTCAAATATTTCAACTAATTGGGGACTTAAACTGTAAGAAGGTCTTAATACTTTGTTTAATGAATACACCAGGTTATCGACTGCGTGTAATTCAAGGTTTTAATACTTTGTTAACATTTACACCAATTACCCTTGAATGTAATCCATCCCTGTTTTAATGAGTCCAGTGACTATTAATTTATTCCCGTGTCCGGTCAAATGAATAATTATCAGTATTTATAGATATCCCGCCCACCGAAACCAGTCAAGCGTATGTGGTAAAATATAAATACGTCAAATTATAAATCTCTATATTAAATCAATGAGATATCATTTAATTAATATAAAGTCCATTAATATCCCATAGTCTAATTTCCACAAGTGTCGGTCTTTTGTCCAAACCCCAATTATGGTCCAAAGCCCAATAACCCCGTCTTAATATTTAGTCCAACATCACGATTACTTCGACTTAAATAAACATAATAATAACTTAGCTACGAGACATTAATTTAAAAAGGTTGAACATAACTTACAATGAGTATTTATCGCGTAGTGTTACAAGGACAGAGTTTCGACTTACAAAATCTTAATACATTCACTATAATAACCTTATTATTATTAACTTAATATTAAAATTATAATTAAAATTATATATATATTTTTTACATAGATAGAAAGAAAGAAAAAGGGGTAAAGGATTCGGCAGAATACGCGAGCTTTTATAGGCCAAATTGTGACAGGGCTGCTCCGCGATCGCGATGGTTTTGAGGCATCTGGCTTCGCGATCTCGGAGCTATTGTTTCCAGCTCATCCAAGTGAATTAAACGTGGGCTGCTTTGATTAAAATAATATATAATATATATATATATAATTAATTATATATAATATTATATTCTTGTGCATAGTTGACTTGTAATTTTAGCTACGTTGAGTCGCACGTTGATAGTTGGTTCATGTCTTGATTCTGGATTTTCGAATGTCTTTTCGTACAATTTAATATCTTGTACTTTACGTTTTGCGGCTTGTACTCTTGTAATTTTTAGACGTTTTTTATCAATAAATTGAACCACTTGGATTGTATCTTGTACATTTGAGCTTTTTGGTCATATGCGTCTTCAAATCGTCGAATCTGTCTTTTGTCTTCACCTTTTATTATTTAAACGAATATCACTTGAAAATAGAACAATTACAACTAAAGGTTGTCTTTCTTGAAGGATAATGCTATGAAATATGTGTTCGTTTTTAGCATTATCACTATGTGTGCGGGAAACCCTAATGCACTTTTTCGCTTCGGGTTGAAGGCCTATTTTGATTCCCTATATCCCAATATAGGACTTCGTTCTTTAGAAATGACTTCAAACATGCAACTCAAAGAAGCATGTTACGTTTACGGGTTAGTGATGTTCGCCTCTCATCAAATTGAGAAAAAGAACATCGGGTTGCAACTACTTAATAAAACATTTCTACGGGTGACGGATTCAGTAGTTGAGGTGAGAAATAAGGTTTTTAAGTTGTTACGGAACTGTTGGGTATTTCGTAACCCCCGTCATTTTGACGACGTCACAACGTGCTGCCTTGCCAACGGCCACAACGGTTATTTTCCACATGACCAAGGATGGGAAATAGTATTAGTAAAACCCGAATGCACGACTTGTTTCTGGTCCTATGAATTACGTGTCTTTATTGCCTTTACTGAACAATTTGCATTTAACTAGAATTGTCTTCACAGCTGCTTTGTATAAAAGTTATTTTGTGCTATATTTCAAGCTGTATGTAAAGTAGCGGTATTGTACGTTTGTAAAATATTGTATTAAAATTTGAACGCGAAATATTATTATCAGTTTTCATAATAGAATTGTAGTAGTTGATTTGTATATTAGCTACTAAGTATGAACTTAACGGGTAGGTACTACCCGAATTTGAATTATAAAACGCTAATATGAAGAAAAAGCTTTTATAAATAAGTTCATATTATGCTACGAAATACTATTGACTACTCCTAATATTCTATATGATTAACTGAACTCTTTTGGCTATTTTTGAAGGAAATGGCACCGACTACTCGACACAACATGAACATGAGAGAAGAAGAATTCTGTGTTTTCCTTGCTGCAAACATAGCCACAGTACAGGCTGCAATGCAAAACAACAACAATAACTCTGAATCTAGCAATTGAACTAATTCCACAAGAAATCATGTAGGATGCTCCTAAAAGGAATTTACTGTCTGTAAACCTCTTGAGTTCGATGGAACCGAAGGACCAATCGGACTAAAACGGTGGACTGAGAAGGTCAAATCGGTGTTTGCTATAAGTAAATGTGCTGAAGCAGACAGAATAAAGTACGCTACGCATACCTTCACAGGTACTGCGTTAACATGGTGGAACACCTATCTCGAGCAGGTGGGATAAGATGCTACTTACACGCTACTCTGGTCAGTATTCAAACACATGATGAATGAGCAGTACTGTCCCAGAAACGAGGTCAATAAGCTCAAGGTAGAGCTTAGAGGATTACGAACGCAAGGATTCGATATTACCACATACGAATGACGATTCACGGAGTTGTGCCTATTGTGTCCAAGAGTGTTCGAAGATGAAGAAGAGCAGATCGACGCGTTTGTAAAAGGGTTACCAGAAAGGATTCGGGAAGATGTGAGTTCAAACGAGTTAACTTCCATACAAAAGGCAAGTCGAATGGCTCACAAACTCATAAACCAGATTGAGGGAAGAATTAAAGAGCAGGCAGCCGGGGAGGCCAAAACGAAGGAAGGTAAGAGGAAGTGGGAAGATACCGGCGACAAAAGTCACCAGTATAACAACAGTAATAATCAAAATTACAATCGCACCATTTTTTGCAACAGCAAACGCAACAACAACAACTACAACAACCGTCCCAACAACTATAACAACCACAATAATAACAAGCCCAACAACAATCTCAATAACAACAATGGCAACAAAAACCATAAAATTCCATGTCTAAGGTGTGGAGGGTATCATCCAGAAAAGTTTTGTGTAGTAGTATGTACCAAGTGTAACAGAAGCGGTCATAGTGCAACGAAGTGTGATGTCTATGGACCGACGGCCAATAAAAATAACAGAACAAATAATTATATTATTTGTTACGGATACGGAAAGACGGGACATTTCAGCAGATCATGCCCAAACCAAGGGAATAATAATGGGCAAGGCTGTGGAAGAGCCTTCAACATCAACTCAACAGAAGCGCAGGAAGACTCGGAGCATGTTACGGGTACGTTTTTTATTGACGATACACCTGCTTATGTTTTATTTGATTCGGGGGTGGATAGAAGCTATATGAGTAGAGATTTTTGTGCAAAATTAAATTGTTCATTAACGCCTTTGGATAATAAGTGTTTACTCGAATTAGCGAACGGTAAACTAGTTAAAGCCGATAAAATATGTCGGAACCGAAAAATTAAGCTGGTTGGTGAAACCTTTAAAATTAATTTGATACCAGTAGAATTAAGGAGTTTTGATGTAATAATCGGCATGGACTGGATGATCGAAGTAAAAGCGGAGATTGTTTGTTATAAGAATGTGATTCGCATTTTGCGCGAAAAGAGAAAACCCTTAATGGTGTACGGAGAAAAGAGCAACGCGAAGTTAAATCTTATTAGTAGTTTGAAGGCGCAAAAGCTAATAAGAAAAGGTTGTTATGCCATTCTAGCACACATTTAGAAAGTCACATCCGAAGAAAAGAACATCAATGATGTTCCCGTCGCAAAATAATTTCTCGAAGTATTTCTAAAAGAATTATCGGGACTACCGCCGCACCGATCTGTTGAATTTTAAATAGATCTTGTACCAGGAGCTGCACCAATAGCTCGTGCTCCCTAAGACTCGCACCCAGCGAAATGAAGAAATTACAAAGTCAATTACAAGAACTTTTAGAGCGTTGTTTCATTCGACCAAGTACATCACCGTGGGGAGCTCCAGTGTTGTTTGTCAAAAAGAAGGATGGTACATTCAGGTTATGTATCGACTACCGAGAGTTGAACAAACTTACCATCAAGAACTGTTATCCACTACCGAGAATCGACGACTTATTTGATTAACTGTAAGGTTCTTTGGTTTATTCGAAGATTGATTTACGTTCCGGGTATCATCAAATGCGGGTGAAGGAGGATGATATTCCAAAGACTGCTTTTAGAACTCGTTACGCTCATTATGAGTTTATGGTTATGCCGTTTGGATTGACTAATGCACCAGCTGTGTTCATGGACCTCATGAACTGAGTGTGTGGACCATATCTTGACAAGTTTGTTATTGTTTTCATCGATGACATACTTATTTACTCAAAGAATGATCAAGAGTACGGAGAACATTTGAGAAAAGTGCTAGAATTGTTGAGGAAGGAAAAATTGTACGCTAAGTTTTCAAAGTGTGCATTTTGGTTGAAAGAAGTTCAATTCCTCGGACACGTAGTGAACAAAGAAGGTATTCAGGTTTATCCGTCAAAGATTGAAACCATTGAAAACTGGGATACCCCGAAAACTCCAAAGCATATACGCCAATTTTTAGAATTGGCGGGTTACTACAGAAGATTCGTTCAAGATTTTTCCAAAATAGCAAAACCCTTAACTACATTAACGCATAAAGGGAATAAATTTGAATGGAAGGATGAGCAAGAGAAAGTGTTTCAATTGTTGAAGAAAAAGCTAACTACGGCACCTATATTGTCATTGCCTGAAGGGAATGATGATTTTGTGATTTATTGTGACGCCTCAAAGCAAGGCCTCGGTTGTGTATTAATGTAACGAATGAAGGTAATTGCTTATGCGTCCAGACAATTGAAGATTCACGAGCAAAATTATACGACTCACGATTTGGAATTGGGCGCTGTTGTTTTTGCATTAAAGATGTGGAGGCACTACTTATATGGGGTCAAAAATATCATATATACCGACCACAATAGTCTCCAACATATATTTAATCAGAAACAACTGAACATGAGGCAGCGTAGGTGGATTGAGTTGTTGAATGATTACGACTTTGAGATTCGTTACCACCTGGGGAAGGCAAATGTGGTAGCCGACGCTTTGAGTAGGAAGGACAGGGAACATATTCGAGTAAAATTTAATGAATATAATTATTCATACTAACCTTACTACTCGAATAAAGGAGGCGCAACAAGGAGTTTTGAAAGAAGGAAATTTGAAGAAGGAAATATCTAAAGGATCGGAGAAACATCTTAATATTCGGGAAGACGGAACCCGGTATATGGCTGAAAGAATTTGGGTACCAAATTTTGGAGATGCAAGAGAAATGGTACTTCGAGAAGCACATAAAACTAGATATTCAATACATCCTGGAGCGGGAAAGATGTACCAAGATCTCAAGAAACACTTTTGGTGGCCGGGTATGAAAGCCGATATTGCTACATATGTGGGAGAATGCTTAACTTATTCTAAAGTTAAAGCTGAACATCAGAAACCATCAGGTCTACTTCAACAACCCGAAATCCCAGAATGGAAATGGGAAAACATTACCATGGATTTCATTACTAAATTGCCAAGGACTGCAAGTGCTTATGATACAATTAGGGTAATAGTCGATGGTCTTACCAAGTCAGCACACTTTCTACCAATGAGGGAAGATGATAAAATGGAAAAGTTGGCACGACTATACTTCAAAGAAATCATCTCCAGACATGGAATACCAGTCTCTATTATCTCTGATAGGGATGGCAGATTTGTTTCAAGATTCTGGCAGTTACAACAAGCATTGGGAACTCTTCTAGACATGAGTACTGCCTATCATCCACAAACTGATGGGCAGAGTGAAAGAACGATAAAAATGCTTGAAGACATACTACGAGCATGTGTTATTGATTTTGGAAATCATTGGGATCGACATCTACCGTCAGCAGAATTTTCCTACAACAACAGTTACCACTCGAGTATTGAGGCGGCACCGTTCGAGGCACTTTACGGTAGAAAGTGCAGGTCTCTAATTTGTTGGAGCGAGGTGGGGGATAGACAAATTACGGGTCCAGAAATTATCCAAGAAACTACTGAGAAAATCTTTCTAATTCAACAACGATTTAAAACCGCCCAGAATCGACAAAAGAGCTACGCGGACATTAGAAGAAAAGATTTAGAATTTGAAATCGGTGACATGGTCATGCTTAAGGTATCACCTTGGAAAGGTGTTGTTCGTTTTGGAAAACGGGGGAAACTAAACCCGAGATACATTGGACCATTCAAGATTATTGACTGTGTTGGACCAGTAGCTTATCGACTTGAATTACCTCAACAATTAGCCGGCGTACATAATACCTTTCACGTCTCAAATCTGAAGAAATTCTTAGCTAAAGAAGATCTCACTATTCATTTGGACGAAATTAAGATCAACGAAAAACTACAATTCATTGAAGAACCCGTCGAAGTAATGGATCGTGAGGTTAAAGGACTTAAGCAAAACAAAATATCAATCGTTAAGATTCGATGGAATGCTCGTAGAGGACCCGAGTTCACCTGGAAGCGTGGAGATCAGATGAAGCAGAAAATCCCGCACTTATTTCCAGATGAAGCGTCAACACCTCCAACTGCTTAAAATTTCGGGACGAAATTTATTTAACGGGTAGGTACTGTAGTGACCCGAACTTTTCCATGATTATATAATAAATGAAAACTATATTTACATGATTAAATATTTCCAACATGTTAAGCGATCAAACTTGTTAAGACTTGATTAATTGAAATGAGTTTTATGTAGACAATCGACCACCCAAATTGACCGGCGATTCACAGATGATAAAACTTGTAAAAACGACATGATGAATATATATATATATATATATATATATATATATATATATATATATATATATATATATATATATATATATATATATATATATATATATATATATATATATATATATATAACACATGATATTATGATAGGTAAGTACCTTACTAAGCATTTTAACAATGAGTTATATACATAAAATGAGACTACTAACGTAAGGATTTCGAAACGAGTTATATATGTAACGATTATCGATGTGATAACGTCTTAATATTTATATATCGTGTTAAGTTATATTAACACACTATGTTATCATGATAAACATAACAATTTAACATCTCATTAGATATAATAACAATGGGATCAATTACATTTAACGAGATCATTAACTTCAAGGTTTCAAAACAAACACATACATGTAACGACTAACGATGAGTTAACGACTTAAGTAAAATATATATATATATATATATATATATATATATATATATATATATATATAGTGTATTAAAAAGTATTTATACACATTTGAAGGACTTCAAGACATATATCAAGACACTCATACTTAACAAAAATGGTTACAATTACATTCTCATTCGTTTACATCAACAATTCTACTCGTACTCATTCAGTATTCGTACTCGTATTATACCCAGCTTTTAGATGTACATACTATTGGTATATACATTTCAATGATCAGCTCTTAGCAGCCTTAATGAGTTACCTAAATATGTGAGAACATCATTTAACATCTAGCATGAAATATCTAACAAAAATACAAACTAATGAAGACTATAATTGTACTCCATAATCACGTTTTTATGCACTCACACAAACACTTTCATTTTTCAACTTTTTTGCATCGAAAACATCTCTCTCAAGTTCTCTCTTGATGTTCTAAGTATTCTTCATCATCTTCATCAAAATCTAGCTCAATCTAGTTCAAAAATCCTAACTTAGATCAACATACAACACAATCTTTCAAGAACACTTTCAAGTTTGCTAGCTTACTTCCAATCTTGAAAATTCATTTCAAGTGATCATCCAACCTCAAGAAATCTTTGTTATTTACAGTAGGATATCCTTCTAATTCATGGTAATACTCATATTCAAACTTTGATTCGATTTCTACAACTATAACTATCTTAATTCAATTAGTAATCTTACTTGAACTTGTTTTCGTGTCATGATTCTACTTCAAGAACTTCCAAGCCATCAAAGATCCTTTGAAGCTCAAGTTATTTTCTCATCATTTCCAGTAGGTTTACCTACTATACTTGAGGTAGTAATGATGTTCATAACATCATTCGATTCATATATATATATATATATATATATATATATATATATATATATATATATATATATATATATATATATATATATAACTATCTTATTCGAAGATTATAAATTGTAATCACTAGAACATAGTTTAGTTAATTCTAAACTTGTTCGTAAACAAAGTTAATCCTTTTAACTTGACTTTTAAAATCAACTAAAAACATGTTTTATATCTATATGATATGCTAACTTAATGATTTAAAACTTGGAAACGCGAAGAACACCGTAAAACCGGACATACGCCGTCGTAGTAAAACCGGAGGCTATTTTGGGTTGGATAATTAAAAACTATGATAACCTTTGATTTAAAAGTTATTCTTCTGGGAAAATGATATTTCTTATGAACATGAAACTATATCCAAAAATTATGGTTAAACTCAAAGTGGAAGTATGTGTTTCAAAATTGTCATCAAGATGTCGTTCTTTCGACGAAAATGACTATCTCTTTCAAAAATGACTTGTAACCTGTATTTCCAACTATAAACCTATACTTTTTCTGTTTATATTAATAAATTATGGTTCGATACGAAACCATAGCCTTTTGATTCACTCAAAACGGATTTGAAATGAAGAAATTATGGGTAAAACAAAATTTGATAGAATTACTAGTTTTAGCCACAAAAATTTTATAACAAATCTATACTAACCATATCCTAATTAACTTATCCTATATATATATATATATATATATATATATATATATATATATATATATATATATATATATATAATATACCTTGATAAACCATAGACACGTATATAATGTTTTGACATATCATATTGACATCATCTATATATATTATTTTGAATAACCCATAAGACACTATATGCGATAATGCTCGAGTTAGCATATAATGGGTCGAGGTTAATTCTAAAATAATATATATACCATGGGTTGTGATTGTGATGACCCGGAAATTTACGACCAAATTTAAACTCAATCTTTATACGATTTCGACACGATAATCAAAGTCTGTAATATTAAGTCTCAAGGATCTTGGAACTATGTTCATATATTCAAATTACCCTTTGACTATTTCCGACGATTCATGAACCATTAATTGTAAATAAATGTGTATAGGTACAAATATAAATATAAATATATGTATATAATAACTAAAAATAATAATATACGATTTAATCGTTAGAACTGAAAATATAAAATAATATACGATATAATTAAATTATTATTATATATATATATATATATATATATATATATATATATATATATATATATATATATATATATATATATATATATATATATAATTATTTAATAATTGTAATACTCATTGGACGTTTCGATTATTATTTAGAGAAGTTTAATTCAACTTTTATGATTTTAAAATAAACGGTGATCCGAAAATGAGTTCTTTAAATTATAAATTTATTAAATATCTTGATGTATAGTGCTATTTGATCATGCTTTATTCTATCTTTCTGTTACATTTCATATCATACCACTTTTATGATTCATATTTATAATTATTATGATTATTATGATTATTATTAATTATTATTAATATTATATTTTTCTATAAGTTATATGTCCCTGTATATGTATGTACCAAGAGAGATATAGGAGAAACCCATTTGCTCTATTCTTTCTATTCATCTTTGTCATTTACTAATCATATATCTGTGATATATGATTAGTAACTATTTTCATTTCCTTTTACCCCCACTAACACACATATATTGTATTATATATATACCGATACGTAATGAAAACTTGAATCACCAACTTGTGTTGTTTTTGTCTTCTTTTGTTGACTAGACCACAACCTCAAATCACCACCCACTACATATTCTGTTTTCCATCTCCATCTCAATTATGAATATACAAAGAAGCATTCACTAAATGTATATTATTATTATTATTTATTATATTTACATATATATATATTCTATATATATACATATGATACTACACATACATATCACCTCTACTATACCAATCCCTCGATCATTCTATCCATCACCAAAACCATTCGGTCACCACCACCTCCGACACCAAGTCAACACCGTTAACCACCCTTCAATCATCATCCTTCGTCTTATTTTTCAGATTGTCCGAGAACCATGACCACCACTTAACAACCTTGATCACCTTGTACAAACACCTAAACCCATCACCAACTGTCGCCTTTTAAATCACCATGAATCAACACCCTCAATTGTCACCATGGTAAACTGCAATCATTGCCTTTCCTTTTTTTTTCTCTGTTGATTGACGTATAGAAACAACAGAAGAAAGAAGTTATACCACTTGATTGCTGGAGCTTTGGTCGAATTACAAAAAGTAAACAAGGAAGAATTTCTTAATTATCCAATTTTGGGTCAGGTGGGATTCAAAGTGTCGACCACTACAGAAGCAAGGAGGTCCCTTTTTATTTTTCCTTATTTTCTTTTTACCAAGAGAAGTATTACTCCATATTATATCCTGAGCAAAGAAGCGAGCTATATTTAAATTTTGGACTGTTGGACTGAAGGGTATATGGGCCGAAGGGTATATGGGCTAAGTTTTTTAAACCTGCTGCAGTCTACATCATGTTTATGTGAAAACGCTGCTGCACGAGATGATTTTGATATTTTTTTTAGACGATGCATTATAAGATGATATTGATCATAAGCTTTGAATAACGATAGTATAATGTAATTAGGGATCTTGATGATAGATTATAATGATGATGGTGATCGTGTGATATTTAGTAGAATATGTTAGACGATGTACGGTAATCGTATGACGATGATGAGATGTACATGATGAAGAGGTAACGAGTGATGATGATGAACGTATCGATAGTGATTATAATGATGGTTATGATGGTAGATGATGGATGATGAGGATGGCGATGGTGTATGATCTGATAATGATGATGATAATAAATAATGATGGTGATGAACCAAAGTTTATTTGTCAAGATTGCTATTTGGATTTAAAAAGGTTATAGGAAAATTCGGGTTAAAGTAGTTATATGTGCTGTTTATTACACGAAATGACGAGTGGTTCAATGGTTAGGGGTGTTGTCGTTGAGCGAGGAGTCGAGGGTTCGAGCCTCGTCTATGGCAATTCTTTTTAACAAAAGATTTCCAAAGGGGTATACATTATTATTATTATTATTATTATTATTATTATTATTATTATTATTATTATTATTATTATTATTATTATTATTATTGTTGTTGTTGTGTTATTATTATTATTATTTGTTGTTATTACAAGTATTATAACTATTATTATTATTAATATCATTACTAATATATGTATTATTATTATTAACATGTTTAGGATTATTATTATTATCATTAATATGAAAACAATAAAATTTATTATTATTTTCTTTAATTAGTATCATTTTTATAATTATTAGTATTATTATCATTATTAACCATATCATTACTATTATTAGTATTATCACTATTAATAAAGTTATTATTGTTATTAGTAGTAAATCAATATTTTCTAAATTCTCATCTTAACAAATACATCTTTTGTACACTATATATATTTATTGCATATATTAGGATTGTATTAATTCACATAACAAACTAATAATATTTCATAAATACAATACTAATCGCAAATATATGTATATAGATTTATTAATATCACTCACTGTATAAGTATTAATCATTATAAATATATGTACATAAAATTGATAAATAGAAAATATAATTTAAGATATAATATAAGTATACGTTTTAAAATGGAATTTAGTATAAATTCTATATAACTATAAATATATAAATAAGATATATTAATAAATGAAAATTTTGTGATTTACATTATATTTATTAATAAATATACAATTGATATAGGTTCGTGAATCCGAGGCCAACCATGCATTGTTCAATGTCGTCATATGTATTTTTACGACAAAATACAATATTGTGAGTTTCATTTGCTCCCTTTTTAAATGCTTTTGCAATATATATTTTTGGGACTGAGAATACATGCGCTGCTTTTATAAATGTTTTACGAAATAGACACAGGTAATCAAAACTACATTATATGGTTGAATGATCGAAGCCGAATATGCCCATTTTTGCTTGGTAACCTAAGAATTAGTAAACCGATATACTAATTGACGCGAATCCTAAAGATAGATCTATTGGGCCTAACGAACCCCATCCAAAGTACCGGATGCTTTAGTACTTCGAATTTGTTTTATATCATGTCCGAAAGATTTCCCGGAATGATAGGGGATATTCTTATATGCATCTTGTTAATGTCGGTTACCAGGTGTTCAATCCATATGAATGATTTTTGTCTCTATGCATGGGACGTATATTTATGAGAACTGAAAATGAAAATCTTGTGGTCTATTAAAATGATGGAAATGATTATTTATGTTAAACTAATGAACTCACCAACCTTTTGGTTGACACTTTAAAGCATGTTTATTCTCAGGTATGAAAGAAATCGTCTGCTGTGCATTTTCTCATTTTAAAGATATTACTTGGAGTCATTCATGGCATATTTCAAAAGACGTTGCATTTGAGTCGTTGAGTTCATCAAGATTATTATTAAGTTAATTATGGTTGGATATATTATGAAATGGTATGCATGCCGTCAACTTTCGATGTAATGAAAGTTTGTCTTTTAAAAAAATGAATGCAATGTTTGTAAAATGTATCATATAGAGGTCAAGTACCTCGCGATGTAACCAAATGTAATGTATTCGTCCAGATGGATTAGGATGGGTCCTTTCAGTGATCGAGTCTGAGACATGTATACACTGGGTTGTGGATTGATTCCAGATAATATGTATAATATGATATATTGATTTATTTATGTACTACTAACTGTGGACTACTAACGTTGGACTGCTAACTTAACAACTTAAATCGTCAACACGTAATAAAATATGATATGAATATATTTCTATCATACTTTGATAAAAGCTCCTTAATGCTAGAAGTATTCCGAGTAGATATATTAGTGTTATTAGGGATATGTACGAAGGGGCAAAGTCTTGCGTTCGAACGCCGGTGGGAAATACCGAAGCTTTCCCAATAGAAGTAGGCCTGCATCAGGGATCGACCCTTAGCCCTTTTCTTTTCGCTTTGATCCTTTGCGAGCTTTCTCGAGGGATACAAGAGTGTATCCCTTGGTGCTTGATTTTTGCCGATGATATTGTGCTTGTTTCCGAATCTAAGGAGGAGCTTAACATAAGACTGGAGCACTAGAGGGTAGCCTTAGAAAGTAATAGTCTACAAATTAGCAGACAAAAGACGGAATATCTTAGATGTGATTTTGATAGAAACGATGATGAACAAGATGATGGAGTGAACATCTGCATTGGAGACTAGATCTTGCACCCACAAACCTCGTTTAGATACTTAGGCTCGATGCTCCACAAATTGGGGAGGATAGATGAAGACGTGTCACACCGTATTAAAGTAGGGTGGGTGAAGTGGAGAGCAGCGACTGGAGTCTTATGCGACAGGAAGATTCCCCTAAACCTGAAAGGGAAATTCTACAAGGTGGCAATTAGACCTGTCATGCTTTACGGATCAGAGTGTTGGCCAATGACGAAGGCGCAAAAGAGAAGGATTGAGGTGGCAGAGATGAGAATGCTTAGGTGGACATGCGATAAAACGATATTGGATATGATTCCAAATAGAGTTTTTAGGGAAAACCTGAAAGTTAGTAACATCATTGACAAGCTAAGAGAAGAACGGCTTCGATGGTTTGTACATGTGAGGAGGCGACCTCTTACTGCACCTGTTAGGAGAGTCAAGGCACTTACAGTTGACGGTGTAAGGAGAAGGGGTAGACCTACACATAGGTGGGGAGGATAGAATAAAGCTCGAATTGAAGGAACTTTTATTGACCGAGGACATGACTTCTGATAGGAATGCGTGGAGGGATAGTATTAGAATAGATGAGTAGGCTTTGGTAGGTATATGTGTTTGGATGTAGGTGTGCTTGTGGGTTTGGGTGAATGTGTGTATGTGTCTTATTTTATAGTGATCTACGTATGAATGTGTATGAATGTGTATGTATGTATGTATCTTCTTGTATGATTTTGGTTTGTGTGTGTGTGTGCATGTTTGTTTGTGTTTGTATGGAGGTATGTGTATGTATGTACGCATGCCTAATGAGTAGGTATGAATGCATGCATGCTTTGGTATGGTTGATCTTAGGTATGTATGTTTTTGGTTGTTTTATGGGTGCTTATGCGTGGAAGTATACTTATGTTTGTTTCAATGTTTTTTTGTATGTTCATGGATGTAGGTATTTTAATGAATATGTATGTGTGCGTGAATGTGTATATGGATGTATGTACGAATGTATGTTTCTTGTATGTATGTTTTATGTATTGATTAGGCATGGATTTAGGTATGTAGGTTCGTAGGTTCGTATGTATGTATGTATGTAGGTTTATGTTTTTAAACATGTACGTCTAGGTGTGTGTATGGTTGTTGGTACGCGGTCATATTTGTTTATCGTTCTTTTAGTGTAGCATTATGTCTCGAGCTCCGCACAACAGTCTAAGGTACGATATATATATATATATATATATATATATATATATATATATATATATATATATATATATATATACATGTGTATATATATACATGTATATATATACATGTATACATGTGTATATATATACATGTATATATATACATGTATACATGTGTATATATATACATGTATATATATACATGTATATATATACATGTATATATATATTATTTTGTTACCTATTTTTTTTACGGCCCTATTAATCGAGGCAACAGCAGGCGTCGATTTATTGGCGACTTGACTGCCGCTTAGTGGCTAAATTGAATTTCATGCTTGATTTAAAACCCATGGAAATTGGATTCTACCATTTTCATGGTGTCTTCTTTTTATTTATTTTTATCATGTATGTATTTATTTTATTCGCTGTATTTATTTATTTATTTCATTTTATTTAAAGTATTTTCTTTATTTATTTCTATTCTTATTTGTTTTTGTTTTATTTTTTTTTTGTTCTACCTTTTGGGCCAGAGGTCCTCCTAGAAGCAATCTCTTTACCCGTCGAATAGAGGGAGGGATGACTTTCCCTACTCTTGTGAGTGTTTCACTCGGGGTGGAGAAATTATTTCTCTTTATTCTAGGATAGAGGAAGGATTGTCTACGTCTCACCTCCCCCATACCCCATACATGTGGGATTGGGTTTGTTGTTGTTGTTGTTGTTGTTGTTGTTGTTGTTGTTGTTGTTGTTGTTGTTGTTGTTGTTGTTTGATATATGTATATATTTGTTATAGGTTCGTGAATCGACCCGTGGCCAAGTCTTCTTTTCCGACGAATTGAAAATCCGTGAAAGTGAGTTATAGTCCCACTTTAACTATCTAATATTTTTGGGATGAGAATACATGCAGTTTTATAAATGTTTTACAAAAATAGACACAAGTAATTAAAACTACATTCTATGTTGGATTACTATACCGGATATTGCCCTTGTTGAACTTGGTAGCCTAAGAATTAGTGTTTATTATAATTGCCACTAATTGACGCGAATCCTAAAGATAGATCTATGGGCTTTGACACGCCCCAGTCAGAGAATTTGAACTGCTTTAGTACTTCGATTTTTCTCTACAGACGAGTGGTTCTGTTTTGGGGATATTCTAGATGCATTTTGTTAATGTCCGTTACCAGGTATTCATCATATAAATGATTTTTATGCAGATTGCATATTATTGAAAAATGAAATCTTGTGGTCTATTATTACAATTTGATATATATACAGGTTAAACCTATAACTCACTAACATTTTTGTTGACGTTTTAAGCATGTTTATTCTCAGGTGATTATTAAGAGCTTCCGCTGTTGCATGCTAATTTAAGGACAAGATTTGGAGTCAACATGCTTGTAATAAATTATTTAAAAACTGCATACGGGAACTTATTTTGTTGTAACATATTATTATTGTAAACCATTATGTAATGGTCGTGTGTAAGCGTTATATTTTAGATTATCATTACTAGATAATCTAAGTTATGTCTTTTAAACGTTTGTCGATAAAATAAAGGTTATGGTTTGTTTAAAAACGAATGCAGTCTTTGAAAAACGTCTCATATAGAGGTCAACACCTCGCAACGAAACCAATTAATATGAAACGTTTATGATCGATATGAACGGGACATTTCAGCTGCCATGTCAATCGACGGTAGCTTAGTAAACAGTTTCGAAAACCAACGATAAACAGGAAACAAGGAAGAGCTGAATAGGTTGCTGATCTTAGAATCAAAGCAATCACCTTTCAAGGCTTACTTCCATTACCATGATTTGTGTCACCATTATAAAATACCATAAATAACCATGATTTAACTGCTCAATTGAGCAGATTATCAATTACTTTAATCACTTGAATGTTCTTTGTCAATGAACTCTTAAGTCAAGAGAGGGCAATTGAGAACTCAGAATGATTAAAATTAGGCTGCCATTAATGGTAGCTCGGAAAACAGAAGCAATAAGCTTCTTAAATCAAGCCGCTATGTCAAAAAGACGGTAGTTTAAATCAAGCCTCGATATCACTGGCCACCAAAAGCAACAAAGAATAGTTTCGATTTCCATGGTGATAACAAATAAATGTGGGATTTGCAGTCGTGGGTAACCTACAGGCTACCAACAATGGTGACCACCATCAAACATCAATAGTTTAACAGCGGCTATAGGTGATTACCTGGCACCGAAAGGAGAAAAGAAAAGGGTTATAATCCCAAATTTAGTTTGACCAAGATTCCATCTATAACCATAAAATACACCTTAAGCCCCTAGTTAACTTATTATTACAAAAAGAGCCCCTCTAGAAATAACATTTTCTTTACAAATAATACAGAGTAATAAATAACGCCTTTACTCAAAATCATGTTCAATCGGTCATGGGAAAGGTAATAACTCTTGTTTTTTGTGAAAGGTCCAAATGAAAAAGTACATTTGATGTTGTGAAGACTTAGACTAGGGGTGTTCATCGGTTCGGTTTTCGGTTTGTTCGATTTATTCGGTTCGGTGTATTCGGTTTTGAAATTTTTTAGGCAAAACGGAAAACCGAACCGAAAACCGAATTCAAAGTTAAAACCGAACTGAACTGAAAACCGAATTCAAATTCGGATTCGGTTTGGTTTTCGGTTAAAACCGAATATTATGAAAAAAATTGAGAACAATGGTAGTTTAATTGTGGCATTACTGATGTCTTATTTATTTATATCCTAAAACAATGACGCACTATTAAATTATCAAGAATTTGATGATTTATTAATATTTACAGCTTAATTACGACGTTTACTGCTTTTGTTATTAAGAAAAAAGAACATAATAATTTGAATAATATAATTATAATGTGAGCTACCAAATAGTCATATGGGTGAGAACATATTTTATTGACTGGACCCCAAATTATAATGACATTAAAACATAAATATACGAACTAATTATATAAAAATTTTGAATTCGGTTTTGAATTCGGTTTTCGGTTAAACCGAATTCAGAATATTCAAAACCGAACCGAAAACCGAATTCAAATTCGGTTTCGGTTTGACTTGATCTGAAAACCGTTTTTCAAATTCGGTTTGGTTTTTTTCCGGTTTGGTTTTCGGGTTTCACGGTTTCAATCCAAATACTGACCACCCCTAACTTAGACACAGATATTCACCGGTGAGTACATCGTTTTCTCCAATGTTAGGAGGTAAGTTTGGTTTGCAGTAGGGCTCGCCTTCTTCATTTCTCCATCGAGTGAGTAAGTCTCGGACCCACCCCCATCTCCTCCAGAAAGAAAAATACCTACACGGTGGAGACACTTCGGGTTCATTGACTTCTGAGTCTACTTCAATACGCATCTCGAAATCGTTTCCGAAATTAATGGAATCCAAACTAGGTGTAGATCCATCTCTTATGATCAGTTAGAGGATTTTCGATATGAAATAATTTTTGATTATCGAATAATATTCTAATTATATAGAATATCTAATATAGTACAGAAGATCCCGTAGTTTACGGAGGAAATTAAGAAAACGTGTCAGATATGGTCTACAGTGACAGATACGCTAAGATATGGATTTTGTCTATACACTATTCATGCAATCATTGCAGTAAGATGTGTCTAGACTAAGAATGATAAGCAGGTAATTTCCATCCTAAGTATGATAAACTTATGATTTCCGACAAAGATGATAAGCAAAATTTTTGACATGCAAACACGGTCGAAGTCCAGACTCACTAATGCATCTAAACATCTATCAGTTAGACACTCTAATGCATGACCTGGTTCGCTAAGACCACCGCTCTGATACCAACTGTAGAGACCCGTCCTAATCCATCCGGACGAAGTCCATATCGATTATAAACGATTCACAACAGTTGATTACATCGCGAGGTACTTGACCTCTATATGATACATTTTACAAACATTGCATTCGTTTTTGAAAAGACAATCTTTCATTACATCGAAAGTTGACAACATGCATACCATTTTGTAATATATCTTACTATAATTGACTTAATAATAATCTTGATGAACTCAACGACTCGAATGCAACGTCTTTTGAAATATGTCATGAATGACTCCAAGTAATATCTCTAAGATGAGCAAATGCACAGCGGAAGATTTCTTTCGTACCTGAGAATAAACATGCTTTAAAGTGTCAACCAAAAGGTTGGTGAGTTCATTAGTTTAACATAAATAATCATTTCATAATTTTAATAGACCACAAGATTTCATATTTCCATTTCTCATAAACATACGTTCCATGCATAGAGACAAAAAATATCATTCATATGGATTGAACACCTGGTAACCGACATTCACAATATGCATATAAGAATATCCCCATCATTCCGGGATCCTCCTTCGGACATGATATAAATTTCAAAGTACTAAAGCATCCGGTACTTTGGATGGGGCTTGTTGGGCCCGATAGATCTATCTTTAGGATTCGCGTCAATTAGGGTGTCTGTTCCCTAATTCTTAGATTACCAGACTAAAAAGGGGCATATTCGGTTTCGATCATTCAACCATATAATGTAGTTTCAATTACTTGTGTCTATTTCGTAAAACAGTTATAAAAATTGCGCATGTATTCTCAGCCCAAAAATATAAAGGGTAAAAAGGCAAATGAAACTCACACATATAAATATTGTAAAATAGTTAATAAAGCATTTGCATGTATTCTCAGCCCAAAAATGTAATGAGTAAAAAGGGAGCAAATGAAACTCACAATACTGTATTTTGTAGTAAAAATACATATGACGACATTGAACAATGCAGGGTTGGCCTTGGATTCACGAACCTATAACATTTGTATATATATATATTAATACACATAATCGTAGTTGAATAAGTTTATATATATATATAACCTATTAATGATATTATTTTTATATTAATACTATATTTATATTTCATATATTCCTTTTATAAGATAATATATTGTGTTATGTTATGTGTGTTAAATATATATTTATGTATTTCATTTG